>NW_027641045.1:1200000-1800000 GCF_949752795.1 Hyperoodon ampullatus | reverse complement strand
ATTGATTTCATGGCTGAGGGATATTCCATCGTACGTAAGTACCACAATTTTTTGAACCATGTTTATATTTTCTGGGATACTTAAGGTGTATCCAAGTTGAGATCCTTGTATGCAGTGCAGCCCTAAATTTTGGGGTGGCTCTGTCTTATTGATTTTCAGTTTTCCCATGGTATATTCCCTAGACTGGTAGTGCCCTTGGCTCTGTAGCTCTGTTCTTTACTTGTTTTAGGGAACAGAATGCACTCCTCCAGAGAGGCAGTTGGCAATTTACATCCCGCCCATCAGCATAACAAGGCTCCCTGTTCTCCAGGGCCTGTCTTGCCTTTCTTGTTCTTACACATTTTGTGGATGTCCCCTTTGACTGTTGGGAAGGGATACTTCTTTGTAGTGCAGATTTGCATTGCCCGCTTCCTTGCTTGGCCAAAAAGGGCGTATGCGTTTTCTCCTGAATATATTCAGGAGAAAACGCATACGCCCTTTTTGGCCAAGTGCATCATTGTCGAAGTTGTGCCCCTCTTCCTGTGCTTTAAAGGCGATTCCAACGTACCTCTTGAAATCTGTTTCCTGCTATTCTGCCTCGCTTTCAAGTCCGCCTCGTTGCCTTCCCTCAACAGATTTTTGGACGATAGTTGTCCTTTATTACTCGGCCAGTTTGTGAATTGCTGTGCCCCTGAGCTCCATTTTTCAACTCGTTTTTGGTGAGCTGACCGCAAGTCCAAAATTTTGCTTCAGGACCTATACTGGTTCCCGGTGGGTGGCTGAGAATTTGGTTAATTCTTCTTCCTGCCGGGAAATTACAGTGATATGTGCCCGTCCAAATGCCTAACAGCTACTCTCTCATTGGTTCTCCCTCTTCCCTTTCATCCTCTGCCAAATTGGCAACCTGTGCGAACCAAGAGGTTAAAGGGGCTGTCTCTCCAAGTTGGGAGGTTGATAGTAAAGCAGACGGAAAGTCAAACCGGAGCACCAGGAGAGGGACTATGCGTGGAGTTTTAGAAACCTTTCGTATTCACAGTGTGTCCGTTCCCTAGGTTTCCAGCACATGTTATAGCTCTAGTAATATTCCCTTCAACCTGGAGAGTTCGGACCCATGGAATGGGTGCCATGCATTATTGCTTTAAAGGGTCTGCATTTGCTCACCCAATCTCACCAATCATCTCAGTCCCAAGTGTCCCTTCTTATGCCATATCCAGCTGTCGTTGTAGATAGGGTCATTCCAGCTTTCATCAGAGACCCTGAAGGAATTGTAAAGAATTTCCCAGTTTTTTTGTTTTGTTTTGGAAATTCCTTTTTATAGTGGGTTTGAGCTGATTCTCGCTGCCATGTTTATGCCAGTCTAGACACACTTGATTCCCTTACGGAGACATATCAATACATAGGTTTTAAGATTCTTACTAGTCAGATACTTTCCTCTGCGGGAAATATGGGGTTTTGAGTCCCTTTCACTGAGGACGGTGTAGGTCTTGTCTATTCCATAGTTGGTTTTTGGAACGGTACCTGTGCTTATATCAAACTCTGGTTTTATGCATCACCCCACCTCTCCTTCCCCCTTAAGCAGGTATAAGAGTGTTTTCTAAATGTGAGACACTGTTCTCTTTCCTAACTCAGTTCAAGTGTAGCCATGTTTACAGGATCTTCATAAGTGATATCTTATGATAAGTTTCTTTTTCTGTGTGACTTATTTCACTTAGAATCATCGTACCTGAATCCTCCCATTTTGCTGCTACTGGTCTTATGACATTGATTTCATGGCTGAGGGATATTCCATCGTACGTAAGTACCACAATTTTTTGAACCATGTTTATATTTTCTGGGATACTTAAGGTGTATCCAAGTTGAGATCCTTGTATGCAGTGCAGCCCTAAATTTTGGGGTGGCTCTGTCTTATTGATTTTCAGTTTTCCCAAGGTATATTCCCTAGACTGGTAGTGCCCTTGGCTCTGTAGCTCTGTTCTTTACTTGTTTTAGGGAACAGAATGCACTCCTCCAGAGAGGCAGTTGGCAATTTACATCCCGCCCATCAGCATAACAAGGCTCCCTGTTCTCCAGGGCCTGTCTTGCCTTTCTTGTTCTTACACATTTTGTGGATGTCCCCTTTGACTGTTGGGAAGTGATACTTCTTTGTAGTGCAGATTTGCATTGCCCGCTTGCTTCCTTGGCCAAAAAGGGCGTATGCGTTTTCTCCTGAATATATTCAGGAGAAAACGCATACGCCCTTTTTGGCCAAGTGCATCATTGTCGAAGTTGTGCCCCTCTTCCTGTGCTTTAAAGGCGATTCCAACGTACCTCTTGAAATCTGTTTCCTGCTATTCTGCCTCGCTTTCAAGTCCGCCTCGTTGCCTTCCCTCAACAGATTTTTGGACGATAGTTGTCCTTTATTACTCGGCCAGTTTGTGAATTGCTGTGCCCCTGAGCTCCATTTTTCAACTCGTTTTTGGTGAGCTGACCGCAAGTCCAAAATTTTGGTTCAGGACCTATACTGGTTCCCGGTGGGTGGCTGAGAATTTGGTTAATTCTTCTTCCTGCTGGGAAATTACAGTGATATGTGCCCGTCCAAATGCCTAACAGCTACTCTCTCATTGGTTCTCCCTCTTCCCTTTCATCCTCTGCCAAATTGGCAACCTGTGCGAAACAAGATGTTAAAGGGGCTGTCTCTCCAAGTTGGGAGGTTGATAGTAAAGCAGACGGAAAGTCAAACCGGAGCACCAGGAGAGGGACTATGCGTTGAGTTTTAGAAACCTTTCGTATTCACAGTGTGTCCGTTCTCTAGGTTTCCTGCACATGTTATAGCTGTAGTAATATTCCCTTCAACCTGGAGAGTTCGGACCCATGGAATGGGTGCCATGATTATTGCTTTAAAGGGTCTGCATTTGCTCACCCAATCTCACCAATCGTCTCAGTCCCAGGTGTCCCTCCTTATGCCACATCCAGCTGTCGTTGTAGATAGGGTCATTCCAGCTTTCATCAGAGACCCTGAAGGAATTGTAAAGAATTTCCCAGTTTTTGTGTTTTGTTTTTGAAATTCCTTTTTATAGTGGGTTTGAGCTGATTCTCGCTGCCATGTTTATGCCAGTCTAGACACACTTGATTCCCTTACGGAGACATATCAATACATAGGTTTTAAGATTCTTACTAGTCAGATATTTTCCTGTGCGGGAAATATGGGGTTTTGAGTCCCTTTCACTGAGGACGGTGTAGGTCTTGTCTATTCCATAGTTGGTTTTTGGAACGGTACCTGTGCTTATATCAAACTCTGTTTTTATGCATCACCCCACCTCTCCTTCCCCCTTAAGCAGGTATAAGAGTGTTTTCTAAATGTGAGACACTGTTCTCTTTCCTAACTCAGTTCAAGTGTAGCCATGTTTACAGGATCTTCATAAGTGATATCTTATGATAAGTTTCTTTTTCTGTGTGACTTATTTCACTTAGAATCATCGTACCTGAATCCACCCATTTTGCTGCTACTGGTCTTATGACATTGATTTCATGGCTGAGGGATATTCCATCGTACGTAAGTACCACAATTTTTTGAACCATGTTTATATTTTCTGGGATACTTAAGGTGTATCCAAGTTGAGGTCCTTGTATGCAGTGCAGCCCTAAATTTTGGGGTGGCTCTGTCTTATTGATTTTCAGTTTTCCCAAGGTATATTCCCTAGACTGGTAGTGCCCTTGGCTCTGTAGCTCTGTTGTTTACTTGTTTTAGGGAACAGAATGCACTCCTCCAGAGAGGCAGTTGGCAATTTACATCCCGCCAATCAGCATAACAAGGCTCCCTGTTCTCCAGGGCCTGTCTTGCCTTTCTTGTTCTTACACATTTTGTGGATGTCCCTTTTGACCGGTGGGAAGTGATACTTCTTTGTAGTGCAGATTTGCATTGCCCGCTTGCTTGCTTGGCCAAAAAGGGCGTATGCGTTTTCTCCTGAATATATTCAGGAGAAAACGCATACGCCCTTTTTGGCCAAGTGCATCATTGTCGAAGTTGTGCCCCTCTTCCTGTGCTTTAAAGGCGATTCCAACGTACCTCTTGAAATCTGTTTCCTGCTATTCTGCCTCGCTTTCAAGTCCGCCTCGTTGCCTTCCGTCAACAGATTTATGGACGATAGTTGTCCTCTATTACTCGGCCAGTTTGTGAATTGCTGTGCCCCTGAGCTCCATTTTTCAACTCGTTTTTGGAGAGCTGACCGCAAGTCCAAAATTTTGGTTCAGGACCTATACTGGTTCCCGGTGGGTGGCTGAGAATTTGGTTAATTCTTCTTCCTGCCGGGAAATTACAGTGATATGTGCCCGTCCAAATGCCTAACAGCTACTCTCTCACTAGTTCTCCCTCTTCCCTTTCATCCTCTGCCAAATTGGCAACCTGTGCGAACCAGGAGGTTAAAGGGGCTGTCTCTCCAATTTCGGAGAATGATAGTAAAGCAGCCGGAAAGTCAAACCGGAGCACGAGGAGAGGGACTATTCGTTGAGTTTTAGAAACCTTTCGTATTCACAGTGTGTCCGTTCTCTAGGTTTCCCGCACATGTTATAGCTGTAGTAATATTCCCTTCAACCTCGAGAGTTCGGACCCATGGAATGGGTGCCATGCATTATTGCTTTAAAGGGTCTGCATTTGCTCACCCAATCTCACCAATCGTCTCAGTCCCAAGTGTCCCTCCTTATGCCACATCCAGCTGTCATTGTAGATAGGGTCATTCCAGCTTTCATCAGAGACCCTGAAGGAATTGTAAAGAATTTCCCCGTTTTTTTGTTTTGTTTTTGAAATTCCTTTTTATAGTGGGTTTGAGCTGATTCTCGTTGCCATGTTTATGCCAGTCTAGACACACTTGATTCCCTTACGGAGACATATCAATACATAGGTTTTAAGATTCTTACTAGTCAGATATTTTCCTCTGCGGGAAATATGGGGTTTTGAGTCCCTTTCACTGAGGACGGTGTAGGTCTTGTCTATTCCATAGTTGGTTTTTGGAACGGTACCTGTGCTTATATCAAACTCTTGTTTTATGCATCACCCCACCTCTCCTTCCCCCTTAAGCAGGTATAAGAGTGTTTTCTAAATGTGAGACACTGTTCTCTTTCCTAACTCAGTTCAAGTGTAGCCATGTTTACAGGATCTTCATAAGTGATATCTTATGATAAGTTTCTTTTTCTGTGTGACTTATTTCACTTACAATCATCGTACCTGAATCCACCCATTTTGCTGCTACTGGTCTTATGACATTGATTTCATGGCTGAGGGATATTCCATCGTACGTAAGTACCACAATTTTTTGAACCATGTTTATATTTTCTGGGATACTTAAGGTGTATCCAAGTTGAGGTCCTTGTATGAAGTGCAGCCCTAAATTTTGGGGTGGCTCTGTCTTATTGATTTTCAGTTTTCCCAAGGTATATTCCCTAGACTGGTAGTGCCCTTGGCTCTGTAGCTCTGTTCTTTACTTGTTTTAGGGAACAGAATGCACTCCTCCAGAGAGGCAGTTGGCAATTTACATCCCGCCCATCAGCATAACAAGGCTCCCTGTTCTCCAGGGCCTGTCTTGCCTTTCTTGTTCTTACACATTTTGTGGATGTCCCTTTTGACCGGTGGGAAGTGATACTTCTTTGTAGTGCAGATTTGCATTGCCCGCTTGCTTGCTTGGCCAAAAAGGGCGTATGCGTTTTCTCCTGAATATATTCAGGAGAAAACGCATACGCCCTTTTTGGCCAAGTGCATCATTGTCGAAGTTGTGCCCCTCTTCCTGTGCTTTAAAGGCGATTCCAACGTACCTCTTGAAATCTGTTTCCTGCTATTCTGCCTCGCTTTCAAGTCCGCCTCGTTGCCTTCCCTCAACAGATTTTTGGACGATAGTTGTCCTTTATTACTCGGCCAGTTTGTGAATTGCTGTGCCCCTGAGCTCCATTTTTCAACTCGTTTTTGGTGAGCTGACCGAAAGTCCAACATTTTGGTTCAGAACCTACGCTGGTTCCCGGTGGGTGGCTGAGAATTTGGTTAATTCTTCTTCCTGCCGGGAAATTACAGTGATATGTGCCCGCCCAAATGCCTAACAGCTACTCTCTCATTGGTTCTCCCTCTTCCCTTTCATCCTCTGCCAAATTGGCAACCTGTGCGAACCAGGATGTTAAAGGGGCTGTCTCTCCAAGTTGGGAGGTTGATAGTAAAGCAGACGGAAAGTCAAACCGGAGCACCAGGAGTGGGACTATTCGTTGAGTTTTAGAAACCTTTCGTATTCACAGTGTGTCCGTTCTCTAGGTTTCCCGCACATGTTATAGCTGTAGTAATATTCCCTTCAACCTGGAGAGTTCGGACCCATGGAATGGGTGCCATGCATTATTGCTTTAAAGGGTCTGCATTTGCTCACCCAATCTCACCAATCGTCTCAGTCCCAAGTGTCCCTCCTTATGCCACATCCAGCTGTCGTTGTAGATAGGGTCATTCCAGCTTTCATCAGAGACCCTGAAGGAATTGTAAAGAATTTCCCAGTTTTTTTGTTTTGTTTTGGAAATTCCTTTTTATAGTGGGTTTGAGCTGATTCTCGCTGCCATGTTTATGCCAGTCTAGACACACTTGATTCCCTTACGGAGACATATCAATACATAGGTTTTAAGATTCTTACTAGTCAGATATTTTCCTCTGCGGGAAATATGGGGTTTTGAGTCCCTTTCACTGAGGACGGTGTAGGTCTTGTCTATTCCATAGTTGGTTTTTGGAACGGTACCTGTGCTTATATCAAACTCTGGTTTTATGCATCACCCCACCTCTCCTTCCCCCTTAAGCAGGTATAAGAGTGTTTTCTAAATGTGAGACACTGTTCTCTTTCCTAACTCAGTTCAAGTGTAGCCATGTTTACAGGATCTTCATAAGTGATATCTTATGATAAGTTTCTTTTTCTGTGTGACTTATTTCACTTAGAATCATCGTACCTGAATCCACCCATTTTGCTGCTACTGGTCTTATGACATTGATTTCATGGCTGAGGGATATTCCATCGTACGTAAGTACCACAATTTTTTGAACCATGTTTATATTTTCTGGGATACTTAAGGTGTATCCAAGTTGAGGTCCTTGTATGCAGTGCAGCCCTAAATTTTGGGGTGGCTCTGTCTTATTGATTTTCAGTTTTCCCAAGGTATATTCCCTAGACTGGTAGTGCCCTTGGCTCTGTAGCTCTGTTCTTTACTTGTTTTAGGGAACAGAATGCACTCCTCCAGAGAGGCAGTTGGCAATTTACATCCCGCCCATCAGCATAACAAGGCTCCCTGTTCTCCAGGGCCTGTCTTGCCTTTCTTGTTCTTACACATTTTGTGGATGTCCCTTTTGACCGGTGGGAAGTGATACTTCTTTGTAGTGCAGATTTGCATTGCCCGCTTGCTTGCTTGGCCAAAAAGGGCGTATGCGTTTTCTCCTGAATATATTCAGGAGAAAACGCATACGCCCTTTTTGGCCAAGTGCATTATTGTCGAAGTTGTGCCCCTCTTCCTGTGCTTTAAAGGCGATTCCAACGTACCTCTTGAAATCTGTTTCCTGCTATTCTGCCACGCTTTCAAGTCTGCCTCGTTGCCTTCCCTCAACAGATTTTTGGACGATAGTTGTCCTTTATTACTCGGCCAGTTTGTGAATTGCTGTGCCCCTGAGCTCCATTTTTCAACTCGTTTTTGGTGAGCTGACCGCAAGTCCAAAATTTTGGTTCAGGACCTATACTGGTTCCCGGTGGGTGGCTGAGAATTTGGTTAATTCTTCTTCCTGCCGGGAAATTACAGTGATATGTGCCCGTCCAAATGCCTAACAGCTACTCTCTCATTGGTTCTCCCTCTTCCCTTTCATCCTCTGCCAAATTGGCAACCTGTGCGAACCAAGAGGTTAAAGGGGCTGTCTCTCCAAGTTGGGAGGTTGATAGTAAAGCAGACGGAAAGTCAAACCGGAGCACCAGGAGAGGGTCTATTCTTTTAGTTTTAGAAACCTTTCGTATTCACAGTGTGTCCGTTCTCTAGGTTTCCCGCACATGTTATAGCTGTAGTAATATTCCCTTCAACCTGGAGAGTTCGGACCCATGGAATGGGTGCCATGCATTATTGCTTTAAAGGGTCTGCATTTGCTCACCCAATCTCACCAATCGTCTCAGTCCCAAGTGTCCCTCCTTATGCCACATCCAGCTGTCATTGTAGATAGGGTCATTGCAGCTTTCATCAGAGACCCTGAAGGAATTGTAAAGAATTTCCCAGTTTTTTTGTTTTGTTTTTGAAATTCCTTTTTATAGTGGGTTTGAGCTGATTCTCGCTGCCATGTTTATGCCAGTCTAGACACACTTGATTCCCTTACGGAGACATATCAATACATAGGTTTTAAGATTCTTACTAGTCAGATATTTTCCTCTGCGGGAAATATGGGTTTTTGAGTCCCTATCACTGAGGAAGGTGTAGGTCTTGTCTATTCCATAGTTGGTTTTTGGAACGGTACCTGTGCTTATATCAAACTGTGGTTTTATGCATCACCCCACCTCTCCTTCCCCCTTAAGCAGGTATAAGAGTGTTTTCTAAATGTGAGACACTGTTCTCTTTCCTAACTCAGTTCAAGTGTAGCCATGTTTACAGGATCTTCATAAGTGATATCTTATGATAAGTTTCTTTTTCTGTGTGACTTATTTCACTTAGAATCATCGTACCAGAATCCACCCATTTTGCTGCTACTGGTCTTATGACATTGATTTCATGGCTGAGGGATATTCCATCGTACGTAAGTACCACAATTTTTTGAACCATGTTCATATTTTCTGGGATACTTAAGGTGTATCCAAGTTGAGGTCCTTGTATGCAGTGCAGTCCTAAATTTTGGGGTGGCTCTGTCTTATTGATTTTCAGTTTTCCCAAGGTATATTCCCTAGACTGGTAGTGCCCTTGGCTCTGTAGCTCTGTTCTTTACTTGTTTTAGGGAACAGAATGCACTCCTCCAGAGAGGCAGTTGTCAATTTACATCCCGCCCATCAGCATAACAAGGCTCCCTGTTCTCCAGGGCCTGTCTTGCCTTTCTTGTTCTTACACATTTTGTGGATGTCCCTTTTGACTGGTGGGAAGTGATACTTCTTTGTAGTGCAGATTTGCATTGCCCGCTTGCTTGCTTGGCCAAAAAGGGCGTATGAGTTTTCTCCTGAATATATTCAGGAGAAAACGCATACGCCCTTTTTGGCCAATTGCGTCATTGTCGAAGTTGTGCCCCTCTTCCTGTGCTTTAAATGCGATTCCAGCGTACCTCTTGAAATCTGTTTCCTGCTATTCTGCCTCACTTTCAAGTCCGCCTCGTTGCCTTCCCTCAACAGATTTTTGGACGATAGTTGTCCTTTATTACTCGGCCAGTTTGTGAATTGCTGTGCCCCTGAGCTCCATTTTTCAACTCGTTTTTGGTGAGCTGACCGCAAGTCCAAAATTTTGGTTCAGGACCTATACTGGTTCCCGGTGGGTGGCTGAGAATTTGGTTAATTCTTCTTCCTGCTGGGAAATTAGAGTGATATGTGCCCGTCCAAATGCCTAACAGCTACTCTCTCATTGGTTCTCCCTCTTCCCTTTCATCCTCTGCCAAATTGGCAACCTGTGCGAACCAAGAGGTTAAAGGGGCTGTCTCTCCAAGTTGGGAGGTTGATAGTAAAGCAGACGGAAAGTCAAACCGGAGCACCAGGAGAGGGACTATTCGTTGAGTTTTAGAAACCTTTCGTATTCACAGTGTGTCCGTTCTCTAGGTTTCCCGCACATGTTATAGCTGTAGTAATATTCCCTTCAACCTGGAGAGTTCGGACCCATGGAATGGGTGCCATGCATTATTGCTTTAAAGGGTCTGCATTTGCTCACCCAATCTCACCAATCGTCTCAGTCCCAAGTGTCCCTCCTTATGCCACATCCAGCTGTCGTTGTAGATAGGGTCATTCCAGCTTTCATCAGAGACCCTGAAGGAATTGTAAAGAATTTCCCAGTTTTTTTGTTTTGTTTTGGAAATTCCTTTTTATAGTGGGTTTGAGCTGATTCTCGCTGCCATGTTTATGCCAGTCTAGACACACTTGATTCCCTTACGGAGACATATCAATACATAGGTTTTAAGATTCTTACTAGTCAGATATTTTCCTCTGCGGGAAATATGGGGTTTTGAGTCCCTTTCACTGAGGACGGTGTAGGTCTTGTCTATTCCATAGTTGGTTTTTGGAACGGTACCTGTGCTTATATCAAACTCTGGTTTTATGCATCACCCCACCTCTCCTTCCCCCTTAAGCAGGTATAAGAGTGTTTTCTAAATGTGAGACACTGTTCTCTTTCCTAACTCAGTTCAAGTGTAGCCATGTTTACAGGATCTTCATAAGTGATACCTTATGATAAGTTTCTTTTTCTGTGTGACTTATTTCACTTAGAATCATCGTACCTGAATCCACCCATTTTGCTGCTACTGGTCTTATGACATTGATTTCATGGCTGAGGGATATTCCATCGTACGTAAGTACCACAATTTTTTGAACCATGTTTATATTTTCTGGGATACTTAAGGTGTATCCAAGTTGAGGTCCTTGTATGCAGTGCAGCCCTAAATTTTGGGGTGGCTCTGTCTTATTGATTTTCAGTTTTCCCAAGGTATATTCCCTAGACTGGTAGTGCCCTTGGCTCTGTAGCTCTGTTCTTTACTTGTTTTAGGGAACAGAATGCACTCCTCCAGAGAGGCAGTTGGCAATTTACATCCCGCCCATCAGCATAACAAGGCTCCCTGTTCTCCAGGGCCTGTCTTGCCTTTCTTGTTCTTACACATTTTGTGGATGTCCCTTTTGACCGGTGGGAAGTGATACTTCTTTGTAGTGCAGATTTGCATTGCCCGCTTGCTTGCTTGGCCAAAAAGGGCGTATGCGTTTTCTCCTGAATATATTCAGGAGAAAACGCATACGCCCTTTTTGGCCAAGTGCATCATTGTCGAAGTTGTGCCCCTCTTCCTGTGCTTTAAAGGCGATTCCAACGTACCTCTTGAAATCTGTTTCCTGCTATTCTGCCTCGCTTTCAAGTCCACCTCGTTGCCTTCCCTCAACAGATTTTTGGACGATAGTTGTCCTTTATTACTCAGCCAGTTTGTGAATTGCTGTGTCCCTGAGCTCCATTTTTCAACTCGTTTTTGGAGAGCTGACCGCAAGTCCAAAATTTTGGTTCAGGACCTATACTGGTTCCCGGTGGGTGGCTGAGAATTTGGTTAATTCTTCTTCCTGCCGGGAAATTACAGTGATATGTGCCCGTCCAAATGCCTAACAGCTACTCTCTCATTGGTTCTCCCTCTTCCCTTTCATCCTCTGCCAAATTGGCAACCTGTGCGAACCAAGAGGTTAAAGGGGCTGTCTCTCCAAGTTGGGAGGTTGATAGTAAAGCAGCCAGAAAGTCAATCCGGAGCACCAGGAGAGGGTTTATTCGTTGAGTTTTAGAAACCTTTCGTATTCACAGTGTGTCCGTTCTCTAGGTTTCCCGCACATGTTATAGCTGTAGTAATATTCCCTTCAACCTGGAGAGTTCGGACCCATGGAATGGGTGCCATGCATTATTGCTTTAAAGGGTCTGCATTTGCTCACCCAATCTCACCAATCGTCTCAGTCCCAAGTGTCCCTCCTAATGCCACATCCAGCTGTCGTTGTAGATAGGGTCATTCCAGCCTTCATCAGAGACCCTGAAGGAATTGTAAAGAATTTCCCAGTTTTTTTGTTTTGTTTTTGAAATTCCTTTTTATAGTGGGTTTGAGCTGATTCTCGCTGCCATGTTTATGCCAGTCTAGACACACTTGATTCCCTTACGGAGACATATCAATACATAGGTTTTAAGATTCTTACTAGTCAGATATTTTCCTCTGCGGGAAATTTGGGGTTTTGAGTCCCTTTCACTGAGGACGGTGTAGGTCTTGTCTATTACATAGTTGGTTTTTGGAACGGTACCTGTGCTTATATCAAACTCTGGTTTTATGCATCACCCCACCTCTCCTTCCCCCTTAAGCAGGTATAAGAGTGTTTTCTAAATGTGAGACACTGTTCTCTTTCCTAACTCAGTTCAAGTGTAGCCATGTTTACAGGATCTTCATAAGTGATATCTTATGATAAGTTTCTTTTTCTGTGTGACTTATTTCACTTAGAATCATCGTACCAGAATCCACCCATTTTGCTGCTACTGGTCTTATGACATTGATTTCATGGCTGAGGGATATTCCATCGTACGTAAGTACCACAATTTTTTGAACCATGTTTATATTTTCTGGGATACTTAAGGTGTATCCAAGTTGAGGTCCTTGTATGCAGTGCAGCCCTAAATTTTGGGGTGGCTCTGTCTTATTGATTTTCAGTTTTCCCAAGGTATATTCCCTAGACTGGTAGTGCCCTTGGCTCTGTAGCTCTGTTCTTTACTTGTATTAGGGAACAGAATGCACTCCTCCAGAGAGGCAGTTGGCAATTTACATCCCGCCCATCAGCATAACAAGGCTCCCTGTTCTCCAGGGCCTGTCTTGCCTTTCTTGTTCTTACACATTTTGTGGATGTCCCCTTTGACTGTTGGGAAGTGATACTTCTTTGTAGTGCAGATTTGCATTGCCCGCTTGCTTGCTTGGCCAAAAAGGGCGTATGCGTTTTCTCCTGAATATATTCAGGAGAAAACGCATACACCCTTTTTGGCCAAGTGCATCATTGTCGAAGTTGTGCCCCTCTTCCTGTGCTTTAAAGGCGATTCCAACGTACCTCTTGAAATCTGTTTCCTGCTATTCTGCCTCGCTTTCAAGTCCGCCTCGTTGCCTTCCCTCAACAGATTTTTGGACGATAGTTGTCCTTTATTACTTGGACAGTTTGTGAATTGCTGTGCCCCTGAGCTCCATTTTTCAACTCGTTTTTGGTGAGCTGACCGCAAGTCCAAAATTTTGGTTCAGGACCTATACTGGTTCCCGGTGGGTGGCTGAGAATTTGGTTAATTCTTCTTCCTGCCGGGAAATTACAGTGATATGTGCCCGTCCAAATGCCTAACAGCTACTCTCTCATTGGTTCTCCCTCTTCCCTTTCATCCTCTGCCAAATTGGCAACCTGTGCGAACCAAGAGGTTACAGGGGCTGTCTCTCCAAGTTGGGAGGTTGATAGTAAAGCAGACGGAAAGTCAAACCGGAGCACCAGGAGAGGGACTATGCGTTGAGTTTTAGAAACCTTTTGTATTCACAGTGTGTCTGTTCTCTAGGTTTCCTGCACATGTTATAGCTGTAGTAATATTCCCTTCAACCTGGAGAGTTCGGACCCATGGAATGGGTGTCATGCATTATTGCTTTAAAGGGTCTGCATTTGCTCACCCAATCTCACCAATCGTCTCAGTCCCAAGTGTCCCTCCTTATGCCACATCCAGCTGTCGTTGTAGATAGGGTCATTCCAGATTTCATCAGAGACCCTGAAGGAATTGTAAAGAATTTCACAGTTTTTTTTGTTTTGTTTTTGAAATTCCTTTTTATAGTGGGTTTGAGCTGATTCTCGCTGCCATGTTTATGCCAGTCTAGACACACTTGATTCCCTTACGGAGACATATCAATACATAGGTTTTAAGATTCTTACTAGTCAGATATTTTCCTCTGCGGGAAATATGGGGTTTTGAGTCCCTTTCACTGAGGAAGGTGTAGGTCTTGTCTATTCCATAGTTGTTTTTTGGAACGGTACCTGTGCTTATATCAAACTCTGGTTTTATGCATCACCCCACCTCTCCTTCCCCCTTAAGCAGGTATAAGAGTGTTTTCTAAATGTGAGACACTGTTCTCTTTCCTAACTCAGTTCAAGTGTAGCCATGTTTACAGGATCTTCATAAGTGATATCTTATGATAAGTTTCTTTTTCTGTGTGACTTATTTCACTTAGAATCATCGTACCTGAATCCACCCATTTTGCTGCTACTGGTCTTATGACATTGATTTCATGGCTGAGGGATATTCCATCGTACGTAAGTACCACAATTTTTTGAACCATGTTTATATTTTCTGGGATACTTAAGGTGTATCCAAGTTGAGGTCCTTGTATGCAGTGCAGCCCGAAATTTTGGGGTGCCTCTGTCTTATTGATTTTCAGTTTTCCCAAGGTATATTCCCTAGACTGGTAGTGCCCTTGGCTCTGTAGCTCTGTTCTTTACTTGTTTTAGGGAACAGAATGCACTCCTCCAGAGAGGCAGTTGGCAATTTACATCCCGCCCATCAGCATAACAAGGCTCCCTGTTCTCCAGGGCCTGTCTTGCCTTTCTTGTTCTTACACATTTTGTGGATGTCCCTTTTGACCGGTGGGAAGTGATACTTCTTTGTAGTGCAGATTTGCATTGCCCGCTTGCTTGCTTGGCCAAAAAGGGCGTATGCGTTTTCTCCTGAATATATTCAGGAGAAAACGCATACGCCCTTTTTGGCCAAGTGCATCATTGTCGAAGTTGTGCCCCTCTTCCTGTGCTTTAAAGGCGATTCCATCGTACCTCTTGAAATCTGTTTCCTGCTATTCTGCCTCGCTTTCAAGTCCGCCTCGTTGCCTTCCCTCAACAGATTTTTGGACGATAGTTGTCCTTTATTACTCGGCCAGTTTGTGAATTGCTGTGCCCCTGAGCTCCATTTTTCAACTCGTTTTTGGTGAGCTGAACGCAAGTCCAAAATTTTGGTTCAGGACGTATACTGGTGCCCGGTGGGTGGCTGAGAATTTGGTTAATTCTTCTTCCTGCCGGGAAATTACAGTGATATGTGCCCGTCCAAATGCCTAACAGCTACTCTCTCATTCGTTCTCCCTCTTCCCTTTCATCCTCTGCCAAATTGGCCACCTGTGCGAACCAAGAGGTTAAAGGGGCTGTCTCTCCAAGTTGGGAGGTTGATAGTAAAGCAGACGGAAAGTCAAACCGGAGCACCAGGAGAGGGACTATTCGTTGAGTTTTAGAAACCTTTCGTATTCACAGTGTGTCCGTTCTCTAGGTTTCCCCCACATGTTATAGCTGTAGTAACATTCCCTTCAACCTGGAGAGTTCGGATCCATGGAATGGGTGCCATGCATTATTGCTTTAAAGTGTCTGCATTTGCTCACCCAATCTCACCAATCATCTAAGTCCCAAGTGTCCCTCCTTATGCCACATCCAGCTGTCGTTGTAGATAGGGTCATTCCAGCTTTCATCAGAGACCCTGAAGGAATTGTAAAGAATTTCCCAGTTTTTTTGTTTTGTTTTTGAAATTCCTTTTTATAGTGGGTTTGAGCTGATTCTCGCTGCCATGTTTATGCCAGTCTAGACACACTTGATTCCCTTACGGAGACATATCAATACATAGGTTTTAAGATTCTTACTAGTCAGATATTTTCCTCTGCGGGAAATATGGGGTTTTGAGTCCCTTTCACTGAGGACGGTGTAGGTCTTGTCTATTCCATAGTTGGTTTTTGGAACGGTACCTGTGCTTATATCAAACTCTGGTTTTATGCATCACCCCACCTCTCCTTCCCCCTTAAGCAGGTATAAGAGTGTTTTCTAAATGTGAGACACTGTTCTCTTTCCTAACTCAGTTCAAGTGTAGCCATGTTTACAGGATCTTCATAAGTGATATCTTATGATAAGTTTCTTTTTCTGTGTGACTTATTTCACTTAGAATCATCGTACCTGAATCCATCCATTTTGCTGCTACTGGTCTTATGACATTGATTTCATGGCTGAGGGATATTCCATCGTACGTAAGTACCACAATTTTTTGAACCATGTTTATATTTTCTGGGATACTTAAGGTGTATCCAAGTTGAGGTCCTTGTATGCAGTGCAGCCATAAATTTTGGGGTGGCTCTGTCTTATTGATTTTCAGTTTTCCCAAGGTATATTCCCTAGACTGGTAGTGCCCTTGGCTCTGTAGCTCTGTTCTTTACTTGTTTTAGGGAACAGAATGCACTCCTCCAGAGAGGCAGTTGGCAATTTACATCCCGCCCATAAGCATAAAAATGCTCCCTGTTGTCCAGGGCCTGTCTTGCCTTTCTTGTTCTTACACATTTTGTGGATGTCCCTTTTGACCGGTGGGAAGTGATACTTCTTTGTAGTGCAGATTTGCATTGCCCGCTTGCTTGCTTGGCCAAAAAGGGCGTATGCGTTTTCTCCTGAATATATTCAGGAGAAAACGCATACGCCCTTTTTGGCCAAGTGCATCATTGTCGAAGTTGTGCCCCTCTTCCTGTGCTTTAAAGGCGATTCCAACGTACCTCTTGAAATCTGTTTCCTGCTATTCTGCCTCGCTTTCAAGTCTGCCTCGTTGCCTTCCCTCAACAGATTTTTGGAGGATAGTTGTCCTTTATTACTCGGCCAGTTTGTGAATTGCTGTGCCCCTGAGCTCCATTTTTCACCTCGTTTTTGGTGAGCTGACCGCAAGTCCAAAATTTTGCTTCAGGACCTATACTGGATCCCGGTGGGTGGCTGAGAATTTGGTTAATTCTTCTTCCTGCTGGGAAATTACAGTGATATGTGCCCGTCCAAATGCCTAACAGCTACTCTCTCATTGGTTCTCCCTCTTCCCTTTCATCCTCTGCCAAATTGGCAACCTGTGCGAACCAAGAGGTTAAAGGGGCTGTCTCTCCAAGTTGGGAGGTTGATAGTAAAGCAGACGGAAAGTCAAACCGGAGCACCAGGAGAGGGACTATGCGTTGAGTTTCAGAAACCTTTCGTATTCACAGTGTGTCCGTTCTCTAGGTTTCCCGCACATGTTATAGCTGTAGTAATATTCCCTTCAACCTGGAGAGTTCGGACCCATGGAATGGGTGCCATGCATTATTGCTTTAAAGGGTCTGCATTTGCTCACCCAATCTCACCAATCGTCTCAGTCCCAAGTGTCCATCCTTATGCCACATCCAGCTGTCGTTGTAGATAGGGTCATTCCAGCCTTCATCAGAGACCCTGAAGGAATTGTAAAGAATTTCCCAGTTTTTTTGTTTTGTTTTTGAAATTCCTTTTTATAGTGGGTTTGAGCTGATTCTCGCTGCCATGTTTATGCCAGTCTAGACACACTTGATTCCCTTACGGAGACATATCAATACATAGGTTTTAAGATTCTTACTAGTCAGATATTTTCCTCTGCGGGAAATATGGTGTTTTGAGTCCCTTTCACTGAGGACGGTGTAGGTCTTGTCTATTCCATAGTTGGTTTTTGGAACGGTACCTGTGCTTATATCAAACTCTGGTTTTATGCATCACCCCACCTCTCCTTCCCCCTTAAGCAGGTATAAGAGTGTTTTCTAAATGTGAGACACTGTTCTCTTTCCTAACTCAGTTCAAGTGTAGCCATGTTTACAGGATCTTCATAAGTGATATCTTATGATAAGTTTCTTTTTCTGTGTGACTTATTTCACTTAGAATCATCGTACCTGAATACACCCATTTTGCTGCTACTGGTCTTATGACATTGATTTCATGGCTGAGGGATATTCCATCGTACGTAAGTACCACAATTTTTTGAACCATGTTTATATTTTCTGGGATACTTAAGGTGTATCCAAGTTGAGGTCCTTGTATGCAGTGCAGCCCTAAATTTTGGGGTGGCTGTGTCTTATTGATTTTCAGTTTTCCCAAGGTATATTCCCTAGACTGGTAGTGCCCTTGGCTCTGTAGCTCTGTTCTTTACTTGTTTTAGGGAACAGAATGCACTCCTCCAGAGAGGCAGTTGGCAATTTACATCCCGCCCATCAGCATAACAAGGCTCCCTGTTCTCCAGGGCCTGTCTTGCCTTTCTTGTTCTTACACATTTTGTGGATGTCCCTTTTGACCGGTGGGAAGTGATACTTCTTTGTAGTGCAGATTTGCATTGCCCGCTTGCTTGCTTGGCCTAAAAGGGCGTATGCGTTTTCTCCTGAATATATTCAGGAGAAAACGCATACGCCGTTTTTGGCCAAGTGCATCATTGTCGAAGTTGTGCCCCTCTTCCTGTGCTTTAAAGGCGATTCCAACGTACCTCTTGAAATCTGTTTCCTGCTATTCTGCCTCGCTTTCAAGTCCGCCTCGTTGCCTTCCCTCAACAGATTTTTGGACGATAGTTGTCCTTTATTACTCGGCCAGTTTGTGAATTGCTGTGCCCCTGAGCTCCATTTTTCAACTCGCTTTTGGTGAGCTGACCGCAAGTCCAAAATTTTGGTTCAGGACCTATACTGGTTCCCTGTGGGTGGCTGAGAATTTGGTTAATTCTTCTTCCTGCCGGGAAATTACAGTGATATGTGCCCGTCCAAATGCCTAACAGCTACTCTCTCATTGGTTCTCCCTCTTCCCTTTCATCCTCTGCCAAATTGGCAACCTGTGCGAACCAAGAGGTTAAAGGGGCTGTCTCTCCAAGTTGGGAGGTTGATAGTAAAGCAGACGGAAAGTCAAACCGGAGCACCAGGAGAGGGACTATGCGTTGAGTTTTAGAAACCTTTCGTATTCACAGTGTGTCCGTTCTCTAGGTTTCCCGCACATGTTATAGCTGTAGTAATATTCCCTTCAACCTGGAGAGTTCGGACCCATGGAATGGGTGCCATGCATTATTGCTTTAAAGGGTCTGCATTTGCTCACCCAATCTCACCAATCGTCTCAGTCCCAAGTGTCCCTCCTTATGCCACATCCAGCTGTCGTTGTAGATAGGGTCATTCCAGCTTTCATCAGAGACCCTGAAGGAATTGTAAAGAATTTCCCAGTTTTTTTGTTTTGTTTTTGAAATTCCTTTTTATAGTGGGTTTGAGCTGATTCTCGCTGCCATGTTTATGCCAGTCTAGACACACTTGATTCCCTTACGGAGACATATCAATACATAGGTTTTAAGATTCTTACTAGTCAGATATTTTCCTCTGCGGGAAATATGGGGTTTTGAGTCCCTTTCACTGAGGACGGTGTAGGTCTTGTCTATTCCATAGTTGGTTTTTGGAACGGTACCTGTGCTTATATCAAACTCTGGTTTTATGCATCACCCCACCTCTCCTTCCCCCTTAAGCAGGTATAAGAGTGTTTTCTAAATGTGAGACACTGTTCTCTTTCCTAACTCAGTTCAAGTGTAGCCATGTTTACAGGATCTTCATAAGTGATATCTTATGATAAGTTTCTTTTTCTGTGTGACTTATTTCACTTAGAATCATCGTACCTGAATCCACCCATTTTGCTGCTACTGGTCTTATGACATTGATTTCATGGCTGAGGGATATTCCATCGTACGTAAGTACCACAATTTTTTGAACCATGTTTATATTTTCTGGGATACTTAAGGTGTATCCAAGTTGAGGCCCTTGTATGCAGTGCAGCCCTAAATTTTGGGGTGACTCTGTCTTATTGATTTTCAGTTTTCCCAAGGTATATTCCCTAGACTGGTAGTGCCCTTGGCTCTGTAGCTCTGTTCTTTACTTGTTTTAGGGAACAGAATGCACTCCTCCAGAGAGGCAGTTGGCAATTTACATCCCGCCCATCAGCATAACAAGGCTCCCTGTTCTCCAGGGCCTGTCTTGCCTTTCTTGTTCTTACACATTTTGTGGATGTCCCTTTTGACCGGTGGGAAGTGATACTTCTTTGTAGTGCAGATTTGCATTGCCCGCTTGCTTGCTTGGCCAAAAAGGGCGTATGCGTTTTCTCCTGAATATATTCAGGAGAAAACGCATACGCCCTTTTTGGCCAAGTGCATCATTGTCGAAGTTGTGCCCCTCTTCCTGTGCTTTAAAGGCAATTCCAACGTACCTCTTGAAATCTGTTTCCTGCTATTCTGCCTCGCTTTCAAGTCCGCCTCGTTGCCTTCCCTCAACAGATTTTTGGACGATAGTTGTCCTTTATTACTCGGCCAGTTTGTGAATTGCTGTGCCCCTGAGCTCCATTTTTCAACTCGTTTTTGGTGACCTGAACGCAAGTCCAAAATTTTGGTTCAGGACCTATACTGGTGCCCGGTCGGTGGCTGAGAATTTGGTTAATTCTTCTTCCTGCCGGGAAATTACAGTGATATGTGCCCGTCCAAATGCCTAACAGCTACTCTCTCATTGGTTCTCCCTCTTCCCTTTCATCCTCTGCCAAATTGGCAACCTGTGCGAACCAAGAGGTTAAAGGGGCTGTCTCTCCAAGTTGGGAGGTTGATAGTAAAGCAGACGGAAAGTCAATCTGGAGCACCAGGAGAGGGACTATTCGTTGAGTTTCAGAAACCTTTCGTATTCACAGTGTGTCCGTTCTCTAGGTTTCCCGCACATGTTATAGCTGTAGTAATATTCCCTTCAACCTGGAGAGTTCGGACCCATGGAATGGGTGCCATGCATTATTGCTTTAAAGGGTCTGCATTTGCTCACCCAATCTCACCAATCGTCTCAGTCCCAAGTGTCACTCCTTATGCCACATCCAGCTGTCGTTGTAGATAGGGTCATTCCAGCCTTCACCAGAGACCCTGAAGGAATTGTAAAGAATTTCCCAGTTTTTTTGTTTTGTTTTTGAAATTCCTTTTTATAGTGGGTTTGAGCTGATTCTCGCTGCCATGTTTATGCCAGTCTAGACACACTTGATTCCCTTACGGAGACATATCAATACATAGGTTTTAAGATTCTTACTAGTCAGATATTTTCCTCTGCGGGAAATATGGGGTTTTGAGTCCCTTTCACTGAGGACGGTGTAGGTCTTGTCTATTCCATAGTTGGTTTTTGGAACGGTACCTGTGCTTATATCAAACTCTGGTTTTATGCATCACCCCACCTCTCCTTCCCCCTTAAGCAGGTATAAGAGTGTTTTCTAAATGTGAGACACTGTTCTCTTTCCTAACTCAGTTCAAGTGTAGCCATGTTTACAGGATCTTCATAAGTGATATCTTATGATAAGTTTCTTTTTCTGTGTGACTTATTTCACTTAGAATCATCGTACCTGAATCCACCCATTTTGCTGCTACTGGTCTTATGACATTGATTTCATGGCTGAGGGATATTCCATCGTACGTAAGTACCACAATTTTTTGAACCATGTTTATATTTTCTGGGATACTTAAGGTGTATCCAAGTTGAGGTCCTTGTATGCAGTGCAGCCCTAAATTTTGGGGTGGCTCTGTCTTATTGATTTTCAGTTTTCCCAAGGTATATTCCCTAGACTGGTAGTGCCCTTGGCTCTGTAGCTCTGTTCTTTACTTGTTTTAGGGAACAGAATGCACTCCTCCAGAGAGGCAGTTGGCAATTTACATCCCGCCCATCAGCATAACAAGGCTCCCTGTTCTCCAGGGCCTGTCTTGCCTTTCTTGTTCTTACACATTTTGTGGATGTCCCTTTTGACCGGTGGGAAGTGATACTTCTTTGTAGTGCAGATTTGCATTGCCCGCTTGCTTGCTTGGCCAAAAAGGGCGTATGCGTTTTCTCCTGAATATATTCAGGAGAAAACGCATACGCCCTTTTTGGCCAAGTGCATCATTGTCGAAGTTGTGCCCCTCTTCCTGTGCTTTAAAGGCGATTCCAACGTACCTCTTGAAATCTGTTTCCTGCTATTCTGCCTCGCTTTCAAGTCCGCCTCGTTGCCTTCCCTCAACAGATTTTTGGACGATAGTTGTCTTTTATTACTCGGCCAGTTTGTGAATTGCTGTGCCCCTGAGCTCCATTTTTCAACTCGTTTTTGGTGAGCTGACCGCAAGTCCAAAATTTTGGTTCAGGACCCATACTGGTTCCCGGTGGGTGGCTGAGAATTTGGTTAATTCTTCTTCCTCCCGGGAAATTACAGTGATATGTGCCCGTCCAAATGCCTAACAGCTACTCTCTCATTGGTTCTCCCTCTTCCCTTTCATCCTCTGCCAAATTGGCAACCTGTGCGAACCAAGAGGTTAAAGGGGCTGTCTCTCCAAGTTGGGAGGTTGATAGTAAAGCAGACGGAAAGTCAAACCGGAGCACCAGGAGAGGGACTGTGCGTTGAGTTTTAGAAACCTTTCGTATTCACAGTGTGTCCGTTCTCTAGGTTTCCCGCACATGTTATAGCTGTAGTAATATTCCCTTCAACCTGGAGAGTTCGGACCCATGGAATGGGTGCCATGCATTATTGCTTTAAAGGGTCTGCATTTGCTCACCCAATCTCACCAATCGTCTCAGTCCCAAGTGTCCCTCCTTATGCCACATCCAGCTGTCGTTGTAGATAGGGTCATTCCAGCTTTCATCAGAGACTCTGAAGGAATTGCAAAGTATTTCCCAGTTTTTTTGTTTTGTTTTTGAAATTCCTTTTTATAGTGGGTTTGAGCTGATTCTCGCTGCCATGTTTATGCCAGTCTAGACACACTTGATTCCCTTACGGAGACATATCAATACATAGGTTTTAAGATTCTTACTAGTCAGATATTTTCCTCTGCGGGAAATATGGGGTTTTGAGTCCCTTTCGCTGAGTACGGTGTACGTCTTGTCTATTCCATAGTTGGTTTTTGGAACGGTACCTGTGCTTATATCAAACTCTGGTTTTATGCATCACCCCACCTCTCCTTCCCCCTTAAGCAGGTATAAGAGTGTTTTCTAAATGTGAGACACTGTTCTCTTTCCTAACTCAGTTCAAGTGTAGCCATGTTTACAGGATCTTCATAAGTGATATCTTATGATAAGTTTCTTTTTCTGTGTGACTTATTTCACTTAGAATCATCGTACCTGAATCCACCCATTTTGCTGCTACTGGTCTTATGACATTGATTTCATGGCTGAGGGATATTCCATCGTACGTAAGTACCACAATTTTTTGAACCATGTTTATATTTTCTGGGATACTTAAGGTGTATCCACGTTGAGGTCCTTGTATGCAGTGCAGCCCTAAATTTTGGGGTGGCTCTGTCTTATTGATTTTCAGTTTTCCCAAGGTATATTCCCTAGACTGGTAGTGCCCTTGGCTCTGTAGCTCTGTTCTTTACTTGTTTTAGGGAACAGAATGCACTCCTCCAGAGAGGCAGTTGGCAATTTACATCCCGCCCATCAGCATAACAAGGCTCCCTGTTCTCCAGGGCCTGTCTTGCCTTTCTTGTTCTTACACATTTTGTGGATGTCCCCTTTGACTGTTGGGAAGTGATACTTCTTTGTAGTGCAGATTTGCATTGCCCGCTTGCTTGCTTGGCCAAAAAGGGCGTATGCGTTTTCTCCTGAATATATTCAGGAGAAAACGCATACGCCCTTTTTGGCCAAGTGCATCATTGTCGAAGTTGTGCCCCTCTTCCTGTGCTTTAAAGGCGATTCCAACGTACCTCTTGAAATCTGTTTCCTGCTATTCTGCCTCGCTTTCAAGTCCGCCTCGTTGCCTTCCCTCAACAGATTTTTGGACGATAGTTGTCCTTTATTACTCGGCCAGTTTGTGAATTGCTGTGCCCCTGAGCTCCATTTTTCAACTCGTTTTTGGTGAGCTGACCGCAAGTCCAAAATTTTGGTTCAGGACCTATACTGGTTCCCGGTGGGTGGCTGAGAATTTGGTTAATTCTTCTTCCTGCCGGGAAATTACAGTGATATGTGCCCGTCCAAATGCCTAACAGCTACTCTCTCATTGGTTCTCCCTCTTCCCTTTCATCCTCTGCCAAATTGGCAACCTGTGCGAACCAAGAGGTTAAAGGGGCTGTCTCTCCAAGATGGGAGGTTGATAGTAAAGCAGACGGAAAGTCAAACCGGAGCACCAGGAGAGGGACTATGCATTGAGTTTTAGAAACCTTTCGTATTCACAGTGTGTCCATTCTCTAGGTTTCCCGCACATGTTATAGCTGTAGTAATATTCCCTTCAACCTGGAGAGTTCGGACCCATGGAATGGGTGCCATGCATTATTGCTTTAAAGGGTCTGCATTTGCTCACCCAATCTCACCAATCGTCTCAGTCCCAAGTGTCCCTCCTTATGCCACATCCAGCTGTCGTTGTAGATAGGGTCATTCCAGCTTTCATCAGAGACTCTGAAGGAATTGCAAAGAATTTCCCAGTTTTTTTGTTTTGTTTTTGAAATTCCTTTTTATAGTGGGTTTGAGCTGATTCTCGCTGCCATGTTTATGCCAGTCTAGACACAGTTGATTCCCTTACGGAGACATATGAATACATAGGTTTTAAGATTCTTACTAGTCAGATATTTTCCTCTGCGGGAAATATGGGGTTTTGAGTCCCTTTCGCTGAGGACGGTGTAGGTCTTGTCTATTCCATAGTTGGTTTTTGGAACGGTACCTGTGCTTATATCAAACTCTGGTTTTATGCATCACCCCACCTCTCCTTACTCCTTAAGCAGGTATAAGAGTGTTTTCTAAATGTGAGACACTGTTCTCTTTCCTAACTCAGTTCAAGTGTAGCCATGTTTACAGGATCTTCATAAGTGATATCTTATGATAAGTTTCTTTTTCTGTGTGACTTATTTCACTTAGAATCATCGTACCTGAATCCACCCATTTTGCTGCTACTGGTCTTATGACATTGATTTCATGGCTGAGGGATATTCCATCGTACGTAAGTACCATAATTTTTTGAACCATGTTTATATTTTCTGGGATACTTAAGGTGTATCCAAGTTGAGGTCCTTGTATGCAGTGCAGCCCTAAATTTTGGGGTGGCTCTGTCTTATTGATTTTCAGTTTTCCCAAGGTATATTCCCTAGACTGGTAGTGCCCTTGGCTCTGTAGCTCTGTTCTTTACTTGTTTTAGGGAACAGAATGCACTCCTCCAGAGAGGCAGTTGGCAATTTACATCCCGCCCATCAGCATAACAAGGCTCCCTGTTCTCCAGGGCCTGTCTTGCCTTTCTTGTTCTTACACATTTTGTGGATGTCCCTTTTGACCGGTGGGAAGTGATACTTCTTTGTAGTGCAGATTTGCATTGCCCGCTTGCTTGCTTGGCCAAAAAGGGCGTATGCGTTTTCTCCTGAATATATTCAGGAGAAAACGCATACGCCCTTTTTGGCCAAGTGCATCATTCTCGAAGTTGTGCCCCTCTTCCTGTGCTTTAAAGGCGATTCCAACGTACCTCTTGAAATCTGTTTCCTGCTATTCTGCCTCGCTTTCAAGTCCGCCTCGTTGCCTTCCCTCAACAGATTTTTGGACGATAGTTGTCTTTTATTACTCGGCCAGTTTGTGAATTGCTGTGCCCCTGAGCTCCATTTTTCAACTCGTTTTTGGTGAGCTGACCACAAGTCCAAAATTTTGGTTCAGGACCTATACTGGTTCCCGGTGGGTGGCTGAGAATTTGGTTAATTCTTCTTCCTGCCGGGAAATTACAGTGATATGTGCCCGTCCAAATGCCTAACAGCTACTCTCTCATTGGTTCTCCCTCTTCCCTTTCATCCTCTGCCAAATTGGCAACCTGTGCGAACCAAGAGGTTAAAGGGGCTGTCTCTCCAAGTTGGGAGGTTGATAGTAAAGCAGACGGAAAGTCAAACCGGAGCACCAGGAGAGGGACTATGCGTTGAGTTTCAGAAACCTTTCGTATTCACAGTGTGTCCGTTCTCTAGGTTTCCCGCACATGTTATAGCTGTAGTAATATTCCCTTCAACCTGGAGAGTTCGGACCCATGGAATGGGTGCCATGCATTATTGCTTTAAAGGGTCTGAATTTGCTCACCCAATCTCACCAATCGTCTCAGTCCCAAGTGTCCCTCCTTATGCCACATCCAGCTGTCGTTGTAGATAGGGTCATTCCAGCTTTCATCAGAGACTCTGAAGGAATAGCAAAGAATTTCCCAGTTTTTTTTGTTTTGTTTTTGAAATTCCTTTTTATAGTGGGTTTGAGCTGATTCTCGCTGCCATGTTTATGTCAGTCTAGACACACTTGATTCCCTTACGGAGACATATCAATACATAGGTTTTAAGATTCTTACTAGTCAGATATTTTCCTCTGCGGGAAATATGGGGTTTTGAGTCCCTTTCGCTGAGGACGGTGTAGGTCTTGTCTATTCCATAGTTGGTTTTTGGAACGGTACCTGTGCTTATATCAAACTCTGGTTTTATGCATCACCCCACCTCTCCTTCCCCCTTAAGCAGGTATAAGAGTGTTTTCTAAATGTGAGACACTGTTCTCTTTCCTAACTCAGTTCAAGTGTAGCCATGTTTACAGGATCTTCATAAGTGATATCTTATGATAAGTTTCTTTTTCTGTGTGACTTATTTCACTTAGAATCATCGTACCTGAATCCACCCATTTTGCTGCTACTGGTCTTATGACATTGATTTCATGGCTGAGGGATATTCCATCGTACGTAAGTACCACAATTTTTTGAACCATGTTTATATTTTCTGGGATACTTAAGGTGTATCCAAGTTGAGGCCCTTGTATGCAGTGCAGCCCTAAATTTTGGGGTGGCTCTGTCTTATTGATTTTCAGTTTTCCCAAGGTATATTCCCTAGACTGGTAGTGCCCTTGGCTCTGTAGCTCTGTTCTTTACTTGTTTTAGGGAACAGAATGCACTCCTCCAGAGAGGCAGTTGGCAATTTACATCCCGCCCATCAGCATAACAAGGCTCCCTGTTCTCCAGGGCCTGTCTTGCCTTTCTTGTTCTTACACATTTTGTGGATGTCCCTTTTGACCGGTGGGAAGTGATACTTCTTTGTAGTGCAGATTTGCATTGCCCGCTTGCTTGCTTGGCCAAAAAGGGCGTATGCGTTTTCTCCTGAATATATTCAGGAGAAAACGCATACGCCCTTTTTGGCCAAGTGCATCATTGTCGAAGTTGTGCCCCTCTTCCTGTGCTTTAAAGGCGATTCCAACGTACCTCTTGAAATCTGTTTCCTGCTATTCTGCCTCGCTTTCAAGTCCGCCTCGTTGCCTTCCCTCAACAGATTTTTGGACGATAGTTGTCCTTTATTACTCGGCCAGTTTGTGAATTGCTGTGCCCCTGAGCTCCATTTTTCAACTCGTTTTTGGTGAGCTGACCGCAAGTCCAAAATTTTGGTTCAGGACCTATACTGGTTCCCGGTGGGTGGCTGAGAATTTGGTTAATTCTTCTTCCTGCCGGGAAATTACAGTGATATGTGCCCGTCCAAATGCCTAACAGCTACTCTCTCATTGGTTCTCCCTCTTCCCTTTCATCCTCTGCCAAATTGGCAACCTGTGCGAACCAAGAGGTTAAAGGGGCTGTCTCTCCAAGTTGGGAGGTTGATAGTAAAGCAGACGGAAAGTCAAACCGGAGCACCAGGGGTGGGACTATTCGTTGAGTTTTAGAAACCTTTCGTATTCACAGTGTTTCCGTTCTCTAGGTTTCCCGCACATGTTATAGCTGTAGTAACATTCCCTTCAACCTGGAGAGTTCGGACCCATGGAATGTGTGCCATGCATTATTGCTTTAAAGGGTCTGCATTTGCTCACCCAATCTCACCAATCGTCTCAGTCCCAAGTGTCCCTCCTTATGCCACATCCAGCTGTCGTTGTAGATAGGGTCATTCCAGCTTTCATCAGAGACCTTGAAGGAATTGTAAAGAATTTCCCAGTTTTTTTGTTTTGTTTTTGAAATTCCTTTTTATAGTGGGTTTGAGCTGATTCTCGCTGCCATGTTTATGCCAGTCTAGACACACTTGATTCCCTTACGGAGACATATCAATACATAGGTTTTAAGATTCTTACTAGTCAGATATTTTCCTCTGCGGGAAATATGGGGTTTTGAGTCCCTTTCGCTGAGGACGGTATAGGTCTTGTCTATTCCATAGTTGGTTTTTGGAACGGTACCTGTGCTTGTATCAAACTCTGGTTTTATGCATCACCCCACCTCTCCTTCCCCCTTAAGCAGGTATAAGAGTGTTTTCTAAATGTGAGATACTGTTCTCTTTCCTAACTCAGTTCAAGTGTAGCCATGTTTACAGGATCTTCATAAGTGATATCTTATGATAAGTTTCTTTTTCTGTGTGACTTATTTCACTTAGAATCATCATACCTGAATCCACCCATTTTGCTGCTACTGGTCTTATGACATTGATTTCATGGCTGAGGGATATTCCATCGTACGTAAGTACCAAAATTTTTTGAACCATGTTTATATTTTCTGGGATACTTAAGGTGTATCCAAGTTGAGGCCCTTGTATGCAGTGCAGCCCTAAATTTTGTGGTGGCTCTGTCTTATTGATTTTCCGTTTTCCCAAGGTATATTCCCTAGACTGGTAGTGCCCTTGGCTCTGTAGCTCTGTTCTTTACTTGTTTTAGGGAACAGAATGCACTCCTCCAGAGAGGCAGTTGGCAATTTACATCCCGCCCATCAGCATAACAAGGCTCCCTGTTCTCCAGGGCCTGTCTTGCCTTTCTTGTTCTTACACATTTTGTGGATGTCCCTTTTGACCGGTGGGAAGTGATACTTCTTTGTAGTGCAGATTTGCATTGCCCGCTTGCTTGCTTGGCCAAAAAGGGCGTATGCGTTTTCTCCTGAATATATTCAGGAGAAAACGCATACGCCCTTTTTGGCCAAGTGCATCATTGTCGAAGTTGTGCCCCTCTTCCTGTGCTTTAAAGGCGATTCCAACGTACCTCTTGAAATCTGTTTCCTGCTATTCTGCCTCGCTTTCAAGTCCGCCTCGTTGCCTTCCCTCAACAGATTTTTGGACGATAGTTGTCCTTTATTACTCGGCCAGTTTGTGCATTGCTGTGCCCCTGAGCTCCATTTTTCAACTCGTTTTTGGTGAGCTGACCGCAAGTCCAAAATTTTGGTTCAGGACCTATACTGGTTCCCGGTGGGTGGCTGAGAATTTGGTTAATTCTTCTTCCTGCCGGGAAATTACAGTGATATGTGCCTGTCCAAATGCCTAACAGCTACTCTCTCATTGGTTCTCCCTCTTCCCTTTCATCCTCTGCCAAATTGGCAACCTGTGCGAACCAAGAGGTTAAAGGGGCTGTCTCTCCAAGTTGGGAGGTTGATAGTAAAGCAGACGGAAAGTCAAACCGGAGCACCAGGGGAGGGACTATGCGTTGAGTTTTAGAAACCTTTCGTATTCACAGTGTGTCCGTTCTCTAGGTTTCCCGCACATGTTATAGCTGTAGTAATATTCCCTTCAACCTGGAGAGTTCGGACCCATGGAATGGGTGCCATGCATTATTGCTTTAAAGGGTCTGCATTTGCTCACCCAATCTCACCAATCGTCTCAGTCCCAAGTGTCCCTCCTTATGCCACATCCAGCTGTCGTTGTAGATAGGGTCATTCCAGCCTTCATCAGAGACCCTTAAAGAATTGTAAAGAATTTCCCTGTTTTTTTTGTTTTGTTTTTGATATTCCTTTTTATAGTGGGTTTGAGCTGATTCTCGCTGCCATGTTTATGCCAGTCTAGACACACTTGATTCCCTTACGGAGACATATCAATACATAGGTTTTAAGATTCTTACTAGTCAGATATTTTCCTCTGCGGGAAATATGGGGTTTTGAGTCCCTTTCGCTGAGGACGGTGTAGGTCTTGTCTATTCCATAGTTGGTTTTTGGAACGGTACCTGTGCTTATATCAAACTCTGGTTTTATGCATCACCCCACCTCTCCTTCCCCCTTAAGCAGGTATAAGAGTGTTTTCTAAATGTGAGACACTGTTCTCTTTCCTAACTCAGTTCAAGTGTAGCCATGTTTACAGGATCTTCATAAGTGATATCTTATGATAAGTTTCTTTTTCTGTGTGACTTATTTCACTTAGAATCATCGTACCTGAATCCACCCATTTTGCTGCTACTGGTCTTATGACATTGATTTCATGGCTGAGGGATATTCCATCGTACGTAAGTACCACAATTTTTTGAACCATGTTTATATTTTCTGGGATACTTAAGGTGTATCCAAGTTGAGGTCCTTGTATGCAGTGCAGCCCTAAATTTTGGGGTGGCTCTGTCTTATTGATTTTCAGTTTTCCCAAGGTATATTCCCTAGACTGGTAGTGCCCTTGGCTCTGTAGCTCTGTTCTTTACTTGTTTTAGGGAACAGAATGCACTCCTCCAGAGAGGCAGTTGGCAATTTACATCCCGCCCATCAGCATAACAAGGCTCCCTGTTCTCCAGGGCCTGTCTTGCCTTTCTTGTTCTTACACATTTTGTGGATGTCCCTTTTGACCGGTGGGAAGTGATACTTCTTTGTAGTGCAGATTTGCATTGCCCGCTTGCTTGCTTGGCCAAAAAGGGCGTATGCGTTTTCTCCTGAATATATTCAGGAGAAAACGCATACGCCCTTTTTGGCCAAGTGCATCATTGTCGAAGTTGTGCCCCTCTTCCTGTGCTTTAAAGGCGATTCCATCGTACCTCTTGAAATCTGTTTCCTGCTATTCTGCCTCGCTTTCAAGTCCACCTCGTTGCCTTCCCTCAACAGATTTTTGGACGATAGTTGTCCTTTATTACTCGGCCAGTTTGTGAATTGCTGTGCCCCTGAGCTCCATTTTTCAACTCGTTTTTGGTGAGCTGACCGCAAGTCCAAAATTTTGGTTCAGGACCTATACTGGTTCCCGGTGGGTGGCTGAGAATTTGGTTAATTCTTCTTCCTGCCGGGAAATTACAGTGATATGTGCCCGTCCAAATGCCTAACAGCTACTCTCTCATTGGTTCTCCCTCTTCCCTTTCATCCACTGCCAAATTGGCAACCTGTGCGAACCAGGAGGTTAAAGGGGCTGTCTCTCCAAGTTGGGAGGTTGATAGTAAAGCAGACGGAAAGTCAAACCGGAGCACCAGGGGTGGGACTATTCGTTGAGTTTTAGAAACCTTTCGTATTCACAGTGTGTCCGTTCTCTAGGTTTCCCGCACATGTTATAGCTGTAGTAATATTCCCTTCAACCTGGAGAGTTCGGACCCATGGAATGGGTGCCATGCATTATTGCTTTAAAGGGTCTGCATTTGCTCACCCAATCTCACCAATCGTCTCAGTCCCAAGTGTCCCTCCTTATGCCACATCCAGCTGTCGTTGTAGATAGGGTCATTCCAGCCTTCATCAGAGACCCTGAAGGAATTGTAAAGAATTTCCCAGTTTTTTTGTTTTGTTTTTGAAATTCCTTTTTATAGTGGGTTTGAGCTGATTCTCGCTGCCATGTTTATGCCAGTCTAGACACACTTGATTCCCTTACGGAGACATATCAATACATAGGTTTTAAGATTCTTACTAGTCAGATATTTTCCTCTGCGGGAAATATGGGGTTTTGAGTCCCTTTCGCTGTGGACGGTGTAGGTCTTGTCTATTCCATAGTTGGTTTTTGGAACGGTACCTGTGCTTATATCAAACTCTGGTTTTATGCATCACCCCACCTCTCCTTCCCCCTTAAGCAGGTATAAGAGTGTTTTCTAAATGTGAGACACTGTCCTCTTTCCTAACTCAGTTCAAGTGTAGCCATGTTTACAGGATCTTCATAAGTGATATCTTATGATAAGTTTCTTTTTCTGTGTGACTTATTTCACTTAGAATCATCGTACCTGAATCCTCCCATTTTGCTGCTACTGGTCTTATGACATTGATTTCATGGCTGAGGGATATTCCATCGTACGTAAGTACCACAATTTTTTGAACCAAGTTTATATTTTCTGGGATACTTAAGGTGTATCCAAGTTGAGGTCCTTGTATGCAGTGCAGCCCTAAATTTTGGGGTGGCTCTGTCTTATTGATTTTCAGTTTTCCCAAGGTATATTCCCTAGACTGGTAGTGCCCTTGGCTCTGTAGCTCTGTTCTTTACTTGTTTTAGGGAACAGAATGCACTCCTCCAGAGAGGCAGTTGGCAATTTACATCCCGCCCATCAGCAAAACAAGGCTCCCTGTTCTCCAGGGCCTGTCTTGCCTTTCTTGTTCTTACACATTTTGTGGATGTCCCTTTTGACCGGTGGGAAGTGATACTTCTTTGTAGTGCAGATTTGCATTGCCCGCTTGCTTGCTTGACCAAAAAGGGCGTATGCGTTTTCTCCAGAATATATTCAGGAGAAAACGCATACGCCCTTTTTGGCCAAGTGCATCATTGTCGAAGTTGTGCCCCTCTTCCTGTGCTTTAAAGGCGATTCCAACGTACCTCTTGAAATCTGTTTCCTGCTATTCTGCCTCGCTTTCAAGTCCACCTCGTTGCCTTCCCTCAACAGATTTTTGGACGATAGTTGTCCTTTATTACTCGGCCAGTTTGTGAATTCCTGTGCCCCTGAGCTCCATTTTTCAACTCGTTTTTGGTGAGCTGACTGCAAGTCCAAAATTTTGGTTCAGGACCTATACTGGTTCCTGGTGGGTGGCTGAGAATTTGGTTAATTCTTCTTCCTGCCGGGAAATTACAGTGATATGTGACCGTCCAAATGCCTAACAGCTACTCTCTCATTGGTTCTCCCTCTTCCCTTTCATCCACTGCCAAATTGGCAACCTGTGCGAACCAAGAGGTTAAAGGGGCTGTCTCTCCAAGTTGGGAGGTTGATAGTAAAGCAGACGGAAAGTCAAACCGGAGCACCAGGGGTGGGACTATTCGTTGAGTTTTAGAAACCTTTCGTATTCACAGTGTGTCCGTTCTCTAGGTTTCCCGCACATGTTATAGCTGTAGTAACATTCCCTTCAACCTGGAGAGTTCGGACCCATGGAATGGGTGCCATGCATTATTGCTTTAAAGGGTCTGCATTTGCTCACCCAATCTCACCAATCGTCTCAGTCCCAAGTGTCCCTCCTTATGCCACATCCAGCTGTCGTTGTAGATAGGGTCATTCCAGCTTTCATCAGAGACCTTGAAGGAATTGTAAAGAATTTCCCAGTTTTTTTGTTTTGTTTTTGAAATTCCTTTTTATAGTGGGTTTGAGCTGATTCTCGCTGCCATGTTTATGCCAGTCTAGACACATTTGATTCCCTTACGGAGACATATCAATACATAGGTTTTAAGATTCTTACTAGTCAGATATTTTCCTCTGCGGGAAATATGGGGTTTTGAGTCCCTTTCGCTGAGGACGGTATAGGTCTTGTCTATTCCATAGTTGGTTTTTGGAACGGTACCTGTGCTTATATCAAACTCTGGTTTTATGCATCACCCCACCTCTCCTTCCCCCTTAAGCAGGTATAAGAGTGTTTTCTAAATGTGAGATACTGTTCTCTTTCCTAACTCAGTTCAAGTGTAGCCATGTTTACAGGATCTTCACAAGTGATATCTTATGATAAGTTTCTTTTTCTGTGTGACTTATTTCACTTAGAATCATCATACCTGAATCCACCCATTTTGCTGCTACTGGTCTTATGACATTGATTTCATGGCTGAGGGATATTCCATCGTACGTAAGTACCACAATTTTTTGAACCATGTTTATATTTTCTGGGATACTTAAGGTGTATCCAAGTTGAGGCCCTTGTATGCAGTGCAGCCCTAAATTTTGGGGTGGCTCTGTCTTATTGATTTTCAGTTTTCCCAAGGTATATTCCCTAGACTGGTAGTGCCCTTGGCTCTGTAGCTCTGTTCTTTACTTGTTTTAGGGAACAGAATGCACTCCTCCAGAGAGGCAGTTGGCAATTTACATCCCGCCCATCAGCATAACAAGGCTCCCTGTTCTCCAGGGCCTGTCTTGCCTTTCTTGTTCTTACACATTTTGTGGATGTCCCTTTTGACCGGTGTGAAGTGATACTTCTTTGTAGTGCAGATTTGCATTGCCCGCTTGCTTGCTTGGCCAAAAAGGGCGTATGCGTTTTCTCCTGAATATATTCAGGAGAAAACGCATACGCCCTTTTTGGCCAAGTGCATCATTGTCGAAGTTGTGCCCCTCTTCCTGTGCTTTAAAGGCGATTCCAACGTACCTCTTGAAATCTGTTTCCTGCTATTCTGCCTCGCTTTCAAGTCCGCCTCGTTGCCTTCCCTCAACAGATTTTTGGACGATAGTTGTCCTTTATTACTCGGCCAGTTTGTGAATTGCTGTGCCCCTGAGCTCCATTTTTCAACTCGTTTTTGGTGAGCTGACCGCAAGTCCAAAATTTTGGTTCAGGACCTATACTGGTTCCCGGTGGGTGGCTGAGAATTTGGTTAATTCTTCTTCCTGCCGGGAAATTACAGTGATATGTGCCCGTGCAAATGCCTAACAGCTACTCTCTCATTGGTTCTCCCTCTTCCCTTTCATCCTCTGCCAAATTGGCAACCTGTGCGAACCAAGAGGTTAAAGGGGCTGTCTCTCCAAGTTGGGAGGTTGATAGTAAAGCAGACGGAAAGTCAAACCGGAGCACCAGGGGAGGGACTATGCGTTGAGTTTTAGAAACCTTTCGTATTCACAGTGTGTCCGTTCTCTAGGTTTCCCGCACATGTTATAGCTGTAGTAATATTCCCTTCAACCTGGAGAGTTCGGACCCATGGAATGGGTGCCATGCATTATTGCTTTAAAGGGTCTGCATTTGCTCACCCAATCTCACCAATCGTCTCAGTCCCAAGTGTCCCTCCTTATGCCACATCCAGCTGTCGTTGTAGATAGGGTCATTCCAGCCTTCATCAGAGACCCTTAAAGAATTGTAAAGAATTTCCCAGTTTTTTTTGTTTTGTTTTTGAAATTCCTTTTTATAGTGGGTTTGAGCTGATTCTCGCTGCCATGTTTATGCCAGTCTAGACACACTTGATTCCCTTACGGAGACATATCAATACATAGGTTTTAAGATTCTTACTAGTCAGATATTTTCCTCTGCGGGAAATATGGGGTTTTGAGTCCCTTTCGCTGAGGACGGTGTAGGTCTTGTCTATTCCATAGTTGGTTTTTGGAACGGTACCTGTGCTTATATCAAACTCTGGTTTTATGCATCACCCCACCTCTCCTTCCCCCTTAAGCAGGTATAAGAGTGTTTTCTAAATGTGAGACACTGTTCTCTTTCCTAACTCAGTTCAAGTGTAGCCATGTTTACAGGATCTTCATAAGTGATATCTTATGATAAGTTTCTTTTTCTGTGTGACTTATTTCACTTAGAATCATCGTACCTGAATCCACCCATTTTGCTGCTACTGGTCTTATGACATTGATTTCATGGCTGAGGGATATTCCATCGTACATAACTGCCACAATTTTTTGAACCATGTTTATATTTTCTGGGATACTTAAGGTGTATCCAAGTTGAGGTCCTTGTATGCAGTGCAGCCCTAAATTTTGGGGTGCCTCTGTGTTATTGATTTTCAGTTTTCCCAAGGTATATTCCCTAGACTGGTAGTGCCCTTGGCTCTGTAGCTCTGTTCTTTACTTGTTTTAGGGAACAGAATACACTCCTCCAGAGAGGCAGTTGGCAATTTACATCCCGCCCATCAGCATAACAAGGCTCCCTGTTCTCCAGGGCCTGTCTTGCCTTTCTTGTTCTTACACATTTTGTGGATGTCCCTTTTGACCGGTGGGAAGTGATACTTCTTTGTAGTGCAGATTTGCATTGCCCGCTTGCTTGCTTGGCCAAAAAGGGCGTATGCGTTTTCTCCTGAATATATTCAGGAGAAAACGCATACGCCCTTTTTGGCCAAGTGCATCATTGTCGAAGTTGTGCCCCTCTTCCTGTGCTTTAAAGGCGATTCCATCGTACCTCTTGAAATCTGTTTCCTGCTATTCTGCCTCGCTTTCAAGTCCACCTCGTTGCCTTCCCTCAACAGATTTTTGGACGATAGTTGTCCTTTATTACTCGGCCAGTTTGTGAATTGCTGTGCCCCTGAGCTCCATTTTTCAACTCGTTTTTGGTGAGCTGACCGCAAGTCCAAAATTTTGGTTCAGGACCTATACTGGTTCCCGGTTGGTGGCTGAGAATTTGGTTAATTCTTCTTCCTGCCGGGAAATTACAGTGATATGTGCCCGTCCAAATGCCTAACAGCTACTCTCTCATTGGTTCTCCCTCTTCCCTTTCATCCTCTGCCAAATTGGCAACCTGTGCGAACCAAGAGCTTAAAGGGGCTGTCTCTCCAAGTTGGGAGGTTGATAGTAAAGCAGACGGAAAGTCAAACCGGAGCACCAGGGGTGGGACTATTCGTTGAGTTTTAGAAACCTTTCGTATTCACAGTGTGTCCGTTCTCTAGGTTTCCCGCACATGTTATAGCTGTAGTAATATTCCCTTCAACCTGGAGAGTTCGGACCCATGGAATGGGTGTCATGCATTATTGCTTTAAAGGGTCTGCATTTGCTCACCCAATCTCACCAATCGTCTAAGTCCCAAGTGTCCCTCCTTATGCCATATCCAGCTGTCGTAGATAGGGTCATTCCAGCTTTCATCAGAGACCCTGAAGGAATTGTAAAGAATTTCCCAGTTTTTTTGTTTTGTTTTTGAAATTCCTTTTTATAGTGGGTTTGAGCTGATTCTTGCTGTCATGTTTATGCCAGTCTAGACACACTTGATTCCCTTACGGAGACATATCAATACATAGATTTTAAGATTCTTACTAGTCAGATATTTTCCTCTGCGGGAAATATGGGGTTTTGAGTCCCTTTCGCTGAGGACGGTGTAGGTCTTGTCTATTCCATAGTTGGTTTTTGGAACGGTACCTGTGCTTATATCAAACTCTGGTTTTATGCATCACCCCACCTCTCCTTCCCCCTTAAGCAGGTATAAGAGTGTTTTCTAAATGTGAGACACTGTTCTCTTTCCTAACTCAGTTCAAGTGTAGCCATGTTTACAGGATCTTCATAAGTGATATCTTATGATAAGTTTCTTTTTCTGTGTGACTTATTTCACTTAGAATCATCGTACCTGAATCCACCCATTTTGCTGCTACTGGTCTTATGACATTGATTTCATGGCTGAGGGATATTCCATCGTACGTAAGTACCACAATTTTTTGAACCATGTTTATATTTTCTGGGATACTTAAGGTGTATCCAAGTTGAGGTCCTTGTATGCAGCCCTAAATTTTGGGGTGGCTCTGTCTTATTGATTTTCAGTTTTCCCAAGGTATATTCCCTAGACTGGTAGTGCCCTTGGCTCTGTAGCTCTGTTCTTTACTTGTTTTAGGGAACAGAATGCACTCCTCCAGAGAGGCAGTTGGCAATTTACATCCCGCCCATCAGCATAACAAGGCTCCCTGTTCTCCAGGGCCTGTCTTGCCTTTCTTGTTCTTACACATTTTGTGGATGTCCCTTTTGACCGGTGGGAAGTGATACTTCTTTGTAGTGCAGATTTGCATTGCCCGCTTGCTTGCTTGGCCAAAAAGGGCGTATGCGTTTTCTCCTGAATATATTCAGGAGAAAACGCATACACCCTTTTTGGCCAAGTGCATCATTCTCGAAGTTGTGCCCCTCTTCCTGTGCTTTAAAGGCGATTCCAACGTACCTCTTGAAATCTGTTTCCTGCTATTCTGCCTCGCTTTCAAGTCCGCCTCTTTGCCTTCCCTCAACAGATTTTTGGACGATAGTTGTCCTTTATTACTCGGCCAGTTTGTGAATTGCTGTGCCCCTGAGCTCCATTTTTCAACTCGCTTTTGGTGAGCTGACCGCAAGTCCAAAATTTTGGTTCAGGACCTATACTGGTTCCCGGTGGGTGGCTGAGAATTTGGTTAATTCTTCTTCCTGCCGGGAAATTACAGTGATATGTGCCCGTCCAAATGCCTAACAGCTACTCTCTCATTGGTTCTCCCTCTTCCCTTTCATCCTCTGCCAAATTGGCAACCTGTGCGAACCAAGAGGTTAAAGGGGCTGTCTCTCCAAGTTGGGAGGTTGATAGTAAAGCAGACGGAAAGTCAAACCGGAGCACCAGGGGAGGGACTATGCGTTGAGTTTTAGAAACCTTTCGTATTCACAGTGTGTCCGTTCTCTAGGTTTCCCGCACATGTTATAGCTGTAGTAATATTCCCTTCAACCTGGAGAGTTCGGACCCATGGAATGGGTGCCATGCATTATTGCTTTAAAGGGTCTGCATTTGCTCACCCAATCTCACCAATCGTCTCAGTCCCAAGTGTCCCTCCTTATGCCACATCCAGCTGTCGTTGTAGATAGGGTCATTCCAGCCTTCATCAGAGACCCTGAAGGAATTGTAAAGAATTTCCCAGTTTTTTTGTTTTGTTTTTGAAATTCCTTTTTATAGTGGGTTTGAGCTGATTCTCGCTGCCATGTTTATGCCAGTCTAGACACACTTGATTCCCTTACGGAGACATATCAATACATAGGTTTTAAGATTCTTACTAGTCAGATATTTTCCTCTGCGGGAAATATGGGGTTTTGAGTCCCTTTCGCTGAGGACGGTGTAGGTCTTGTCTATTCCATAGTTGGTTTTTGGAACGGTACCTGTGCTTATATCAAACTCTGGTTTTATGCATCACCCCACCTCTCCTTCCCCCTTAAGCAGGTATAAGAGTGTTTTGAAATGTGAGACACTGTTCTTTTTCCTAACTCAGTTCAAGTGTAGCCATGTTTACAGGATCTTCATAAGTGATATCTTATGATAAGTTTCTTTTTCTGTGTGACTTATTTCACTTAGAATCATCGTACCTGAATCCACCCATTTTGCTGCTACTGGTCTTATGACATTGATTTCATGGCTGAGGGATATTCCATCGTACGTAAGTGCCACAATTTTTTGAACCATGTTTATATTTTCTGGGATACTTAAGGTGTATCCAAGTTGAGGCCCTTGTATGCAGTGCAGCCCTAAATTTTGGGGTGGCTCTGTCTTATTGATTTTCAGTTTTCCCAAGGTATATTCCCTAGACTGGTAGTGCCCTTGGCTCTGTAGCTCTGTTATTTACTTGTTTTAGGGAACAGAATGCACTCCTCCAGAGAGGCAGTTGGCAATTTACATCCCGCCCATCAGCATAACAAGGCTCCCTGTTCTCCAGGGCCTGTCTTGCCTTTCTTGTTCTTACACATTTTGTGGATGTCCCTTTTGACCGGTGGGAAGTGATACTTCTTTGTAGTGCAGATTTGCGTTGCCCGCTTGCTTGCTTGGCCAAAAAGGGCGTATGCGTTTTCTCCTGAATATATTCAGGAGAAAACGCATACGCCCTTTTTGGCCAAGTGCATCATTGTCGAAGTTGTGCCCCTCTTCCTGTGCTTTAAAGGCGATTCCAACGTACCTCTTGAAATCTGTTTCCTGCTATTCTGCCTCGCTTTCAAGTCCGCCTCGTTGCCTTCCCTCAACAGATTTTTGGACGATAGTTGTCCTTTATTACTCGGCCAGTTTGTGAATTGCTGTGCCCCTGAGCTCCATTTTTCAACTCGTTTTTGGTGAGCTGACCGCAAGTCCAAAATTTTGGTTCAGGACCTATACTGGTTCCCGGTGGGTGGCTGAGAATTTGGTTAATTCTTCTTCCTGCCGGGAAATTACAGTGATATGTGCCCGTGCAAATGCCTAACAGCTACTCTCTCATTGGTTCTCCCTCTTCCCTTTCATCCTCTGCCAAATTGGCAACCTGTGCGAACCAAGAGGTTAAAGGGGCTGTCTCTCCAAGTTGGGAGGTTGATAGTAAAGCAGACGGAAAGTCAAACCGGAGCACCAGGGGAGGGACTATGCGTTGAGTTTTAGAAACCTTTCGTATTCACAGTGTGTCCGTTCTCTAGGTTTCCCGCACATGTTATAGCTGTAGTAATATTCCCTTCAACCTGGAGAGTTCGGACCCATGGAATGGGTGCCATGCATTATTGCTTTAAAGGGTCTGCATTTGCTCACCCAATCTCACCAATCGTCTCAGTCCCAAGTGTCCCTCCTTATGCCACATCCAGCTGTCGTTGTAGATAGGGTCATTCCAGCCTTCATCAGAGACCCTTAAAGAATTGTAAAGAATTTCCCAGTTTTTTTTGTTTTGTTTTTGAAATTCCTTTTTATAGTGGGTTTGAGCTGATTCTCGCTGCCATGTTTATGCCAGTCTAGACACACTTGATTCCCTTACGGAGACATATCAATACATAGGTTTTAAGATTCTTACTAGTCAGATATTTTCCTCTGCGGGAAATATGGGGTTTTGAGTCCCTTTCGCTGAGGACGGTGTAGGTCTTGTCTATTCCATAGTTGGTTTTTGGAACGGTACCTGTGCTTATATCAAACTCTGGTTTTATGCATCACCCCACCTCTCCTTCCCCCTTAAGCAGGTATAAGAGTGTTTTCTAAATGTGAGACACTGTTCTCTTTCCTAACTCAGTTCAAGCGTAGCCATGTTTACAGGATCTTCATAAGTGATATCTTATGATAAGTTTCTTTTTCTGTGTGACTTATTTCACTTAGAATCATCGTACCTGAATCCACCCATTTTGCTGCTACTGGTCTTATGACATTGATTTCATGGCTGAGGGATATTCCATCGTACATAAGTACCACAATTTTTTGAACCATGTTTATATTTTCTGGGATACTTAAGGTGTATACAAGTTGAGGTCCTTGTATGCAGTGCAGCCCTAAATTTTGGGGTGCCTCTGTCTTATTGATTTTCAGTTTTCCCAAGGTATATTCCCTAGACTGGTAGTGCCCTTGGCTCTGTAGCTCTGTTCTTTACTTGTTTTAGGGAACAGAATACACTCCTCCAGAGAGGCAGTTGGCAATTTACATCCCGCCCATCAGCATAACAAGGCTCCCTGTTCTCCAGGGCCTGTCTTGCCTTTCTTGTTCTTACACATTTTGTGGATGTCCCTTTTGACCGGTGGGAAGTGATACTTCTTTGTAGTGCAGATTTGCATTGCCCGCTTGCTTGCTTGGCCAAAAAGGGCGTATGCGTTTTCTACTGAATATATTCAGGAGAAAACGCATACGCCCTTTTTGGCCAAGTGCATCATTGTCGAAGTTGTGCCCCTCTTCCTGTGCTTTAAAGGCGATTCCATCGTACCTCTTGAAATCTGTTTCCTGCTATTCTGCCTCGCTTTCAAGTCCACCTCGTTGCCTTCCCTCAACAGATTTTTGGACGATAGTTGTCCTTTATTACTCGGCCAGTTTGTGAATTGCTGTGCCCCTGAGCTCCATTTTTCAACTCGTTTTTGGTGAGCTGACCGCAAGTCCAAAATTTTGGTTCAGGACCTATACTGGTTCTCGGTTGGTGGCTGAGAATTTGGTTAATTCTTCTTCCTGCCGGGAAATTACAGTGATATGTGCCCGTCCAAATGCCTAACAGCTACTCTCTCATTGGTTCTCCCTCTTCCCTTTCATCCACTGCCAAATTGGCAACCTGTGCGAACCAAGAGGTTAAAGGGGCTGTCTCTCCAAGTTGGGAGGTTGATAGTAAAGCAGACGGAAAGTCAAACCGGAGCACCAGGGGTGGGACTATTCGTTGAGTTTTAGAAACCTTTCGTATTCACAGTGTGTCCGTTCTCTAGGTTTCCCGCACATGTTATAGCTGTAGTAATATTCCCTTCAACCTGGAGAGTTCGGACCCATGGAATGGGTGTCATGCATTATTGCTTTAAAGGGTCTGCATTTGCTCACCCAATCTCACCAATCGTCTAAGTCCCAAGTGTCCCTCCTTATGCCATATCCAGCTGTCGTTGTAGATAGGGTCATTCCAGCTTTCATCAGAGACCCTGAAGGAATTGTAAAGAATTTCCCAGTTTTTTTGTTGTGTTTTTGAAATTCCTTTTTATAGTGGGTTTGAGCTGATTCTCGCTGCCATGTTTATGCCAGTCTAGACACACTTGATTCCCTTACGGAGACATATCAATACATAGATTTTAAGATTCTTACTAGTCAGATATTTTCCTCTGCGGGAAATATGGGGTTTTGAGTCCCTTTCGCTGAGGACGGTGTAGGTCTTGTCTATTCCATAGTTGGTTTTTGGAACGGTACCTGTGCTTATATCAAACTCTGGTTTTATGCATCACCCCACCTCTCCTTCCCCCTTAAGCAGGTATAAGAGTGTTTTCTAAATGTGAGACACTGTTCTCTTTCCTAACTCAGTTCAAGTGTAGCCATGTTTACAGGATCTTCATAAGTGATATCTTATGATAAGTTTCTTTTTCTGTGTGACTTATTTCACTTAGAATCATCGTACCTGAATACACCCATTTTGCTGCTACTGGTCTTATGACATTGATTTCATGGCTGAGGGATATTCCATCGTACGTAAGTACCACAATTTTTTGAACCATGTTTATATTTTCTGGGATACTTAAGGTGTATCCAAGTTGAGGTCCTTGTATGCAGCCCTAAATTTTGGGGTGGCTCTGTCTTATTGATTTTCAGTTTTCCCAAGGTATATTCCCTAGACTGGTAGTGCCCTTGGCTCTGTAGCTCTGTTCTTTACTTGTTTTAGGGAACAGAATGCACTCCTCCAGAGAGGCAGTTGGCAATTTACATCCCGCCCATCAGCATAACAAGGCTCCCTGTTCTCCAGGGCCTGTCTTGCCTTTCTTGTTCTTACACATTTTGTGGATGTCCCTTTTGACCGGTGGGAAGTGATACTTCTTTGTAGTGCAGATTTGCATTGCCCGCTTGCTTGCTTGGCCAAAAAGGGCGTATGCGTTTTCTCCTGAATATATTCAGGAGAAAACGCATACGCCCTTTTTGGCCAAGTGCATCATTCTCGAAGTTGTGCCCCTCTTCCTGTGCTTTAAAGGCGATTCCAACGTACCTCTTGAAATCTGTTTCCTGCTATTCTGCCTCGCTTTCAAGTCCGCCTCTTTGCCTTCCCTCAACAGATTTTTGGACGATAGTTGTCCTTTATTACTCGGCCAGTTTGTGAATTGCTGTGCCCCTGAGCTCCATTTTTCAACTCGCTTTTGGTGAGCTGACCGCAAGTCCAAAATTTTGGTTCAGGACCTATACTGGTTCCCGGTGGGTGGCTGAGAATTTGGTTAATTCTTCTTCCTGCCGGGAAATTACAGTGATATGTGCCCGTCCAAATGCCTAACAGCTACTCTCTCATTGGTTCTCCCTCTTCCCTTTCATCCTCTGCCAAATTGGCAACCTGTGCGAACCAAGAGGTTAAAGGGGCTGTCTCTCCAAGTTGGGAGGTTGATAGTAAAGCAGACGGAAAGTCAAACCGGAGCACCAGGGGAGGGACTATGCGTTGAGTTTTAGAAACCTTTCGTATTCACAGTGTGTCCGTTCTCTAGGTTTCCCGCACATGTTATAGCTGTAGTAATATTCCCTTCAACCTGGAGAGTTCGGACCCATGGAATGGGTGCCATGCATTATTGCTTTAAAGGGTCTGCATTTGCTCACCCAATCTCACCAATCGTCTCAGTCCCAAGTGTCCCTCCTTATGCCACATCCAGCTGTCGTTGTAGATAGGGTCATTCCAGCCTTCATCAGAGACCCTGAAGGAATTGTAAAGAATTTCCCAGTTTTTTTGTTTTGTTTTTGAAATTCCTTTTTATAGTGGGTTTGAGCTGATTCTCGCTGCCATGTTTATGCCAGTCTAGACACACTTGATTCCCTTACGGAGACATATCAATACATAGGTTTTAAGATTCTTACTAGTCAGATATTTTCCTCTGCGGGAAATATGGGGTTTTGAGTCCCTTTCGCTGAGGACGGTGTAGGTCTTGTCTATTCCATAGTTGGTTTTTGGAACGGTACCTGTGCTTATATCAAACTCTGGTTTTATGCATCACCCCACCTCTCCTTCCCCCTTAAGCAGGTATAAGAGTGTTTTGAAATGTGAGACACTGTTCTTTTTCCTAACTCAGTTCAAGTGTAGCCATGTTTACAGGATCTTCATAAGTGATATCTTATGATAAGTTTCTTTTTCTGTGTGACTTATTTCACTTAGAATCATCGTACCTGAATCCACCCATTTTGCTGCTACTGGTCTTATGACATTGATTTCATGGCTGAGGGATATTCCATCGTACGTAAGTGCCACAATTTTTTGAACCATGTTTATATTTTCTGGGATACTTAAGGTGTATCCAAGTTGAGGCCCTTGTATGCAGTGCAGCCCTAAATTTTGGGGTGGCTCTGTCTTATTGATTTTCAGTTTTCCCAAGGTATATTCCCTAGACTGGTAGTGCCCTTGGCTCTGTAGCTCTGTTCTTTACTTGTTTTAGGGAACAGAATGCACTCCTCCAGAGAGGCAGTTGGCAATTTACATCCCGCCCATCAGCATAACAAGGCTCCCTGTTCTCCAGGGCCTGTCTTGCCTTTCTTGTTCTTACACATTTTGTGGATGTCCCTTTTGACCGGTGGGAAGTGAGACTTCTTTGTAGTGCAGATTTGCATTGCCCGCTTGCTTGCTTGGCCAAAAAGGGCGTATGCGTTTTCTCCTGAATATATTCAGGAGAAAACGCATACGCCCTTTTTGGCCAAGTGCATCATTGTCGAAGTTGTGCCCCTCTTCCTGTGCTTTAAAGGCGATTCCAACGTACCTCTTGAAATCTGTTTCCTGCTATTCTGCCTCGCTTTCAAGTCCGCCTCGTTGCCTTCCCTCAACAGATTTTTGGACGATAGTTGTCCTTTATTACTCGGCCAGTTTGTGAATTGCTGTGCCCCTGAGCTCCATTTTTCAACTCGTTTTTGGTGAGCTGACCGCAAGTCCAAAATTTTGGTTCAGGACCTATACTGGTTCCCGGTGGGTGGCTGAGAATTTGGTTAATTCTTCTTCCTGCCGGGAAATTACAGTGATATGTGCCCGTGCAAATGCCTAACAGCTACTCTCTCATTGGTTCTCCCTCTTCCCTTTCATCCTCTGCCAAATTGGCAACCTGTGCGAACCAAGAGGTTAAAGGGGCTGTCTCTCCAAGTTGGGAGGTTGATAGTAAAGCAGACGGAAAGTCAAACCGGAGCACCAGGGGAGGGACTATGCGTTGAGTTTTAGAAACCTTTCGTATTCACAGTGTGTCCGTTCTCTAGGTTTCCCGCACATGTTATAGCTGTAGTAATATTCCCTTCAACCTGGAGAGTTCGGACCCATGGAATGGGTGCCATGCATTATTGCTTTAAAGGGTCTGCATTTGCTCACCCAATCTCACCAATCGTCTCAGTCCCAAGTGTCCCTCCTTATGCCACATCCAGCTGTCGTTGTAGATAGGGTCATTCCAGCCTTCATCAGAGACCCTTAAAGAATTGTAAAGAATTTCCCAGTTTTTTTTGTTTTGTTTTTGAAATTCCTTTTTATAGTGGGTTTGAGCTGATTCTCGCTGCCATGTTTATGCCAGTCTAGACACACTTGATTCCCTTACGGAGACATATCAATACATAGGTTTTAAGATTCTTACTAGTCAGATATTTTCCTCTGCGGGAAATATGGGGTTTTGAGTCCCTTTCGCTGAGGACGGTGTAGGTCTTGTCTATTCCATAGTTGGTTTTTGGAACGGTACCTGTGCTTATATCAAACTCTGGTTTTATGCATCACCCCACCTCTCCTTCCCCCTTAAGCAGGTATAAGAGTGTTTTCTAAATGTGAGACACTGTTCTCTTTCCTAACTCAGTTCAAGCGTAGCCATGTTTACAGGATCTTCATAAGTGATATCTTATGATAAGTTTCTTTTTCTGTGTGACTTATTTCACTTAGAATCATCGTACCTGAATCCACCCATTTTGCTGCTACTGGTCTTATGACATTGATTTCATGGCTGAGGGATATTCCATCGTACGTAAGTACCACAATTTTTTGAACCATGTTTATATTTTCTGGGATACTTAAGGTGTATACAAGTTGAGGTCCTTGTATGCAGTGCAGCCCTAAATTTTGGGGTGCCTCTGTCTTATTGATTTTCAGTTTTCCCAAGGTATATTCCCTAGACTGGTAGTGCCCTTGGCTCTGTAGCTCTGTTCTTTACTTGTTTTAGGGAACAGAATACACTCCTCCAGAGAGGCAGTTGGCAATTTACATCCCGCCCATCAGCATAACAAGGCTCCCTGTTCTCCAGGGCCTGTCTTGCCTTTCTTGTTCTTACACATTTTGTGGATGTCCCTTTTGACCGGTGGGAAGTGATACTTCTTTGTAGTGCAGATTTGCATTGCCCGCTTGCTTGCTTGGCCAAAAAGGGCGTATGCGTTTTCTACTGAATATATTCAGGAGAAAACGCATACGCCCTTTTTGGCCAAGTGCATCATTGTCGAAGTTGTGCCCCTCTTCCTGTGCTTTAAAGGCGATTCCATCGTACCTCTTGAAATCTGTTTCCTGCTATTCTGCCTCCTCGCTTTCAAGTCCACCTCGTTGCCTTCCCTCAACAGATTTTTGGACGATAGTTGTCCTTTATTACTCGGCCAGTTTGTGAATTGCTGTGCCCCTGAGCTCCATTTTTCAACTCGTTTTTGGTGAGCTGACCGCAAGTCCAAAATTTTGGTTCAGGACCTATACTGGTTCTCGGTTGGTGGCTGAGAATTTGGTTAATTCTTCTTCCTGCCGGGAAATTACAGTGATATGTGCCCGTCCAAATGCCTAACAGCTACTCTCTCATTGGTTCTCCCTCTTCCCTTTCATCCACTGCCAAATTGGCAACCTGTGCGAACCAAGAGGTTAAAGGGGCTGTCTCTCCAAGTTGGGAGGTTGATAGTAAAGCAGACGGAAAGTCAAACCGGAGCACCAGGGGTGGGACTATTCGTTGAGTTTTAGAAACCTTTCGTATTCACAGTGTGTCCGTTCTCTAGGTTTCCCGCACATGTTATAGCTGTAGTAATATTCCCTTCAACCTGGAGAGTTCGGACCCATGGAATGGGTGTCATGCATTATTGCTTTAAAGGGTCTGCATTTGCTCACCCAATCTCACCAATCGTCTAAGTCCCAAGTGTCCCTCCTTATGCCATATCCAGCTGTCGTTGTAGATAGGGTCATTCCAGCTTTCATCAGAGACCCTGAAGGAATTGTAAAGAATTTCCCAGTTTTTTTGTTGTGTTTTTGAAATTCCTTTTTATAGTGGGTTTGAGCTGATTCTCGCTGCCCATGTTTATGCCAGTCTAGACACACTTGATTCCCTTACGGAGACATATCAATACATAGATTTTAAGATTCTTACTAGTCAGATATTTTCCTCTGCGGGAAATATGGGGTTTTGAGTCCCTTTCGCTGAGGACGGTGTAGGTCTTGTCTATTCCATAGTTGGTTTTTGGAACGGTACCTGTGCTTATATCAAACTCTGGTTTTATGCATCACCCCACCTCTCCTTCCCCCTTAAGCAGGTATAAGAGTGTTTTCTAAATGTGAGACACTGTTCTCTTTCCTAACTCAGTTCAAGTGTAGCCATGTTTACAGGATCTTCATAAGTGATATCTTATGATAAGTTTCTTTTTCTGTGTGACTTATTTCACTTAGAATCATCGTACCTGAATACACCCATTTTGCTGCTACTGGTCTTATGACATTGATTTCATGGCTGAGGGATATTCCATCGTACGTAAGTACCACAATTTTTTGAACCATGTTTATATTTTCTGGGATACTTAAGGTGTATCCAAGTTGAGGTCCTTGTATGCAGTGCAGCCCTAAATTTTGGGGTGGCTCTGTCTTATTGATTTTCAGTTTTCCCAAGGTATATTCCCTAGACTGGTAGTGCCCTTGGCTCTGTAGCTCTGTTCTTTACTTGTTTTAGGGAACAGAATGCACTCCTCCAGAGAGGCAGTTGGCAATTTACATCCCGCCCATCAGCATAACAAGGCTCCCTGTTCTCCAGGGCCTGTCTTGCCTTTCTTGTTCTTACACATTTTGTGGATGTCCCTTTTGACCGGTGGGAAGTGATACTTCTTTGTAGTGCAGATTTGCATTGCCCGCTTGCTTGCTTGGCCAAAAAGGGCGTATGCGTTTTCTCCTGAATATATTCAGGAGAAAACGCATACGCCCTTTTTGGCCAAGTGCATCATTCTCGAAGTTGTGCCCCTCTTCCTGTGCTTTAAAGGCGATTCCAACGTACCTCTTGAAATCTGTTTCCTGCTATTCTGCCTCGCTTTCAAGTCCGCCTCTTTGCCTTCCCTCAACAGATTTTTGGACGATAGTTGTCCTTTATTACTCGGCCAGTTTGTGAATTGCTGTGCCCCTGAGCTCCATTTTTCAACTCGCTTTTGGTGAGCTGACCGCAAGTCCAAAATTTTGGTTCAGGACCTATACTGGTTCCCGGTGGGTGGCTGAGAATTTGGTTAATTCTTCTTCCTGCCGGGAAATTACAGTGATATGTGCCCGTCCAAATGCCTAACAGCTACTCTCTCATTGGTTCTCCCTCTTCCCTTTCATCCACTGCCAAATTGGGAACCTGTGCGAACCAAGAGGTTAAAGGGGCTGTCTCTCCAAGTTGGGAGGTTGATAGTAAAACAGATGGAAAGTCAAACCGGAGCACCAGGGGAGGGACTATGCGTTGAGTTTTAGAAACCTTTCGTATTCACAGTGTGTCCGTTCTCTAGGTTTCCCGCACATGTTATAGCTGTAGTAATATTCCCTTCAACCTGGAGAGTTCGGACCCATGGAATGGGTGCCATGCATTATTGCTTTAAAGGGTCTGCATTTGCTCACCCAATCTCACCAATCATCTCAGTCCCAAGTGTCCCTCCTTATGCCACATCCAGCTGTCGTTGTAGATAGGGTCATTCCAGCCTTCATCAGAGACCCTGAAGGAATTGTAAAGAATTTCCCAGTTTTTTTGTTTTGTTTTTGAAATTCCTTTTTATAGTGGGTTTGAGCTGATTCTCGCTGCCATGTTTATGCCAGTCTAGACACACTTGATTCCCTTACAGAGACATATCAATACATAGGTTTTAAGATTCTTACTAGTCAGATATTTTCCTCTGCGGGAAATATGGGGTTTTGAGTCCCTTTCGCTGAGGACGGTGTAGGTCTTGTCTATTCCATAGTTGGTTTTTGGAACGGTACCTGTGCTTATATCAAACTCTGGTTTTATGCATCACCCCACCTCTCCTTCCCCCTTAAGCAGGTATAAGAGTGTTTTCTAAATGTGAGACACTGTTCTCTTTCCTAACTCAGTTCAAGTGTAGCCATGTTTACAGGATCTTCATAAGTGATATCTTATGATAAGTTTCTTTTTCTGTGTGACTTATTTCACTTAGAATCATCGTACCTGAATCCACCCATTTTGCTGCTACTGGTCTTATGACATTGATTTCATGGCTGAGGGATATTCCATCGTACGTAAGTACCACAATTTTTTGAACCATGTTTATATTTTCTGGGATACTTAAGGTGTATCCAAGTTGAGGTCCTTGTATGCAGTGCAGCCCTAAATTTTGGGGTGGCTCTGTCTTATTGATTTTCAGTTTTCCCAAGGTATATTCCCTAGACTGGTAGTGCCCTTGGCTCTGTAGCTCTGTTCTTTACTTGTTTTAGGGAACAGAATGCACTCCTCCAGAGAGGCAGTTGGCAATTTACATCCCGCCCATCAGCATAACAAGGCTCCCTGTTCTCCAGGGCCTGTCTTGCCTTTCTTGTTCTTACACATTTTGTGGATGTCCCTTTTGACCGGTGGGAAGTGAGACTTCTTTGTAGTGCAGATTTGCATTGCCCGCTTGCTTGCTTGGCCAAAAAGGGCGTATGCGTTTTCTCCTGAATATATTCAGGAGAAAACGCATACGCCCTTTTTGGCCAAGTGCATCATTGTCGAAGTTGTGCCCCTCTTCCTGTGCTTTAAAGGCGATTCCAACGTACCTCTTGAAATCTGTTTCCTGCTATTCTGCCTCGCTTTCAAGTCCGCCTCGTTGCCTTCCCTCAACAGATTTTTGGACGATAGTTGTCCTTTATTACTCGGCCAGTTTGTGAATTGCTGTGCCCCTGAGCTCCATTTTTCAACTCGCTTTTGGTGAGCTGACCGCAAGTCCAAAATTTTGGTTCAGGACCTATACTGGTTCCCGGTGGGTGGCTGAGAATTTGGTTAATTCTTCTTCCTGCCGGGAAATTACAGTGATATGTGCCCGTCCAAATGCCTAACAGCTACTCTCTCATTGGTTCTCCCTCTTCCCTTTCATCCTCTGCCAAATTGGCAACCTGTGCGAACCAAGAGCTTAAAGGGGCTGTCTCTCCAAGTTGGGAGGTTGATAGTAAAGCAGACGGAAAGTCAAACCGGAGCACCAGGGGAGGGACTATGCGTTGAGTTTTAGAAACCTTTCGTATTCACAGTGTGTCCGTTCTCTAGGTTTCCCGCACATGTTATAGCTGTAGTAATATTCCCTTCAACCTGGAGAGTTCGGACCCATGGAATGGGTGCCATGCATTATTGCTTTAAAGGGTCTGCATTTGCTCACCCAATCTCACCAATCGTCTCAGTCCCAAGTGTCCCTCCTTATGCCACATCCAGCTGTCGTTGTAGATAGGGTCATTCCAGCCTTCATCAGAGACCCTGAAGGAATTGTAAAGAATTTCCCAGTTTTTTTGTTTTGTTTTTGAAATTCCTTTTTATAGTGGGTTTGAGCTGATTCTCGCTGCCATGTTTATGCCAGTCTAGACACACTTGATTCCCTTACGGAGACATATCAATACATAGGTTTTAAGATTCTTACTAGTCAGATATTTTCCTCTGCGGGAAATATGGGGTTTTGAGTCCCTTTCGCTGAGGACGGTGTAGGTCTTGTCTATTCCATAGTTGGTTTTTGGAACGGTACCTGTGCTTTTATCAAACTCTGGTTTTATTCATCACCCCACCTCTCCTTCCCCCTTAAGCAGGTATAAGAGTGTTTTCTAAATGTGAGACACTGTTCTCTTTCCTAACTCAGTTCAAGTGTAGCCATGTTTACAGGATCTTCATAAGTGATATCTTATGATAAGTTTCTTTTTCTGTGTGACTTATTTCACTTAGAATCATCATACCTGAATCCACCCATTTTGCTGCTACTGGTCTTATGACAATGATTTCATGGCTGAGGGATATTCCATCGTACGTAAGTACCACAATTTTTTGAACCATGTTTATATTTTCTGGGATACTTAAGGTGTATCCAAGTTGAGGTCCTTGTAGGCAGTGCAGCCCTAAATTTTGGGGTGGCTCTGTCTTATTGATTTTCAGTTTTCCCAAGGTATATTCCCTAGACTGGTAGTGCCCTTGGCTCTGTAGCTCTGTTCTTTACTTGTTTTAGGGAACAGAATGCACTCCTCCAGAGAGGCAGTTGGCAATTTACATCCCGCCCATCAGCAAAACAAGGCTCCCTGTTCTCCAGGGCCTGTCTTGCCTTTCTTGTTCTTACACATTTTGTGGATGTCCCTTTTGACCGGTGGGAAGTGATACTTCTTTGTAGTGCAGATTTGCATTGCCCGCTTGCTTGCTTGGCCAAAAAGGGCGTATGCGTTTTCTCCTGGAGAAAACGCATACGCCCTTTTTGGCCAAGTGCATCATTGTCGAAGTTGTGCCCCTCTTCCTGTGCTTTAAAGGCGATTCCATCGTACCTCTTGAAATCTGTTTCCTGCTATTCTGCCTCGCTTTCAAGTCCGCCTCGTTGCCTTCCCTCAACAGATTTTTGGACAATAGTTGTCCTTTATTACTCGGCCAGTTTGTGAATTGCTGTGCCCCTGAGCTCCATTTTTCAACTCGTTTTTGGTGAGCTGACCGCAAGTCCAAAATTTTGGTTCAGGACCTATACTGGTTCCCGGTGGGTGGCTGAGAATTTGGTTAATTCTTCTTCCTGCCGGGAAATTACAGTGATATGTGCCCGTCCAAATGCCTAACAGCTACTCTCTCATTGGTTCTCCCTCTTCCCTTTCATCCACTGCCAAATTGGCAACCTGTGCGAACCAAGAGGTTAAAGGGACTGTCTCTCCAAGTTGGGAGGTTGATAGTAAAGCAGACGGAAAGTCAAACCGGAGCACCAGGAGAGGGACTATTCGTTGAGTTTTAGAAACCTTTCGTATTCACAGTGTGTCCGTTCTCTAGGTTTCCCGCACATGTTATAGCTGTAGTAATATTCCCTTCAACCTGGAGAGTTCGGACCCATGGAATGGGTGCCATGCATTATTGCTTTAAAGGGTCTGCATTTGCTCACCCAATCTCACCAATCGTCTCAGTCCCAAGTGTCCCTCCTTATGCCACATCCAGCTGTCGTTGTAGATAGGGTCATTCCAGCTTTCATCAGAGACCCTGAAGGAATTGTAAAGAATTTCCCAGTTTTTTTGTTTTGTTTTTGAAATTCCTTTTTATAGTGGGTTTGAGCTGATTCTCGCTGCCATGTTTATGCCAGTCTAGACACACTTGATTCCCTTACGGAGACATATCAATACATAGGTTTTAAGATTCTTACTAGTCAGATATTTTCCTCTGCGGGAAATATGGGGTTTTGAGTCCCTTTCGCTGAGGACGGTGTAGGTCTTGTCTATTCCATAGTTGGTTTTTGGAACGGTACCTGTGCTTATATCAAACTCTGGTTTTATGCATCACCCCACCTCTCCTTCCCCCTTAAGCAGGTATAAGAGTGTTTTCTAAATGTGAGACACTGTTCTCTTTCCTAACTCAGTTCAAGTGTAGCCATGTTTACAGGATCTTCATAAGTGATATCTTATGATAAGTTTCTTTTTCAGTGTGACTTATTTCACTTAGAATCATCGTACCTGAATACACCCATTTTGCTGCTACTGGTCTTATGACATTGATTTCATGGCTGAGGGATATTCCATCGTACGTAAGTACCACAATTTTTTGAACCATGTTTATATTTTCTGGGATACTTAAGGTGTATCCAAGTTGAGGTCCTTGTATGCAGTGCAGCCCTAAATTTTGGGGTGGCTCTGTCTTATTGATTTTCAGTTTTCCCAAGGTATATTCCCTAGACTGGTAGTGCCCTTGGCTCTGTAGCTCTGTTCTTTACTTGTTTTAGGGAACAGAATGCACTCCTCCAGAGAGGCAGTTGGCAATTTACATCCCGCCCATCAGCATAACAAGGCTCCCTGTTCTCCAGGGCCTGTCTTGCCTTTCTTGTTCTTACACATTTTGTGGATGTCCCTTTTGACCGGTGGGAAGTGATACTTCTTTGTAGTGCAGATTTGCATTGCCCGCTTGCTTGCTTGGCCAAAAAGGGCGTATGCGTTTTCTCCTGAATATATTCAGGAGAAAACGCATACGCCCTTTTAGGCCAAGTGCATCATTGTCGAAGTTGTGCCCCTCTTCCTGTGCTTTAAAGGCGATTCCAACGTACCTCTTGAAATCTGTTTCCTGCTATTCTGCCTCGCTTTCAAGTCCGCCTCGTTGCCTTCCCTCAACAGATTTTTGGACGATAGTTGTCCTTTATTACTCGGCCAGTTTGTGAATTGCTGTGCCCCTGAGCTCCATTTTTCAACTCGCTTTTGGTCAGCTGGCCGCAAGTCCAAAATTTTGGTTCAGGACCTATACTGGTTCCCGGTGGGTGGCTGAGAATTTGGTAAATTCTTCTTCCTGCCAGGAAACTACAGTGATATGTGCCCGTCCAAATGCCTAACAGCTACTCTCTCATTGGTTCTCCCTCTTCCCTTTCATCCTCTGCCAAATTGGCAACCTGTGCGAACCAAGAGGTTAAAGGGGCTGTCTCTCCAAGTTGGGAGGTTGATAGTAAAGCAGACGGAAAGTCAAACCGGAGCACCAGGGGAGGGACTATGCGTTGAGTTTTAGAAACCTTTCGTATTCACAGTGTGTCCGTTCTCTAGGTTTCCCGCACATGTTATAGCTGTAGTAATATTCCCTTCAACCTGGAGAGTTCGGACCCATGGAATGGGTGCCATGCATTATTGCTTTAAAGGGTCTGCATTTGCTCACCCAATCTCACCAATCGTCTCAGTCCCAAGTGTCCCTCCTTATGCCACATCCAGCTGTCGTTGTAGATAGGGTCATTCCAGCCTTCATCAGAGACCCTGAAGGAATTGTAAAGAATTTCCCAGTTTTTTTGTTTTGTTTTTGAAATTCCTTTTTATAGTGGGTTTGAGCTGATTCTCGCTGCCATGTTTATGCCAGTCTAGACACACTTGATTCCCTTACGGAGACATATCAATACATAGGTTTTAAGATTCTTACTAGTCAGATATTTTCCTCTGCGGGAAATATGGGGTTTTGAGTCCCTTTCGCTGAGGATGGTGTAAGTCTTGTCTATTCCATAGTTGGTTTTTGGAACGGTACCTGTGCTTTTATCAAACTCTGGTTTTATTCATCACCCCACCTCTCCTTCCCCCTTAAGCAGGTATAAGAGTGTTTTCTAAATGTGAGACACTGTTCTCTTTCCTAACTCAGTTCAAGTGTAGCCATGTTTACAGGATCTTCATAAGTGATATCTTATGATAAGTTTCTTTTTCTGTGTGACTTATTTCACTTAGAATCATCGTACCTGAATCCACCCATTTTGCTGCTACTGGTCTTATGACAATGATTTCATGGCTGAGGGATATTCCATCGTACGTAAGTACCACAATTTTTTGAACCATGTTTATATTTTCTGGGATACTTAAGGTGTATCCAAGTTGAGGTCCTTGTAGGCAGTGCAGCCCTAAATTTTGGGGTGGCTCTGTCTTATTGATTTTCAGTTTTCCCAAGGTATATTCCCTAGACTGGTAGTGCCCTTGGCTCTGTAGCTCTGTTCTTTACTTGTTTTAGGGAACAGAATGCACTCCTCCAGAGAGGCAGTTGGCAATTTACATCCCGCCCATCAGCAAAACAAGGCTCCCTGTTCTCCAGGGCCTGTCTTGCCTTTCTTGTTCTTACACATTTTGTGGATGTCCCTTTTGACCGGTGGGAAGTGATACTTCTTTGTAGTGCAGATTTGCATTGCCCGCTTGCTTGCTTGGCCAAAAAGGGCGTATGCGTTTTCTCCTGGAGAAAACGCATACGCCCTTTTTGGCCAAGTGCATCATTGTCGAAGTTGTGCCCCTCTTCCTGTGCTTTAAAGGCGATTCCATCGTACCTCTTGAAATCTGTTTCCTGCTATTCTGCCTCGCTTTCAAGTCCGCCTCGTTGCCTTCCCTCAACAGATTTTTGGACGATAGTTGTCCTTTATTACTCGGCCAGTTTGTGAATTGCTGTGCCCCTGAGCTCCATTTTTCAACTCGTTTTTGGTGAGCTGACCGCAAGTCCAAAATTTTGGTTCAGGACCTATACTGGTTCCCGGTGGGTGGCTGAGAATTTGGTTAATTCTTCTTCCTGCCGGGAAATTACAGTGATATGTGCCCGTCCAAATGCCTAACAGCTATTCTCTCATTGGTTCTCCCTCTTCCCTTTCATCCACTGCCAATTGGCAACCTGTGCGAACCAAGAGGTTAAAGGGGCTGTCTCTCCAAGTTGGGAGGTTGATAGTAAAGCAGACGGAAAGTCAAACCGGAGCACCAGGAGAGGGACTATTCGTTGAGTTTTAGAAACCTTTCGTATTCACAGTGTGTCCGTTCTCTAGGTTTCCCGCACATGTTATAGCTGTAGTAATATTCCCTTCAACCTGGAGAGTTCGGACCCATGGAATGGGTGCCATGCATTATTGCTTTAAAGGGTCTGCATTTGCTCACCCAATCTCACCAATCGTCTCAGTCCCAAGTGTCCCTCCTTATGCCACATCCAGCTGTCGTTGTAGATAGGGTCATTCCAGCTTTCATCAGAGACCCTGAAGGAATTGTAAAGAATTTCCCAGTTTTTTTGTTTTGTTTTTGAAATTCCTTTTTATAGTGGGTTTGAGCTGATTCTCGCTGCCATGTTTATGCCAGTCTAGACACACTTGATTCCCTTACGGAGACATATCAATACATAGGTTTTAAGATTCTTACTAGTCAGATATTTTCCTCTGCGGGAAATATGGGGTTTTGAGTCCCTTTCGCTGAGGACGGTGTAGTTCTTGTCTATTCCATAGTTGGTTTTTGGAACGGTACCTGTGCTTATATCAAACTCTGGTTTTATGCATCACCCCACCTCTCCTTCCCCCTTAAGCAGGTATAAGAGTGTTTTCTAAATGTGAGACACTGTTCTCTTTCCTAACTCAGTTCAAGTGTAGCCATGTTTACAGGATCTTCATAAGTGATATCTTATGATAAGTTTCTTTTTCAGTGTGACTTATTTCACTTAGAATCATCGTACCTGAATCCACCCATTTTGCTGCTACTGGTCTTATGACATTGATTTCATGGCTGAGGGATATTCCATCGTACGTAAGTACCACAATTTTTTGAACCATGTTTATATTTTCTGGGATACTTAAGGTGTATCCAAGTTGAGGTCCTTGTATGCAGTGCAGCCCTCAATTTTGGGGTGGCAATGTCTTATTGATTTTCAGTTTTCCCAAGGTATATTCCCTAGACTGGTAGTGCCCTTGGCTCTGTAGCTCTGTTCTTTACTTGTTTTAGGGAACAGAATGCACTCCTCCAGAGAGGCAGTTGGCAATTTACATCCCGCCCATCAGCATAACAAGGCTCCCTGTTCTCCAGGGACTGTCTTGCCTTTCTTGTTCTTACACATTTTGTGGATGTCCCTTTTGACCGGTGGGAAGTGATACTTCTTTGTAGTGCAGATTTGCATTGCCCGCTTGCTTGCTTGGCCAAAAAGGGCGTATGCGTTTTCTCCTGAATATATTCAGGAGAAAACGCATACGCCCTTTTAGGCCAAGTGCATCATTGTCGAAGTTGTGCCCCTCTTCCTGTGCTTTAAAGGCGATTCCAACGTACCTCTTGAAATCTGTTTCCTGCTATTCTGCCTCGCTTTCAAGTCCGCCTCGTTGCCTTCCCTCAACAGATTTTTGGACGATAGTTGTCCTTTATTACTTGGCCAGTTTGTGAATTGCTGTGCCCCTGAGCTCCATTTTTCAACTCGCTTTTGGTGAGCTGGCCGCAAGTCCAAAATTTTGGTTCAGGACCTATACTGGTTCCCGGTGGGTGGCTGAGAATTTGGTAAATTCTTCTTCCTGCCGGGAAATTACAGTGATATGTGCCCGTCCAAATGCCTAACAGCTACTCTCTCATTGGTTCTCCCTCTTCCCTTTCATCCTCTGCCAAATTGGCAACCTGTGCGAACCAAGAGCTTAAAGGGGCTGTCTCTCCAAGTTGGGAGGTTGATAGTAAAGCAGACGGAAAGTCAAACCGGAGCACCAGGGGAGGGACTATGCGTTGAGTTTTAGAAACCTTTCGTATTCACAGTGTGTCCGTTCTCTAGGTTTCCCGCACATGTTATAGCTGTAGTAATATTCCCTTCAACCTGGAGAGTTCGGACCCATGGAATGGGTGCCATGCATTATTGCTTTAAAGGGTCTGCATTTGCTCACCCAATCTCACCAATCGTCTCAGTCCCAAGTGTCCCTCCTTATGCCACATCCAGCTGTCGTTGTAGATAGGGTCATTCCAGCCTTCATCAGAGACCCTGAAGGAATTGTAAAGAATTTCCCAGTTTTTTTGTTTTGTTTTTGAAATTCCTTTTTATAGTGGGTTTGAGCTGATTCTCGCTGCCATGTTTATGCCAGTCTAGACACACTTGATTCCCTTACGGAGACATATCAATACATAGGTTTTAAGATTCTTACTAGTCAGATATTTTCCTCTGCGGGAAATATGGGGTTTTGAGTCCCTTTCGCTGAGGACGGTGTAGGTCTTGTCTATTCCATAGTTGGTTTTTGGAACGGTACCTGTGTTTATATCAAACTCTGGTTTTATGCATCACCCCACCTCTCCTTCCCCCTTAAGCAGGTATAAGAGTGTTTTCTAAATGTGAGACACTGTCCTCTTTCCTAACTCAGTTCAAGGGTAGCCATGTTTACAGGATCTTCATAAGTGATATCTTATGATAAGTTTCTTTTTCTGTGTGACTTATTTCACTTAGAATCATCGTACCTGAATCCACCCATTTTGCTGCTACTGGTCTTATGACATTGATTTCATGGCTGAGGGATATTCCATCGTACGTAAGTACCACAATTTTTTGAACCATGTTTATATTTTCTGGGATACTTAAGGTGTATCCAAGTTGAGGTCCTTGTATGCAGTGCAGCCCTAAATTTTGGGGTGGCTCTGTCTTATTGATTTTCAGTTTTCCCAAGGTATATTCCCTAGGCCGGTAGTGCCCTTGGCTCTGTAGCTCTGTTCTTTACTTGTTTTAGGGAACAGAATGCACTCCTCCAGAGAGGCAGTTGGCAATTTACATCCCGCCCATCAGCATAACAAGGCTCCCTGTTCTCCAGGGCCTGTCTTGCCTTTCTTGTTCTTACACATTTTGTGGATGTCCCTTTTGACCGGTGGGAAGTGATACTTCTTTGTAGTGCAGATTTGTATTGCCCGCTTGCTTGCTTGGCCAAAAAGGGCGTATGCGTTTTCTCCTGAATATATTCAGGAGAAAATGCATACGCCCTTTTTGGCCAAGTGCATCATTGTCGAAGTTGTACCCCTCTTCCTGTGCTTTAAAGGTGATTCCAACGTACCTCTTGAAATCTGTTTCCTGCTATTCTGCCTCGCTTTCAAGTCCGCCTCGTTGCCTTCCCTCAACAGATTTTTGGACGATAGTTGTCCTTTATTACTCGGCCAGTTTGTGAATTGCTGTGCCCCTGAGCTCCATTTTTCAACTCGTTTTTGGTGAGCTGACCGCAAGTCCAAAATTTTGGTTCAGGACCTATACTGGTTCTCGGTTGGTGGCTGAGAATTTGGTTAATTCTTCTTCCTGCCGGGAAATTACAGTGATATGTGCCCGTCCAAATGCCTAACAGCTACTCTCTCATTGGTTCTCCCTCTTCCCTTTCATCCACTGCCAAATTGGCAACCTGTGCGAACCAAGAGGTTAAAGGGGCTGTCTCTCCAAGTTGGGAGGTTGATAGTAAAGCAGACGGAAAGTCAAACCGGAGCACCAGGGGTGGGACTATTCGTTGAGTTTTAGAAACCTTTCGTATTCACAGTGTGTCCGTTCTCTAGGTTTCCCGCACATGTTATAGCTGTAGTAATATTCCCTTCAACCTGGAGAGTTCGGACCCATGGAATGGGTGTCATGCATTATTGCTTTAAAGGGTCTGCATTTGCTCACCCAATCTCACCAATCGTCTAAGTCCCAAGTGTCCCTCCTTATGCCATATCCAGCTGTCGTTGTAGATAGGGTCATTCCAGCTTTCATCAGAGACCCTGAAGGAATTGTAAAGAATTTCCCAGTTTTTTTGTTGTGTTTTTGAAATTCCTTTTTATAGTGGGTTTGAGCTGATTCTCGCTGCCATGTTTATGCCAGTCTAGACACACTTGATTCCCTTACGGAGACATATCAATACATAGATTTTAAGATTCTTACTAGTCAGATATTTTCCTCTGCGGGAAATATGGGGTTTTGAGTCCCTTTCGCTGAGGACGGTGTAGGTCTTGTCTATTCCATAGTTGGTTTTTGGAACGGTACCTGTGCTTATATCAAACTCTGGTTTTATGCATCACCCCACCTCTCCTTCCCCCTTAAGCAGGTATAAGAGTGTTTTCTAAATGTGAGACACTGTTCTCTTTCCTAACTCAGTTCAAGTGTAGCCATGTTTACAGGATCTTCATAAGTGATATCTTATGATAAGTTTCTTTTTCTGTGTGACTTATTTCACTTAGAATCATCGTACCTGAATACACCCATTTTGCTGCTACTGGTCTTATGACATTGATTTCATGGCTGAGGGATATTCCATCGTACGTAAGTACCACAATTTTTTGAACCATGTTTATATTTTCTGGGATACTTAAGGTGTATCCAAGTTGAGGTCCTTGTATGCAGCCCTAAATTTTGGGGTGGCTCTGTCTTATTGATTTTCAGTTTTCCCAAGGTATATTCCCTAGACTGGTAGTGCCCTTGGCTCTGTAGCTCTGTTCTTTACTTGTTTTAGGGAACAGAATGCACTCCTCCAGAGAGGCAGTTGGCAATTTACATCCCGCCCATCAGCATAACAAGGCTCCCTGTTCTCCAGGGCCTGTCTTGCCTTTCTTGTTCTTACACATTTTGTGGATGTCCCTTTTGACCGGTGGGAAGTGATACTTCTTTGTAGTGCAGATTTGCATTGCCCGCTTGCTTGCTTGGCCAAAAAGGGCGTATGCGTTTTCTCCTGAATATATTCAGGAGAAAACGCATACGCCCTTTTTGGCCAAGTGCATCATTCTCGAAGTTGTGCCCCTCTTCCTGTGCTTTAAAGGCGATTCCAACGTACCTCTTGAAATCTGTTTCCTGCTATTCTGCCTCGCTTTCAAGTCCGCCTCTTTGCCTTCCCTCAACAGATTTTTGGACGATAGTTGTCCTTTATTACTCGGCCAGTTTGTGAATTGCTGTGCCCCTGAGCTCCATTTTTCAACTCGCTTTTGGTGAGCTGACCGCAAGTCCAAAATTTTGGTTCAGGACCTATACTGGTTCCCGGTGGGTGGCTGAGAATTTGGTTAATTCTTCTTCCTGCCGGGAAATTACAGTGATATGTGCCCGTCCAAATGCCTAACAGCTACTCTCTCATTGGTTCTCCCTCTTCCCTTTCATCCTCTGCCAAATTGGCAACCTGTGCGAACCAAGAGGTTAAAGGGGCTGTCTCTCCAAGTTGGGAGGTTGATAGTAAAGCAGACGGAAAGTCAAACCGGAGCACCAGGGGAGGGACTATGCGTTGAGTTTTAGAAACCTTTCGTATTCACAGTGTGTCCGTTCTCTAGGTTTCCCGCACATGTTATAGCTGTAGTAATATTCCCTTCAACCTGGAGAGTTCGGACCCATGGAATGGGTGCCATGCATTATTGCTTTAAAGGGTCTGCATTTGCTCACCCAATCTCACCAATCGTCTCAGTCCCAAGTGTCCCTCCTTATGCCACATCCAGCTGTCGTTGTAGATAGGGTCATTCCAGCCTTCATCAGAGACCCTGAAGGAATTGTAAAGAATTTCCCAGTTTTTTTGTTTTGTTTTTGAAATTCCTTTTTATAGTGGGTTTGAGCTGATTCTCGCTGCCATGTTTATGCCAGTCTAGACACACTTGATTCCCTTACGGAGACATATCAATACATAGGTTTTAAGATTCTTACTAGTCAGATATTTTCCTCTGCGGGAAATATGGGGTTTTGAGTCCCTTTCGCTGAGGACGGTGTAGGTCTTGTCTATTCCATAGTTGGTTTTTGGAACGGTACCTGTGCTTATATCAAACTCTGGTTTTATGCATCACCCCACCTCTCCTTCCCCCTTAAGCAGGTATAAGAGTGTTTTGAAATGTGAGACACTGTTCTTTTTCCTAACTCAGTTCAAGTGTAGCCATGTTTACAGGATCTTCATAAGTGATATCTTATGATAAGTTTCTTTTTCTGTGTGACTTATTTCACTTAGAATCATCGTACCTGAATCCACCCATTTTGCTGCTACTGGTCTTATGACATTGATTTCATGGCTGAGGGATATTCCATCGTACGTAAGTGCCACAATTTTTTGAACCATGTTTATATTTTCTGGGATACTTAAGGTGTATCCAAGTTGAGGCCCTTGTATGCAGTGCAGCCCTAAATTTTGGGGTGGCTCTGTCTTATTGATTTTCAGTTTTCCCAAGGTATATTCCCTAGACTGGTAGTGCCCTTGGCTCTGTAGCTCTGTTCTTTACTTGTTTTAGGGAACAGAATGCACTCCTCCAGAGAGGCAGTTGGCAATTTACATCCCGCCCATCAGCATAACAAGGCTCCCTGTTCTCCAGGGCCTGTCTTGCCTTTCTTGTTCTTACACATTTTGTGGATGTCCCTTTTGACCGGTGGGAAGTGAGACTTCTTTGTAGTGCAGATTTGCATTGCCCGCTTGCTTGCTTGGCCAAAAAGGGCGTATGCGTTTTCTCCTGAATATATTCAGGAGAAAACGCATACGCCCTTTTTGGCCAAGTGCATCATTGTCGAAGTTGTGCCCCTCTTCCTGTGCTTTAAAGGCGATTCCAACGTACCTCTTGAAATCTGTTTCCTGCTATTCTGCCTCGCTTTCAAGTCCGCCTCGTTGCCTTCCCTCAACAGATTTTTGGACGATAGTTGTCCTTTATTACTCGGCCAGTTTGTGAATTGCTGTGCCCCTGAGCTCCATTTTTCAACTCGTTTTTGGTGAGCTGACCGCAAGTCCAAAATTTTGGTTCAGGACCTATACTGGTTCCCGGTGGGTGGCTGAGAATTTGGTTAATTCTTCTTCCTGCCGGGAAATTACAGTGATATGTGCCCGTGCAAATGCCTAACAGCTACTCTCTCATTGGTTCTCCCTCTTCCCTTTCATCCTCTGCCAAATTGGCAACCTGTGCGAACCAAGAGGTTAAAGGGGCTGTCTCTCCAAGTTGGGAGGTTGATAGTAAAGCAGACGGAAAGTCAAACCGGAGCACCAGGGGAGGGACTATGCGTTGAGTTTTAGAAACCTTTCGTATTCACAGTGTGTCCGTTCTCTAGGTTTCCCGCACATGTTATAGCTGTAGTAATATTCCCTTCAACCTGGAGAGTTCGGACCCATGGAATGGGTGCCATGCATTATTGCTTTAAAGGGTCTGCATTTGCTCACCCAATCTCACCAATCGTCTCAGTCCCAAGTGTCCCTCCTTATGCCACATCCAGCTGTCGTTGTAGATAGGGTCATTCCAGCCTTCATCAGAGACCCTTAAAGAATTGTAAAGAATTTCCCAGTTTTTTTTGTTTTGTTTTTGAAATTCCTTTTTATAGTGGGTTTGAGCTGATTCTCGCTGCCATGTTTATGCCAGTCTAGACACACTTGATTCCCTTACGGAGACATATCAATACATAGGTTTTAAGATTCTTACTAGTCAGATATTTTCCTCTGCGGGAAATATGGGGTTTTGAGTCCCTTTCGCTGAGGACGGTGTAGGTCTTGTCTATTCCATAGTTGGTTTTTGGAACGGTACCTGTGCTTATATCAAACTCTGGTTTTATGCATCACCCCACCTCTCCTTCCCCCTTAAGCAGGTATAAGAGTGTTTTCTAAATGTGAGACACTGTTCTCTTTCCTAACTCAGTTCAAGCGTAGCCATGTTTACAGGATCTTCATAAGTGATATCTTATGATAAGTTTCTTTTTCTGTGTGACTTATTTCACTTAGAATCATCGTACCTGAATCCACCCATTTTGCTGCTACTGGTCTTATGACATTGATTTCATGGCTGAGGGATATTCCATCGTACATAAGTACCACAATTTTTTGAACCATGTTTATATTTTCTGGGATACTTAAGGTGTATACAAGTTGAGGTCCTTGTATGCAGTGCAGCCCTAAATTTTGGGGTGCCTCTGTCTTATTGATTTTCAGTTTTCCCAAGGTATATTCCCTAGACTGGTAGTGCCCTTGGCTCTGTAGCTCTGTTCTTTACTTGTTTTAGGGAACAGAATACACTCCTCCAGAGAGGCAGTTGGCAATTTACATCCCGCCCATCAGCATAACAAGGCTCCCTGTTCTCCAGGGCCTGTCTTGCCTTTCTTGTTCTTACACATTTTGTGGATGTCCCTTTTGACCGGTGGGAAGTGATACTTCTTTGTAGTGCAGATTTGCATTGCCCGCTTGCTTGCTTGGCCAAAAAGGGCGTATGCGTTTTCTACTGAATATATTCAGGAGAAAACGCATACGCCCTTTTTGGCCAAGTGCATCATTGTCGAAGTTGTGCCCCTCTTCCTGTGCTTTAAAGGCGATTCCATCGTACCTCTTGAAATCTGTTTCCTGCTATTCTGCCTCGCTTTCAAGTCCACCTCGTTGCCTTCCCTCAACAGATTTTTGGACGATAGTTGTCCTTTATTACTCGGCCAGTTTGTGAATTGCTGTGCCCCTGAGCTCCATTTTTCAACTCGTTTTTGGTGAGCTGACCGCAAGTCCAAAATTTTGGTTCAGGACCTATACTGGTTCTCGGTTGGTGGCTGAGAATTTGGTTAATTCTTCTTCCTGCCGGGAAATTACAGTGATATGTGCCCGTCCAAATGCCTAACAGCTACTCTCTCATTGGTTCTCCCTCTTCCCTTTCATCCACTGCCAAATTGGCAACCTGTGCGAACCAAGAGGTTAAAGGGGCTGTCTCTCCAAGTTGGGAGGTTGATAGTAAAGCAGACGGAAAGTCAAACCGGAGCACCAGGGGTGGGACTATTCGTTGAGTTTTAGAAACCTTTCGTATTCACAGTGTGTCCGTTCTCTAGGTTTCCCGCACATGTTATAGCTGTAGTAATATTCCCTTCAACCTGGAGAGTTCGGACCCATGGAATGGGTGTCATGCATTATTGCTTTAAAGGGTCTGCATTTGCTCACCCAATCTCACCAATCGTCTAAGTCCCAAGTGTCCCTCCTTATGCCATATCCAGCTGTCGTTGTAGATAGGGTCATTCCAGCTTTCATCAGAGACCCTGAAGGAATTGTAAAGAATTTCCCAGTTTTTTTGTTGTGTTTTTGAAATTCCTTTTTATAGTGGGTTTGAGCTGATTCTCGCTGCCATGTTTATGCCAGTCTAGACACACTTGATTCCCTTACGGAGACATATCAATACATAGATTTTAAGATTCTTACTAGTCAGATATTTTCCTCTGCGGGAAATATGGGGTTTTGAGTCCCTTTCGCTGAGGACGGTGTAGGTCTTGTCTATTCCATAGTTGGTTTTTGGAACGGTACCTGTGCTTATATCAAACTCTGGTTTTATGCATCACCCCACCTCTCCTTCCCCCTTAAGCAGGTATAAGAGTGTTTTCTAAATGTGAGACACTGTTCTCTTTCCTAACTCAGTTCAAGTGTAGCCATGTTTACAGGATCTTCATAAGTGATATCTTATGATAAGTTTCTTTTTCTGTGTGACTTATTTCACTTAGAATCATCGTACCTGAATACACCCATTTTGCTGCTACTGGTCTTATGACATTGATTTCATGGCTGAGGGATATTCCATCGTACGTAAGTACCACAATTTTTTGAACCATGTTTATATTTTCTGGGATACTTAAGGTGTATCCAAGTTGAGGTCCTTGTATGCAGTGCAGCCCTAAATTTTGGGGTGGCTCTGTCTTATTGATTTTCAGTTTTCCCAAGGTATATTCCCTAGACTGGTAGTGCCCTTGGCTCTGTAGCTCTGTTCTTTACTTGTTTTAGGGAACAGAATGCACTCCTCCAGAGAGGCAGTTGGCAATTTACATCCCGCCCATCAGCATAACAAGGCTCCCTGTTCTCCAGGGCCTGTCTTGCCTTTCTTGTTCTTACACATTTTGTGGATGTCCCTTTTGACCGGTGGGAAGTGATACTTCTTTGTAGTGCAGATTTGCATTGCCCGCTTGCTTGCTTGGCCAAAAAGGGCGTATGCGTTTTCTCCTGAATATATTCAGGAGAAAACGCATACGCCCTTTTTGGCCAAGTGCATCATTCTCGAAGTTGTGCCCCTCTTCCTGTGCTTTAAAGGCGATTCCAACGTACCTCTTGAAATCTGTTTCCTGCTATTCTGCCTCGCTTTCAAGTCCGCCTCTTTGCCTTCCCTCAACAGATTTTTGGACGATAGTTGTCCTTTATTACTCGGCCAGTTTGTGAATTGCTGTGCCCCTGAGCTCCATTTTTCAACTCGCTTTTGGTGAGCTGACCGCAAGTCCAAAATTTTGGTTCAGGACCTATACTGGTTCCCGGTGGGTGGCTGAGAATTTGGTTAATTCTTCTTCCTGCCGGGAAATTACAGTGATATGTGCCCGTCCAAATGCCTAACAGCTACTCTCTCATTGGTTCTCCCTCTTCCCTTTCATCCACTGCCAAATTGGGAACCTGTGCGAACCAAGAGGTTAAAGGGGCTGTCTCTCCAAGTGGGGAGGTTGATAGTAAAACAGATGGAAAGTCAAACCGGAGCACCAGGGGAGGGACTATGCGTTGAGTTTTAGAAACCTTTCGTATTCACAGTGTGTCCGTTCTCTAGGTTTCCCGCACATGTTATAGCTGTAGTAATATTCCCTTCAACCTGGAGAGTTCGGACCCATGGAATGGGTGCCATGCATTATTGCTTTAAAGGGTCTGCATTTGCTCACCCAATCTCACCAATCATCTCAGTCCCAAGTGTCCCTCCTTATGCCACATCCAGCTGTCGTTGTAGATAGGGTCATTCCAGCCTTCATCAGAGACCCTGAAGGAATTGTAAAGAATTTCCCAGTTTTTTTGTTTTGTTTTTGAAATTCCTTTTTATAGTGGGTTTGAGCTGATTCTCGCTGCCATGTTTATGCCAGTCTAGACACACTTGATTCCCTTACAGAGACATATCAATACATAGGTTTTAAGATTCTTACTAGTCAGATATTTTCCTCTGCGGGAAATATGGGGTTTTGAGTCCCTTTCGCTGAGGACGGTGTAGGTCTTGTCTATTCCATAGTTGGTTTTTGGAACGGTACCTGTGCTTATATCAAACTCTGGTTTTATGCATCACCCCACCTCTCCTTCCCCCTTAAGCAGGTATAAGAGTGTTTTCTAAATGTGAGACACTGTTCTCTTTCCTAACTCAGTTCAAGTGTAGCCATGTTTACAGGATCTTCATAAGTGATATCTTATGATAAGTTTCTTTTTCTGTGTGACTTATTTCACTTAGAATCATCGTACCTGAATCCACCCATTTTGCTGCTACTGGTCTTATGACATTGATTTCATGGCTGAGGGATATTCCATCGTACGTAAGTACCACAATTTTTTGAACCATGTTTATATTTTCTGGGATACTTAAGGTGTATCCAAGTTGAGGTCCTTGTATGCAGTGCAGCCCTAAATTTTGGGGTGGCTCTGTCTTATTGATTTTCAGTTTTCCCAAGGTATATTCCCTAGACTGGTAGTGCCCTTGGCTCTGTAGCTCTGTTCTTTACTTGTTTTAGGGAACAGAATGCACTCCTCCAGAGAGGCAGTTGGCAATTTACATCCCGCCCATCAGCATAACAAGGCTCCCTGTTCTCCAGGGCCTGTCTTGCCTTTCTTGTTCTTACACATTTTGTGGATGTCCCTTTTGACCGGTGGGAAGTGAGACTTCTTTGTAGTGCAGATTTGCATTGCCCGCTTGCTTGCTTGGCCAAAAAGGGCGTATGCGTTTTCTCCTGAATATATTCAGGAGAAAACGCATACGCCCTTTTTGGCCAAGTGCATCATTGTCGAAGTTGTGCCCCTCTTCCTGTGCTTTAAAGGCGATTCCAACGTACCTCTTGAAATCTGTTTCCTGCTATTCTGCCTCGCTTTCAAGTCCGCCTCGTTGCCTTCCCTCAACAGATTTTTGGACGATAGTTGTCCTTTATTACTCGGCCAGTTTGTGAATTGCTGTGCCCCTGAGCTCCATTTTTCAACTCGCTTTTGGTGAGCTGACCGCAAGTCCAAAATTTTGGTTCAGGACCTATACTGGTTCCCGGTGGGTGGCTGAGAATTTGGTTAATTCTTCTTCCTGCCGGGAAATTACAGTGATATGTGCCCGTCCAAATGCCTAACAGCTACTCTCTCATTGGTTCTCCCTCTTCCCTTTCATCCTCTGCCAAATTGGCAACCTGTGCGAACCAAGAGCTTAAAGGGGCTGTCTCTCCAAGTTGGGAGGTTGATAGTAAAGCAGACGGAAAGTCAAACCGGAGCACCAGGGGAGGGACTATGCGTTGAGTTTTAGAAACCTTTCGTATTCACAGTGTGTCCGTTCTCTAGGTTTCCCGCACATGTTATAGCTGTAGTAATATTCCCTTCAACCTGGAGAGTTCGGACCCATGGAATGGGTGCCATGCATTATTGCTTTAAAGGGTCTGCATTTGCTCACCCAATCTCACCAATCGTCTCAGTCCCAAGTGTCCCTCCTTATGCCACATCCAGCTGTCGTTGTAGATAGGGTCATTCCAGCCTTCATCAGAGACCCTGAAGGAATTGTAAAGAATTTCCCAGTTTTTTTGTTTTGTTTTTGAAATTCCTTTTTATAGTGGGTTTGAGCTGATTCTCGCTGCCATGTTTATGCCAGTCTAGACACACTTGATTCCCTTACGGAGACATATCAATACATAGGTTTTAAGATTCTTACTAGTCAGATATTTTCCTCTGCGGGAAATATGGGGTTTTGAGTCCCTTTCGCTGAGGACGGTGTAGGTCTTGTCTATTCCATAGTTGGTTTTTGGAACGGTACCTGTGCTTTTATCAAACTCTGGTTTTATTCATCACCCCACCTCTCCTTCCCCCTTAAGCAGGTATAAGAGTGTTTTCTAAATGTGAGACACTGTTCTCTTTCCTAACTCAGTTCAAGTGTAGCCATGTTTACAGGATCTTCATAAGTGATATCTTATGATAAGTTTCTTTTTCTGTGTGACTTATTTCACTTAGAATCATCGTACCTGAATCCACCCATTTTGCTGCTACTGGTCTTATGACAATGATTTCATGGCTGAGGGATATTCCATCGTACGTAAGTACCACAATTTTTTGAACCATGTTTATATTTTCTGGGATACTTAAGGTGTATCCAAGTTGAGGTCCTTGTAGGCAGTGCAGCCCTAAATTTTGGGGTGGCTCTGTCTTATTGATTTTCAGTTTTCCCAAGGTATATTCCCTAGACTGGTAGTGCCCTTGGCTCTGTAGCTCTGTTCTTTACTTGTTTTAGGGAACAGAATGCACTCCTCCAGAGAGGCAGTTGGCAATTTACATCCCGCCCATCAGCAAAACAAGGCTCCCTGTTCTCCAGGGCCTGTCTTGCCTTTCTTGTTCTTACACATTTTGTGGATGTCCCTTTTGACCGGTGGGAAGTGATACTTCTTTGTAGTGCAGATTTGCATTGCCCGCTTGCTTGCTTGGCCAAAAAGGGCGTATGCGTTTTCTCCTGGAGAAAACGCATACGCCCTTTTTGGCCAAGTGCATCATTGTCGAAGTTGTGCCCCTCTTCCTGTGCTTTAAAGGCGATTCCATCGTACCTCTTGAAATCTGTTTCCTGCTATTCTGCCTCGCTTTCAAGTCCGCCTCGTTGCCTTCCCTCAACAGATTTTTGGACGATAGTTGTCCTTTATTACTCGGCCAGTTTGTGAATTGCTGTGCCCCTGAGCTCCATTTTTCAACTCGTTTTTGGTGAGCTGACCGCAAGTCCAAAATTTTGGTTCAGGACCTATACTGGTTCCCGGTGGGTGGCTGAGAATTTGGTTAATTCTTCTTCCTGCCGGGAAATTACAGTGATATGTGCCCGTCCAAATGCCTAACAGCTACTCTCTCATTGGTTCTCCCTCTTCCCTTTCATCCACTGCCAAATTGGCAACCTGTGCGAACCAAGAGGTTAAAGGGACTGTCTCTCCAAGTTGGGAGGTTGATAGTAAAGCAGACGGAAAGTCAAACCGGAGCACCAGGAGAGGGACTATTCGTTGAGTTTTAGAAACCTTTCGTATTCACAGTGTGTCCGTTCTCTAGGTTTCCCGCACATGTTATAGCTGTAGTAATATTCCCTTCAACCTGGAGAGTTCGGACCCATGGAATGGGTGCCATGCATTATTGCTTTAAAGGGTCTGCATTTGCTCACCCAATCTCACCAATCGTCTCAGTCCCAAGTGTCCCTCCTTATGCCACATCCAGCTGTCGTTGTAGATAGGGTCATTCCAGCTTTCATCAGAGACCCTGAAGGAATTGTAAAGAATTTCCCAGTTTTTTTGTTTTGTTTTTGAAATTCCTTTTTATAGTGGGTTTGAGCTGATTCTCGCTGCCATGTTTATGCCAGTCTAGACACACTTGATTCCCTTACGGAGACATATCAATACATAGGTTTTAAGATTCTTACTAGTCAGATATTTTCCTCTGCGGGAAATATGGGGTTTTGAGTCCCTTTCGCTGAGGACGGTGTAGGTCTTGTCTATTCCATAGTTGGTTTTTGGAACGGTACCTGTGCTTATATCAAACTCTGGTTTTATGCATCACCCCACCTCTCCTTCCCCCTTAAGCAGGTATAAGAGTGTTTTCTAAATGTGAGACACTGTTCTCTTTCCTAACTCAGTTCAAGTGTAGCCATGTTTACAGGATCTTCATAAGTGATATCTTATGATAAGTTTCTTTTTCAGTGTGACTTATTTCACTTAGAATCATCGTACCTGAATACACCCATTTTGCTGCTACTGGTCTTATGACATTGATTTCATGGCTGAGGGATATTCCATCGTACGTAAGTACCACAATTTTTTGAACCATGTTTATATTTTCTGGGATACTTAAGGTGTATCCAAGTTGAGGTCCTTGTATGCAGTGCAGCCCTAAATTTTGGGGTGGCTCTGTCTTATTGATTTTCAGTTTTCCCAAGGTATATTCCCTAGACTGGTAGTGCCCTTGGCTCTGTAGCTCTGTTCTTTACTTGTTTTAGGGAACAGAATGCACTCCTCCAGAGAGGCAGTTGGCAATTTACATCCCGCCCATCAGCATAACAAGGCTCCCTGTTCTCCAGGGCCTGTCTTGCCTTTCTTGTTCTTACACATTTTGTGGATGTCCCTTTTGACCGGTGGGAAGTGATACTTCTTTGTAGTGCAGATTTGCATTGCCCGCTTGCTTGCTTGGCCAAAAAGGGCGTATGCGTTTTCTCCTGAATATATTCAGGAGAAAACGCATACGCCCTTTTAGGCCAAGTGCATCATTGTCGAAGTTGTGCCCCTCTTCCTGTGCTTTAAAGGCGATTCCAACGTACCTCTTGAAATCTGTTTCCTGCTATTCTGCCTCGCTTTCAAGTCCGCCTCGTTGCCTTCCCTCAACAGATTTTTGGACGATAGTTGTCCTTTATTACTCGGCCAGTTTGTGAATTGCTGTGCCCCTGAGCTCCATTTTTCAACTCGCTTTTGGTGAGCTGGCCGCAAGTCCAAAATTTTGGTTCAGGACCTATACTGGTTCCCGGTGGGTGGCTGAGAATTTGGTAAATTCTTCTTCCTGCCAGGAAACTACAGTGATATGTGCCCGTCCAAATGCCTAACAGCTACTCTCTCATTGGTTCTCCCTCTTCCCTTTCATCCTCTGCCAAATTGGCAACCTGTGCGAACCAAGAGCTTAAAGGGGCTGTCTCTCCAAGTTGGGAGGTTGATAGTAAAGCAGACGGAAAGTCAAACCGGAGCACCAGGGGAGGGACTATGCGTTGAGTTTTAGAAACCTTTCGTATTCACAGTGTGTCCGTTCTCTAGGTTTCCCGCACATGTTATAGCTGTAGTAATATTCCCTTCAACCTGGAGAGTTCGGACCCATGGAATGGGTGCCATGCATTATTGCTTTAAAGGGTCTGCATTTGCTCACCCAATCTCACCAATCGTCTCAGTCCCAAGTGTCCCTCCTTATGCCACATCCAGCTGTCGTTGTAGATAGGGTCATTCCAGCCTTCATCAGAGACCCTGAAGGAATTGTAAAGAATTTCCCAGTTTTTTTGTTTTGTTTTTGAAATTCCTTTTTATAGTGGGTTTGAGCTGATTCTCGCTGCCATGTTTATGCCAGTCTAGACACACTTGATTCCCTTACGGAGACATATCAATACATAGGTTTTAAGATTCTTACTAGTCAGATATTTTCCTCTGCGGGAAATATGGGGTTTTGAGTCCCTTTCGCTGAGGACGGTGTAGGTCTTGTCTATTCCATAGTTGGTTTTTGGAACGGTACCTGTGCTTTTATCAAACTCTGGTTTTATTCATCACCCCACCTCTCCTTCCCCCTTAAGCAGGTATAAGAGTGTTTTCTAAATGTGAGACACTGTTCTCTTTCCTAACTCAGTTCAAGTGTAGCCATGTTTACAGGATCTTCATAAGTGATATCTTATGATAAGTTTCTTTTTCTGTGTGACTTATTTCACTTAGAATCATCGTACCTGAATCCACCCATTTTGCTGCTACTGGTCTTATGACAATGATTTCATGGCTGAGGGATATTCCATCGTACGTAAGTACCACAATTTTTTGAACCATGTTTATATTTTCTGGGATACTTAAGGTGTATCCAAGTTGAGGTCCTTGTAGGCAGTGCAGCCCTAAATTTTGGGGTGGCTCTGTCTTATTGATTTTCAGTTTTCCCAAGGTATATTCCCTAGACTGGTAGTGCCCTTGGCTCTGTAGCTCTGTTCTTTACTTGTTTTAGGGAACAGAATGCACTCCTCCAGAGAGGCAGTTGGCAATTTACATCCCGCCCATCAGCAAAACAAGGCTCCCTGTTCTCCAGGGCCTGTCTTGCCTTTCTTGTTCTTACACATTTTGTGGATGTCCCTTTTGACCGGTGGGAAGTGATACTTCTTTGTAGTGCAGATTTGCATTGCTCGCTTGCTTGCTTGGCCAAAAAGGGCGTATGCGTTTTCTCCTGGAGAAAACGCATACGCCCTTTTTGGCCAAGTGCATCATTGTCGAAGTTGTGCCCCTCTTCCTGTGCTTTAAAGGCGATTCCATCGTACCTCTTGAAATCTGTTTCCTGCTATTCTGCCTCGCTTTCAAGTCCGCCTCGTTGCCTTCCCTCAACAGATTTTTGGACGATAGTTGTCCTTTATTACTCGGCCAGTTTGTGAATTGCTGTGCCCCTGAGCTCCATTTTTCAACTCGTTTTTGGTGAGCTGACCGCAAGTCCAAAATTTTGGTTCAGGACCTATACTGGTTCCCGGTGGGTGGCTGAGAATTTGGTTAATTCTTCTTCCTGCCGGGAAATTACAGTGATATGTGCCCGTCCAAATGCCTAACAGCTATTCTCTCATTGGTTCTCCCTCTTCCCTTTCATCCACTGCCAATTGGCAACCTGTGCGAACCAAGAGGTTAAAGGGGCTGTCTCTCCAAGTTGGGAGGTTGATAGTAAAGCAGACGGAAAGTCAAACCGGAGCACCAGGAGAGGGACTATTCGTTGAGTTTTAGAAACCTTTCGTATTCACAGTGTGTCCGTTCTCTAGGTTTCCCGCACATGTTATAGCTGTAGTAATATTCCCTTCAACCTGGAGAGTTCGGACCCATGGAATGGGTGCCATGCATTATTGCTTTAAAGGGTCTGCATTTGCTCACCCAATCTCACCAATCGTCTCAGTCCCAAGTGTCCCTCCTTATGCCACATCCAGCTGTCGTTGTAGATAGGGTCATTCCAGCTTTCATCAGAGACCCTGAAGGAATTGTAAAGAATTTCCCAGTTTTTTTGTTTTGTTTTTGAAATTCCTTTTTATAGTGGGTTTGAGCTGATTCTCGCTGCCATGTTTATGCCAGTCTAGACACACTTGATTCCCTTACGGAGACATATCAATACATAGGTTTTAAGATTCTTACTAGTCAGATATTTTCCTCTGCGGGAAATATGGGGTTTTGAGTCCCTTTCGCTGAGGACGGTGTAGTTCTTGTCTATTCCATAGTTGGTTTTTGGAACGGTACCTGTGCTTATATCAAACTCTGGTTTTATGCATCACCCCACCTCTCCTTCCCCCTTAAGCAGGTATAAGAGTGTTTTCTAAATGTGAGACACTGTTCTCTTTCCTAACTCAGTTCAAGTGTAGCCATGTTTACAGGATCTTCATAAGTGATATCTTATGATAAGTTTCTTTTTCAGTGTGACTTATTTCACTTAGAATCATCGTACCTGAATCCACCCATTTTGCTGCTACTGGTCTTATGACATTGATTTCATGGCTGAGGGATATTCCATCGTACGTAAGTACCACAATTTTTTGAACCATGTTTATATTTTCTGGGATACTTAAGGTGTATCCAAGTTGAGGTCCTTGTATGCAGTGCAGCCCTCAATTTTGGGGTGGCAATGTCTTATTGATTTTCAGTTTTCCCAAGGTATATTCCCTAGACTGGTAGTGCCCTTGGCTCTGTAGCTCTGTTCTTTACTTGTTTTAGGGAACAGAATGCACTCCTCCAGAGAGGCAGTTGGCAATTTACATCCCGCCCATCAGCATAACAAGGCTCCCTGTTCTCCAGGGACTGTCTTGCCTTTCTTGTTCTTACACATTTTGTGGATGTCCCTTTTGACCGGTGGGAAGTGATACTTCTTTGTAGTGCAGATTTGCATTGCCCGCTTGCTTGCTTGGCCAAAAAGGGCGTATGCGTTTTCTCCTGAATATATTCAGGAGAAAACGCATACGCCCTTTTAGGCCAAGTGCATCATTGTCGAAGTTGTGCCCCTCTTCCTGTGCTTTAAAGGCGATTCCAACGTACCTCTTGAAATCTGTTTCCTGCTATTCTGCCTCGCTTTCAAGTCCGCCTCGTTGCCTTCCCTCAACAGATTTTTGGACGATAGTTGTCCTTTATTACTTGGCCAGTTTGTGAATTGCTGTGCCCCTGAGCTCCATTTTTCAACTCGCTTTTGGTGAGCTGGCCGCAAGTCCAAAATTTTGGTTCAGGACCTATACTGGTTCCCGGTGGGTGGCTGAGAATTTGGTAAATTCTTCTTCCTGCCGGGAAATTACAGTGATATGTGCCCGTCCAAATGCCTAACAGCTACTCTCTCATTGGTTCTCCCTCTTCCCTTTCATCCTCTGCCAAATTGGCAACCTGTGCGAACCAAGAGCTTAAAGGGGCTGTCTCTCCAAGTTGGGAGGTTGATAGTAAAGCAGACGGAAAGTCAAACCGGAGCACCAGGGGAGGGACTATGCGTTGAGTTTTAGAAACCTTTCGTATTCACAGTGTGTCCGTTCTCTAGGTTTCCCGCACATGTTATAGCTGTAGTAATATTCCCTTCAACCTGGAGAGTTCGGACCCATGGAATGGGTGCCATTCATTATTGCTTTAAAGGGTCTGCATTTGCTCACCCAATCTCACCAATCGTCTCAGTCCCAAGTGTCCCTCCTTATGCCACATCCAGCTGTCGTTGTAGATAGGGTCATTCCAGCCTTCATCAGAGACCCTGAAGGAATTGTAAAGAATTTCCCAGTTTTTTTGTTTTGTTTTTGAAATTCCTTTTTATAGTGGGTTTGAGCTGATTCTCGCTGCCATGTTTATGCCAGTCTAGACACACTTGATTCCCTTACGGAGACATATCAATACATAGGTTTTAAGATTCTTACTAGTCAGATATTTTCCTCTGCGGGAAATATGGGGTTTTGAGTCCCTTTCGCTGAGGACGGTGTAGGTCTTGTCTATTCCATAGTCGGTTTTTGGAACGGTACCTGTGTTTATATCAAACTCTGGTTTTATGCATCACCCCACCTCTCCTTCCCCCTTAAGCAGGTATAAGAGTGTTTTCTAAATGTGAGACACTGTCCTCTTTCCTAACTCAGTTCAAGGGTAGCCATGTTTACAGGATCTTCATAAGTGATATCTTATGATAAGTTTCTTTTTCTGTGTGACTTATTTCACTTAGAATCATCGTACCTGAATCCACCCATTTTGCTGCTACTGGTCTTATGACATTGATTTCATGGCTGAGGGATATTCCATCGTACGTAAGTACCACAATTTTTTGAACCATGTTTATATTTTCTGGGATACTTAAGGTGTATCCAAGTTGAGGTCCTTGTATGCAGTGCAGCCCTAAATTTTGGGGTGGCTCTGTCTTATTGATTTTCAGTTTTCCCAAGGTATATTCCCTAGGCCGGTAGTGCCCTTGGCTCTGTAGCTCTGTTCTTTACTTGTTTTAGGGAACAGAATGCACTCCTCCAGAGAGGCAGTTGGCAATTTACATCCCGCCCATCAGCATAACAAGGCTCCCTGTTCTCCAGGGCCTGTCTTGCCTTTCTTGTTCTTACACATTTTGTGGATGTCCCTTTTGACCGGTGGGAAGTGATACTTCTTTGTAGTGCAGATTTGTATTGCCCGCTTGCTTGCTTGGCCAAAAAGGGCGTATGCGTTTTCTCCTGAATATATTCAGGAGAAAATGCATACGCCCTTTTTGGCCAAGTGCATCATTGTCGAAGTTGTACCCCTCTTCCTGTGCTTTAAAGGTGATTCCAACGTACCTCTTGAAATCTGTTTCCTGCTATTCTGCCTCGCTTTCAAGTCCGCCTCGTTGCCTTCCCTCAACAGATTTTTGGACGATAGTTGTCCTTTATTACTCGGACAGTTTGTGAATTGCTGTGCCCCTGAGCTCCATTTTTCAACTCGTTTTTGGTGAGCTGACCGCAAGTCCAAAATTTTGGTTCAGAACCTATACTGGTTCCCGGTGGGTGGCTGAGAATTTGGTTAATTCTTCTTCCTTCCGGGAAATTACAGTGATATGTGCCCGTCCAAATGCCTAACAGCTACTCTCTCATTGGTTCTCCCTCTTCCCTTTCATCCTCTGCCAAATTGGCAACCTGTGCGAACCAAGAGGTTAAAGGGGCTGTCTCTCCAAGTTGGGAGGTTGATAGTAAAGCAGACGGAAAGTCAAACCGGAGCACCAGGAGAGGGACTATTCGTTGAGTTTTAGAAACCTTTCGTATTCACAGTGTGTCCGTTCTCTAGGTTTCCCGCACATGTTATAGCTGTAGTAATATTCCCTTCAACCTGGAGAGTTCGGACCCATGGAATGGGTGCCATGCATTATTGCTTTAAAGGGTCTGCATTTGCTCACCCAATCTCACCAATCGTCTCAGTCCCAAGTGTCCCTCCTTATGCCACATCCAGCTGTCGTGGTAGGTAGGGTCACTCCAGCTTTCATCAGAGACCCTGAAGGAATTGTAAAGAATTTCCCAGTTTTTTTGTTTCGTTTTTGAAATTCCTTTTTATAGTGGGTTTGAGCTGATTCTCGCTGCCATGTTTATGCCAGTCTAGACACACTTGATTCCCTTACGGAGACATATCAATACATAGGTTTTAAGATTCTTACTAGTCAGATATTTTCCTCTGCGGGAAATATGGGGTTTTGAGTCCCTTTCGCTGAGGACGGTGTAGGTCTTGTCTATTCCATAGTTGGTTTTTGGAACGGTACCTGTGCTTATATCAAACTCTGGTTTTATGCATCACCCCACCTCTCCTTTCCCCTTAAGCAGGTATAAGAGTGTTTTCTAAATGTGAGACAGTGTTCTCTTTCCTAACTCATTTCAAGTGTAGCCATGTTTACAGGATCTTCATAAGTGATATCTTATGATAAGTTTCTTTTTCTGTGTGACTTATTTCACTTAGAATCATCGTACCTGAATCCACCCATTTTGCTGCTACTGGTCTTATGACATTGATTTCATGGCTGAGGGATATTCCATCGTACGTAAGTACCACAATTTTTTGAACCATGTTTATATTTTCTGGGATACTTAAGGTGTATCCAAGTTGAGGTCCTTGTATGCAGTGCAGCCCTAAATTTTGGGGTGGCTCTGTCTTATTGATTTTCAGTTTTCCCAAGGTATATTCCCTAGACTGGTAGTGCCCTTGGCTCTGTAGCTCTGTTCTTTACTTGTTTTAGGGAACAGAATGCACTCCTCCAGAGAGGCAGTTGGCAATTTACATCCCGCCCATCAGCATAACAAGGCTCCCTGTTCTCCAGGGCCTGTCTTGCCTTTCTTGTTCTTACACATTTTGTGGATGTCCCTTTTGACCGGTGGGAAGTGATACTTCTTTGTAGTGCAGATTTGCATTGCCCGCTTGCTTGCTTGGCCAAAAAGGGCGTATGCGTTTTCTCCTGAATATATTCAGGAGAAAACGCATACGCCCTTTTAGGCCAAGTGCATCATTGTCGAAGTTGTGCCCCTCTTCCTGTGCTTTAAAGGCGATTCCAACGTACCTCTTGAAATCTGTTTCCTGCTATTCTGCCTCGCTTTCAAGTCCGCCTCGTTGCCTTCCCTCAACAGATTTTTGGACGATAGTTGTCCTTTATTACTCGGCCAGTTTGTGAAATGCTGTGCCCCTGAGCTCCATTTTTCAACTCGCTTTTGGTGAGCTGGCCGCAAGTCCAAAATTTTGGTTCAGGACCTATACTGGTTCCCGGTGGGTGGCTGAGAATTTGGTTAATTCTTCTTCCTGCCGGGAAATTACAGTGATATGTGCCCGTCCAAATGCCTAACAGCTACTCTCTCATTGGTTCTCCCTCTTCCCTTTCATCCTCTGCCAAATTGGCAACCTGTGCGAACCAAGAGCTTAAAGGGGCTGTCTCTCCAAGTTGGGAGGTTGATAGTAAAGCAGACGGAAAGTCAAACCGGAGCACCAGGGGAGGGACTATGCGTTGAGTTTTAGAAACCTTTCGTATTCACAGTGTGTCCGTTCTCTAGGTTTCCCGCACATGTTATAGCTGTAGTAATATTCCCTTCAACCTGGAGAGTTCGGACCCATGGAATGGGTGCCATGCATTATTGCTTTAAAGGGTCTGCATTTGCTCACCCAATCTCACCAATCGTCTCAGTCCCAAGTGTCCCTCCTTATGCCACATCCAGCTGTCGTTGTAGATAGGGTCATTCCAGCCTTCATCAGAGACCCTGAAGGAATTGTAAAGAATTTCCCAGTTTTTTTGTTTTGTTTTTGAAATTCCTTTTTATAGTGGGTTTGAGCTGATTCTCGCTGCCATGTTTATGCCAGTCTAGACACACTTGATTCCCTTACGGAGACATATCAATACATAGGTTTTAAGATTCTTACTAGTCAGATATTTTCCTCTGCGGGAAATATGGGGTTTTGAGTCCCTTTCGCTGAGGACGGTGTAGGTCTTGTCTATTCCATAGTTGGTTTTTGGAACGGTACCTGTGTTTATATCAAACTCTGGTTTTATGCATCACCCCACCTCTCCTTCCCCCTTAAGCAGGTATAAGAGTGTTTTCTAAATGTGAGACACTGTCCTCTTTCCTAACTCAGTTCAAGGGTAGCCATGTTTACAGGATCTTCATAAGTGATATCTTATGATAAGTTTCTTTTTCTGTGTGACTTATTTCACTTAGAATCATCGTACCTGAATCCACCCATTTTGCTGCTACTGGTCTTATGACATTGATTTCATGGCTGAGGGATATTCCATCGTACGTAAGTACCACAATTTTTTGAACCATGTTTATATTTTCTGGGATACTTAAGGTGTATCCAAGTTGAGGTCCTTGTATGCAGTGCAGCCCTAAATTTTGGGGTGGCTCTGTCTTATTGATTTTCAGTTTTCCCAAGGTATATTCCCTAGGCTGGTAGTGCCCTTGGCTCTGTAGCTCTGTTCTTTACTTGTTTTAGGGAACAGAATGCACTCCTCCAGAGAGGCAGTTGGCAATTTACATCCCGCCCATCAGCATAACAAGGCTCCCTGTTCTCCAGGGCCTGTCTTGCCTTTCTTGTTCTTACACATTTTGTGGATGTCCCTTTTGACCGGTGGGAAGTGATACTTCTTTGTAGTGCAGATTTGTATTGCCCGCTTGCTTGCTTGGCCAAAAAGGGCGTATGCGTTTTCTCCTGAATATATTCAGGAGAAAACGCATACGCCCTTTTTGGCCAAGTGCATCATTGTCGAAGTTGTACCCCTCTTCCTGTGCTTTAAAGGTGATTCCAACGTACCTCTTGAAATCTGTTTCCTGCTATTCTGCCTCGCTTTCAAGTCCGCCTCGTTGCCTTCCCTCAACAGATTTTTGGACGATAGTTGTCCTTTATTACTCGGCCAGTTTGTGAATTGCTGTGCCCCTGAGCTCCATTTTTCAACTCGTTTTTGGTGAGCTGACCGCAAGTCCAAAATTTTGGTTCAGGACCTATACTGGTTCCCGGTGGGTGGCTGAGAATTTGGTTAATTCTTCTTCCTTCCGGGAAATTACAGTGATATGTGCCCGTCCAAATGCCTAACAGCTACTCTCTCATTGGTTCTCCCTCTTCCCTTTCATCCTCTGCCAAATTGGCAACCTGTGCGAACCAAGAGGTTAAAGGGGCTGTCTCTCCAAGTTGGGAGGTTGATAGTAAAGCAGACGGAAAGTCAAACCGGAGCACCAGGAGAGGGACTATTCGTTGAGTTTTAGAAACCTTTCGTATTCACAGTGTGTCCGTTCTCTAGGTTTCCCGCACATGTTATAGCTGTAGTAATATTCCCTTCAACCTGGAGAGTTCGGACCCATGGAATGGGTGCCATGCATTATTGCTTTAAAGGGTCTGCATTTGCTCACCCAATCTCACCAATCGTCTCAGTCCCAAGTGTCCCTCCTTATGCCACATCCAGCTGTCGTGGTAGGTAGGGTCACTCCAGCTTTCATCAGAGACCCTGAAGGAATTGTAAAGAATTTCCCAGTTTTTTTGTTTCGTTTTTGAAATTCCTTTTTATAGTGGGTTTGAGCTGATTCTCGCTGCCATGTTTATGCCAGTCTAGACACACTTGATTCCCTTACGGAGACATATCAATACATAGGTTTTAAGATTCTTACTAGTCAGATATTTTCCTCTGCGGGAAATATGGGGTTTTGAGTCCCTTTCGCTGAGGACGGTGTAGGTCTTGTCTATTCCATAGTTGGTTTTTGGAACGGTACCTGTGCTTATATCAAACTCTGGTTTTATGCATCACCCCACCTCTCCTTTCCCCTTAAGCAGGTATAAGAGTGTTTTCTAAATGTGAGACACTGTTCTCTTTCCTAACTCATTTCAAGTGTAGCCATGTTTACAGGATCTTCATAAGTGATATCTTATGATAAGTTTCTTTTTCTGTGTGACTTATTTCACTTAGAATCATCGTACCTGAATCCACCCATTTTGCTGCTACTGGTCTTATGACATTGATTTCATGGCTGAGGGATATTCCATCGTACGTAAGTACCACAATTTTTTGAACCATGTTTATATTTTCTGGGATACTTAAGGTGTATCCAAGTTGAGGTCCTTGTATGCAGTGCAGCCCTAAATTTTGGGGTGGCTCTGTCTTATTGATTTTCAGTTTTCCCAAGGTATATTCCCTAGACTGGTAGTGCCCTTGGCTCTGTAGCTCTGTTCTTTACTTGTTTTAGGGAACAGAATGCACTCCTCCAGAGAGGCAGTTGGCAATTTACATCCCGCCCATCAGCATAACAAGGCTCCCTGTTCTCCAGGGCCTGTCTTGCCTTTCTTGTTCTTACACATTTTGTGGATGTCCCTTTTGACCGGTGGGAAGTGATACTTCTTTGTAGTGCAGATTTGCATTGCCCGCTTGCTTGCTTGGCCAAAAAGGGCGTATGCGTTTTCTCCTGAATATATTCAGGAGAAAACGCATACGCCCTTTTAGGCCAAGTGCATCATTGTCGAAGTTGTGCCCCTCTTCCTGTGCTTTAAAGGCGATTCCAACGTACCTCTTGAAATCTGTTTCCTGCTATTCTGCCTCGATTTCAAGTCCGCCTCGTTGCCTTCCCTCAACAGATTTTTGGACGATAGTTGTCCTTTATTACTCGGCCAGTTTGTGAATTGCTGTGCCCCTGAGCTCCATTTTTCAATTCGCTTTTGGTGAGCTGACCGCAAGTCCAAAATTTTGGTTCAGGACCTATACTGGTTCCCGGTGGGTGGCTGAGAATTTGGTTAATTCTTCTTCCTGCCGGGAAATTACAGTGATATGTGCCCGTCCAAATGCCTAACAGCTACTCTCTCATTGGTTCTCCCTCTTCCCTTTCATCCTCTGCCAAATTGGCAACCTGTGCGAACCAAGAGGTTAAAGGGGCTGTCTCTCCAAGTTGGGAGGTTGATAGTAAAGCAGACGGAAAGTCAAACCGGAGCACCAGGGGAGGGACTATGCGTTGAGTTTTAGAAACCTTTCGTATTCACAGTGTGTCCGTTCTCTAGGTTTCCCACACATGTTATAGCTGTAGTAATATTCCCTTCAACCTGGAGAGTTCGGACCCATGGAATGGGTGCCATGCATTATTGCTTTAAAGGGTCTGCATTTGCTCACCCAATCTCACCAATCGTCTCAGTCCCAAGTGTCCCTCCTTATGCCACATCCAGCTGTCGTTGTAGATAGGGTCATTCCAGCCTTCACCAGAGACCCTGAAGGAATTGTAAAGAATTTCCCAGTTTTTTTGTTTTGTTTTTGAAATTCCTTTTTATAGTGGGTTTGAGCTGATTCTCGCTGCCATGTTTATGCCAGTCTAGACACACTTGATTCCCTTACGGAGACATATCAATACATAGGTTTTAAGATTCTTACTAGTCAGATATTTTCCTCTGCGGGAAATATGGGGTTTTGAGTCCCTTTCGCTGAGGACGGTGTAGGTCTTGTCTATTCCATAGTTGGTTTTTGGAACGGTACCTGTGCTTATATCAAACTCTGGTTTTATGCATCACCCCACCTCTCCTTCCCCCTTAAGCAGGTATAAGAGTGTTTTCTAAATGTGAGACACTGTCCTCTTTCCTAACTCAGTTCAAGTGTAGCCATGTTTACAGGATCATCATAAGTGATATCTTATGATAAGTTTCTTTTTCTGTGTGACTTATTTCACTTAGAATCATCGTACCTGAATCCACCCATTTTGCTGCTACTGGTCTTATGACATTGATTTCATGGCTGAGGGATATTCCATCGTACGTAAGTACCACAATTTTTTGAACCATGTTTATATTTTCTGGGATACTTAAGGTGTATCCAAGTTGAGGTCCTTGTATGCAGTGCAGCCCTAAATTTTGGGGTGGCTCTGTCTTATTGATTTTCAGTTTTCCCAAGGTATATTCCCTAGGCTGGTAGTGCCCTTGGCTCTGTAGCTCTGTTCTTTACTTGTTTTAGGGAACAGAATGCACTCCTCCAGAGAGGCAGTTGGCAATTTACATCCCGCCCATCAGCATAACAAGGCTCCCTGTTCTCCAGGGCCTGTCTTGCCTTTCTTGTTCTTACACATTTTGTGGATGTCCCTTTTGACCGGTGGGAAGTGATACTTCTTTGTAGTGCAGATTTGCATTGCCCGCTTGCTTGCTTGGCCAAAAAGGGCGTATGCGTTTTCTCCTGAATATATTCAGGAGAAAACGCATACGCCCTTTTTGGCCAAGTGCATCATTGTCGAAGTTGTGCCCCTCTTCCTGTGCTTTAAAGGCGATTCCGACGTACCTCTTGAAATCTGTTTCCTGCTATTCTGCCTCGCTTTCAAGTCCGCCTCGTTGCCTTCCCTCAACAGATTTTTGGACGATAGTTGTCCTTTATTACTCGGCCAGTTTGTGAATTGCTGTGCCCCTGAGCTCCATTTTTCAACTCGTTTTTGGTGAGCTGACCGCAAGTCCAAAATTTTGGTTCAGGACCTATACTGGTTCCCGGTGGGTGGCTGAGAATTTGGTTAATTCTTCTTCCTGCCGGGAAATTACAGTGATATGTGCCCGTCCAAATGCCTGACAGCTACTCTCTCATTGGTTCTCCCTCTTCCCTTTCATCCTCTGCCAAATTGGCAACCTGTGCGAACCAAGAGGTTAAAGGGGCTGTCTCTCCAAGTTGGGAGGTTGATAGTAAAGCAGAGGGATTGTCAAACGGGAGCACCAGGAGAGGGACTATGCGTTGAGTTTTAGAAACCTTTCGTATTCACAGTGTGTCCGTTCTCTAGGTTTCCCGCACATGTTATAGCTGTAGTAATATTCCCTTCCACCTGGAGAGTTCGGACCCATGGAATGGGTGCCATGCATTATTGCTTTAAAGGGTCTGCATTTGCTCACCCAATCTCACCAATCGTCTCAGTCCCAAGTGTCCCTCCTTATGCCACATCCAGCTGTCATTGTAGATAGGGTCATTCCAGCTTTCATCAGAGACCCTGAAGGAATTGTAAAGAATTTCCCAGTTTTTTTGTTTTGTTTTTGAAATTCCTTTTTATAGTGGGTTTGAGCTGATTCTCGCTGCCATGTTTATGCCAGTCTAGACACACTTGATTCCCTTACGGAGACATATCAATACATAGGTTTTAAGATTCTTACTAGTCAGATATTTTCCTCTGCGGGAAATATGGGGTTTTGAGTCCCTTTCGCTGAGGACGGTGTAGGTCTTGTCTATTCCATAGTTGGTTTTTGGAACGGTACCTGTGCTTATATCAAACTCTGGTTTTATGCATCACCCCACCTCTCCTTCCCCCTTAAGCAGGTATAAGAGTGTTTTCTAAATGTGAGACACTGTTCTCTTTCCTAACTCAGTTCAAGTGTAGCCATGTTTACAGGATCTTCATAAGTGATATCTTATGATAAGTTTCTTTTTCAGTGTGACTTATTTCACTTAGAATCATTGTACCTGAATCCACCCATTTTGCTGCTACTGGTCTTATGACATTGATTTCATGGCTGAGGGATATTCCATCGTACGTAAGTACCACAATTTTTTGAACCATGTTTATATTTTCTGGGATACTTAAGGTGTATCCCAGTTGAGGTCCTTGTATGCAGTGCAGCCCTAAATTTTGGGGTGGCTCTGTCTTATTGATTTTCAGTTTTCCCAAGGTATATTCCCTAGACTGGTATTGCCCTTGGCTCTGTAGCTCTGTTCTTTACTTGTTTTAGGGAACAGAATGCACTCCTCCAGAGAGGCAGTTGGCAATTTACATCCCGCCCATCAGCATAACAAGGCTCCCTGTTCTCCAGGGCCTGTCTTGCCTTTCTTGTTCTTACACATTTTGTGGATGTCCCTTTTGACCGGTGGGAAGTGATACTTCTTTGTAGTGCAGATTTGCATTGCCCGCTTGCTTGCTTGGCCAAAAAGGGCGTATGCGTTTTCTCCTGAATATATTCAGGAGAAAACGCATACGCCCTTTTTGGCCAAGTGCATCATTGTCGAAGTTGTGCCCCTCTTCCTGTGCTTTAAAGGCGATTCCAATGTACCTCTTGAAATCTGTTTCCTGCTATTCTGCCTCGCTTTCAAGTCCCCCTCGTTGCCTTCCCTCAACAGATTTCTGGACGATAGTTGTCCTTTATTACTCGGCCAGTTTGTGAATTGCTGTGCCCCTGAGCTCCATTTTTCAACTCGCTTTTGGTGAGCTGACCGCAAGTCCAAAATTTTGGTTCAGGACCTATACTGGTTCCCGGTGGGTGGCTGAGAATTTGGTTAATTCTTCTTCCTGCCGGGAAATTACAGTGATATGTGCCCGTCCAAATGCCTAACAGCTACTCTCTCATTGGTTCTCCCTCTTCCCTTTCATCCTCTGCCAAATTGGCAACCTGTGCGAACCAAGAGGTTAAAGGGGCTGTCTCTCCAAGTTGGGAGGTTGATAGTAAAGCAGACGGAAAGTCAAACCGGAGCACCAGGGGAGGGACTATGCGTTGAGTTTTAGAAACCTTTCGTATTCACAGTGTGTCCGTTCTCTAGGTTTCCCGCACATGTTATAGCTGTAGTAATATTCCCTTCCACCTGGAGAGTTCGGACCCATGGAATGGGTGCCATGCATTATTGCTTTAAAGGGTCTCCATTTGCTCACCCAATCTCACCAATCGTCTCAGTCCCAAGTGTCCCTCCTTATGCCACATCCAGCTGTCGTTGTAGATAGGGTCATTCCAGCCTTCATCAGAGACCCTGAAGGAATTGTAAAGAATTTCCCAGTTTTTTTGTTTTGTTTTTGAAATTCCTTTTTATAGTGGGTTTGAGCTGATTCTCGCTGCCATGTTTATGCCAGTCTAGACACACTTGATTCCCTTACGGAGACATATCAATACATAGGTTTTAAGATTCTTACTAGTCAGATATTTTCCTCTGCGGGAAATATGGGGTTTTGAGTCCCTTTCGCTGAGGACGGTGTAGGTCTTGTCTATTCCATAGTTGGTTTTTGGAACGGTACCTGTGCTTTTATCAAACTCTGGTTTTATTCATCACCCCACCTCTCCTTCCCCCTTAAGCAGGTATAAGAGTGTTTTCTAAATGTGAGACACTGTTCTCTTTCCTAACTCAGTTCAAGTGTAGCCATGTTTACAGGATCTTCATAAGTGATATCTTATGATAAGTTTCTTTTTCTGTGTGACTTATTTCACTTAGAATCATCGTACCTGAATCCACCCATTTTGCTGCTACTGGTCTTATGACATTGATTTCATGGCTGAGGGATATTCCATCATACGTAAGTACCACAATTTTTTGAACCATGTTTATATTTTCTGGGATACTTAAGGTGTATCCAAGTTGAGGTCCTTGTAGGCAGTGCAGCCCTAAATTTTGGGGTGGCTCTGTCTTATTGATTTTCAGTTTTCCCAAGGTATATTCCCTAGACTGGTAGTGCCCTTGGCTCTGTAGCTCTGTTCTTTACTTGTTTTAGGGAACAGAATGCACTCCTCCAGAGAGGCAGTTGGCAATTTACATCCCGCCCATCAGCAAAACAAGGCTCCCTGTTCTCCAGGGCCTGTCTTGCCTTTCTTGTTCTTACACATTTTGTGGATGTCCCTTTTGACCGGTGGGAAGTGATACTTCTTTGTAGTTCAGATTTGCATTGCCCGCTTGCTTGCTGGCCAAAAAGGGCGTATGCGTTTTCTCCTGGAGAAAACGCATACGCCCTTTTTGGCCAAGTGCATCATTGTCGAAGTTGTGCCCCTCTTCCTGTGCTTTAAAGGCGATTCCATCGTACCTCTTGAAATCTGTTTCCTGCTATTCTGCCTCGCTTTCAAGTCCGCCTCGTTGCCTTCCCTCAACAGATTTTTGGACGATAGTTGTCCTTTATTACTCGGCCAGTTTGTGAATTGCTGTGCCCCTGAGCTCCATTTTTCAACTCGTTTTTGGTGAGCTGACCGCAAGTCCAAAATTTTGGTTCAGGACCTATACTGGTTCCCGGTGGGTGGCTGAGAATTTGGTTAATTCTTCTTCCTGCCGGGAAATTACAGTGATATGTGCCCGTCCAAATGCCTAACAGCTACTCTCTCATTGGTTCTCCCTCTTCCCTTTCATCCACTGCCAAATTGGCAACCTGTGCGAACCAAGAGGTTAAAGGGGCTGTCTCTCCAAGTTGGGAGGTTGATAGTAAAGGAGACGGAAAGTCAAACCGGAGCACCAGGAGAGGGACTATTCGTTGAGTTTTAGAAACATTTCGTATTCACAGTGTGTCCGTTCTCTAGGTTTCCCGCACATGTTATAGCTGTAGTAATATTCCCTTCAACCTGGAGAGTTCGGACCCATGGAATGGGTGCCATGCATTATTGCTTTAAAGGATCTGCATTTGCTCACCCAATCTCACCAATCGTCTCTGTCCCAAGTATCCCTCCTTATGCCACATCCAGCTGTCGTTGTAGATAGGGTCATTCCAGCTTTCATCAGAGACCCTGAAGGAATTGTAAAGAATTTCCCAGTTTTTTTGTTTTGTTTTTGAAATTCCTTTTTATAGTGGGTTTGAACTGATTCTCGCTGCCATGTTTATGCCAGTCTAGACACAGTTGATTCCCTTACGGAGACATATCAATACATAGGTTTTAAGATTCTTACTAGTCAGATATTTTCCTCTGCGGGAAATATGGGGTTTTGAGTCCCTTTCGCTGAGGACGGTGTAGGTCTTGTCTATTCCATAGTTGGTTTTTGGAACGGTACCTGTGCTTATATCAAACTCTGGTTTTATGCATCACCCCACCTCTCCTTCCCCCTTAAGCAGGTATAAGAGTGTTTTCTAAATGTGAGACACTGTTCTCTTTCCTAACTCAGTTCAAGTGTAGCCATGTTTACAGGATCTTCATAAGTGATATCTTATGATAAGTTTCTTTTTCTGTGTGACTTATTTCACTTAGAATCATCGTACCTGAATCCACCCATTTTGCTGCTACTGGTCTTATGACATTGATTTCATGGCTGAGGGATATTCCATCGTACGTAAGTACCACAATTTTTTGAACCATGTTTATATTTTCTGGGATACTTAAGGTGTATCCAAGTTGAGGTCCTTGTATGAAGTGCAGCCCTAAATTTTGGGGTGGCTCTGTCTTATTGATTTTCAGTTTTCCCGAGGTATATTCCCTAGACTGGTAGTGCCCTTGGCTCTGTAGCTCTGTTCTTTACTTGTTTTAGGGAACAGAATGCACTCCTCCAGAGAGGCAGTTGGCAATTTACATCCCGCCCATCAGCATAACAAGGCTCCCTGTTCTCCAGGGCCTGTCTTGCCTTTCTTGTTCTTACACATTTTGTGGATGTCCCTTTTGACCGGTGGGAAGTGATACTTCTTTGTAGTGCAGATTTGCATTGCCCGCTTGCTTGCTTGGCCAAAAAGGGCGTATGCGTTTTCTCCTGAATATATTCAGGAGAAAACGCATACGCCCTTTTAGGCCAAGTGCATCATTGTCGAAGTTGTGCCCCTCTTCCTGTGCTTTAAAGGCGATTCCAACGTACCTCTTGAAATCTGTTTCCTGCTATTCTGCCTCGCTTTCAAGTCCGCCTCGTTGCCTTCCCTCAACAGATTTTTGGACGATAGTTGTCCTTTATTACTCGGCCAGTTTGTGAATTGCTGTGCCCCTGAGCTCCATTTTTCAACTCGCTTTTGGTGAGCTGGCCGCAAGTCCAAAATTTTGGTTCAGGACCTATACTGGTTCCCGGTGGGTGGCTGAGAATTTGGTTAATTCTTCTTCCTGCCGGGAAATTACAGTGATATGTGCCCGTCCAAATGCCTAACAGCTACTCTCTCATTGGTTCTCCCTCTTCCCTTTCATCCTCTGCCAAATTGGCAACCTGTGCGAACCAAGAGCTTAAAGGGGCTGTCTCTCCAAGTTGGGAGGTTGATAGTAAAGCAGACGGAAAGTCAAACCGGAGCACCAGGGGAGGGACTATGCGTTGAGTTTTAGAAACCTTTCGTATTCACAGTGTGTCCGTTCTCTAGGTTTCCCGCACATGTTATAGCTGTAGTAATATTCCCTTCAACCTGGAGAGTTCCGACCCATGGAATGGGTGCCATGCATTATTGCTTTAAAGGGTCTGCATTTGCTCACCCAATCTCACCAATCGTCTCAGTCCCAAGTGTCCCTCCTTATGCCACATCCAGCTGTCGTTGTAGATAGGGTCATTCCAGCCTTCATCAGAGACCCTGAAGGAATTGTAAAGAATTTCCCAGTTTTTTTGTTTTGTTTTTGAAATTTCTTTTTATAGTGGGTTTGAGCTGATTCTCGCTGCCATGTTTATGCCAGTCTAGACACACTTGATTCCCTTATGGAGACATATCAATACATAGGTTTTAAGATTCTTACTAGTCAGATATTTTCCTCTGCGGGAAATATGGGGTTTTGAGTCCCTTTCACTGAGGACGGTGTAGGTCTTGTCTATTCCATAGTTGGTTTTTGGAACGGTACCTGTGCTTATATCAAACTCTGGTTTTATGCATCACCCCACCTCTCCTTCCCCCTTAAGCAGGTATAAGAGTGTTTTCTAAATGTGAGACACTGTCCTCTTTCCTAACTCAGTTCAAGTGTAGCCATGTTTACAGGATCTTCATAAGTGATATCTTATGATAAGTTTCTTTTTCTGTGTGACTTATTTCACTTAGAATCATCGTACCTGAATCCACCCATTTTGCTGCTACTGGTCTTATGACATTGATTTCATGGCTGAGGGATATTCCATCGTACGTAAGTACCACAATTTTTTGAACCATGTTTATATTTTCTGGGATACTTAAGGTGTATCCAAGTTGAGGTCCTTGTAGGCAGTGCAGCCCTAAATTTTGGGGTGGCTCTGTCTTATTGATTTTCAGTTTTCCCAAGGTATATTCCCTAGACTGGTAGTGACCTTGGCTCTGTAGCTCTGTTCTTTACTTGTTTTAGGGAACAGAATGCACTCCTCCAGAGAGGCAGTTGGCAATTTACATCCCGCCCATCAGCAAAACAAGGCTCCCTGTTCTCCAGGGCCTGTCTTGCCTTTCTTGTTCTTACACATTTTGTGGATGTCCCTTTTGACCGGTGGGAAGTGATACTTCTTTTTAGTGCAGATTTGCATTGCCCGCTTGCTTGCTTGGCCAAAAAGGGCGTATGCGTTTTCTCCTGGAGAAAACGCATACGCCCTTTTTGGCCAAGTGCATCATTGTCGAAGTTGTGCCCCTCTTCCTGTGCTTTAAAGGCGATTCCATCGTACCTCTTGAAATCTGTTTCCTGCTATTCTGCCTCGCTTTCAAGTCCGCCTCGTTGCCTTCCCTCAACAGATTTTTGGACGATAGTTGTCCTTTATTACTCGGCCAGTTTGTGAATTGCTGTGCCCCTGAGCTCCATTATTCAACTCGTTTTTGGTGAGCTGACCGCAAGTCCAAAATTTTGGTTCAGGACCTATACTGGTTCCCGGTGGGTGGCTGAGAATTTGGTTAATTCTTCTTCCTGCCGGGAAATTACAGTGATATGTGCCCGTCCAAATGCCTAACAGCTACTCTCTCATTGGTTCTCCCTCTTCCCTTTCATCCACTGCCAAATTGGCAACCTGTGCGAACCAAGAGGTTAAAGGGGCTGTCTCTCCAAGTTGGGAGGTTGATAGTACAGGAGACGGAAAGTCAAACCGGAGCACCAGGAGAGGGACTATTCGTTGAGTTTTAGAAACATTTCGTATTCACAGTGTGTCCGTTCTCTAGGTTTCCCGCACATGTTATAGCTGTAGTAATATTCCCTTCAACCTGGAGAGTTCGGACCCATGGAATGGGTGCCATGCATTATTGCTTTAAAGGGTCTGCATTTGCTCACCCAATCTCACCAATCGTCTCAGTCCCAAGTGTCCCTCCTTATGCCACATCCAGCTGTCGTTGTAGATAGGGTCATTCCAGCTTTCATCAGAGACCCTGAAGGAATTGTAAAGAATTTCCCAGTTTTTTTGTTTTGTTTTTGAAATTCCTTTTTATAGTGGGTTTGAACTGATTCTCGCTGCCATGTTTATGCCAGTCTAGACACAGTTGATTCCCTTACGGAGACATATCAATACATAGGTTTTAAGATTCTTACTAGTCAGATATTTTCCTCTGCGGGAAATATGGGGTTTTGAGTCCCTTTCGCTGAGGACGGTGTAGGTCTTGTCTATTCCATAGTTGGTTTTTGGAACGGTACCTGTGCTTATATCAAACTCTGGTTTTATGCATCACCCCACCTCTCCTTCCCCCTTAAGCAGGTATGAGAGTGTTTTCTAAATGTGAGACACTGTTCTCTTTCCTAACTCAGTTCAAGTGTAGCCATGTTTACAGGATCTTCATAAGTGATATCTTATGATAAGTTTCTTTTTCTGTGTGACTTATTTCACTTAGAATCTTCGTACCTGAATCCACCCATTTTGCTGCTACTGGTCTTATGACATTGATTTCATGGCTGAGGGATATTCCATCGTACGTAAGTACCACAATTTTTTGAACCATGTTTATATTTTCTGGGATACTTAAGGTGTATCCAAGTTGAGGTCCTTGTATGCAGTGCAGCCCTAAATTTTGGGGTGGCTCTGTCTTATTGATTTTCAGTTTTCCCAAGGTATATTCCCTAGACTGGTAGTGCCCTTGGCTCTGTAGCTCTGTTCTTTACTTGTTTTAGGGAACAGAATGCACTCCTCCAGAGAGGCAGTTGGCAATTTACATCCCGCCCATCAGCATAACAAGGCTCCCTGTTCTCCAGGGCCTGTCTTGCCTTTCTTGTTCTTACACATTTTGTGGATGTCCCTTTTGACCGGTGGGAAGTGAGACTTCTTTGTAGTGCAGATTTGCATTGCCCGCTTGCTTGCTTGGCCAAAAAGGGCGTATGCGTTTTCTCCTGAATATATTCAGGAGAAAACGCATACGCCCTTTTAGGCCAAGTGCATCATTGTCGAAGTTGTGCCCCTCTTCCTGTGCTTTAAAGGCGATTCCAACGTACCTCTTGAAATCTGTTTCCTGCTATTCTGCCTCGCTTTCAAGTCCGCCTCGTTGCCTTCCCTCAACAGATTTTTGGACGATAGTTGTCCTTTATTACTCGGCCAGTTTGTGAATTGCTGTGCCCCTGAGCTCCATTTTTCAACTCGCTTTTGGTGAGCTGGCCGCAAGTCCAAAATTTTGGTTCAGGACCTATACTGGTTCCCGGTGGGTGGCTGAGAATTTGGTTAATTCTTCTTCCTGCCGGGAAATTACAGTGATATGTGCCCGTCCAAATGCCTAACAGCTACTCTCTCATTGGTTCTCCCTCTTCCCTTTCATCCTCTGCCAAATTGGCAACCTGTGCGAACCAAGAGCTTAAAGGGGCTGTCTCTCCAAGTTGGGAGGTTGATAGTAAAGCAGACGGAAAGTCAAACCGGAGCACCAGGGGAGGGACTATGCGTTGAGTTTTAGAAACCTTTCGTATTCACAGTGTGTCCGTTCTCTAGGTTTCCCGCACATGTTATAGCTGTAGTAATATTCCCTTCAACCTGGAGAGTTCGGACCCATGGAATGGGTGCCATGCATTATTGCTTTAAAGGGTCTGCATTTGCTCACCCAATCTCACCAATCGTCTCAGTCCCAAGTGTCCCTCCTTATGCCACATCCAGCTGTCGTTGTAGATAGGGTCATTCCAGCCTTCATCAGAGACCCTGAAGGAATTGTAAAGAATTTCCCAGTTTTTTTGTTTTGTTTTTGAAATTTCTTTTTATAGTGGGTTTGAGCTGATTCTCGCTGCCATGTTTATGCCAGTCTAGACACACTTGATTCCCTTACGGAGACATATCAATACATAGGTTTTAAGATTCTTACTAGTCAGATATTTTCCTCTGCGGGAAATATGGGGTTTTGAGTCCCTTTCACTGAGGACGGTGTAGGTCTTGTCTATTCCATAGTTGGTTTTTGGAACGGTACCTGTGCTTATATCAAACTCTGGTTTTATGCATCACCCCACCTCTCCTTCCCCCTTAAGCAGGTATAAGAGTGTTTTCTAAATGTGAGACACTGTCCTCTTTCCTAACTCAGTTCAAGTGTAGCCATGTTTACAGGATCTTCATAAGTGATATCTTATGATAAGTTTCTTTTTCTGTGTGACTTATTTCACTTAGAATCATCGTACCTGAATCCACCCATTTTGCTGCTACTGGTCTTATGACATTGATTTCATGGCTGAGGGATATTCCATCGTACGTAAGTACCACAATTTTTTGAACCATGTTTATATTTTCTGGGATACTTAAGGTGTATCCAAGTTGAGGCCCTTGTATGCAGTGCAGCCCTAAATTTTGGGGTGGCTCTGTCTTATTGATTTTCAGTTTTCCCAAGGTATATTCCCTAGACTGGTAGTGCCCTTGGCTCTGTAGCTCTGTTCTTTACTTGTTTTAGGGAACAGAATGCACTCCTCCAGAGAGGCAGTTGGCAATTTACATCCCGCCCATCAGCATAACAAGGCTCCCTGTTCTCCAGGGCCTGTCTTGCCTTTCTTGTTCTTACACATTTTGTGGATGTCCCTTTTGACTGGTGGGAAGTGATACTTCTTTGTAGTGCAGATTTGCATTGCCCGCTTGCTTGCTTGGCCAAAAAGGGCGTGTGCGTTTTCTCCAGAATATATTCAGGAGAAAACGCATACGCCCTTTTTGGCCAAGTGCATCATTGTCGAAGTTGTGCCCCTCTTCCTGTGCTTTAAAGGCGATTCCAACGTACCTCTTGAAATCTGTTTCCTGCTATTCTGCCTCGCTTTCAAGTCCGCCTCGTTGCCTTCCCTCAACAGATTTTTGGATGATAGTTGTCCTTTATTACTCGGCCAGTTTGTGAATTGCTGTGCCCCTGAGCTCCATTTTTCAACTCGTTTTTGGTGAGCTGACCGCAAGTCCAAAATTTTGGTTCAGGACCTATACTGGTTCCCGGTGGGTGGCTGAGAATTTGGTTAATTCTTCTTCCTGCCAGGAAATTACAGTGATATGTGCCCGTCCAAATGCCTAACAGCTACTCTCTCATTGGTTCTCCCTCTTCCCTTTCATCCTCTGCCAAATTGGCAACCTGTGCGAAGCAAGAGGTTAAAGGGGCTGTCTCTCCAAGTTGGGAGGTTGATAGTAAAGCAGACGGAAAGTCAAACCGGAGCACCAGGAGAGGGACTATGCGTTGAGTTTTAGAAACCTTTCGGATTCACAGTGTGTCCGTTCTCTAGGTTTCCCGCACATGTTATAGCTGTAGTAATATTCCCTTCAACCTGGAGAGTTCGGACCCATGGAATGGGTGCCATGCATTATTGCTTTAAAGGGTCTGCATTTGCTCACCCAATCTCACCAATCGTCTCAGTCCCAAGTGTCCCTCCTTATGCCACATCCAGCTGTCATTGTAGATAGGGTCATTCCAGCTTTCATCAGAGACCCTGAAGGAATTGTAAAGAATTTCCCAGTTTTTTTGTTTTGTTTTTGAAATTCCTTTTTATAGTGGGTTTGAGCTGATTCTCGCTGCCATGTTTATGCCAGTCTAGACACACTTGATTCCCTTACGGAGACATATCAATACATTGGTTTTAAGATTCTTACTAGTCAGATATTTTCCTCTGCGGGAAATATGGGGTTTTGAGTCCCTTTCACTGAGGACGGTGTAGGTCTTGTCTATTCCATAGTTGGTTTTTGGAACGGTACCTGTGTTTATATCAAACTCTGGTTTTATGCATCACCCCACCTCTCCTTCCCCCTTAAGCAGGTACAAGAGTGTTTTCTAAATGTGAGACACTGTCCTCTTTCCTAACTCAGTTCAAGGGTAGCCATGTTTACAGGATCTTCATAAGTGATATCTTATGATAAGTTTCTTTTTCTGTGTGACTTATTTCACTTAGAATCATCGTACCTGAATCCACCCATTTTGCTGCTACTGGTCTTATGACATTGATTTCATGGCTGAGGGATATTCCATCGTATGTAAGTACCACAATTTTTTGAACCATGTTTATATTTTCTGGGATACTTAAGGTGTATCCAAGTTGAGGTCCTTGTATGCAGTGCAGCCCTAAATTTTGGGGTGGCTCTGTCTTATTGATTTTCAGTTTTCCCAAGGTATATTCCCTAGGCTGGTAGTGCCCTTGGCTCTGTAGCTCTGTTCTTTACTTGTTTTAGGGAACAGAATGCACTCCTCCAGAGAGGCAGTTGGCAATTTACATCCCGCCCATCAGCATAACAAGGCTCCCTGTTCTCCAGGGCCTGTCTTGCCTTTCTTGTTCTTACACATTTTGTGGATGTCCCTTTTGACCGGTGGGAAGTGATACTTCTTTGTAGTGCAGATTTGCATTGCCCGCTTGCTTGCTTGGCCAAAAAGGGCGTATGCGTTTTCTCCTGAATATATTCAGGAGAAAACGCATACGCCCTTTTTGGCCAAGTGCATCATTGTCGAAGTTGTGCCCCTCTTCCTGTGCTTTAAAGGCGATTCCAACGTACCTCTTGAAATCTGTTTCCTGCTATTCTGCCTCGCTTTCAAGTCTGCCTCGTTGCCTTCCCTCAACAGATTTTTGGACGATAGTTGTCCTTTATTACTCGGCCAGTTTGTGAATTGCTGTGCCCCTGAGCTCCATTTTTCAACTCGCTTTTGGTGAGCTGGCCGCAAGTCCAAAATTTTGGTTCAGGACCTATACTGGTTCCCGGTGGGTGGCTGAGAATTTGGTTAATTCTTCTTCCTGCCAGGAAATTACAGTGATATGTGCCCGTCCAAATGCCTAACAGCTACTCTCTCATTGGTTCTCCCTCTTCCCTTTCATCCTCTGCCAAATTGGCAACCTGTGCGAACCAAGAGGTTAAAGGGGCTGTCTCTCCAAGTTGGGAGGTTGATAGTAAAGCAGACGGAAAGTCAAACCGGAGCACCAGGGGAGGGACTATGCGTTGAGTTTTAGAAACCTTTCGTATTCACAGTGTGTCCGTTCTCTAGGTTTCCCGCACATGTTATAGCTGTAGTAATATTCCCTTCAACCTGGAGAGTTCGGACCCATGGAATGGGTGCCATGCATTATTGCTTTAAAGGGTCTGCATTTGCTCACCCAATCTCACCAATCGTCTCAGTCCCAAGTGTCCCTCCTTATGCCACATCCAGCTGTCGTTGTAGATAGGGTCATTCCAGCCTTCATCAGAGACCCTGAAGGAATTGTAAAGAATTTCCCAGTTTTTTTGTTTTGTTTTTGAAATTCCTTTTTATAGTGGGTTTGAGCTGATTCTCGCTGCCATGTTTATGCTAGTGTAGACACACTTGATTCCCTTACGGAGACATATCAATACATAGGTTTTAAGATTCTTACTAGTCAGATATTTTCCTCTGCGGGAAATATGGGGTTTTGAGTCCCTTTCGCTGAGTACGGTGTAGGTCTTGTCTATTCCATAGTTGGTTTTTGGAACGGTACCTGTGCTTATATCAAACTCTGGTTTTATGCATCACCCCACCTCTCCTTCCCCCTTAAGCAGGTATAAGAGTGTTTTCTAAATGTGAGACACTGTCCTCTTTCCTAACTCAGTTCAAGTGTAGCCATGTTTACAGGACCTTCATAAGTGATATCTTATGATAAGTTTCTTTTTCTGTGTGACTTATTTCACTTAGAATCATCGTACCTGAATCCACCCATTTTGCTGCTACTGGTCTTATGACATTGATTTCATGTCTGAGGGATATTCCATCGTACGTAAGTACCACAATTTTTTGAACCATGTTTATATTTTCTGGGATACTTAAGGTGTATCCAAGTTCAGGTCCTTGTAAGCAGTGCAGCCCTAAATTTTGGGGTGGCTCTGTCTTATTGATTTTCAGTTTTCCCAAGGTATATTCCCTAGGCTGGTAGTGCCCTTGGCTCTGTAGCTCTGTTCTTTACTTGTTTTAGGGAACAGAATGCACTCCTCCAGAGAGGCAGTTGGCAATTTACATCCCGCCCATCAGCATAACAAGGCTCCCTGTTTTCCAGGGCCTGTCTTGCCTTTCTTGTTCTTACACATTTTGTGGATGTCCCTTTTGACCGGTGGGAAGTGATACTTCTTTGTAGTGCAGATTTGCATTGCCCGCTTGCTTGCTTGGCCAAAAAGGGCGTATGCGTTTTCTCCTGAATATATTCAGGAGAAAACGCATACGCCCTTTTTGGCCAAGTGCATCATTGTCGAAGTTGTGCCCCTCTTCCTGTGCTTTAAAGGCGATTCCAACGTACCTCTTGAAATCTGTTTCCTGCTATTCTGCCTCGCTTTCAAGTCCGCCTCGTTGCCTTCCCTCAACAGATTTTTGGACGATAGTTGTCCTTTATTACTCGGCCAGTTTGTGAATTGCTGTGCCCCTGAGCTCCATTTTTCAACTCGTTTTTGGTGAGCTGACCGCAAGTCCAAAATTTTGGTTCAGGACCTATACTGGTTCCCGGTGGGTGGTTGAGAATTTGGTTAATTCTTCTTCCTGCCGGGAAATTACAGTGATATGTGCCCGTCCAAATGCCTAACAGCTACTCTCTCATTGGTTCTCCCTCTTCCCTTTCATCCTCTGCCAAATTGGCAACCTGTGCGAACCAAGAGGTTAAAGGGGCTGTCTCTCCAAGTTGGGAGGTTGATAGTAAAGCAGACGGAAAGTCAAACTGGAGCACCAGGAGAGGGACTATGCGTTGAGTTTTAGAAACCTTTCGTATTCACAGTGTGTCCGTTCTCTAGGTTTCCCGCACATGTTATAGCTGTAGTAATATTCCCTTCAACCTGGAGAGTTCGGACCCATGGAATGGGTGCCATGCATTATTGCTTTAAAGGGTCTGCATTTGCTCACCCAATCTCACCAATCGTCTCAGTCCCAAGTGTCCCTCCTTATGCCACATCCAGCTGTCGTTGTAGATAGGGTCATTCCAGCTTTCATCAGAGACCCTGAAGGAATTGTAAAGAATTTCCCAGTTTTTTTGTTTTGTTTTTGAAATTCCTTTTTATAGTGGGTTTGAGCTGATTCTCGCTGCCATGTTTATGCCAGTCTAGACACACTTGATTCCCTTACGGAGACATATCAATACATAGGTTTTAAGATTCTTACTAGTCAGATATTTTCCTCTGCGGGAAATATGGTGTTTTGAGTCCCTTTCGCTGAGGACGGTGTAGGTCTTGTCTATTCCATAGTTGGTTTTTGGAACGGTACCTGTGCTTATATCAAACTCTGGTTTTATGCATCACCCCACCTCTCCTTCCCCCTTAAGAAGGTGTAAGAGTGTTTTCTAAATGTGAGACACTGTTCTCTTTCCTAACTCAGTTCAAGTGTAGCCATGTTTACAGGATCTTCATAAGTGATATCTTATGATAAGTTTCTTTTTCTGTGTGACTTATTTCACTTAGAATCATTGTACCTGAATCCACCCATTTTGCTGCTACTGGTCTTATGACATTGATTTCATGGCTGAGGGATATTCCATCGTACGTAAGTACCACAATTTTTTGAACCATGTTTATATTTTCTGGGATACTTAAGGTGTATCCCAGTTGAGGTCCTTGTATGCAGTGCAGCCCTAAATTTTGGGGTGGCTCTGTCTTATTGATTTTCAGTTTTCCCAAGGTATATTCCCTAGACTGGTATTGCCCTTGGCTCTGTAGCTCTGTTCTTTACTTGTTTTAGGGAACAGAATGCACTCCTCCAGAGAGGCAGTTGGCAATTTACATCCCGCCCATCAGCATAACAAGGCTCCCTGTTCTCCAGGGCCTGTCTTGCCTTTCTTGTTCTTACACATTTTGTGGATGTCCCTTTTGACCGGTGGGAAGTGATACTTCTTTGTAGTGCAGATTTGCATTGCCCGCTTGCTTGCTTGGCCAAAAAGGGGGTATGCGTTTTCTCCTGAATATATTCAGGAGAAAACGCATACGCCCTTTTTGGCCAAGTGCATCATTGTCGAAGTTGTGCCCCTCTTCCTGTGCTTTAAAGGCGATTCCAACGTACCTCTTGAAATCTGTTTCCTGCTATTCTGCCTCGCTTTCAAGTCCGCCTCGTTGCCTTCCCTCAACAGATTTTTGGACGATAGTTGTCCTTTATTACTCGGCCAGTTTGTGAATTGCTGTGCCCCTGAGCTCCATTTTTCAACTCGCTTTTGGTGAGCTGACCGCAAGTCCAAAATTTTGGTTCAGGACCTATACTGGTTCCTGGTGGGTGGCTGAGAATTTGGTTAATTCTTCTTCCTGCCAGGAAATTACAGTGATATGTGCCCGTCCAAATGCCTAACAGCTACTCTCTCATTGGTTCTCCCTCTTCCCTTTCATCCTCTGCCAAATTGGCAACCTGTGCGAACCAAGAGGTTAAAGGGGCTGTCTCTCCAAGTTGGGAGGTTGATAGTAAAGCAGATGGAAAGTCAAACCGGAGCACCAGGGGAGGGACTATGCGTTGAGTTTTAGAAACCTTTCGTATTCACAGTGTGTCCGTTCTCTAGGTTTCCCGCACATGTTATAGCTGTAGTAATATTCCCTTCAACCTGGAGAGTTCGGACCCATGGAATGGGTGCCATGCATTATTGCTTTAAGGGTCTGCATTTGCTCACCCAATCTCACCAACCGTCTCAGTCGCAAGTGTCCCTCCTTATGCCACATCCAGCTGTCGTTGTAGATAGGGTCATTCCAGCTTTCATCAGAGACCCTGAAGGAATTGTAAAGAATTTCCCAGTTTTTTTGTTTTGTTTTTGAAATTCCTTTTTATAGTGGGTTTGAGCTGATTCTCGCTGCCATGTTTATGCCAGTCTAGACACACTTGATTCCCTTACGGAGACATATCAATACATAGGTTTTAAGATTCTTACTAGTCAGATATTTTCCTCTGCGGGAAATATGGGGTTTTGAGTCCCTTTCGCTGAGGACGGTGTAGGTCTTGTCTATTCCATAGTTGGTTTTTGGAACGGTACCTGTGCTTATATCAAACTCTGGTTTTATGCATCACCCCACCTCTCCTTCCCCCTTATGCAGGTATAAGAGTGTTTTCTAAATGTGAGACACTGTCCTCTTTCCTAACTCAGATCAAGTGTAGCCATGTTTACAGGATCTTCATAAGTGATATCTTATGATAAGTTTCTTTTTCTCTGTGACTTATTTCACGTAGAATCATCGTACCTGAATCCACCCATTTTGCTGCTACTGGTCTTATGACATTGATTTCATGGCTGAGGGATATTCCATCGTACGTAAGTACCACAATTTTTTGAACCATGTTTATATTTTCTGGGATACTTAAGGTGTATCCAAGTTGAGGCACTTGTATGCAGTGCAGCCCTAAATTTTGGGGTGGCTCTGTCTTATTGATTTTCAGTTTTCCCAAGGTATATTCCCTAGACTGGAAGTGCCATTGGCTCTGTAGCTCTGTTCTTTACTTGTTTTAGGGAACAGAATGCACTCCTCCAGGGAGGCAGTTGGCAATTTACATCCCACCCATCAGCATAACAAGGCTCCCTGTTCTCCAGGGCCTGTCTTGCCTTTCTTGTTCTTACACATTTTGTGGATGTCCCTTTTGACCGGTGGGAAGTGATACTTCTTTGTAGTGCAGATTTGCATTACCCGCTTGCTTGCTTGGCCAAAAAGGGCGTATGCGTTTTCTCCTGAATATATTCAGGAGAAAACGCATACGCCCTTTTTGGCCAAGTGCATCATTGTCGAAGTTGTGCCCCTCTTCCTGTGCTTTAAAGGCGATTCCAACGTACCTCTTGAAATCTGTTTCCTGCTATTCTGCCTCGCTTTCAAGTCCGCCTCGTTGCCTTCCCTCAACAGATTTTTGGACGATAGTTGTCCTTTATTACTCGGCCAGTTTGTGAATTGCTGTGCCCCTGAGCTCCATTTTTCAACTCGTTTTTGGTGAGCTGACCGCAAGTCCAAAATTTTGGTTCAGGACCTATACTGGTTCCCGGTGGGTGGCTGAGAATTTGGTTAATTCTTCTTCCTGCCGGGAAATTACAGTGATATGTGCCCGTCCAAATGCCTAACAGCTACTCTCTCATTGGTTCTCCCTCTTCCCTTTCATCCTCTGCCAAATTGGCAACCTGTGCGAACCAAGAGGTTAAAGGGGCTGTCTCTCCAAGTTGGGAGGTTGATAGTATAGCAGACGGAAAGTCAAACCGGAGCACCAGGAGAGGGACTATGCGTTGAGTTTTAGAAACCTTTCGTATTCACAGTGTGTCCGTTCTCTAGGTTTCCCGCACATGTTATAGCTGTAGTAATATTCCCTTCAACCTGGAGAGTTCGGACCCATGGAATGGGTGCCATGCATTATTGCTTTAAGGGTCTGCATTTGCTCACCCAATCTCACCAACCGTCTCAGTCGCAAGTGTCCCTCCTTATGCCACATCCAGCTGTCGTTGTAGATAGGGTCATTCCAGCTTTCATCAGAGACCCTGAAGGAATTGTAAAGAATTTCCCAGTTTTTTTGTTTTGTTTTTGAAATTCCTTTTTATAGTGGGTTTGAGCTGATTCTCGCTGCCATGTTTATGCCAGTCTAGACACAGTTGATTCCCTTACGGAGACATATCAATACATAGGTTTTAAGATTCTTACTAGTCAGATATTTTCCTCTGCGGGAAATATGGGGTTTTGAGTCCCTTTCGCTGAGGACGGTGTAGGTCTTGTCTATTCCATAGTTGGTTTTTGGAACGGTACCTGTGCTTATATCAAACTCTGGTTTTATGCATCACCCCACCTCTCCTTCCCCCTTAAGCAGGTATAAGAGTGTTTTCTAAATGTGAGACACTGTCCTCTTTCCTAACTCAGTTCAAGTGTAGCCATGTTTACAGGATCTTCATAAGTGATATCTTATGATAAGTTTCTTTTTCTGTGTGACTTATTTCACTTAGAATCATCGTACCTGAATCCACCCATTTTGCTGCTACTGGTCTTATGACATTGATTTCATGGCTGAGGGATATTCCATCGTACGTAAGTACCACAATTTTTTGAACCATGTTTATATTTTCTGGGATACTTAAGGTGTATCCAAGTTGAGGTCCTTGTATGCAGTGCAGCCTTAAATTTTGAGGTGGCTCTGTCTTATTGATTTTCAGTTTTCCCAAGGTATATTCCCTAGACTGGTAGTGCCCTTGGCTCTGTAGCTCTGTTCTTTACTTGTTTTAGGGAACAGAATGCACTCCTCCAGAGAGGCAGTTGGCAATTTACATCCCGCCCATCAGCATAACAAGGCTCCCTGTTCTCCAGGGCCTGTCTTGCCTTTCTTGTTCTTACACATTTTGTGGATGTCCCTTTTGACCGGTGGGAAGTGATACTTCTTTGTAGTGCAGATTTGCATTGCCCGCTTGCTTGCTTGGCCAAAAAGGGCGTATGCGTTTTCTCCTAGAGAAAACGCATACGCCCTTTTTGGCCAAGTGCATCATTGTCGAAGTTGTGCCCCTCTTCCTGTGCTTTAAAGGCGATTCCAACGTACCTCTTGAAATCTGTTTCCTGCTATTCTGCCTCGCTTTCAAGTCCGCCTCGTTGCCTTCCCTCAACAGATTTTTGGACGATAGTTGTCCTTTATTACTCGGCCAGTTTGTGAATTGCTGTGCCCCTGAGCTCCATTTTTCAACTCGTTTTTGGTGAGCTGACCGCAAGTCCAAAATTTTGGTTCAGGACCTATACTGGTTCCCGGTGGGTGGCTGAGAATTTGGTTAATTCTTCTTCCTGCCGGGAAATTACAGTGATATGTGCCCGTCCAAATGCCTAACAGCTACTCTCTCATTGGTTCTCCCTCTTCCCTTTCATCCACTGCCAAATTGGCAACCTGTGCGAACCAAGAGGTTAAAGGGGCTGTCTCTCCAAGTTGGGAGGTTGATAGTAAAGCAGACGGAAAGTCAAACCGGAGCACCAGGAGAGGGACTATTCGTTGAGTTTTAGAAACCTTTCGTATTCACAGTGTGTCCGTTCTCTAGGTTTCCCGCACATGTTATAGCTGTAGTAATATTCCCTTCAACCTGGAGAGTTCGGACCCATGGAATGGGTGCCATGCATTATTGCTTTAAAGGGTCTGCATTTGCTCACCCAATCTCACCAATCGTCTCAGTCCCAAGTGTCCCTCCTTATGCCACATCCAGCTGTCGTTGTAGATAGGGTCATTCCAGCTTTCATCAGAGACCCTGAAGGAATTGTAAAGAATTTCCCAGTTTTTTTGTTTTGTTTTTGAAATTCCTTTTTATAGTGGGTTTGAGCTGATTCTCGCTGCCATGTTTATGCCAGTCTAGACACACTTGATTCCCTTACGGAGACATATCAATACATAGGTTTTAAGATTCTTACTAGTCAGATATTTTCCTCTGCGGGAAATATGGGATTTTGAGTCCCTTTCGCTGAGGACGGTGTAGGTCTTGTCTATTCCATAGTTGGTTTTTGGAACGGTACCTGTGCTTATATCAAACTCTGGTTTTATGCATCACCCCACCTCTCCTTCCCCCTTAAGCAGGTATAAGAGTGTTTTCTAAATGTGAGACACTGTTCTCTTTCCTAACTCAGTTCAAGTGTAGCCATGTTTACAGGATCTTCATAAGTGATATCTTATGATAAGTTTCTTTTTCAGTGTGACTTATTTCACTTAGAATCATCGTACCTGAATCCACCCATTTTGCTGCTACTGGTCTTATGACATTGATTTCATGGCTGAGGGATATTCCATCGTACGTAAGTACCACAATTTTTTGAACCATGTTTATATTTTCTGGGATACTTAAGGTGTATCCAAGTTGAGGTCCTTGTATGCAGTGCAGCCCTAAATTTTGGGGTGGCTCTGTCTTATTGATTTTCAGTTTTCCCAAGGTATATTCCCTAGACTGGTAGTGCCCTTGGCTCTGTAGCTCTGTTCTTTACTTGTTTTAGGGAACAGAATGCACTCCTCTAGAGAGGCAGTTGGCAATTTACATCCCGCCCATCAGCATAACAAGGCTCCCTGTTCTCCAGGGCCTGTCTTGCCTTTCTTGTTCTTACACATTTTGTGGATGTCCCTTTTGACCGGTGGGAAGTGATACTTCTTTGTAGTGCAGATTTGCATTGCCCGCTTGCTTGCTTGGCCAAAAAGGGCGTATGCGTTTTCTCCTGAATATATTCAGGAGAAAACGCATACGCCCTTATAGGCCAAGTGCATCATTGTCGAAGTTGTGCCCCTCTTCCTGTGCTTTAAAGGCGATTCCAACGTACCTCTTGAAATCTGTTTCCTGCTATTCTGCCTCGCTTTCAAGTCCGCCTCGTTGCCTTCCCTCAACAGATTTTTGGACGATAGTTGTCCTTTATTACTCGGCCAGTTTGTGAATTGCTGTGCCCCTGAGCTCCATTTTTCAACTCGCTTTTGGTGAGCTGGCCGCAAGTCCAAAATTTTGGTTCAGGACCTATACTGGTTCCCGGTGGGTGGCTGAGAATTTGGTTAATTCTTCTTCCTGCCGGGAAATTACAGTGATATGTGCCCGTCCAAATGCCTAACAGCTACTCTCTCATTGGTTCTCCCTCTTCCCTTTCATCCACTGCCAAATTGGCAACCTGTGCGAACCAAGAGCTTAAAGGGGCTGTCTCTCCAAGTTGGGAGGTTGATAGTAAAGCAGACGGAAAGTCAAACCGGAGCACCAGGGGAGGGACTATGCGTTGAGTTTTAGAAACCTTTCGTATTCACAGTGTGTCCGTTCTCTAGGTTTCCCGCACATGTTATAGCTGTAGTAATATTCCCTTCAACCTGGAGAGTTCGGACCCATGGAATGGGTGCCATGCATTATTGCTTTAAAGGGTCTGCATTTGCTCACCCAATCTCACCAATCGTCTCAGTCCCAAGTGTCCCTCCTTATGCCACATCCAGCTGTCGTTGTAGATAGGGTCATTCCAGCCTTCATCAGAGACCCTGAAGGAATTGTAAAGAATTTCCCAGTTTTTTTGTTTTGTTTTTGAAATTCCTTTTTATAGTGGGTTTGAGCTGATTCTCGCTGCCATGTTTATGCCAGTCTAGACACACTTGATTCCCTTATGGAGACATATCAATACATAGGTTTTAAGATTCTTACTAGTCAGATATTTTCCTCTGCGGGAAATATGGGGTTTTGAGTCCCTTTCGCTGAGGACGGTGTAGGTCTTGTCTATTCCATAGTTGGTTTTTGGAACGGTACCTGTGCTTTTATCAAACTCTGGTTTTATTCATCACCCCACCTCTCCTTCCCCCTTAAGCAGGTATAAGAGTGTTTTCTAAATGTGAGACACTGTTCTCTTTCCTAACTCAGTTCAAGTGTAGCCATGTTTACAGGATCTTCATAAGTGATATCTTATGATAAGTTTCTTTTTCTGTGTGACTTATTTCACTTAGAATCATCGTACCTGAATCCACCCATTTTGCTGCTACTGGTCTTATGAGAATGATTTCATGGCTGAGGGATATTCCATCGTACGTAAGTACCACAATTTTTTGAACCATGTTTATATTTTCTGGGATACTTAAGGTGTATCCAAGTTGAGGTCCTTGTAGGCAGTGCAGCCCTAAATTTTGGGGTGGCTCTGTCTTATTGATTTTCAGTTTTCCCAAGGTATATTCCCTAGACTGGTAGTGCCCTTGGCTCTGTAGCTCTGTTCTTTACTTGTTTTAGGGAACAGAATGCACTCCTCCAGAGAGGCAGTTGGCAATTTACATCCCGCCCATCAGCAAAACAAGGCTCCCTGTTCTCCAGGGCCTGTCTTGCCTTTCTTGTTCTTACACATTTTGTGGATGTCCCTTTTGACCGGTGGGAAGTGATACTTCTTTGTAGTGCAGATTTGCATTGCCCGCTTGCTTGCTTGGCCAAAAAGGGCGTATGCGTTTTCTCCTGAATATATTCAGGAGAAAACGCATACGCCCTTTTTGGCCAAGTGCATCATTGTCGAAGTTGTGCCCCTCTTCCTGTGCTTTAAAGGCGATTCCATCGTACCTCTTGAAATCTGTTTCCTGCTATTCTGCCTCGCTTTCAAGTCCGCCTCGTTGCCTTCCCTCAACAGATTTTTGGACGATAGTTGTCCTTTATTACTCGGCCAGTTTGTGAATTGCTGTGCCCCTGAGCTCCATTTTTCAACTCGTTTTTGGTGAGCTGACCGCAAGTCCAAAATTTTGGTTCAGGACCTATACTGGTTCCCGGTGGGTGGCTGAGAATTTGGTTAATTCTTCTTCCTGCCGGGAAATTACAGTGATATGTGCCCGTCCAAATGCCTAACAGCTACTCTCTCATTGGTTCTCCCTCTTCCCTTTCATCCTCTGCCAAATTGGCAACCTGTGCGAACCAAGAGCTTAAAGGGGCTGTCTCTCCAAGTTGGGAGGTTGATAGTAAAGCAGACGGAAAGTCAAACCGGAGCACCAGGGGAGGGACTATGCGTTGAGTTTTAGAAACCTTTCGTATTCACAGTGTGTCCGTTCTCTAGGTTTCCCGCACATGTTATAGCTGTAGTAATATTCCCTTCAACCTGGAGAGTTCGGACCCATGGAATGGGTGCCATGCATTATTGCTTTAAAGGGTCTGCATTTGCTCACCCAATCTCACCAATCGTCTCAGTCCCAAGTGTCCCTCCTTATGCCACATCCAGCTGTCGTTGTAGATAGGGTCATTCCAGCCTTCATCAGAGACCCTGAAGGAATTGTAAAGAATTTCCCAGTTTTTTTGTTTTGTTTTTGAAATTCCTTTTTATAGTGGGTTTGAGCTGATTCTCGCTGCCATGTTTATGCCAGTCTAGACACACTTGATTCCCTTATGGAGACATATCAATACATAGGTTTTAAGATTCTTACTAGTCAGATATTTTCCTCTGCGGGAAATATGGGGTTTTGAGTCCCTTTCGCTGAGGACGGTGTAGGTCTTGTCTATTCCATAGTTGGTTTTTGGAACGGTACCTGTGCTTTTATCAAACTCTGGTTTTATTCATCACCCCACCTCTCCTTCCCCCTTAAGCAGGTATAAGAGTGTTTTCTAAATGTGAGACACTGTTCTCTTTCCTAACTCAGTTCAAGTGTAGCCATGTTTACAGGATCTTCATAAGTGATATCTTATGATAAGTTTCTTTTTCTGTGTGACTTATTTCACTTAGAATCATCGTACCTGAATCCACCCATTTTGCTGCTACTGGTCTTATGAGAATGATTTCATGGCTGAGGGATATTCCATCGTACGTAAGTACCACAATTTTTTGAACCATGTTTATATTTTCTGGGATACTTAAGGTGTATCCAAGTTGAGGTCCTTGTAGGCAGTGCAGCCCTAAATTTTGGGGTGGCTCTGTCTTATTGATTTTCAGTTTTCCCAAGGTATATTCCCTAGACTGGTAGTGCCCTTGGCTCTGTAGCTCTGTTCTTTACTTGTTTTAGGGAACAGAATGCACTCCTCCAGAGAGGCAGTTGGCAATTTACATCCCGCCCATCAGCAAAACAAGGCTCCCTGTTCTCCAGGGCCTGTCTTGCCTTTCTTGTTCTTACACATTTTGTGGATGTCCCTTTTGACCGGTGGGAAGTGATACTTCTTTGTAGTGCAGATTTGCATTGCCCGCTTGCTTGCTTGGCCAAAAAGGGCGTATGCGTTTTCTCCTGAATATATTCAGGAGAAAACGCATACGCCCTTTTTGGCCAAGTGCATCATTGTCGAAGTTGTGCCCCTCTTCCTGTGCTTTAAAGGCGATTCCATCGTACCTCTTGAAATCTGTTTCCTGCTATTCTGCCTCGCTTTCAAGTCCGCCTCGTTGCCTTCCCTCAACAGATTTTTGGACGATAGTTGTCCTTTATTACTCGGCCAGTTTGTGAATTGCTGTGCCCCTGAGCTCCATTTTTCAACTCGTTTTTGGTGAGCTGACCGCAAGTCCAAAATTTTGGTTCAGGACCTATACTGGTTCCCGGTGGGTGGCTGAGAATTTGGTTAATTCTTCTTCCTGCCGGGAAATTACAGTGATATGTGCCCGTCCAAATGCCTAACAGCTACTCTCTCATTGGTTCTCCCTCTTCCCTTTCATCCACTGCCAAATTGGCAACCTGTGCGAACCAAGAGGTTAAAGGGGCTGTCTCTCCAAGTTGGGAGGTTGATAGTAAAGCAGACGGAAAGTCAAACCGGAGCACCAGGAGAGGGACTATTCGTTGAGTTTTAGAAACCTTTCGTATTCACAGTGTGTCCGTTCTCTAGGTTTCCCGCACATGTTATAGCTGTAGTAATATTCCCTTCAACCTGGAGAGTTCGGACCCATGGAATGGGTGCCATGCATTATTGCTTTAAAGGGTCTGCATTTGCTCACCCAATCTCACAAATCGTCTCAGTCCCAAGTGTCCCTCCTTATGCCACATCCAGCTGTCGTTGTAGATAGGGTCATTCCAGCTTTCATCAGAGACCCTGAAGGAATTGTAAAGAATTTCCCAGTTTTTTTGTTTTGTTTTTGAAATTCCTTTTTATAGTGGGTTTGAGCTGATTCTCGCTGCCATGTTTATGCCAGTCTAGACACACTTGATTCCCTTACGGAGACATATCAATACATAGGTTTTAAGATTCTTACTAGTCAGATATTTTCCTCTGCGGGAAATATGGGGTTTTGAGTCCCTTTCGCTGAGGACGGTGTAGGTCTTGTCTATTCCATAGTTGGTTTTTGGAACGGTACCTGTGCTTATATCAAACTCTGGTTTTATGCATCACCCCACCTCTCCTTCCCCCTTAAGCAGGTATAAGAGTGTTTTCTAAATGTGAGACACTGTTCTCTTTCCTAACTCAGTTCAAGTGTAGCCATGTTTACAGGATCTTCATAAGTGATATCTTATGATAAGTTTCTTTTTCAGTGTGACTTATTTCACTTAGAATCATCGTACCTGAATCCACCCATTTTGCTGCTACTGGTCTTATGACATTGATTTCATGGCTGAGGGATATTCCATCGTACGTAAGTACCACAATTTTTTGAACCATGTTTATATTTTCTGGGATACTTAAGGTGTATCCAAGTTGAGGTCCTTGTATGCAGTGCAGCCCTAAATTTTGGGGTGGCTCTGTCTTATTGATTTTCAGTTTTCCCAAGGTATATTCCCTAGACTGGTAGTGCCCTTGGCTCTGTAGCTCTGTTCTTTACTTGTTTTAGGGAACAGAATGCACTCCTCCAGAGAGGCAGTTGGCAATTTACATCCCGCCCATCAGCATAACAAGGCTCCCTGTTCTCCAGGGCCTGTCTTGCCTTTCTTGTTCTTACACATTTTGTGGATGTCCCTTTTGACCGGTGGGAAGTGATACTTCTTTGTAGTGCAGATTTGCATTGCCCGCTTGCTTGCTTGGCCAAAAAGGGCGTATGCGTTTTCTCCTGAGTATATTCAGGAGAAAACGCATACGCCCTTTTAGGCCAAGTGCATCATTGTCGAAGTTGTGCCCCTCTTCCTGTGCTTTAAAGGCGATTCCAACGTACCTCTTGAAATCTGTTTCCTGCTATTCTGCCTCGCTTTCAAGTCCGCCTCGTTGCCTTCCCTCAACAGATTTTTGGACGATAGTTGTCCTTTATTACTCGGCCAGTTTGTGAATTGCTGTGCCCCTGAGCTCCATTTTTCAACTCGCTTTTGGTGAGCTGGCCGCAAGTCCAAAATTTTGGTTCAGGACCTATACTGGTTCCCGGTGGGTGGCTGAGAATTTGGTTAATTCTTCTTCCTGCCGGGAAATTACAGTGATATGTGCCCGTCCAAATGCCTAACAGCTACTCTCTCATTGGTTCTCCCTCTTCCCTTTCATCCTCTGCCAAATTGGCAACCTGTGCGAACCAAGAGCTTAAAGGGTCTGTCTCTCCAAGTTGGGAGGTTGATAGTAAAGCAGACGGAAAGTCAAACCGGAGCACCAGGGGAGGGACTATGCGTTGAGTTTTAGAAACCTTTCGTATTCACAGTGTGTCCGTTCTCTAGGTTTCCCGCACATGTTATAGCTGTAGTAATATTCCCTTCAACCTAGAGAGTTCGGACCCATGGAATGGGTGCCATGCATTATTGCTTTAAAGGGTCTGCATTTGCTCACCCAATCTCACCAATCGTCTCAGTCCCAAGTGTCCCTCCTTATGCCACATCCAGCTGTCGTTGTAGATAGGGTCATTCCAGCCTTCATCAGAGACCCTGAAGGAATTGTAAAGAATTTCCCAGTTTTTTTGTTTTGTTTTTGAAATTCCTTTTTATAGTGGGTTTGAGCTGATTCTCGCTGCCATGTTTATGCCAGTCTAGGCACACTTGATTCCCTTACGGAGACATATCAATACATAGGTTTTAAGATTCTTACTAGTCAGATATTTTCCTCTGCGGGAAATATGGGGTTTTGAGTCCCTTTCGCTGAGGACGGTGTAGGTCTTGTCTATTCCATAGTTGGTTTTTGGAACGGTACCTGTGCTTATATCAAACTCTGGTTTTATGCATCACCCCACCTCTCCTTCCCCCTTAAGCAGGTATAAGAGTGTTTTCTAAATGTGAGACACTGTTCTCTTTCCTAACTCAGTTCAAGTGTAGCCATGTTTACAGGATCTTCATAAGTGATATCTTATGATAAGTTTCTTTTTCTGTGTGACTTATTTCACTTAGAATCATCGTACCTGAATCCACCCATTTTGCTGCTACTGGTCTTATGACATTGATTTCATGGCTGAGGGATATTCCATCGTACGTAAGTACCACAATTTTTTGAACCATGTTTATATTTTCTGGGATACTTAAGGTGTATCCAAGTTGAGGTCCTTGTATGCAGTGCAGCCCTAAATTTTGGGGTGGCTCTGTCTTATTGATTTTCAGTTTTCCCAAGGTATATTCCCTAGACTGGTAGTGCCCTTGGCTCTGTAGCTCTGTTCTTTACTTGTTTTAGGGAACAGAATGCACTCCTCCAGAGAGGCAGTTGGCAATTTACATCCCGCGCATCGGCATAACAAGGCTCCCTGTTCTCCAGGGCCTGTCTTGCCTTTCTTGTTCTTACACATTTTGTGGATGTCCCTTTTGACCGGTGGGAAGTGATACTTCTTTGTAGTGCAGATTTGCATTGCCCGCTTGCTTGCTTGGCCTAAAAGGGCGTATGCGTTTTCTCCTGAATATATTCAGGAGAAAACGCATACGCCCTTTTTGGCCAAGTGCATCATTGTGGAAGTTGTGCCCCTCTTCCTGTGCTTTAAAGGCGATTCCAACGTACCTCTTGAAATCTGTTTCCTGCTATTCTGCCTCGCTTTCAAGTCCGCCTCGTTGCCTTCCCTCAACAGATTTTTGGACGATAGTTGTCCTTTATTACTCGGCCAGTTTGTGAATTGCTGTGCCCCTGAGCTCCATTTTTCAACTCGCTTTTGGTGAGCTGACCGCAAGTCCAAAATTTTGGTTCAGGACCTATACTGGTTCCCGGTGGGTGGCTGAGAATTTGGTTAATTCTTCTTCCTGCCGGGAAATTACAGTGATATGTGCCCGTCCAAATGCCTAACAGCTACTCTCTCATTGGTTCTCCCTCTTCCCTTTCATCCTCTGCCAAATTGGCAACCTGTGCGAACCAAGAGCTTAAAGGGGCTGTCTCTCCAAGTTGGGAGGTTGATAGTAAAGCAGACGGAAAGTCAAACCGGAGCACCAGGGGAGGGACTATGCGTTGAGTTTTAGAAACCTTTCGTATTCACAGTGTGTCCGTTCTCTAGGTTTCCCGCACATGTTATAGCTGTAGTAATATTCCCTTCAACCTGGAGAGTTCGGACCCATGGAATGGGTGCCATGCATTATTGCTTTAAAGGGTCTGCATTTGCTCACCCAATCTCACCAATCGTCTCAGTCCCAAGTGTCCCTCCTTATGCCACATCCAGCTGTCGTTGTAGATAGGGTCATTCCAGCCTTCATCAGAGACCCTGAAGGAATTGTAAAGAATTTCCCAGTTTTTTTGTTTTGTTTTTGAAATTCCTTTTTATAGTGGGTTTGAGCTGATTCTCGCTGCCATGTTTATGCCAGTCTAGACACACTTGATTCCCTTACGGAGACATATCAATACATAGGTTTTAAGATTCTTACTAGTCAGATATTTTCCTCTGCGGGAAATATGGGGTTTTGAGTCCCTTTCGCTGAGGACGGTGTAGGTCTTGTCTATTCCATAGTTGGTTTTTGGAACGGTACCTGTGCTTTTATCAAACTCTGGTTTTATTCATCACCCCACCTCTCCTTCCCCCTTAAGCAGGTATAAGAGTGTTTTCTAAATGTGAGACACTGTTCTCTTTCCTAACTCAGTTCAAGTGTAGCCATGTTTACAGGATCTTCATAAGTGATATCTTATGATAAGTTTCTTTTTCTGTGTGACTTATTTCACTTAGAATCATCGTACCTGAATCCACCCATTTTGCTGCTACTGGTCTTATGACAATGATTTCATGGCTGAGGGATATTCCATCGTACGTAAGTACCACAATTTTTTGAACCATGTTTATATTTTCTGGGATACTTAAGGTGTATCCAAGTTGAGGTCCTTGTAGGCAGTGCAGCCCTAAATTTTGGGGTGGCTCTGTCTTATTGATTTTCAGTTTTCCCAAGGTATATTCCCTAGACTGGTAGTGCCCTTGGCTCTGTAGCTCTGTTCTTTACTTGTTTTAGGGAACAGAATGCACTCCTCCAGAGAGGCAGTTGGCAATTTACATCCCGCCCATCAGCAAAACAAGGCTCCCTGTTCTCCAGGGCCTGTCTTGCCTTTCTTGTTCTTACACATTTTGTGGATGTCCCTTTTGACCGGTGGGAAGTGATACTTCTTTGTAGTGCAGATTTGCATTGCCCGCTTGCTTGCTTGGCCAAAAAGGGCGTATGCGTTTTCTCCTGGAGAAAACGCATACGCCCTTTTTGGCCAAGTGCATCATTGTCGAAGTTGTGCCCCTCTTCCTGTGCTTTAAAGGCGATTCCATCGTACCTCTTGAAATCTGTTTCCTGCTATTCTGCCTCGCTTTCAAGTCCGCCTCGTTGCCTTCCCTCAACAGATTTTTGGACGATAGTTGTCCTTTATTACTCGGCCAGTTTGTGAATTGCTGTGCCCCTGAGCTCCATTTTTCAACTCGCTTTTGGTGAGCTGGCCGCAAGTCCAAAATTTTGGTTCAGGACCTATACTGGTTCCCGGTGGGTGGCTGAGAATTTGGTTAATTCTTCTTCCTGCCGGGAAATTACAGTGATATGTGCCCGTCCAAATGCCTAACAGCTACTCTCTCATTGGTTCTCCCTCTTCCCTTTCATCCTCTGCCAAATTGGCAACCTGTGCGAACCAAGAGCTTAAAGGGGCTGTCTCTCCAAGTTGGGAGGTTGATAGTAAAGCAGACGGAAAGTCAAACCGGAGCACCAGGGGAGGGACTATGCGTTGAGTTTTAGAAACCTTTCGTATTCACAGTGTGTCCGTTCTCTAGGTTTCCCGCACATGTTATAGCTGTAGTAATATTCCCTTCAACCTGGAGAGTTCGGACCCATGGAATGGGTGCCATGCATTATTGCTTTAAAGGGTCTGCATTTGCTCACCCAATCTCACCAATCGTCTCAGTCCCAAGTGTCCCTCCTTATGCCACATCCAGCTGTCGTTGTAGATAGGGTCATTCCAGCCTTCATCAGAGACCCTGAAGGAATTGTAAAGAATTTCCCAGTTTTTTTGTTTTGTTTTTGAAATTCCTTTTTATAGTGGGTTTGAGCTGATTCTCACTGCCATGTTTATGCCAGTCTAGACACACTTGATTCCCTTACGGAGACATATCAATACATAGGTTTTAAGATTCTTACTAGTCAGATATTTTCCTCTGCGGGAAATATGGGGTTTTGAGTCCCTTTCGCTGAGGACGGTGTAGGTCTTGTCTATTCCATAGTTGGTTTTTGGAACGGTACCTGTGCTTATATCAAACTCTGGTTTTATGCATCACCCCACCTCTCCTTCCCCCTTAAGCAGGTATAAGAGTGTGTTCTAAATGTGAGACACTGTTCTCTTTCCTAACTCATTTCAAGTGTAGCCATGTTTACAGGATCTTCATAAGTGATATCTTATGATAAGTTTCTTTTTCTGTGTGACTTATTTCACTTAGAATCATCGTACCTGAATCCACCCATTTTGCTGCTACTGGTCTTATGACATTGATTTCATGGCTGAGGGATATTCCATCGTACGTAAGTACCACAATTTTTTGAACCATGTTTATATTTTCTGGGATACTTAAGGTGTATCCAAGTTGAGGTCCTTGTATGCAGTGCAGCCCTAAATTTTGGGGTGGCTCTGTCTTATTGATTTTCAGTTTTCCCAAGGTATATTCCCTAGACTGGTAGTGCCCTTGGCTCTGTAGCTCTGTTCTTTACTTGTTTTAGGGAACAGAATGCACTCCTCCAGAGAGGCAGTTGGCAATTTACATCCCGCCCATCAGCATAACAAGGCTCCCTGTTCTCCAGGGCCTGTCTTGCCTTTCTTGTTCTTACACATTTTGTGGATGTCCCTTTTGACCGGTGGGAAGTGATACTTCTTTGTAGTGCAGATTTGCATTGCCCGCTTGCTTGCTTGGCCAAAAAGGGCGTATGCGTTTTCTCCTGAATATATTCAGGAGAAAACGCATACGCCCTTTTAGGCCAAGTGCATCATTGTCGAAGTTGTGCCCCTCTTCCTGTGCTTTAAAGGCGATTCCAACGTACCTCTTGAAATCTGTTTCCTGCTATTCTGCCTCGCTTTCAAGTCCGCCTCGTTGCCTTCCCTCAACAGATTTTTGGACGATAGTTGTCCTTTATTACTCGGCCAGTTTGTGAATTGCTGTGCCCCTGAGCTCCATTTTTCAACTCGCTTTTGGTGAGCTGGCCGCAAGTCCAAAATTTTGGTTCAGGACCTATACTGGTTCCCGGTGGGTGGCTGAGAATTTGGTTAATTCTTCTTCCTGCCGGGAAATTACAGTGATATGTGCCCGTCCAAATGCCTAACAGCTACTCTCTCATTGGTTCTCCCTCTTCCCTTTCATCCTCTGCCAAATTGGCAACCTGTGCGAACCAAGAGCTTAAAGGGGCTGTCTCTCCAAGTTGGGAGGTTGATAGTAAAGCAGACGGAAAGTCAAACCGGAGCACCAGGGGAGGGACTATGCGTTGAGTTTTAGAAACCTTTCGTATTCACAGTGTGTCCGTTCTCTAGGTTTCCCGCACATGTTATAGCTGTAGTAATATTCCCTTCAACCTGGAGAGTTCGGACCCATGGAATGGGTGCCATGCATTATTGCTTTAAAGGGTCTGCATTTGCTCACCCAATCTCACCAATCGTCTCAGTCCCAAGTGTCCCTCCTTATGCCACATCCAGCTGTCGTTGTAGATAGGGTCATTCCAGCCTTCATCAGAGACCCTGAAGGAATTGTAAAGAATTTCCCAGTTTTTTTGTTCTGTTTTTGAAATTCATTTTTATAGTGGGTTTGAGCTGATTCTCGCTGCCATGTTTATGCCAGTCTAGACACACTTGATTCCCTTACGGAGACATATCAATACATAGGTTTTAAGATTCTTACTAGTCAGATATTTTCCTCTGCGGGAAATATGGGGTTTTGAGTCCCTTTCGCTGAGGACGGTGTAGGTCTTGTCTATTCCATAGTTGGTTTTTGGAACGGTACCTGTGCTTATATCAAACTCTGGTTTTATGCATCACCCCACCTCTCCTTCCCCCTTAAGCAGGTATAAGAGTGTTTTCTAAATGTGAGACACTGTCCTCTTTCCTAACTCAGTTCAAGTGTAGCCATGTTTACAGGATCTTCATAAGTGATATCTTATGATAAGTTTCTTTTTCAGTGTGACTTATTTCACTTAGAATCATCGTACCTGAATCCACCCATTTTGCTGCTACTGGTCTTATGACATTGATTTCATGGCTGAGGGATATTCCATCGTACGTAAGTACCACAATTTTTTGAACCATGTTTATATTTTCTGGGATACTTAAGGTGTATCCCAGTTGAGGTCCTTGTATGCAGTGCAGCCCTAAATTTTGGGGTGGCTCTGTCTTATTGATTTTCAGTTTTCCCAAGGTATATTCCCTAGACTGGTATTGCCCTTGGCTCTGTAGCTCTGTTCTTTACTTGTTTTAGGGAACAGAATGCACTCCTCCAGAGAGGCAGTTGGCAATTTACATCCCGCCCATCAGCATAACAAGGCTCCCTGTTCTCCAGGGCCTGTCTTGCCTTTCTTGTTCTTACACATTTTGTGGATGTCCCTTTTGACCGGTGGGAAGTGATACTTCTTTGTAGTGCAGATTTGCATTGCCCGCTTGCTTGCTTGGCCAAAAAGGGCGTATGCGTTTTCTCCTGAATATATTCAGGAGAAAACGCATACGCCCTTTTTGGCCAAGTGCATCATTGTCGAAGTTGTGCCCCTCTTCCTGTGCTTTAAAGGCGATTCCAATGTACCTCTTGAAATCTGTTTCCTGCTATTCTGCCTCGCTTTCAAGTCCGCCTCGTTGCCTTCCCTCAACAGATTTCTGGACGATAGTTGTCCTTTATTACTCGGCCAGTTTGTGAATTGCTGTGCCCCTGAGCTCCATTTTTCAACTCGCTTTTGGTGAGCTGACCGCAACTCCAAAATTTTGGTTCAGGACCTATACTGGTTCCCGGTGGGTGGCTGAGAATTTGGTTAATTCTTCTTCCTGCTGGGAAATTACAGTGATATGTGCCCGTCCAAATGCCTAACAGCTACTCTCTCATTGGTTCTCCCTCTTCCCTTTCATCCTCTGCCAAATTGGCAACCTGTGCGAACCAAGAGGTTAAAGGGGCTGTCTCTCCAAGTTGGGAGGTTGATAGTAAAGCAGACGGAAAGTCAAACCGGAGCACCAGGGGAGGGACTATGCGTTGAGTTTTAGAAACCTTTCGTATTCACAGTGTGTCCGTTCTCTAGGTTTCCCGCACATGTTATAGCTGTAGTAATATTCCCTTCAACCTGGAGAGTTCGGACCCATGGAATGGGTGCCATGCATTATTGCTTTAAAGGGTCTGCATTTGCTCACCCAATCTCACCAATCCTCTCAGTCCCAAGTGTCCCTCCTTATGCCACATCCAGCTGTCGTTGTAGATAGGGTCATTCCAGCCTTCATCAGAGACCCTGAAGGAATTGTAAAGAATTTCCCAGTTTTTTGTTTTGTTTTTGAAATTCCTTTTTATAGTGGGTTTGAGCTGATTCTCGCTGCCATGTTTATGCCAGTCTAGACACACTTGATTCCCTTATGGAGACATATCAATACATAGGTTTTAAGATTCTTACTAGTCAGATATTTTCCTCTGCGGGAAATATGGGGTTTTGAGTCCCTTTCGCTGAGGACGGTGTAGGTCTTGTCTATTCCATAGTTGGTTTTTGGAACGGTACCTGTGCTTATATCAAACTCTGGTTTTATTCATCACCCCACCTCTCCTTCTCCCTTAAGCAGGTATAAGCGTGTTTTCTAAATGTGAGACACTGTTCTCTTTCCTAACTCAGTTCAAGTGTAGCCATGTTTACAGGATCTTCATAAGTGATATCTTATGATAAGTTTCTTTTTCTGTGTGACTTATTTCACTTAGAATCATCGTACCTGAATCCACCCATTTTGCTGCTACTGGTCTTATGACATTGATTTCATGGCTGAGGGATATTCCATCGTACGTAAGTACCACAATTTTTTGAACCATGTTTATCTTTTCTGGGATACTTAAGGTGTATCCAAGTTGAGGTCCTTGTATGCAGTGCAGCCCTAAATTTTGGGGTGGCTCTGTCTTATTGATTTTCAGTTTTCCCAAGGTATATTCCCTAGACTGGTAGTGCCCTTGGCTCTGTAGCTCTGTTCTTTACTTGTTTTAGGGAACAGAATGCACTCCTCCAGAGAGGCAGTTGGCAATTTACATCCCGCCCATCAGCATAACAAGGCTCCCTGTTCTCCAGGGCCTGTCTTGCCTTTCTTGTTCTTACACATTTTGTGGATGTCCCTTTTGACCGGTGGGAAGTGATACTTCTTTGTAGTGCAGATTTGCATTGCCCGCTTGCTTGCTTGGCCAAAAAGGGCGTATGCGTTTTCTCCTGAATATATTCAGGAGAAAACGCATACGCCCTTTTTGGCCAAGTGCATCATTGTCGAAGTTGTGCCCCTCTTCCTGTGCTTTAAAGGCGATTCCAACGTACCTCTTGAAATCTGTTTCCTGCTATTCTGCCTCGCTTTCAAGTCCGCCTCGTTGCCTTCCCTCAACAGATTTTTGGACGATAGTTGTCCTTTATTACTCGGCCAGTTTGTGAATTGCTGTGCCCCTGAGCTCCATTTTTCAACTTGCTTTTGGTGAGCTGACCGCAAGTCCAAAATTTTGGTTCAGGACCTATACTGGCTCCCAGTGGGTGGCTGAGAATTTGGTTAATTCTTCTTCCTGCCGGGAAATTACAGTGATATGTGCCCGTCCAAATGCCTAACAGCTACTCTCTCATTGGTTCTCCCTCTTCCCTTTCATCCTCTGCCAAATTGGCAACATGTGCGAACCAAGAGGTTAAAGGCGCTGTCTCTCCAAGTTGGGAGGTTGATAGTAAAGCAGACGGAAAGTCAAACCGGAGCACCAGGGGAGGGACTATGCGTTGAGTTTTAGAAACCTTTCGTATTCACAGTGTGTCCATTCTCTAGGTTTCCCGCACATGTTATAGCTGTAGTAATATTCCCTTCAACCTGGAGAGTTCGGACCCATGGAATGGGTGCCATGCATTATTGCTTTAAAGGGTCTGCATTTGCTCACCCAATCTCACCAATCGTCTCAGTCCCAAGTGTCCCTCCTTATGCCACATCCAGCTGTCGTTGTAGATAGGGTCATTCCAGCTTTCATCAGCGACCCTGAAGGAATTGTAAAGAATTTCCCAGTTTTTTTGTTTTGTTTTTGAAATTCCTTTTTATAGTGGGTTTGAGCTGATTCTCGCTGCCATGTTTATGCCAGTCTAGACACACTTGATTCCCTTACGGAGACATATCAATACATAGGTTTTAAGATTCTTACTAGTCAGATATTTTCCTCTGCGGGAAATATGGGGTTTTGAGTCCCTTTCGCTGAGGACGGTGTAGGTCTTGTCTATTCCATAGTTGGTTTTTGGAACGGTACCTGTGCTTATATCAAACTCTGGTTTTATGCATCACCCCACCTCTCCTTCCCCCTTAAGCAGGTATAAGAGTGTTTTCTAAATGTGAGACACTGTTCTCTTTCCTAACTCAGTTCAAGTGTAGCCATGTTTACAGGATCTTCATAAGTGATATCTTATGATAAGTTTCTTTTTCTGTGTGACTTATTTCACTTAGAATCATCGTACCTGAATCCACCCATTTTGCTGCTACTGGTCTTATGACATTGATTTCATGGCTGAGGTATATTCCATCGTACGTAAGTACCACAATTTTTTGAACCATGTTTATATTTTCTGGGATACTTAAGGTGTATCCAAGTTGAGGTCCTTGTATGCAGTGCAGCCCTAAATTTTGGGGTGGCTCTGTCTTATTGATTTTCAGTTTTCCCAAGGTATATTCCCTAGGCTGGTAGTGCCCTTGGCTCTGTAGCTCTGTTCTTTACTTGTTTTAGGGAACAGAATGCACTCCTCCAGAGAGGCAGTTGGCAATTTACATCCCGCCCATCAGCATAACAAGGCTCCCTGTTCTCCAGGGCCTGTCTTGCCTTTCTTGTTCTTACACATTTTGTGGATGTCCCTTTTGACCGGTGGGAAGTGATACTTCTTTGTAGTGCAGATTTGCATTGCCCGCTTGCTTGCTTGGCCAAAAAGGGCGTATGCGTTTTCTCCTGAATATATTCAGGAGAAAACGCATACGCCCTTTTTGGCCAAGTGCATCATTGTCGAAGTTGTGCCCCTCTTCCTGTGCTTTAAAGGTGATTCCAACGTACCTCTTGAAATCTGTTTCCTGCTATTCTGCCTCGCTTTCAAGTCCGCCTCGTTGCCTTCCCTCAACAGATTTTTGGACGATAGTTGTCCTTTATTACTCGGCCAGTTTGTGAATTGCTGTGCCCCTGAGCTCCATTTTTCAACTCGTTTTTGGTGAGCTGACCGCAAGTCCAAAATTTTGGTTCAGGACCTATACTGGTTCCCAGTGGGTGGCTGAGAACTTGGTTAATTCTTCTTCCTGCCGGGAAATTACAGTGATATGTGCCCGTCCAAATGCCTAACAGCTACTCTCTCATTGGTTCTCCCTCTTCCCTTTCATCCTCTGCCAAATTGGCAACCTGTGCGAACCAAGAGGTTAAAGGGGCTGTCTCTCCAAGTTGGGAGGTTGATAGTATAGCAGACGGAAAGGCAAACCGGAGCACCAGGAGAGGGACTATGCGTTGAGTTTTAGAAACCTTTCGTATTCACAGTGTGTCCGTTCTCTAGGTTTCCCGCACATGTTATAGCTGTAGTAATATTCCCTTCAACCTGGAGAGTTCGGACCCATGGAATGGGTGCCATGCATTATTGCTTTAAAGGGTCTGCATTTGCTCACCCAATCTCACCAACCGTCTCAGTCCCAAGTGTCCCTCCTTATGCCACCTCCAGCTGTCGTTGTAGATAGGGTCATTCCAGCTTTCATCAGAGACCCTGAAGGAATTGTAAAGAATTTCCCAGTTTTTTTGTTTTGTTTTTGAAATTCCTTTTTATAGTGGGTTTGAGCTGATTCTCGCTGCCATGTTTATGCCAGTCTAGACACAGTTGATTCCCTTACGGAGACATATCAATACATAGGTTTTAAGATTCTTACTAGTCAGATATTTTCCTCTGCGGGAAATATGGGGTTTTGAGTCCCTTTCGCTGAGGACGGTGTAGGTCTTGTCTATTCCATAGTTGGTTTTTGGAACGGTACCTGTGCTTATATCAAACTCTGGTTTTATGCATCACCCCACCTCTCCTTCCCCCTTAAGCAGGTATAAGAGTGTTTTCTAAATGTGAGACACTGTCCTCTTTCCTAACTCAGTTCAAGTGTAGCCATGTTTACAGGATCTTCATAAGTGATATCTTATGATAAGTTTCTTTTTCTGTGTGACTTATTTCACTTAGAATCATCATACCTGAATCCACCCATTTTGCTGCTACTGGTCTTATGACATTGATTTCATGGCTGAGGGATATTCCATCGTACGTAAGTACCACAATTTTTTGAACCATGTTTATATTTTCTGGGATACTTAAGGTGTATCCAAGTTGAGGTCCTTGTATGCAGTGCAGCCTTAAATTTTGGGGTGGCTCTGTCTTATTGATTTTCAGTTTTCCCAAGGTATATTCCCTAGACTGGTAGTGCCCTTGGCTCTGTAGCTCTGTTCTTTACTTGTTTTAGGGAACAGAATGCACTCCTCCAGAGAGGCAGTTGGCAATTTACATCCCGCCCATCAGCATAACAAGGCTCCCTGTTCTCCAGGGCCTGTCTTGCCTTTCTTGTTCTTACACATTTTGTGGATGTCCCTTTTGACCGGTGGGAAGTGATACTTCTTTGTAGTGCAGATTTGCATTGCCCGCTTGCTTGCTTGGCCAAAAAGGGCGTATGCGTTTTCTCCTGAATATATTCAGGAGAAAACGCATACGCTCTTTTTGGCCAAGTGCATCATTGTCGAAGTTGTGCCCCTCTTCCTGTGCTTTAAAGGCGATTCCAACGTACCTCTTGAAATCTGTTTCCTGCTATTCTGCCTCGCTTTCAAGTCCGCCTCGTTGCCTTCCCTCAACAGATTTTTGGACGATAGTTGTCCTTTATTACTCGGCCAGTTTGTGAATTGCTGTGCCCCTGAGCTCCATTTTTCAACTCGTTTTTGGTGAGCTGACCGCAAGTCCAAAATTTTGGTTCAGGACCTATACTGGTTCCCGGTGGGTGGCTGAGAATTTGGTTAATTCTTCTTCCTGCCGGGAAATTACAGTGATATGTGCCCGTCCAAATGCCTAACAGCTACTCTCTCATTGGTTCTCCCTCTTCCCTTTCATCCTCTGCCAAATTGGCAACCTGTGCGAACCAAGAGGTTAAAGGGGCTGTCTCTCCAAGTTGGGAGGTTGATAGTAAAGCAGACGGAAAGTCAAACAGGAGCACCAGGAGAGGGACTATGCGTTGAGTTTTAGAAACCTTTCGTATTCACAGTGTGTCCGTTCTCTAGGTTTCCCGCACATGTTATAGCTGTAGTAATATTCCCTTCAACCTGGAGAGTTCGGACCCATGGAATGGGTGCCATGCATTATTGCTTTAAAGGGTCTGCATTTGCTCACCCAATCTCACCAACCGTCTCAGTCCCAAGTGTCCCTCCTTATGCCACATCCAGCTGTCGTTGTAGATAGGGTCATTCCAGCTTTCATCAGAGACCCTGAAGGAATTGTAAAGAATTTCCCAGTTTTTTTGTTTTGTTTTTGAAATTCCTTTTTATAGTGGGTTTGAGCTGATTCTCGCTGCCATGTTTATGCCAGTCTAGACACAGTTGATTCCCTTACGGAGACATATCAATACATAGGTTTTAAGATTCTTACTAGTCCGATATTTTCCTCTGCGGGAAATATGGGGTTTTGAGTCCCTTTCGCTGAGGACGGTGTAGGTCTTGTCTATTCCATAGTTGGTTTTTGGAACGGTACCTGTGCTTATAACAAACTCTGGTTTTATGCATCACCCCACCTCTCCTTCCCCCTTAAGCAGGTATAAGAGTGTTTTCTAAATGTGAGACACTGTTCTCTTTCCTAAGTCAGTTCAAGTGTAGCCATGTTTACAGGATCTTCATAAGTGATATCTTATGATAAGTTTCTTTTTCTGTGTGACTTATTTCACTTAGAATCATCGTACCTGAATCCACCCATTTTGCTGCTACTGGTCTTATGACATTGATTTCATGGCTGAGGGATATTCCATCGTACGTAAGTACCACAATTTTTTGAACCATGTTTATATTTTCTGGGATACTTAAGGTGTGTCCAAGTTCAGGTCCTTGTATGCAGTGCAGCCCTAAATTTTGGGGTGGCTCTGTCTTATTGATTTTCAGTTTTCCCAAGGTATATTCCCTAGACTGGTAGTGCCCTTGGCTCTGTAGCTCTGTTCTTTACTTGTTTTAGGGAACAGAATGCACTCCTCCAGAGAGGCAGTTGGCAATTTACATCCCGCCCATCAGCATAACAAGGCTCCCTGTTCTCCAGGGCCTGTCTTGCCTTTCTTGTTCTTACACATTTTGTGGATGTCCCTTTTGACCGGTGGGAAGTGATACTTCTTTGTAGTGCAGATTTGCATTGCCCGCTTGCTTGCTTGGCCAAAAAGGGCGTATGCGTTTTCTCCTGAATATATTCAGGAGAAAACGCATACGCCCTTTTTGGCCAAGTGCTTCATTGTCGAAGTTGTGCCACTCTTCCTGTGCTTTAAAGGCGATTCCAACGTACCTCTTGAAATCTGTTTCCTGCTATTCTGCCTCGCTTTCAAGTCTGCCTCGTTGCCTTCCCTCAACAGATTTTTGGACGATAGTTGTCCTTTATTACTCGGCCAGTTTGTGAATTGCTGTGCCCCTGAGCTCCATTTTTCAACTCGTTTTTGGTGAGCTGACCGCAAGTCCAAAATTTTGGTTCAGGACCTATACTGGTTCCCGGTGGGTGGCTGAGAATTTGGTTAATTCTTCTTCCTGCCGGGAAATTACAGTGATATGTGCCCGTCCAAATGCCTAACAGCTACTCTCTCATTGGTTCTCCCTCTTCCCTTTCATCCTCTGCCAAATTGGCAACCTGTGCGAACCAAGAGGTTAAAGGCGCTGTCTCTCCAAGTTGGGAGGTTGATAGTAAAGCAGACGGAAAGTCAAACCGGAGCACCAGGAGAGGGACTATGCGTTGAGTTTTAGAAACCTTTCGTATTCACAGTGTGTCCGTTCTCTAGGTTTCCCGCACATGTTATAGCTGTAGTAATATTCCCTTCAACCTGGAGAGTTCGGACCCATGGAATGGGTGCCATGCATTATTGCTTTAAAGGGTCTGCATTTGCTCACCCAATCTCACCAATCGTCTCAGTCCCAAGTGTCCCTCCTTATGCCACATCCAGCTGTTGTTGTAGATAGGGTCATTCCAGCTTTCATCAGAGACCCTGAAGGAATTGTAAAGAATTTCCCAGTTTTTTTGTTTTGTTTTTGAAATTCCTTTTTATAGTGGGTTTGAGCTGATTCTCACTGCCATGTTTATGCCAGTCTAGACACACATGATTCCCTTATGGAGACATATCAATACATAGGTTTTAAGATTCTTACTAGTCAGATATTTTCCTCTGCGGGAAATATGGGGTTTTGAATCCCTTTCGCTGAGGACGGTGTAGGTCTTGTCTATTCCATAGTTGGTTTTTGGAACGGTACCTGTGCTTATATCAAACTCTGGTTTTATGCATCACCCCACCTCTCCTTCCCCCTTAAGCAGGTATAAGAGTGTTTTCTAAATCTGAGACACTGTTCTCTTTCCTAACTCAGTTCAAGTGTAGCCATGTTTACAGGATCTTCATAAGTGATATCTTATGATAAGTTTCTTTTTCTGTGTGACTTATTTCACTTAGAATCATCGTACCTGAATCCACCCATTTTGCTGCTACTGGTCTTATGACATTGATTTCATGGCTGAGGGATATTCCATCGTACGTAAGTACCACAATTTTTTGAACCATGTTTATATTTTCTGGGATACTTAAGGTGTATCCAAGTTGAGGTCCTTGTATGCAGTGCAGCCCTAAATTTTGGGGTGGCTCTGTCTTATTGATTTTCAGTTTTCCCAAGGTATATTCCCTAGGCTGGTAGTGCCCTTGGCTCTGTAGCTCTGTTCTTTACTTGTTTTAGGGAACAGAATGCACTCCTCCAGAGAGGCAGTTGGCAATTTACATCCCGCCCATCAGCATAACAAGGCTCCCTGTTCTCCAGGGCCTGTCTTGCCTTTCTTGTTCTTACACATTTTGTGGATGTCCCTTTTGACCAGTGGGAAGTGATACTTCTTTGTAGTGCAGATTTGCATTGCCCGCTTGATTGCTTGGCCAAAAAGGGCGTATGCGTTTTCTCCTGAATATATTCAGGAGAAAACGCATACGCCCTTTTTGGCCAAGTGCATCATTGTCGAAGTTGTGCCCCTCTTCCTGTGCTTTAAAGGCGATTCCAACGTACCTCTTGAAATCTGTTTCCTGCTATTCTGCCTCGCTTTCAAGTCCGCCTCGTTGCCTTCCCTCAACAGATTTTTGGACGATAGTTGTCCTTTATTACTCGGCCAGTTTGTGAATTGCTGTGCCCCTGAGCTCCATTTTTCAACTCGTTTTTGGTGAGCTGACCGCAAGTCCAAAATTTTGGTTCAGGACCTATACTGGTTCCCGGTGGGTGGCTGAGAATTTGGTTAATTCTTCTTCCTGCCGGGAAATTACAGTGATATGTGCCCGTCCAAATGCCTAACAGCTACTCTCTCATTGGTTCTCCCTCTTCCCTTTCATCCTCTGCCAAATTGGCAACCTGTGCGAACCAAGAGGTTAAAGGGGCTGTCTCTCCAAGTTGGGAGGTTGATAGTAAAGCAGACGGAAAGTCAAACCGGAGCACCAGGAGAGGGACTATGCGTTGAGTTTTAGAAACCTTTCGTATTCACAGTGTGTCCGTTCTCTAGGTTTCCCGCACATGTTATAGCTGTAGTAATATTCCCTTCAACCTGGAGAGTTCGGACCCATGGAATGGGTGCCATGCATTATTGCTTTAAAGGGTCTGCATTTGCTCACCCAATCTCACCAACCGTCTCAGTCCCAAGTGTCCCTCCTTATGCCACATCCAGCTGTCGTTGTAGATAGGGTCATTCCAGCTTTCATCAGAGACCCTGAAGGAATTGTAAAGAATTTCCCAGTTTTTTTGTTTTGTTTTTGAAATTCCTTTTTATAGTGGGTTTGAGCTGATTCTCGCTGCCATGTTTATGCCAGTCTAGACACAGTTGATTCCCTTACGGAGACATATCAATACATAGGTTTTAAGATTCTTACTAGTCAGATATTTTCCTCTGCGGGAAATATGGGGTTTTGAGTCCCTTTCGCTGAGGATGGTGTAGGTCTTGTCTATTCCATAGTTGGTTTTTGGAACGGTACCTGTGCTTATATCAAACTCTGGTTTTATGCATCACCCCACCTCTCCTTCCCCCTTAAGCAGGTATAAGAGTGTTTTCTAAATGTGAGACACTGTTCTCTTTCCTAACTCAGTTCAAGTGTAGCCATGTTTACAGGATCTTCATAAGTGATATCTTATGATAAGTTTCTTTTTCTGTGTGACTTATTTCACTTAGAATCATCATACCTGAATCCCCCCATTTTGCTGCTACTGGTCTTATGACATTGATTTCATGGCTGAGGGATATTCCATCGTACGTAAGTACCACAATTTTTTGAACCATGTTTATATTTTCTGGGATACTTAAGGCATATCCAAGTTGAGGTCCTTGTATGCAGTGCAGCCTTAAATTTTGGGGTGGCACTGTCTTATTGATTTTCAGTTTTCCCAAGGTATATTCCCTAGACCTGTAGTGCCCTTGGCTCTGTAGCTCTGTTCTTTACTTGTTTTAGGGAACAGAATGCACTCCTCCAGAGAGGCAGTTGGCAATTTACATCCCGCCCATCAGCATAACAAGGCTCCCTGTTCTCCAGGGCCTGTCTTGCCTTTCTTGTTCTTACACATTTTGTGGATGTCCCTTTTGACCGGTGGGAAGTGATACTTCTTTGCAGTGCAGATTTGCATTGCCCGCTTGCTTGCTTGGCCAAAAAGGGCGTATGCGTTTTCTCCTGAATATATTCAGGAGAAAACGCATACGCCCTTTTTGGCCAAGTGCATCATTGTCGAAGTTGTGCCCCTCTTCCTGTGCTTTAAAGGCGATTCCAACGTACCTCTTGAAATCTGTTTCCTGCTATTCTGCCTCGCTTTCAAGTCCGCCTCGTTGCCTTCCCTCAACAGATTTTTGGACGATAGTTGTCCTTTATTACTCGGCCAGTTTGTGAATTGCTGTGCCCCTGAGCTCCATTTTTCAACTCGTTTTTGGTGAGCTGACCGCAAGTCCAAAATTTTGGTTCAGGACCTATACTGGTTCCCGGTGGGTGGCTGAGAATTTGGTTAATTCTTCTTCCTGCCGGGAAATTACAGTGATATGTGCCCGTCCAAATGCCTAACAGCTACTCTCTCATTGGTTCTCCCTCTTCCCTTTCATCCTCTGCCAAATTGGCAACCTGTGCGAACCAAGAGGTTAAAGGCGCTGTCTCTCCAAGTTGGGAGGTTGATAGTAAAGCAGACGGAAAGTCAAACCGGAGCACCAGGAGAGGGACTATGCGTTGAGTTTTAGAAACCTTTCGTATTCACAGTGTGTCCGTTCTCTAGGTTTCCCGCACATGTTATAGCTGTAGTAATATTCCCTTCAACCTGGAGAGTTCGGACCCATGGAATGGGTGCCATGCATTATTGCTTTAAAGGGTCTGCATTTGCTCACCCAATCTCACCAATCGTCTCAGTCCCAAGTGTCCCTCCTTATGCCACATCCAGCTGTTGTTGTAGATAGGGTCATTCCAGCTTTCATCAGAGACCCTGAAGGAATTGTAAAGAATTTCCCAGTTTTTTTGTTTTGTTTTTGAAATTCCTTTTTATAGTGGGTTTGAGCTGATTCTCACTGCCATGTTTATGCCAGTCTAGACACACATGATTCCCTTATGGAGACATATCAATACATAGGTTTTAAGATTCTTACTAGTCAGATATTTTCCTCTGCGGGAAATATGGGGTTTTGAATCCCTTTCGCTGAGGACGGTGTAGGTCTTGTCTATTCCATAGTTGGTTTTTGGAACGGTACCTGTGCTTATATCAAACTCTGGTTTTATGCATCACCCCACCTCTCCTTCCCCCTTAAGCAGGTATAAGAGTGTTTTCTAAATCTGAGACACTGTTCTCTTTCCTAACTCAGTTCAAGTGTAGCCATGTTTACAGGATCTTCATAAGTGATATCTTATGATAAGTTTCTTTTTCTGTGTGACTTATTTCACTTAGAATCATCGTACCTGAATCCACCCATTTTGCTGCTACTGGTCTTATGACATTGATTTCATGGCTGAGGGATATTCCATCGTACGTAAGTACCACAATTTTTTGAACCATGTTTATATTTTCTGGGATACTTAAGGTGTATCCAAGTTGAGGTCCTTGTATGCAGTGCAGCCCTAAATTTTGGGGTGGCTCTGTCTTATTGATTTTCAGTTTTCCCAAGGTATATTCCCTAGGCTGGTAGTGCCCTTGGCTCTGTAGCTCTGTTCTTTACTTGTTTTAGGGAACAGAATGCACTCCTCCAGAGAGGCAGTTGGCAATTTACATCCCGCCCATCAGCATAACAAGGCTCCCTGTTCTCCAGGGCCTGTCTTGCCTTTCTTGTTCTTACACATTTTGTGGATGTCCCTTTTGACCAGTGGGAAGTGATACTTCTTTGTAGTGCAGATTTGCATTGCCCGCTTGATTGCTTGGCCAAAAAGGGCGTATGCGTTTTCTCCTGAATATATTCAGGAGAAAACGCATACGCCCTTTTTGGCCAAGTGCATCATTGTCGAAGTTGTGCCCCTCTTCCTGTGCTTTAAAGGCGATTCCAACGTCCCTCTTGAAATCTGTTTCCTGCTATTCTGCCTCGCTTTCAAGTCCGCCTCGTTGCCTTCCCTCAACAGATTTTTGGACGATAGTTGTCCTTTATTACTCGGCCAGTTTGTGAATTGCTGTGCCCCTGAGCTCCATTTTTCAACTCGTTTTTGGTGAGCTGAGCGCAAGTCCAAAATGTTGGTTCAGGACCTATACTGGTTCCCGGTGGGTGGCTGAGAATTTGGTTAATTCTTCTTCCTGCCGGGAAATTACAGTGATATGTGCCCGTCCAAATGCCTAACAGCTACTCTCTCATTGGTTCTCCCTCTTCCCTTTCATCCTCTGCCAAATTGGCAACCTGTGCGAACCAAGAGGTTAAAGGGGGTGTCTCTCCAAGTTGGGAGGTTGATAGTAAAGCAGACGGAAAGTCAAACCGGAGCACCAGGAGAGGGACTATGCGTTGAGTTTTAGAAACCTTTCGTATTCACAGTGTGTCCGTTCTCTAGGTTTCCCGCACATGTTATAGCTGTAGTAATATTCCCTTCAACCTGGAGAGTTCGGACCCATGGAATGGGTGCCATGCATTATTGCTTTAAAGAGTCTGCATTTGCTCACCCAATCTCACCAACCGTCTCAGTCCCAAGTGTCCCTCCTTATGCCACATCCAGCTGTCGTTGTAGATAGGGTCATTCCAGCTTTCATCAGAGACCCTGAAGGAATTGTAAAGAATTTCCCAGTTTTTTTGTTTTGTTTTTGAAATTCCTTTTTATAGTGGGTTTGAGCTGATTCTCGCTGCCATGTTTATGCCAGTCTAGACACAGTTGATTCCCTTACGGAGACATATCAATACATAGGTTTTAAGATTCTTACTAGTCAGATATTTTCCTCTGCGGGAAATATGGGGTTTTGAGTCCCTTTCGCTGAGGATGGTGTAGGTCTTGTCTATTCCATAGTTGGTTTTTGGAACGGTACCTGTGCTTATATCAAACTCTGGTTTTATGCATCACCCCACCTCTCCTTCCCCCTTAAGCAGGTATAAGAGTGTTTTCTAAATGTGAGACACTGTTCTCTTTCCTAACTCAGTTCAAGTGTAGCCATGTTTACAGGATCTTCATAAGTGATATCTTATGATAAGTTTCTTTTTCTGTGTGACTTATTTCACTTAGAATCATCATACCTGAATCCCCCCATTTTGCTGCTACTGGTCTTATGACATTGATTTCATGGCTGAGGGATATTCCATCGTACGTAAGTACCACAATTTTTTGAACCATGTTTATATTTTCTGGGATACTTAAGGCATATCCAAGTTGAGGTCCTTGTATGCAGTGCAGCCTTAAATTTTGGGGTGGCACTGTCTTATTGATTTTCAGTTTTCCCAAGGTATATTCCCTAGACCTGTAGTGCCCTTGGCTCTGTAGCTCTGTTCTTTACTTGTTTTAGGGAACAGAATGCACTCCTCCAGAGAGGCAGTTGGCAATTTACATCCCGCCCATCAGCATAACAAGGCTCCCTGTTCTCCAGGGCCTGTCTTGCCTTTCTTGTTCTTACACATTTTGTGGATGTCCCTTTTGACCGGTGGGAAGTGATACTTCTTTGCAGTGCAGATTTGCATTGCCCGCTTGCTTGCTTGGCCAAAAAGGGCGTATGCGTTTTCTCCTGAATATATTCAGGAGAAAACGCATACGCCCTTTTTGGCCAAGTGCATCATTGTCGAAGTTGTGCCCCTCTTCCTGTGCTTTAAAGGCGATTCCAACGTACCTCTTGAAATCTGTTTCCTGCTATTCTGCCTCGCTTTCAAGTCCGCCTCGTTGCCTTCCCTCAACAGATTTTTGGACGATAGTTGTCCTTTATTACTCGGCCAGTTTGTGAATTGCTGTGCCCCTGAGCTCCATTTTTCAACTCGTTTTTGGTGAGCTGACCGCAAGTCCAAAATTTTGGTTCAGGACCTATACTGGTTCCCGGTGGGTGGCTGAGAATTTGGTTAATTCTTCTTCCTGCCAGGAAATTACAGTGATATGTGCCCGTCCAAATGCCTAACAGCTACTCTCTCATTGGTTCTCCCTCTTCCCTTTCAATCTCTGCCAAATTGGCAACCTGTGCGAACCAAGAGGTTAAAGGGGCTGTCTCTCCAAGTTGGGAGGTTGATAGTAAAGCAGACGGAAAGTCAAACCGGAGCACCAGGAGAGGGACTATGCGTTGAGTTTTAGAAACCTTTCGTATTCACAGTGTGTCCGTTCCCTAGGTTTCCCGCACATGTTATAGCTGTAGTAATATTCCCTTCAACCTGGAGAGTTCGGACCCATGGAATGGGTGCCATGCATTATTGCTTTAAAGGGTCTGCATTTGCTCACCCAATCTCGCCAATCGTCTCAGTCCCAAGTGTCCCTCCTTATGCCACATCCAGCTGTCGTTGTAGATAGGGTCATTCCAGCTTTCATCAGTGACCCTGAAGGAATTGTAAAGAATTTCCCAGTTTTTTTGTTTTGTTTTTGAAATTCCTTTTTATAGTGGGTTTGAGCTGATTCTCGCTGCCATGTTTATGCCAGTCTAGACACACTTGATTCCCTTATGGAGACATATCAATACATAGGTTTTAAGATTCTTACTAGTCAGATATTTTCCTCTGCGGGAAATATGGGGTTTTGAGTCCCTTTCGCTGAGGACGGTGTAGGTCTTGTCTATTCCATAGTTGGTTTTTGGAACGGTACCTGTGCTTATATCAAACTCTGGTTTTATGCATCACCCCACCTCTCCTTCCCCCTTAAGCAGGTATAAGAGTGTTTTCTAAATGTGAGACACTGTTCTCTTTCCTAACTCAGTTCAAGTGTAGCCATGTTTACAGGATCTTCATAAGTGATATCTTATGATAAGTTTCTTTTTCTGTGTGACTTATTTCACTTAGAATCATCGTACCTGAATCCACCCATTTTGCTGCTACTGGTCTTATGACATTGATTTCATGGCTGAGGGATATTCCATCGTACGTAAGTACCACAATTTTTTGAACCATGTTTATATTTTCTGGGATACTGAAGGTGTATCCAAGTTCAGGTCCTTGTATGCAGTGCAGCCCTAAATTTTGGGGTGGCTCTGTCTTATTGATTTTCAGTTTTCCCAAGGTATATTCCCTAGACTGGTAGTGCCCTTGGCTCTGTAGCTCTGTTCTTTACTTGTTTTAGGGAACAGAATGCACTCCTCCAGAGAGGCAGTTGGCAATTTACATCCCGCCCATCAGCAAAACAAGGCTCCCTGTTCTCCAGGGCCTGTCTTGCCTTTCTTGTTCTTACACATTTTGTGGATGTCCCTTTTGACCGGTGGGAAGTGATACTTCTTTGTAGTGCAGATTTGCATTGCCCGCTTGCTTGCTTGGCCAAAAAGGGCGTATGCGTTTTCTCCTGAATATATTCAGGAGAAAACGCATACGCCCTTTTTGGCCAAGTGCATCATTGTCGAAGTTGTGCCCCTCTTCCTGTGCTTTAAAGGCGATTCCAACGTACCTCTTGAAATCTGTTTCCTGCTATTCTGCCTCGCTTTCAAGTCCGCCTCGTTGCCTTCCCTCAACAGATTTTTGGACGATAGTTGTCCTTTATTACTTGGCCAGTTTGTGAATTGCTGTGCCCCTGAGCTCCATTTTTCAACTCGTTTTTGGTGAGCTGACCGCAAGTTCAAAATTTTGGTTCAGGATCTATACTGATTCCCGGAGGGTGGCTGAGACTTTGGTTAATTCTTCTTCCTGCCGGGAAATTACAGTGATATGTGCCCGTCCAAATGCCTAACAGCCACTCTCTCATTGGTTCTCCCTCTTCCCTTTCATCCTCTGCCAAATTGGCAACCTGTGCGAACCAAGAGGTTAAAGGTGCTGTCTCTCCAAGTTGGGAGGTTGATAGTAAAGCAGACGGAAAGTCAATCCGGAGCACCAGGAGAGGGACTATGCGTTGAGTTTTAGAAACCTTTCGTATTCACAGTGTGTCCGTTCTCTAGGTTTCCCGCACATGTTATAGCTGTAGTAATATTCCCTTCAACCTGGAGAGTTCGGACCCATGGAATGGGTGCCATGCATTATTGCTTTAAAGGGTCTGCATTTGCTCACCCAATCTCACCAATCGTCTCAGTCCCAAGTGTCCCTCCTTATGCCACATCCAGCTGTCGTTGTAGATAGGGTCATTCCAGCTTTCATCAGAGACCCTGAAGGAATTGTAAAGAATTTCCCAGTTTTTTTGTTTTGTTTTTGAAATTCCTTTTTATAGTGGGTTTGAGCTGATTCTCGCTGCCATGTTTATGCCAGTCTAGACACAGTTGATTCCCTTACAGAGACATATCAATACATAGGTTTTAAGATTCTTACTAGTCAGATATTTTCCTCTGCGGGAAATATGGGGTTTTGAGTCCCTTTCGCTGAGGACGGTGTAGGTCTTGTCTATTCCATAGTTGGTTTTTGGAACGGTACCTGTGCTTATATCAAACTCTGGTTTTATGCATCACCCCACCTCTCCTTCCCCCTTAAGCAGGTATAAGAGTGTTTTCTAAATGTGAGACACTGTTCTCTTTCCTAACTCAGTTCAAGTGTAGCCATGTTTATACGATCTTCATAAGTGATATCTTATGATAAGTTTCTTTTTCTGTGTGACTTATTTCACTTAGAATCATCGTACCTGAATCCACCCATTTTGCTGCTACTGGTCTTATGACATTGATTTCATGGCTGAGGGATATTCCATCGTACGTAAGTACCACAATTTTTTGAACCATGTTTATATTTTCTGGGATACTTAAGGTGTATCCAAGTTCAGGTCCTTGTAAGCAGTGCAGCCCTAAATTTTGGGGTGGCTCTGTCTTATTGATTTTCAGTTTTCCCAAGGTATATTCCCTAGACTGGTAGTGCCCTTGGCTCTGTAGCTCTGTTCTTTACTTGTTTTAGGGAACAGAATGCACTCCTCCAGAGAGGCAGTTGGCAATTTACATCCCGCCCATCAGCAAAACAAGGCTCCCTGTTCTCCAGGGCCTGTCTTGCCTTTCTTGTTCTTACACATTTTGTGGATGTCCCTTTTGACCGGTGGGAAGTGATACTTCTTTGTAGTGCAGATTTGCATTGCCCGCTTGCTTGCTTGGCCAAAAAGGGCGTATGCGTTTTCTCCTGAATATATTCAGGAGAAAACGCATACGCCCTTTTTGGCCAAGTGCATCATTGTCGAAGTTGTGCCCCTCTTCCTGTGCTTTAAAGGCGATTCCAACGTACCTCTTGAAATCTGTTTCCTGCTATTCTGCCTCGCTTTCAAGTCCGCCTCGTTGCCTTCCCTCAACAGATTTTTGGACGATAGTTGTCCTTTATTACTCGGCCAGTTTGTGAATTGCTGTGCCCCTGAGCTCCATTTTTCAACTCGTTTTTGGTGAGCTGACCGCAAGTCCAAAATTTTGGTTCAGGACCTATACTGGTTCCCGGTGGGTGGCTGAGAATTTGGTTAATTCTTCTTCCTGCCGGGAAATTACAGTGATATGTGCCCGTCCAAATGCCTAACAGCTACTCTCTCATTGGTTCTCCCTCTTCCCTTTCATCCTCTGCCAAATTGGCAACCTGTGCGAACCAAGAGGTTAAAGGGGCTGTCTCTCCAAGTTGGGAGGTTGATAGTAAAGCAGACGGAAAGTCAAACCGGAGCACCAGGGGAGGGACTATGCGTTGAGTTTTAGAAACCTTTCGTATTCACAGTGTGTCCGTTCCCTAGGTTTCCCGCACATGTTATAGCTGTAGTAATATTCCCTTCAACCTGGAGAGTTCGGACCCATGGAATGGGTGCCATGCATTATTGCTTTAAAGGGTCTGCATTTGCTCACCCAATCTCACCAATCGTCTCAGTCCCAAGTGTCCCTCCTTATGCCACATCCAGCTGTCGTTGTAGATAGGGTCATTCCAGCTTTCATCAGAGACCCTGAAGGAATTGTAAAGAATTTCCCAGTTTTTTTGTTTTGTTTTTGAAATTCCTTTTTATAGTGGGTTTGAGCTGATTCTCGCTGCCATGTTTATGCCAGTCTAGACACACATGATTCCCTTATGGAGACATATCAATACATAGGTTTTAAGATTCTTACTAGTCAGATATTTTCCTCTGCGGGAAATATGGGGTTTTGAGTCCCTTTCGCTGAGGACGGTGTAGGTCTTGTCTATTCCATAGTTGGTTTTTGGAACGGTACCTGTGCTTATATCAAACTCTGGTTTTATGCATCACCCCACCTCTCCTTCCCCCTTAAGCAGGTATAAGAGTGTTTTCTAAATGTGAGACACTGTTCTCTTTCCTAACTCAGTTCAAGTGTAGCCATGTTTACAGGATCTTCATAAGTGATATCTTATGATAAGTTTCTTTTTCTGTGTGACTTATTTCACTTAGAATCATCGTACCTGAATCCACCCATTTTGCTGCTACTGGTCTTATGACATTGATTTCATGGCTGAGGGATATTCCATCGTACGTAAGTACCACAATTTTTTGAACCATGTTTATATTTTCTGGGATACTTAAGGTGTATCCAAGTTCAGGTCCTTGTATGCAGTGCAGCCCTAAATTTTGGGGTGGCTCTGTCTTATTGATTTTCAGTTTTCCCAAGGTATATTCCCTAGACTGGTAGTGCCCTTGGCTCTGTAGCTCTGTTCTTTACTTGTTTTAGGGAACAGAATGCACTCCTCCAGAGAGGCAGTTGGCAATTTACATCCCGCCCATCAGCATAACAAGGCTCCCTGTTCTCCAGGGCCTGTCTTGCCTTTCTTGTTCTTACACATTTTGTGGATGTCCCTTTTGACCGGTGGGAAGTGATACTTCTTTGTAGTGCAGATTTGCATTGCCCGCTTGCTTGCTTGGCCAAAAAGGGCGTATGCGTTTTCTCCTGAATATATTCAGGAGAAAACGCATACGCCCTTTTTGGCCAAGTGCATCATTGTCGAAGTTGTGCCCCTCTTCCTGTGCTTTAAAGGCGATTCCAACGTACCTCTTGAAATCTGTTTCCTGCTATTCTGCCTCGCTTTCAAGTCCGCCTCCTTGCCTTCCCTCAACAGATTTTTGGACGATAGTTGTCCTTTATTACTCGGCCAGTTTGTGAATTGCTGTGCCCCTGAGCTCCATTTTTCAACTCGTTTTTGGTGAGCTGACCGCAAGTCCAAAATTTTGGTTCAGGACCTATACTGGTTCCCGGTGGGTGGCTGAGAATTTGGTTAATTCTTCTTCCTGCCGGGAAATTACAGTGATATGTGCCCGTCCAAATGCCTAACAGCTACTCTCTCATTGGTTCTCCCTCTTCCCTTTCATCCTCTGCCAAATTGGCAACCTGTGCGAACCAAGAGGTTAAAGGGGCTGTCTCTCCAAGTTGGGAGGTTGATAGTAAAGCAGACGGAAAGTCAAACCGGAGCACCAGGAGAGGGACTATGCGTTGAGTTTTAGAAACCTTTCGTATTCACAGTGTGTCCGTTCTCTAGGTTTCCCGCACTTGTTATAGCTGTAGTAATATTCCCTTCAACCTGGAGAGTTCGGACCCATGGAATGGGTGCCATGCATTATTGCTTTAAAGGGTCTGCATTTGCTCACCCAATCTCACCAATCGTCTCAGTCCCAAGTGTCCCTCCTTATGCCACATCCAGCTGACGTTGTAGATAGGGTCATTCCAGCCTTCATCAGAGACCCTGAAGGAATTGTAAAGAATTTCCCAGTTTTTTTGTTTTGTTTTTGAAATTCCTTTTTATAGTGGGTTTGAGCTGATTCTCGCTGCCATGTTTATGCCAGTCTAGACACACTTGATTCCCTTACGGAGACATATCAATACATAGGTTTTAAGATTCTTACTAGTCAGATATTTTCCTCTGCGGGAAATATGGGGTTTTGAGTCCCTTTCGCTGAGGACGGTGTAGGTCTTGTCTATTCCATAGTTGGTTTTTGGAACGGTACATGTGCTTATATCAAACTCTGGTTTTATGCATCACCCCACCTCTCCTTCCCCCTTAAGCAGGTATAAGAGTGTTTTCTAAATGTGAGACACTGTTCTCTTTCCTAACTCAGTTCAAGTGTAGCCATGTTTACAGGATCTTCATAAGTGATATCTTATGATAAGTTTCTTTTTCTGTGTGACTTATTTCACTTAGAATCATCGTACCTGAATCCACCCATTTTGCTGCTACTGGTCTTATGACATTGATTTCATGGCTGAGGGATATTCCATTGTACGTAAGTACCACAATTTTTTGAACCATGTTTATATTTTCTGGGATACTTAAGGTGTATCCAAGTTCAGGTCCTTGTATGCAGTGCAGCCCTAAATTTTGGGGTGGCTCTGTCTTATTGATTTTCAGTTTTCCCAAGGTATATTCCCTAGACTGTTAGTGCCCTTGGCTCTGTAGCTCTGTTCTTTACTTGTTTTAGGGAACAGAATGCACTCCTCCAGAGAGGCAGTTGGCAATTTACATCCCGCCCATCAGCATAACAAGGCTCCCTGTTCTCCAGGGCCTGTCTTGCCTTTCTTGTTCTTACACATTTTGTGGATGTCCCTTTTGACCGGTGGGAAGTGATACTTCTTTGTAGTGCAGATTTGCATTGCCCGCTTGCTTGCTTGGCCAAAAAGGGCGTATGCGTTTTCTCCTGAATATATTCAGGAGAAAACGCATACGCCCTTTTTGGCCAAGTGCATCATTGTCGAAGTTGTGCCACTCTTCCTGTGCTTTAAAGGCGATTCCAACGTACCTCTTGAAATCTGTTTCCTGCTATTCTGCCTCGCTTTCAAGTCTGCCTCGTTGCCTTCCCTCAACAGATTTTTGGACGATAGTTGTCCTTTATTACTCGGCCAGTTTGTGAATTGCTGTGCCCCTGAGCTCCATTTTTCAACTCGTTTTTGGTGAGCTGACCGCAAGTCCAAAATTTTGGTTCAGGACCTATACTGGTTCCCGGTGGGTGGCTGAGAATTTGGTTAATTCTTCTTCCTGCCGGGAAATTACAGTGATATGTGCCCGTCCAAATGCCTAACAGCTACTCTCTCATTGGTTCTCCCTCTTCCCTTTCATCCTCTGCCAAATTGGCAACCTGTGCGAACCAAGAGGTTAAAGGCGCTGTCTCTCCAAGTTGGGAGGTTGATAGTAAAGCAGACGGAAAGTCAAACCGGAGCACCAGGAGAGGGACTATGCGTTGAGTTTTAGAAACCTTTCGTATTCACAGTGTGTCCGTTCTCTAGGTTTCCCGCACATGTTATAGCTGTAGTAATATTCCCTTCAACCTGGAGAGTTCGGACCCATGGAATGGGTGCCATGCATTATTGCTTTAAAGGGTCTGCATTTGCTCACCCAATCTCACCAATCGTCTCAGTCCCAAGTGTCCCTCCTTATGCCACATCCAGCTGTTGTTGTAGATAGGGTCATTCCAGCTTTCATCAGAGACCCTGAAGGAATTGTAAAGAATTTCCCAGTTTTTTTGTTTTGTTTTTGAAATTCCTTTTTATAGTGGGTTTGAGCTGATTCTCGCTGCCATGTTTATGCCAGTCTAGACACACATGATTCCCTTATGGAGACATATCAATACATAGGTTTTAAGATTCTTACTAGTCAGATATTTTCCTCTGCGGGAAATATGGGGTTTTGAATCCCTTTCGCTGACGACGGTGTAGGTCTTGTCTATTCCATAGTTGGTTTTTGGAACGGTACCTGTGCTTATATCAAACTCTGGTTTTATGCATCACCCCACCTCTCCTTCCCCCTTAAGCAGGTATAAGAGTGTTTTCTAAATGTGAGACACTGTTCTCTTTCCTAACTCAGTTCAAGTGTAGCCATGTTTACAGGATCTTCATAAGTGATATCTTATGATAAGTTTCTTTTTCTGTGTGACTTATTTCACTTAGAATCATCGTACCTGAATCCACCCATTTTGCTGCTACTGGTCTTATGACATTGATTTCATGGCTGAGGGATATTCCATCGTACGTAAGTACCACAATTTTTTGAACCATGTTTATATTTTCTGGGATACTTAAGGTGTATCCAAGTTGAGGTCCTTGTATGCAGTGCAGCCCTAAATTTTGGGGTGGCTCTGTCTTATTGATTTTCAGTTTTCCCAAGGTATATTCCCTAGGCTGGTAGTGCCCTTGGCTCTGTAGCTCTGTTCTTTACTTGTTTTAGGGAACAGAATGCACTCCTCCAGAGAGGCAGTTGGCAATTTACATCCCGCCCATCAGCATAACAAGGCTCCCTGTTCTCCAGGGCCTGTCTTGCCTTTCTTGTTCTTACACATTTTGTGGATGTCCCTTTTGACCAGTGGGAAGTGATACTTCTTTGTAGTGCAGATTTGCATTGCCCACTTGATTGCTTGGCCAAAAAGGGCGTATGCGTTTTCTCCTGAATATATTCAGGAGAAAACGCATACGCCCTTTTTGGCCAAGTGCATCATTGTCGAAGTTGTGCCCCTCTTCCTGTGCTTTAAAGGCGATTCCAACGTACCTCTTGAAATCTGTTTCCTGCTATTCTGCCTCGCTTTCAAGTCCGCCTCATTGCCTTCCCTCAACAGATTTTTGGACGATAGTTGTCCTTTATTACTCGGCCAGTTTGTGAATTGCTGTGCCCCTGAGCTCCATTTTTCAACTCGTTTTTGGTGAGCTGAGCGCAAGTCCAAAATTTTGGTTCAGGACCTATACTGGTTCCCGGTGGGTGGCTGAGAATTTGGTTAATTCTTCTTCCTGCCGGGAAATTACAGTGATATGTGCCCGTCCAAATGCCTAACAGCTACTCTCTCATTGGTTCTCCCTCTTCCCTTTCATCCTCTGCCAAATTGGCAACCTGTGCGAACCAAGAGGTTAAAGGGGCTGTCTCTCCAAGTTGGGAGGTTGATAGTAAAGCAGACGGAAAGTCAAACCGGAGCACCAGGAGAGGGACTATGCGTTGAGTTTTAGAAACCTTTCGTATTCACAGTGTGTCCGTTCCCTAGGTTTCCCGCACATGTTATAGCTGTAGTAATATTCCCTTCAACCTGGAGAGTTCGGACCCATGGAATGGGTGCCATGCATTATTGCTTTAAAGGGTCTGCATTTGCTCACCCAATCTCACCAACCGTCTCAGTCCCAAGTGTCCCTCCTTATGCCACATCCAGCTGTCGTTGTAGATAGGGTCATTCCAGCTTTCATCAGAGACCCTGAAGGAATTGTAAAGAATTTCCCAGTTTTTTTGTTTTGTTTTTGAAATTCCTTTTTATAGTGGGTTTGAGCTGATTCTCGCTGCCATGTTTATGCCAGTCTAGACACACTTGATTCCCTTACGGAGACATATCAATACATAGGTTTTAAGATTCTTACTAGTCAGATATTTTCCTCTGCGGGAAATATGGGGTTTTGAGTCCCTTTCGCTGAGGACGGTGTAGGTCTTGTCTATTCCATAGTTGGTTTTTGGAACGGTACCTGTGCTTATATCAAACTCTGGTTTTATGCATCACCCCACCTCTCCTTCCCCCTTAAGCAGGTATAAGAGTGTTTTCTAAATGTGAGACACTGTTCTCTTTCCTAACTCAGTTCAAGTGTAGCCATGTTTACAGGATCTTCATAAGTGATATCTTATGATAAGTTTCTTTTTCTGTGTGACTTATTTCACTTAGAATCATCATACCTGAATCCACCCATTTTGCTGCTACTGGTCTTATGACATTGATTTCATGGCTGAGGGATATTCCATCGTACGTAAGTACCACAATTTTTTGAACCATGTTTATATTTTCTGGGATACTTAAGGCATATCCAAGTTGAGGTCCTTGTATGCAGTGCAGCCTTAAATTTTGGGGTGGCACTGTCTTATTGATTTTCAGTTTTCCCAAGGTATATTCCCTAGACCTGTAGTGCCCTTGGCTCTGTAGCTCTGTTCTTTACTTGTTTTAGGGAACAGAATGCACTCCTCCAGAGAGGCAGTTGGCAATTTACATCCCGCCCATCAGCATAACAAGGCTCCCTGTTCTCCAGGGCCTGTCTTGCCTTTCTTGTTCTTACACATTTTGTGGATGTCCCTTTTGACCGGTGGGAAGTGATACTTCTTTGCAGTGCAGATTTGCATTGCCCGCTTGCTTGCTTGGCCAAAAAGGGCGTATGCGTTTTCTCCTGAATATATTCAGGAGAAAACGCATACGCCCTTTTTGGCCAAGTGCATCATTGTCGAAGTTGTGCCCCTCTTCCTGTGCTTTAAAGGCGATTCCAACGTACCTCTTGAAATCTGTTTCCTGCTATTCTGCCTCGCTTTCAAGTCCGCCTCGATGCCTTCCCTCAACAGATTTTTGGACGATAGTTGTCCTTTATTACTCGGCCAGTTTGTGAATTGCTGTGCCCCTGAGCTCCATTTTTCAACTCGTTTTTGGTGAGCTGACCGCAAGTCCAAAATTTTGGTTCAGGACCTATACTGGTTCCCGGTGGGTGGCTGAGAATTTGGTTAATTCTTCTTCCTGCCGGGAAATTACAGTGATATGTGCCCATCCAAATGCCTAACAGCCACTCTCTCATTGGTTCTCCCTCTTCCCTTTCATCCTCTGCCAAATTGGCAACCTGTGCGAACCAAGAGGTTAAAGGCGCTGTCTCTCCAAGTTGGGAGGTTGATAGTAAAGCAGACGGAAAGTCAAACCGGAGCACCAGGAGAGGGACTATGCGTTGAGTTTTAGAAACCTTTCGTATTCACAGTGTGTCCGTTCTCTAGGTTTCCCGCACATGTTATATCTGTAGTAATATTCCCTTCAACCTGGAGAGTTCGGACCCATGGAATGGGTGCCATCCATTATTGCTTTAAAGGGTCTGCATTTGCTCACCCAATCTCACCAATCGTCTCAGTCCCAAGTGTCCCTCCTTATGCCACATCCAGCTGTCGTTGTAGATAGGGTCATTCCAGCTTTCATCAGAGACCCTGAAGGAATTGTAAAGAATTTCCCAGTTTTTTTGTTTTGTTTTTGAAATTCCTTTTTATAGTGGGTTTGAGCTGATTCCCGCTGCCATGTTTATGCCAGTCTAGACACACTTGATTCCCTTAAGGAGACATATCTATACATAGGTTTTAAGATTCTTACTAGTCAGATATTTTCCTCTGCGGGAAATATGGGGTTTTGAGTCCCTTTCGCTGAGGACGGTGTAGGTCTTGTCTATTCCATAGTTGGTTTTTGGAACGGTACCTGTGTTTATATCAAACTCTGGTTTTATGCATCACCCCACCTCTCCTTCCCCCTTAAGCAGGTATAAGAGTGTTTTCTAAATGTGAGACACTGTTCTCTTTCCTAACTCAGTTCAAGTGTAGCCATGTTTACAGGATCTTCATAAGTGATATCTTATGATAAGTTTCTTTTTCTGTGTGACTTATTTCACTTAGAATCATCGTACCTGAATCCACCCATTTTGCTGCTACTGGTCTTATGACATTGATTTCATGGCTGAGGGATATTCCATCGTACGTAAGTACCACAATTTTTTGAACCATGTTTATATTTTCTGGGATACTTAAGGTGTATCCAAGTTCAGGTCCTTGTATGCAGTGCAGCCCTAAATTTTGGGGTGGCTCTGTCTTATTGATTTTCAGTTTTCCCAAGGTATATTCCCTAGACTGGTAGTGCCCTTGGCTCTGTAGCTCTGTTCTTTACTTGTTTTAGGGAACAGAATGCACTCCTCCAGAGAGGCAGTTGGCAATTTACATCCCGCCCATCAGCATAACAAGGCTCCCTGTTCTCCAGGGCCTGTCTTGCCTTTCTTGTTCTTACACATTTTGTGGATGTCCCTTTTGACCGGTGGGAAGTGATACTTCTTTGTAGTGCAGATTTGCATTGCCCGCTTGCTTGCTTGGCCAAAAAGGGCGTATGCGTTTTCTCCTGAATATATTCAGGAGAAAACGCATACGCCCTTTTTGGCCAAGTGCATCATTGTCGAAGTTGTGCCCCTCTTCCTGTGCTTTAAAGGCGATTCCAACGTACCTCTTGAAATCTGTTTCCTGCTATTCTGCCTCGCTTTCAAGTCCGCCTCCTTGCCTTCCCTCAACAGATTTTTGGACGATAGTTGTCCTTTATTACTCGGCCAGTTTGTGAATTGCTGTGCCCCTGAGCTCCATTTTTCAACTCGTTTTTGGTGAGCTGACCGCAAGTCCAAAATTTTGGTTCAGGACCTATACTGGTTCCCGGTGGGTGGCTGAGAATTTGGTTAATTCTTCTTCCTGCCAGGAAATTACAGTGATATGTGCCCGTCCAAATGCCTAACAGCTACTCTCTCATTGGTTCTCCCTCTTCCCTTTCATCCTCTGCCAAATTGGCAACCTGTGCGAACCAAGAGGTTAAAGGGGCTGTCTCTCCAAGTTGGGAGGTTGATAGTAAAGCAGACGGAAAGTCAAACCGGAGCACCAGGAGAGGGACTATGCGTTGAGTTTTAGAAACCTTTCGTATTCACAGTGTGTCCGTTCTCTAGGTTTCCCGCACTTGTTATAGCTGTAGTAATATTCCCTTCAACCTGGAGAGTTCGGACCCATGGAATGGGTGCCATGCATTATTGCTTTAAAGGGTCTGCATTTGCTCACCCAATCTCACCAATCGTCTCAGTCCCAAGTGTCCCTCCTTATGCCACATCCAGCTGACGTTGTAGATAGGGTCATTCCAGCCTTCATCAGAGACCCTGAAGGAATTGTAAAGAATTTCCCAGTTTTTTTGTTTTGTTTTTGAAATTCCTTTTTATAGTGGGTTTGAGCTGATTCTCGCTGCAATGTTTATGCCAGTCTAGACACACTTGATTCCCTTACGGAGACATATCAATACATAGGTTTTAAGATTCTTACTAGTCAGATATTTTCCTCTGCGGGAAATATGGGGTTTTGAGTCCCTTTCGCTGAGGACGGTGTAGGTCTTGTCTATTCCATAGTTGGTTTTTGGAACGGTACCTGTGTTTATATCAAACTCTGGTTTTATGCATCACCCCACCTCTCCTTCCCCCTTAAGCAGGTATAAGAGTGTTTTCTAAATGTGAGACACTGTTCTCTTTCCTAACTCAGTTCAAGTGTAGCCATGTTTACAGGATCTTCATAAGTGATATCTTATGATAAGTTTCTTTTTCTGTGTGACTTATTTCACTTAGAATCATCGTACCTGAATCCACCCATTTTGCTGCTACTGGTCTTATGACATTGATTTCATGGCTGAGGGATATTCCATCGTACGTAAGTACCACAATTTTTTGAACCATGTTTATATTTTCTGGGATACTTAAGGTGTATCCAAGTTCAGGTCCTTGTATGCAGTGCAGCCCTAAATTTTGGGGTGGCTCTGTCTTATTGATTTTCAGTTTTCCCAAGGTATATTCCCTAGACTGGTAGTGCCCTTGGCTCTGTAGCTCTGTTCTTTACTTGTTTTAGGGAACAGAATGCACTCCTCCAGAGAGGCAGTTGGCAATTTACATCCCGCCCATCAGCATAACAAGGCTCCCTGTTCTCCAGGGCCTGTCTTGCCTTTCTTGTTCTTACACATTTTGTGGATGTCCCTTTTGACCGGTGGGAAGTGATACTTCTTTGTAGTGCAGATTTGCATTGCCCGCTTGCTTGCTTGGCCAAAAAGGGCGTATGCGTTTTCTCCTGAATATATTCAGGAGAAAACGCATACGCCCTTTTTGGCCAAGTGCATCATTGTCGAAGTTGTGCCCCTCTTCCTGTGCTTTAAAGGCGATTCCAACGTACCTCTTGAAATCTGTTTCCTGCTATTCTGCCTCGCTTTCAAGTCCGCCTCCTTGCCTTCCCTCAACAGATTTTTGGACGATAGTTGTCCTTTATTACTCGGCCAGTTTGTGAATTGCTGTGCCCCTGAGCTCCATTTTTCAACTCGTTTTTGGTGAGCTGACCGCAAGTCCAAAATTTTGGTTCAGGACCTATACTGGTTCCCGGTGGGTGGCTGAGAATTTGGTTAATTCTTCTTCCTGCCAGGAAATTACAGTGATATGTGCCCGTCCAAATGCCTAACAGCTACTCTCTCATTGGTTCTCCCTCTTCCCTTTCATCCTCTGCCAAATTGGCAACCTGTGCGAACCAAGAGGTTAAAGGGGCTGTCTCTCCAAGTTGGGAGGTTGATAGTAAAGCAGACGGAAAGTCAAACCGGAGCACCAGGAGAGGGACTATGCGTTGAGTTTTAGAAACCTTTCGTATTCACAGTGTGTCCGTTCTCTAGGTTTCCCGCACTTGTTATAGCTGTAGTAATATTCCCTTCAACCTGGAGAGTTCGGACCCATGGAATGGGTGCCATGCATTATTGCTTTAAAGGGTCTGCATTTGCTCACCCAATCTCACCAATCGTCTCAGTCCCAAGTGTCCCTCCTTATGCCACATCCAGCTGACGTTGTAGATAGGGTCATTCCAGCCTTCATCAGAGACCCTGAAGGAATTGTAAAGAATTTCCCAGTTTTTTTGTTTTGTTTTTGAAATTCCTTTTTATAGTGGGTTTGAGCTGATTCTCGCTGCCATGTTTATGCCAGTCTAGACACACTTGATTCCCTTACGGAGACATATCAATACATAGGTTTTAAGATTCTTACTAGTCAGATATTTTCCTCTGCGGGAAATATGGGGTTTTGAGTCCCTTTCGCTGAGGACGGTGTAGGTCTTGTCTATTCCATAGTTGGTTTTTGGAACGGTACCTGTGCTTATATCAAACTCTGGTTTTATGCATCACCCCACCTCTCCTTCCCCCTTAAGCAGGTATAAGAGTGTTTTCTAAATGTGAGACACTGTTCTCTTTCCTAACTCAGTTCAAGTGTAGCCATGTTTACAGGATCTTCATAAGTGATATCTTATGATAAGTTTCTTTTTCTGTGTGACTTATTTCACTTAGAATCATCGTACCTGAATCCACCCATTTTGCTGCTACTGGTCTTATGACATTGATTTCATGGCTGAGGGATATTCCATTGTACGTAAGTACCACAATTTTTTGAACCATGTTTATATTTTCTGGGATACTTAAGGTGTATCCAAGTTCAGGTCCTTGTATGCAGTGCAGCCCTAAATTTTGGGGTGGCTCTGTCTTATTGATTTTCAGTTTTCCCAAGGTATATTCCCTAGACTGGTAGTGCCCTTGGCTCTGTAGCTCTGTTCTTTACTTGTTTTAGGGAACAGAATGCACTCCTCCAGAGAGGCAGTTGGCAATTTACATCCCGCCCATCAGCATAACAAGGCTCCCTGTTCTCCAGGGCCTGTCTTGCCTTTCTTGTTCTTACACATTTTGTGGATGTCCCTTTTGACCGGTGGGAAGTGATACTTCTTTGCAGTGCAGATTTGCATTGCCCGCTTGCTTGCTTGGCCAAAAAGGGCGTATGCGTTTTCTCCTGAATATATTCAGGAGAAAACGCATACGCCCTTTTTGGCCAAGTGCATCATTGTCGAAGTTGTGCCCCTCTTCCTGTGCTTTAAAGGCGATTCCAACGTACCTCTTGAAATCTGTTTCCTGCTATTCTGCCTCGCTCTCAAGTCCGCCTCGTTGCCTTCCCTCAACAGATTTTTGGACGATAGTTGTCCTTTATTACTCGGCCAGTTTGTGAATTGCTGTGCCCCTGAGCTCCATTTTTCAACTCGTTTTTGGTGAGCTGACCGCAAGTCCAAAATTTTGGTTCAGGACCTATACTGGTTCCCGGTGGGTGGCTGAGAATTTGGTTAATTCTTCTTCCTGCCAGGAAATTACAGTGATATGTGCCCGTCCAAATGCCTAACAGCTACTCTCTCATTGGTTCTCCCTCTTCCCTTTCAATCTCTGCCAAATTGGCAACCTGTGCGAACCAAGAGGTTAAAGGGGCTGTCTCTCCAAGTTGGGAGGTTGATAGTAAAGCAGACGGAAAGTCAAACCGGAGCACCAGGAGAGGGACTATGCGTTGAGTTTTAGAAACCTTTCGTATTCACAGTGTGTCCGTTCCCTAGGTTTCCCGCACATGTTATAGCTGTAGTAATATTCCCTTCAACCTGGAGAGTTCGGACCCATGGAATGGGTGCCATGCATTATTGCTTTAAAGGGTCTGCATTTGCTCACCCAATCTCACCAATCGTCTCAGTCCCAAGTGTCCCTCCTTATGCCACATCCAGCTGTCGTTGTAGATAGGGTCATTCCAGCTTTCATCAGAGACCCTGAAGGAATTGTAAAGAATTTCCCAGTTTTTTTGTTTTGTTTTTGAAATTCCTTTTTATAGTGGGTTTGAGCTGATTCTCGCTGCCATGTTTATGCCAGTCTAGACACACTTGATTCCCTTATGGAGACATATCAATACATAGGTTTTAAGATTCTTACTAGTCAGATATTTTCCTCTGCGGGAAATATGGGGTTTTGAGTCCCTTTCGCTGAGGACGGTGTAGGTCTTGTCTATTCCATAGTTGGTTTTTGGAACGGTACCTGTGCTTATATCAAACTCTGGTTTTATGCATCACCCCACCTCTCCTTCCCCCTTAAGCAGGTATAAGAGTGTTTTCTAAATGTGAGACACTGTTCTCTTTCCTAACTCAGTTCAAGTGTAGCCATGTTTACAGGATCTTCATAAGTGATATCTTATGATAAGTTTCTTTTTCTGTGTGACTTATTTCACTTAGAATCATCATACCTGAATCCACCCATTTTGCTGCTACTGGTCTTATGACATTGATTTCATGGCTGAGGGATATTCCATCGTACGTAAGTACCACAATTTTTTGAACCATGTTTATATTTTCTGGGATACTTAAGGCGTATCCAAGTTGAGGTCCTTGTATGCAGTGCAGCCTTAAATTTTGGGGTGGCACTGTCTTATTGATTTTCAGTTTTCCCAAGGTATATTCCCTAGACCTGTAGTGCCCTTGGCTCTGTAGCTCTGTTCTTTACTTGTTTTAGGGAACAGAATGCACTCCTCCAGAGAGGCAGTTGGCAATTTACATCCCGCCCATCAGCATAACAAGGCTCCCTGTTCTCCAGGGCCTGTCTTGCCTTTCTTGTTCTTACACATTTTGTGGATGTCCCTTTTGACCGGTGGGAAGTGATACTTCTTTGCAGTGCAGATTTGCATTGCCCGCTTGCTTGCTTGGCCAAAAAGGGCGTATGCGTTTTCTCCTGAATATATTCAGGAGAAAACGCATACGCCCTTTTTGGCCAAGTGCATCATTGTCGAAGTTGTGCCCCTCTTCCTGTGCTTTAAAGGCGATTCCAACGTACCTCTTGAAATCTGTTTCCTGCTATTCTGCCTCGCTCTCAAGTCCGCCTCGTTGCCTTCCCTCAACAGATTTTTGGACGATAGTTGTCCTTTATTACTCGGCCAGTTTGTGAATTGCTGTGCCCCTGAGCTCCATTTTTCAACTCGTTTTTGGTGAGCTGACCGCAAGTCCAAAATTTTGGTTCAGGACCTATACTGGTTCCCGGTGGGTGGCTGAGAATTTGGTTAATTCTTCTTCCTGCCAGGAAATTACAGTGATATGTGCCCGTCCAAATGCCTAACAGCTACTCTCTCATTGGTTCTCCCTCTTCCCTTTCAATCTCTGCCAAATTGGCAACCTGTGCGAACCAAGAGGTTAAAGGGGCTGTCTCTCCAAGTTGGGAGGTTGATAGTAAAGCAGACGGAAAGTCAAACCGGAGCACCAGGAGAGGGACTATGCGTTGAGTTTTAGAAACCTTTCGTATTCACAGTGTGTCCGTTCCCTAGGTTTCCCGCACATGTTATAGCTGTAGTAATATTCCCTTCAACCTGGAGAGTTCGGACCCATGGAATGGGTGCCATGCATTATTGCTTTAAAGGGTCTGCATTTGCTCACCCAATCTCACCAACCGTCTCAGTCCCAAGTGTCCCTCCTTATGCCACATCCAGCTGTCGTTGTAGATAGGGTCATTCCAGCTTTCATCAGAGACCCTGAAGGAATTGTAAAGAATTTCCCAGTTTTTTTGTTTTGTTTTTGAAATTCCTTTTTATAGTGGGTTTGAGCTGATTCTCGCTGCCATGTTTATGCCAGTCTAGACACAGTTGATTCCCTTACGGAGACATATCAATACATAGGTTTTAAGATTCTTACTAGTCAGATATTTTCCTCTGCGGGAAATATGGGGTTTTGAGTCCCTTTCGCTGAGGACGGTGTAGGTCTTGTCTATTCCATAGTTGGTTTTTGGAACGGTACTTGTGCTTATATCAAACTCTGGTTTTATGCATCACCCCACCTCTCCTTCCCCCTTAAGCAGGTATAAGAGTGTTTTCTAAATGTGAGACACTGTTCTCTTTCCTAACTCAGTTCAAGTGTAGCCATGTTTACAGGATCTTCATAAGTGATATCTTATGATAAGTTTCTTTTTCTGTGTGACTTATTTCACTTAGAATCATCATACCTGAATCCACCCATTTTGCTGCTACTGGTCTTATGACATTGATTTCATGGCTGAGGGATATTCCATCGTACGTAAGTACCACAATTTTTTGAACCATGTTTATATTTTCTGGGATACTTAAGGCGTATCCAAGTTGAGGTCCTTGTATGCAGTGCAGCCTTAAATTTTGGGGTGGCACTGTCTTATTGATTTTCAGTTTTCCCAAGGTATATTCCCTAGACCTGTAGTGCCCTTGGCTCTGTAGCTCTGTTCTTTACTTGTTTTAGGGAACAGAATGCACTCCTCCAGAGAGGCAGTTGGCAATTTACATCCCGCCCATCAGCATAACAAGGCTCCCTGTTCTCCAGGGCCTGTCTTGCCTTTCTTGTTCTTACACATTTTGTGGATGTCCCTTTTGACCGGTGGGAAGTGATACTTCTTTGCAGTGCAGATTTGCATTGCCCGCTTGCTTGCTTGGCCAAAAAGGGCGTATGCGTTTTCTCCTGAATATATTCAGGAGAAAACGCATACGCCCTTTTTGGCCAAGTGCATCATTGTCGAAGTTGTGCCCCTCTTCCTGTGCTTTAAAGGCGATTCCAACGTACCTCTTGAAATCTGTTTCCTGCTATTCTGCCTCGCTTTCAAGTCCGCCTCGTTGCCTTCCCTCAAAAGATTTTTGGACGATAGTTGTCCTTTATTACTCGGCCAGTTTGTGAATTGCTGTGCCCCTGAGCTCCATTTTTCAACTCGTTTTTGGTGAGCTGACCGCAAGTCCAAAATTTTGGTTCAGGACCTATACTGGTTCCCGGTGGGTGGCTGAGAATTTGGTTAATTCTTCTTCCTGCCAGGAAATTACAGTGATATGTGCCCGTCCAAATGCCTAACAGCTACTCTCTCATTGGTTCTCCCTCTTCCCTTTCAATCTCTGCCAAATTGGCAACCTGTGCGAACCAAGAGGTTAAAGGGGCTGTCTCTCCAAGTTGGGAGGTTGATAGTAAAGCAGACGGAAAGTCAAACCGGAGCACCAGGAGAGGGACTATGCGTTGAGTTTTAGAAACCTTTCGTATTCACAGTGTGTCCGTTCCCTAGGTTTCCCGCACATGTTATAGCTGTAGTAATATTCCCTTCAACCTGGAGAGTTCGGACCCATGGAATGGGTGCCATGCATTATTGCTTTAAAGGGTCTGCATTTGCTCACCCAATCTCACCAATCGTCTCAGTCCCAAGTGTCCCTCCTTATGCCACATCCAGCTGTCGTTGTAGATAGGGTCATTCCAGCTTTCATCAGAGACCCTGAAGGAATTGTAAAGAATTTCCCAGTTTTTTTGTTTTGTTTTTGAAATTCCTTTTTATAGTGGGTTTGAGCTGATTCTCGCTGCCATGTTTATGCCAGTCTAGACACACTTGATTCCCTTATGGAGACATATCAATACATAGGTTTTAAGATTCTTACTAGTCAGATATTTTCCTCTGCGGGAAATATGGGGTTTTGAGTCCCTTTCGCTGAGGACGGTGTAGGTCTTGTCTATTCCATAGTTGGTTTTTGGAACGGTACCTGTGCTTATATCAAACTCTGGTTTTATGCATCACCCCACCTCTCCTTCCCCCTTAAGCAGGTATAAGAGTGTTTTCTAAATGTGAGACACTGTTCTCTTTCCTAACTCAGTTCAAGTGTAGCCATGTTTACAGGATCTTCATAAGTGATATCTTATGATAAGTTTCTTTTTCTGTGTGACTTATTTCACTTAGAATCATCGTACCTGAATCCACCCATTTTGCTGCTACTGGTCTTATGACATTGATTTCATGGCTGAGGGATATTCCATTGTACGTAAGTACCACAATTTTTTGAACCATGTTTATATTTTCTGGGATACTTAAGGTGTATCCAAGTTCAGGTCCTTGTATGCAGTGCAGCCCTAAATTTTGGGGTGGCTCTGTCTTATTGATTTTCAGTTTTCCCAAGGTATATTCCCTAGACTGGTAGTGCCCTTGGCTCTGTAGCTCTGTTCTTTACTTGTTTTAGGGAACAGAATGCACTCCTCCAGAGAGGCAGTTGGCAATTTACATCCCGCCCATCAGCATAACAAGGCTCCCTGTTCTCCAGGGCCTGTCTTGCCTTTCTTGTTCTTACACATTTTGTGGATGTCCCTTTTGACCGGTGGGAAGTGATACTTCTTTGTAGTGCAGATTTGCATTGCCCGCTTGCTTGCTTGGCCAAAAAGGGCGTATGCGTTTTCTCCTGAATATATTCAGGAGAAAACGCATACGCCCTTTTTGGCCAAGTGCATCATTGTCGAAGTTGTGCCCCTCTTCCTGTGCTTTAAAGGCGATTCCAACGTACCTCTTGAAATCTGTTTCCTGCTATTCTGCCTCGCTTTCAAGTCCGCCTCGTTGCCTTCCCTCAACAGATTTTTGGACGATAGTTGTCCTTTATTACTCGGCCAGTTTGTGAATTGCTGTGCCCCTGAGCTCCATTTTTCAACTCGTTTTTGGTGAGCTGACCGCAAGTCCAAAATTTTGGTTCAGGACCTATACTGGTTCCCGGTGGGTGGCTGAGAATTTGGTTAATTCTTCTTCCTGCCGGGAAATTACAGTGATATGTGCCCGTCCAAATGCCTAACAGCCACTCTCTCATTGGTTCTCCCACTTCCCTTTCATCCTCTGCCAAATTGGCAACCTGTGCGAACCAAGAGGTTAAAGGCGCTGTCTCTCCAAGTTGGGAGGTTGATAGTAAAGCAGACGGAAAGTCAAACCGGAACACCAGGAGAGGGACTATGCGTTGAGTTTTAGAAACCTTTCGTATTCACAGTGTGTCCGTTCTCTAGGTTTCCCGCACATGTTATAGCTGTAGTAATATTCCCTTCAACCTGGAGAGTTCGGACCCATGGAATGGGTGCCATGCATTATTGCTTTAAAGGGTCTGCATTTGCTCACCCAATCTCACCAATCGTCTCAGTCCCAAGTGTCCCTCCTTATGCCACATCCAGCTGTCGTTGTAGATAGGGTCATTCCAGCTTTCATCAGAGACCCTGAAGGAATTGTAAAGAATTTCCCAGTTTTTTTGTTTTGTTTTTGAAATTCCTTTTTATAGTGGGTTTGAGCTGATTCCCGCTGCCATGTTTATGCCAGTCTAGACACACTTGATTCCCTTATGGAGACATATCAATACATAGGTTTTAAGATTCTTACTAGTCAGATATTTTCCTCTGCGGGAAATATGGGGTTTTGAGTCCCTTTCCCTGAGGACGGTGTAGGTCTTGTCTATTCCATAGTTGGTTTTTGGAACGGTACCTGTGCTTATATCAAACTCTGGTTTTATGCATCACCCCACCTCTCCTTCCCCCTTAAGCAGGTATAAGAGTGTTTTCTAAATGTGAGACACTGTTCTCTTTCCTAACTCAGTTCAAGTGTAGCCATGTTTACAGGATCTTCATAAGTGATATCTTATGATAAATTTCTTTTTCTGTGTGACTTATTTCACTTAGAATCATCGTACCTGAATCCACCCATTTTGCTGCTACTGGTCTTATGACATTGATTTCATGGCTGAGGGATATTCCATCGTACGTAAGTACCACAATTTTTTGAACCATGTTTATATTTTCTGGGATACTTAAGGTGTATCCAAGTTCAGGTCCTTGTATGCAGTGCAGCCCTAAATTTTGGGGTGGCTCTGTCTTATTGATTTTCAGTTTTCCCAAGGTATATTCCCTAGACTGGTAGTGCCCTTGGCTCTGTAGCTCTGTTCTTTACTTGTTTTAGGGAACAGAATGCACTCCTCCAGAGAGGCAGTTGGCAATTTACATCCCGCCCATCAGCATAACAAGGCTCCCTGTTCTCCAGGGCCTGTCTTGCCTTTCTTGTTCTTACACATTTTGTGGATGTCCCTTTTGACCGGTGGGAAGTGATACTTCTTTGTAGTGCAGATTTGCATTGCCCGCTTGCTTGCTTGGCCAAAAAGGGCGTATGCGTTTTCTCCTGAATATATTCAGGAGAAAACGCATACGCCCTTTTTGGCCAAGTGCATCATTGTCGAAGTTGTGCCCCTCTTCCTGTGCTTTAAAGGCAATTCCAACGTACCTCTTGAAATCTGTTTCCTGCTATTCTGCCTCGCTTTCAAGTCCGCCTCGTTGCCTTCCCTCAACAGATTTTTGGACGATAGTTGTCCTTTATTACTCGGCCAGTTTGTGAATTGCTGTGCCCCTGAGCTCCATTTTTCAACTCGTTTTTGGTGAGCTGACCGCAAGTCCAAAATTTTGGTTCAGGACCTATACTGGTTCCCGGTGGGTGGCTGAGAATTTGGTTAATTCTTCTTCCTGCCGGGAAATTACAGTGATATGTGCCCGTCCAAATGCCTAACAGCTACTCTCTCATTGGTTCTCCCTCTTCCCTTTCATCCTCTGCCAAATTGGCAACCTGTGCGAACCAAGAGGTTAAAGGCGCTGTCTCTCCAAGTTGGGAGGTTGATAGTAAAGCAGACGGATAGTGACACCGGAGCACCAGGAGAGGGACTATGCGTTGAGTTTTAGAAACCTTTCGTATTCACAGTGTGTCCGTTCTCTAGGTTTCCCGCACTTGTTATAGCTGTAGTAATATTCCCTTCAACCTGGAGAGTTCGGACCCATGGAATGGGTGCCATGCATTATTGCTTTAAAGGGTCTGCATTTGCTCACCCAATCTCACCAATCGTCTCAGTCCCAAGTGTCCCTCCTTATGCCACATCCAGCTGTCGTTGTAGATAGGGTCATTCCAGCCTTCATCAGAGACCCTGAAGGAATTGTAAAGAATTTCCCAGTTTTTTTGTTTTGTTTTTGAAATTCCTTTTTATAGTGGGTTTGAGCTGATTCTCGCTGCCATATTTATGCCAGTCTAGACACACTTGATTCCCTTACGGAGACATATCAATACATAGGTTTTAAGATTCTTACTAGTCAGATATTTTCCTCTGTGGGAAATATGGGGTTTTGAGTCCCTTTCGCTGAGGACGGTGTAGGTCTTGTCTATTCCATAGTTGGTTTTTGGAACGGTACCTGTGCTTATATCAAACTCTGGTTTTATGCATCATCCCACCTCTCCTTCCCCCTTAAGCAGGTATAAGAGTGTTTTCTAAATGTGAGACACTGTTCTCTTTCCTAACTCAGTTCAAGTGTAGCCATGTTTACAGGATCTTCATAAGTGATATCTTATGATAAGTTTCTTTTTCTGTGTGACTTATTTCACTTAGAATCATCGTACCTGAATCCACCCATTTTGCTGCTACTGGTCTTATGACATTGATTTCATGGCTGAGGGATATTCCATCGTACGTAAGTACCACAATTTTTTGAACCATGTTTATATTTTCTGGGATACTTAAGGTGTATCCAAGTTGAGGCCCTTGTATGCAGTGCAGCCCTAAATTTTGGGGTGGCTCTGTCTTATTGATTTTCAGTTTTCCCAAGGTATATTCCCTAGACTGGTAGTGCCCTTGGCTCTGTAGCTCTGTTCTTTACTTGTTTTAGGGAACAGAATGCACTCCTCCAGAGAGGCAGTTGTCAATTTACATCCCGCCCATCAGCATAATAAGGCTCCCTGTTCTCCAGGGCCTGTCTTGCCTTTCTTGTTCTTACACATTTTGTGGATGTCCCTTTTGACCGGTGGGAAGTGATACTTCTTTGTAGTGCAGATTTGCATTGCCCGCTTGCTTGCTTGGCCAAAAAGGGCGTATGCGTTTTCTCCTGAATATATTCAGGAGAAAACGCATACGCCCTTTTTGGCCAAGTGCATCATTGTCGAAGTTGTGCCCCTCTTCCTGTGCTTTAAAGGCGATTCCAACGTACCTCTGGAAATCTGTTTCCTGCTATTCAGCCTCGCTTTCAAGTCCGCCTCGTTGCCTTCCCTCAACAGATTTTTGGACGTTAGTTGTCCATTATTACTCGGCCAGTTTGTGAATTGCTGTGCCCCTGAGCTCCATTTTTCAACTCATTTTTGGTGAGCTGACCGCAAGTCCAAAATTTTGGTTCAGGACCTATACTGGTTCCCGGTGGGTGGCTGAGACTTTGGTTAATTCTTCTTCCTGCCGGGAAATTACAGTGATATGTGCCCGTCCAAATGCCTAACAGCTACTCTCTCATTGGTTCTCCCTCTTCCCTTTCATCCTCTGCCAAATTGGCAACCTGTGCGAACCAAGAGGTTAAAGGGGCTGTCTCTCCAAGTTGGGAGGTTGATAGTAAAGCAGACGGAAAGTCAAACCGGAGCACCAGGAGAGGGACTATTCGTTGAGTTTTAGAAACCTTTCGTATTCACAGTGTGTCCGTTCTCTAGGTTTCCCGCACATGTTATAGCTGTAGTAATATTCCCTTCAACCTGGAGAGTTCGGACCCATGGAATGGGTGCCATGCATTATTGCTTTAAAGGGTCTGCATTTGCTCACCCAATCTCACTAACCGTCTCAGTCCCAAGTGTCCCTCCTTATGCCACATCCAGCTGTCGTTGTAGATAGGGTCATTCCAGCTTTCATCAGAGACCCTGAAGGAATTGTAAAGAATTTCCCAGTTTTTTTGTTTTGTTTTTGAAATTCCTTTTTATAGTGGGTTTGAGCTGATTCTCGCTGCCATGTTTATGCCAGTCTAGACACAGTTGATTCCCTTACGGAGACATATCAATACATAGGTTTTAAGATTCTTACTAGTCAGATATTTTCCTCTGCGCGAAATATGGGGTTTTGAGTCCCTTTCGCTGAGGACGGTGTAGGTCTTGTCTATTCCATAGTTGGTTTTTGGAACGGTACCTGTGCTTATATCAAACTCTGGTTTTATGCATCACCCCACCTCTCCTTCCCCCTTAAGCAGGTATAAGAGTGTTTTCTAAATGTGAGACACTGTTCTCTTTCCTAACTCAGTTCAAGTGTAGCCATGTTTACAGGATCTTCATAAGTGATATCTTATGATAAGTTTCTTTTTCTGTGTGACTTATTTCACTTAGAATCATCGTACCTGAATCCACCCATTTTGCTGCTACTGGTCTTATGACATTGATTTCATGGCTGAGGGATATTCCATCGTACGTAAGTACCACAATTTTTTGAACCATGTTTATATTTTCTGGGATACTTAAGGTGTATCCAAGTTGAGGTCCTTGTATGCAGTGCAGCCTTAAATTTTGAGGTGGCTCTGTCTTATTGATTTTCAGTTTTCCCAAGGTATATTCCCTAGACTGGTAGTGCCCTTGGCTCTGTAGCTCTGTTCTTTACTTGTTTTAGGGAACAGAATGCACTCCTCCAGAGAGGCAGTTGTGAATTTACATCCCGCCCATCAGCATAACAAGGCTCCCTGTTCTCCAGGGCCTGTCTTGCCTTTCTTGTTCTTACACATTTTGTGGATGTCCCTTTTGACCGGTGGGAAGTGATACTTCTTTGTAGTGCAGATTTGCATTGCCCGCTTGCTTGCTTGGCCAAAAAGGGCGTATGCGTTTTCTCCTGAATATATTCAGGAGAAAACGCATACGCCCTTTTTGGCCAAGTGCATCATTGTCGAAGTTGTGCCCCTCTTCCTGTGCTTTAAAGGCGATTCCAACGTACCTCTTGAAATCTGTTTCCTGCTATTCTGCCTCGCTTTCAAGTCCGCCTCGTTGCCTTCCCTCAACAGATTTTTGGACGATAGTTGTCCTTTATTACTCGGCCAGTTTGTGAATTGCTGTGCCCCTGAGCTCCATTTTTCAACTCGTTTTTGGTGAGCTGACCGCAAGTCCAAAATTTTGGTTCAGGACCTATACTGGTTCCCGGTGGGTGGCTGAGAATTTGGTTAATTCTTCTTCCTGCCGGGAAATTACAGTGATATGTGCCCGTCCAAATGCCTAACAGCCACTCTCTCATTGGTTCTCCCTCTTCCCTTTCATCCTCTGCCAAATTGGCAACCTGTGCGAACCAAGAGGTTAAAGGCGCTGTCTCTCCAAGTTGGGAGGTTGATAGTAAAGCAGACGGAAAGTCAAACCGGAGCCCCAGGAGAGGGACTATGCGTTGAGTTTTAGAAACCTTTCGTATTCACAGTGTGTCCGTTCTCTAGGTTTCCCGCACATGTTATAGCTGTAGTAATATTCCCTTCAACCTGGAGAGTTCGGACCCATGGAATGGGTGCCATGCATTATTGCTTTAAAGGGTCTGCATTTGCTCACCCAATCTCACCAATCGTCTCAGTCCCAAGTGTCCCTCCTTATGCCACATCCAGCTGTCGTTGTAGATAGGGTCATTCCAGCCTTCATCAGAGACCCTGAAGGAATTGTAAAGAATTTCCCAGTTTTTTTGTTTTGTTTTTGAAATTCCTTTTTAGAGTGGGTTTGAGCTGATTCTCGCTGCCATGTTTATGCCAGTCTAGACACACTTGATTCCCTTATGGAGACATATCAATACATAGGTTTTAAGATTCTTACTAGTCAGATATTTTCCTCTGCGGGAAATATGGGGTTTTGATTCCCTTTCGCTGAGGATGGTGTAGGTCTTGTCTATTCCATAGTTGGTTTTTGGAACGGTACCTGTGCTTATATCAAACTCTGGTTTTATGCATCACCCCACCTCTCCTTCCCCCTTAAGCAGGTATAAGAGTATTTTCTAAATGTGAGACACTGTTCTCTTTCCTAACTCAGTTCAAGTGTAGCCATGTTTACAGGATCTTCATAAGTGATATCTTATGATAAGTTTCTTTTTCTGTGTGACTTATTTCACTTAGAATCATCGTACCTGAATCCACCCATTTTGCTGCTACTGGTCTTATGACATTGATTTCATGGCTGAGGGATATTCCATCGTACGTAAGTACCACAATTTTTTGAACCATGTTTATATTTTCTGGGATACTTAAGGTGTATCCAAGTTGAGGTCCTTGTATGCAGTGCAGCCTTAAATTTTGGGGTGGCTCTGTCTTATTGATTTTCAGTTTTCCCAAGGTATATTCCCTAGACTGGTAGTGCCCTTGGCTCTGTAGCTCTGTTCTTTACTTGTTTTAGGGAACAGAATGCACTCCTCCAGAGAGGCAGTTGGCAATTTACATCCCGCCCATCAGCATAACAAGGCTCCCTGTTCTCCAGGGCCTGTCTTGCCTTTCTGGTTTTTACACATTTTGTGGATGTCCCTTTTGACCGGTGGGAAGTGATACTTCTTTGTAGTGCAGATTTGCATTGCCCGCTTGCTTGCTTGGCCAAAAAGGGCGTATGCGTTTTCTCCTGAATATATTCAGGAGAAAACGCGTACGCCCTTTTTGGCCAAGTGCATCATTGTCGAAGTTGTGCCCCTCTTCCTGTGCTTTAAAGGCGATTCCAACGTACCTCTTGAAATCTGTTTCCTGCTATTCTGCCTCGCTTTCAAGTCCGCCTCGTTGCCTTCCCTCAACAGATTTTTGGACGATAGTTGTCCTTTATTACTCGGCCAGTTTGTGAATTGCTGTGCCCCTGAGCTCCATTTTTCAACTCGTTTTTGGTGAGCTGACCGCAAGTCCAAAATTTTGGTTCAGGACCTATACTGGTTCCCGGTGGGTGGCTGAGAATTTGGTTAATTCTTCTTCCTGCCGGGAAATTACAGTGATATGTGCCCGTCCAAATGCCTAACAGCTACTCTCTCATTGGTTCTCCCTCTTCCCTTTCATCCTCTGCCAAATTGGAAACCTTTGTGAACCAGGAGGTTAAAGGGGCTGTCTCTCCAAGTTGGGAGGTTGATAGTAAAGCAGATGGAAAGTCAAACCGGAGCACCAGGACAGGGACTATTCGTTGAGTTTTAGAAACCTTTCGTATTCATAGTGTGTCTGTTCTCTAGGTTTCCCGTACATGTTATAGCTGTAGTAATATTCCATTCAACCTGGATAGTTGGGACCCATGGAATGGGTGCCAGGCATTTGTGCTTTAAAGGGTCTGCATTTGCTCACCCAACCTCACCAATCGTCTCAGTCCCAAGTGTCCCTCCTTATGCCACATCCAGCTGTCGTTGTAGATAGTGTCATTCCAGGTTTCATCAGAGACCCTGAAGGAATTGTAAAGAATTTCCCAGTTTTTTTGTTTTGTTTTTGAAATTCCTTTTTATAGTGGGTTTGAGCTGATTCTCGCTGCCATGTTTATGCCAGTCTAGACACACTTGATCCCCTTATAGATACATATCAATACATAGGTTTTAAGATTCTTACTAGTCAGATATATTCCTCTGCGGGAAATATGGGGTTTTGAGTCCCTTTCACTGAGGAAGGTGTAGGTCTTGTCTATTCCATAGTTGGTTTTTGGAACGGTACCTGTGCTTATATCAAACTCTGGTTTTATGCATCTCCCCACCTCTCCTTCCCCCTTAAGCAGGCATAAGAGTGTTTTCTAAATGTGAGACACTGTTCTCTTTCCTAACTCAGTTCAAGTGTAGCAATGTTTACAGGATCTTCATAAGTGATATCTTATGATAAGTTTCTTTTTCTCTGTGACTTATTTCACTTAGAATCATCGTACCTGAATCCACCCATTTTGCTGCTACTGGTCTTATGACATTGATTTCATGGCTGAGGGATATTCCATCGTACGTAAGTACCACAATTTTTTGAAACATTTTTATATTTCCTGGGATATTTAAGGTGTACCCAAGTTGAGGTCCTTGTAAGCAGTGAAGCCCTAAGTTTCAGGGTGGCTCTGTCTTATTGATTTTCAATTTTCCCAAGGTATATTCCCTAGACTGGAAGTGCCCTTGGCTCTGTAGCTCTGTTCTTTGCTTGTTTTAGGGAACACAATGCACTCCTCCAGAGAGGCAGTTGGCAATTTACATCCCGCCCATCAGCATAACAAGGCTCCCTGTTCTCCAGGGCCTGTCTTGCCTTACTGGTTTTTACACATTTTGTGGATGTCCCTTTTAACCGGTGGGAAGTGATACTTCTTTGTAGTGCAGATTTGCATTGCCCGCTTGCTTGCTTGGCCAAAAATGTCGTATGCGTTTTCTCCTGAATATATTCAGGAGAAAACGCGTACGCCCTTTTTGGCCAAGTGCATCATTGTCGAAGTTGTGCCCCTCTTCCTGTGCTTTAAAGGCGATTCCAACGTACCTCTTGAAATCTGTTTCCTGCTATTCTGCCTCGCTTTCAAGTCCGCCTCTTTGCCTTCCCTCAACAGATTTTTGGACGATAGTTGTCCTTTAATACTCGGCCAGTTTGTGAATTGATGTGCCCCTGAGCTCCATTTTTCAACCCGTTTTTGGTAAGCTGACCGCAAGTCCAACATTTTGGTTTAGGACCTATGCTGGTTCCCGGTGGGGGGCTGAGACTTTGGTTAATTCTTCTTCCTGCCGGGAAGTTAGAGTGATATGTGCCCGTCCAAATGCCTAACAGCTACTCTCTCATTGGTTCTCCCTCTTCCCTTTCATCCTCTGCCAAATTTTAAACCTGTGCGAACCAGGAGATTAAAGGGGCTGTCTCTCCAAGTTGGGAGGTTGATAGTAAAGCAGACGGAATGTCAAACCGGAGCACCAGGAGAAGGACTATTCGTTGAGTTTTAGAAACCTTTCGTATTCACAGTGTGTCCGTTCTCTAGGTTTCCCGTACATGTTATAGCTGTAGTAATACTCCCTTCAACCTGCAGAGTTGGGACCCATGGAATGGGTGCCATGCATTATTGCTTTAAAGGGTCTCCATTTGCTCACCCAATCTCACCCATCGTCTCAGTCCCAAGTGTCCCTCCTTATGCCACATCCAGCTGTCATTGTAGATAGGGTCATTCCAGGTTTCATCAGAGACCCTGAAGGAATTGTAAAGAATTTCCCAGTTTTTTTGTTTTGTTTTTGTAATTCCTTTTTAGAGTGGGTTTGAGCTGATTCTCGCTGCCATGTTTATGCCAGTCTAGACACACTTGATTCCCTTATGGAGACATATCAATACATAGGTTTTAGGATTCTTACTAGTCAGATATATTCCTCTGCGCGACATATGGGTTTTTGAGTCCCTTTCACTGAGGAAGGTGTAGGTCTTGTCTATTCCATAGTTGGTTTTTGGAACGGTACCTGTGCTTATATCAACCTTGGTTTTATGCATCACCCGACCTCTCCTTCCCCCTTAAGCAGGCATAAGAGTGTTTTCTAAATGTGAGACACTGTTCTCTTTCCTAACTCAGTTCAAGTGTAGCCATGTTTACAGGAACTTCATAAGTGATATCTTATGATAAGTTTCTTTTTCTGTGTGACATATTTCACTTAGAATCATCGTACCTGAATCCACCCATTTTGCTGCTACTGGTCTTATGACATTGATTTCATGGCTGAGGGATATTCCATCGTACGTAATTACCACAATTTTTTGAAACATTTTTATATTTCCTGGGATATTTAAGGTGTACCCAAGTTGAGGTCCTTGTAAGCAGTGCAGCCCTGAATTTTGGGGTGGCTCTGTCTTATTGATTTTCAGTTTTCCCAAGGTATATTCCCTAGACTGGAAGTGCCCTTGGCTCTGTAGCTGTGTTGTTTACTTGTTTTAGGGAACACAATGTACTCCTCCAGAGAGGCAGTTGGCAATTTACATCCCGCCCATCAGCATAAAAAGGCTCCCTGTTCTCCAGAGCCTGTCTTGCCTTTCTGGTTTTTACACATTTTGTGGATGTCGCTTTTGACCGGTGGGCAGTGACACTTCTTTGTAGTGAAGATTTTCATAGCCCGCTTGCTTGCTTGGCCAAAAAGGGCGTATGCGTTTTCTCCTGAATATATTCAGGAGAAAACGCATACGCACTTTTTGGCCAAGTGCATCATTGTCGAAGTTGTGCCCCTCTTCCTGTGCTTTAAAGGTGATTCCAACGTACCTCTTGAAATATGCTTCCTGCTATTCTGCCTCGCATTCAAGTCCACCTCGTTGCCTTCCCTCAACAGATTTTTGGACAATAGTTGTCCTTTATTACTCGGCCAGTTTGTGAATTGCTGTGCCCATAAGCTCCATTTTTCAACAAGTGTTTGGTGAGGTGACCGCAAGTCCAAAATTTTGGTTCACGACCTATACTGTTTCCCGGTGGGGGGCTGAGACTTTGGTTAATTCTTCTTCCTGCTGGGAAATTACAGTGATATGTGCCCGTCCAAATGCCTAACAGCTACTCTCTCATTGGTTCTCCCTCTTCCCTTTCATCCTCTGCCAAATTGGCAACCTGTGCGAACCAGGAGGTTAAAGGGGCTGTCTCTCCAAGTTGGGAGGTTGATAGTAAAGCAGATGGAAAGTCAAAACGGAGCACCAGGAGAGGGACTATTCGTTGAGTTTTAGAAACCTTTCGTATTCACAGTGTGTCCGTTCTCTAGGTTTCCCGTACATGTTATAGCTGTAGTAATATTCCCTTCAACCTGGAGAGTTGGGACCCATGGAATGGGTGCCAGGCATTTGTGCTTTAAAGGGTCTGCATTTGCTCACCCAATCTCACCAATCGTCTCAGTCCCAAGTGTCCCTCCTTATGCCACATCCAGCTGTCGTTGTAGATAGGGTCATTCCAGGTTTCATCAGAGACCCTGAAGGAATTGCAAAGAATTTCCCAGTTTTTTTGTTTTGTTTTTGAAATTCCTTTTTATAGTGGGTTTGAGCTGATTCTCGCTGCCATGTCTATGCCAGTCTAGACACACTTGTTTCCCGTACGGAGACACATGAATACATAGGTTTTAAGATTCTTACTAGTCAGATATATTCCTCTGTGGGAAATATGGGGTTTTGAGTCCCTTTCACTGAGGAAGGTGTACGTCTTGTCTTTTCCATAGTTGGTTTTTGGAACGGTACCTGTGCTTATATCAAACTCTGGGTTTATGCATCACCCCACCTCTCCTTCCCCCTTAAGCAGGCATAAGAGTGTTTTCTAAATGTGAGACACTGTTGTCTTTCCTAACTCAGTTCAAGTGTAGCCATGTTTACAGGATCTTCATAAGTGATATCTTTTGATAAGTTTATTTTTCTGTGTGACTTATTTCACTTAGAATCACCGTACCTGAATCCACTCATTTTGCTGCTACTGGTCTTATGACTTTTATTTCATGGTTGAGGGATATTCCATCATACGTAAGTACCACAATATTTTGAACCATTTTTATATTTCCTGGGATATTTAATGTGTACCCAAGTTGAGGTTCTTGTAAGCAGTGCAGCCCTAAATTTTGGGGTGGCTCTTTCTTATGGATTTTCAGTTTTCCCAAGGTATATTCCCTAGACTGGAAGTGCCCTTGGCTCTGTAGCTCTGTTGTTTACTTGTTTTAGGCCACACAATGCATTCCTCCAGAGAAGCAGTTGACAGTTTTTATCTCGCCCAACACTATAACAAGTATCCCTGTTCTCCAGGGCCTGTCTTGCCTTTCTGGATTTTACACATTTTGTGGATGTCCCTTTTGACCGGTGGGAAGTGATACTTCTTTGTAGTGCAGATTTGCATTGCCCGCTTGCTTGCTTGGCCAAAAAGGGCGTATGCGTTTTCTCCTGAATATATTCAGGAGAAAACGCATACGCCCTTTTTGGCCAAGTGCATCATTGTCGAAGTTGTGCCCCTCTTCCTGTGCTTTAAAGGCGATTCCAACGTACCTCTTGAAATCTGTTTCCTGCTATTCTGCCTCGCTTTCAAGTCCGCCTCGTTGCCTTCCCTCAACAGATTTTTGGACGATAGTTGTCCTTTATTACTTGGCCAGTTTGTGAATTGCTGTGCCCCTGAGCTCCATTTTTCAACTCGTTTTTGGTGAGCTGACCGCAAGTTCAAAATTTTGGTTCAGGATCTATACTGATTCCCGGAGGGTGGCTGAGACTTTGGTTAATTCTTCTTCCTGCTGGGAAATTACAGTGATATGTGCCCGTCCAAATGCCTAACAGCCACTCTCTCATTGGTTCTCCCTCTTCCCTTTCATCCTCTGCCAAATTGGCAACCTGTGCGAACCAAGAGGTTAAAGGTGCTGTCTCTCCAAGTTGGGAGGTTGATAGTAAAGCAGACGGAAAGTCAAACCGGAGCACCAGGAGAGGGACTATGCGTTGAGTTTTAGAAACCTTTCGTATTCACAGTGTGTCCGTTCTCTAGGTTTCCCGCACATGTTATAGCTGTAGTAATATTCCCTTCAACCTGGAGAGTTCGGACCCATGGAATGGGTGCCATGCATTATTGCTTTAAAGGGTCTGCATTTGCTCACCCAATCTCACCAATCGTCTCAGTCCCAAGTGTCCCTCCTTATGCCACATCCAGCTGTCGTTGTAGATAGGGTCATTCCAGCTTTCATCAGAGACCCTGAAGGAATTGTAAAGAATTTCCCAGTTTTTTTGTTTTGTTTTTGAAATTCCTTTTTATAGTGGGTTTGAGCTGATTCTCGCTGCCATGTTTATGCCAGTCTAGACACAGTTGATTCCCTTACAGAGACATATCAATACATAGGTTTTAAGATTCTTACTAGTCAGATATTTTCCTCTGCGGGAAATATGGGGTTTTGAGTCCCTTTCGCTGAGGACGGTGTAGGTCTTGTCTATTCCATAGTTGGTTTTTGGAACGGTACCTGTGCTTATATCAAACTCTGGTTTTATGCATCACCCCACCTCTCCTTCCCCCTTAAGCAGGTATAAGAGTGTTTTCTAAATGTGAGACACTGTTCTCTTTCCTAACTCAGTTCAAGTGTAGCCATGTTTACAGGATCTTCATAAGTGATATCTTATGATAAGTTTCTTTTTCTGTGTGACTTATTTCACTTAGAATCATCGTACCTGAATCCACCCATTTTGCTGCTACTGGTCTTATGACATTGATTTCATGGCTGAGGGATATTCCATCGTACGTAAGTACCACAATTTTTTGAACCATGTTTATATTTTCTGGGATACTTAAGGTGTATCCAAGTTCAGGTCCTTGTAAGCAGTGCAGCCCTAAATTTTGGGGTGGCTCTGTCTTATTGATTTTCAGTTTTCCCAAGGTATATTCCCTAGACTGGTAGTGCCCTTGGCTCTGTAGCTCTGTTCTTTACTTGTTTTAGGGAACAGAATGCACTCCTCCAGAGAGGCAGTTGGCAATTTACATCCCGCCCATCAGCAAAACAAGGCTCCCTGTTCTCCAGGGCCTGTCTTGCCTTTCTTGTTCTTACACATTTTGTGGATGTCCCTTTTGACCGGTGGGAAGTGATACTTCTTTGTAGTGCAGATTTGCATTGCCCGCTTGCTTGCTTGGCCAAAAAGGGCGTATGCGTTTTCTCCTGAATATATTCAGGAGAAAACGCATACGCCCTTTTTGGCCAAGTGCATCATTGTCGAAGTTGTGCCCCTCTTCCTGTGCTTTAAAGGCGATTCCAACGTACCTCTTGAAATCTGTTTCCTGCTATTCTGCCTCGCTTTCAAGTCCGCCTCGTTGCCTTCCCTCAACAGATTTTTGGACGATAGTTGTCCTTTATTACTCGGCCAGTTTGTGAATTGCTGTGCCCCTGAGCTCCATTTTTCAACTCGTTTTTGGTGAGCTGACCGCAAGTCCAAAATTTTGGTTCAGGACCTATACTGGTTCCCGGTGGGTGGCTGAGAATTTGGTTAATTCTTCTTCCTGCCGGGAAATTACAGTGATATGTGCCCGTCCAAATGCCTAACAGCTACTCTCTCATTGGTTCTCCCTCTTCCCTTTCATCCTCTGCCAAATTGGCAACCTGTGCGAACCAAGAGGTTAAAGGGGCTGTCTCTCCAAGTTGGGAGGTTGATAGTAAAGCAGACGGAAAGTCAAACCGGAGCACCAGGGGAGGGACTATGCGTTGAGTTTTAGAAACCTTTCGTATTCACAGTGTGTCCGTTCCCTAGGTTTCCCGCACATGTTATAGCTGTAGTAATATTCCCTTCAACCTGGAGAGTTCGGACCCATGGAATGGGTGCCATGCATTATTGCTTTAAAGGGTCTGCATTTGCTCACCCAATCTCACCAATCGTCTCAGTCCCAAGTGTCCCTCCTTATGCCACATCCAGCTGTCGTTGTAGATAGGGTCATTCCAGCTTTCATCAGAGACCCTGAAGGAATTGTAAAGAATTTCCCAGTTTTTTTGTTTTGTTTTTGAAATTCCTTTTTATAGTGGGTTTGAGCTGATTCTCGCTGCCATGTTTATGCCAGTCTAGACACACATGATTCCCTTATGGAGACATATCAATACATAGGTTTTAAGATTCTTACTAGTCAGATATTTTCCTCTGCGGGAAATATGGGGTTTTGAGTCCCTTTCGCTGAGGACGGTGTAGGTCTTGTCTATTCCATAGTTGGTTTTTGGAACGGTACCTGTGCTTATATCAAACTCTGGTTTTATGCATCACCCCACCTCTCCTTCCCCCTTAAGCAGGTATAAGAGTGTTTTCTAAATGTGAGACACTGTTCTCTTTCCTAACTCAGTTCAAGTGTAGCCATGTTTACAGGATCTTCATAAGTGATATCTTATGATAAGTTTCTTTTTCTGTGTGACTTATTTCACTTAGAATCATCGTACCTGAATCCACCCATTTTGCTGCTACTGGTCTTATGACATTGATTTCATGGCTGAGGGATATTCCATCGTACGTAAGTACCACAATTTTTTGAACCATGTTTATATTTTCTGGGATACTTAAGGTGTATCCAAGTTCAGGTCCTTGTATGCAGTGCAGCCCTAAATTTTGGGGTGGCTCTGTCTTATTGATTTTCAGTTTTCCCAAGGTATATTCCCTAGACTGGTAGTGCCCTTGGCTCTGTAGCTCTGTTCTTTACTTGTTTTAGGGAACAGAATGCACTCCTCCAGAGAGGCAGTTGGCAATTTACATCCCGCCCATCAGCATAACAAGGCTCCCTGTTCTCCAGGGCCTGTCTTGCCTTTCTTGTTCTTACACATTTTGTGGATGTCCCTTTTGACCGGTGGGAAGTGATACTTCTTTGTAGTGCAGATTTGCATTGCCCGCTTGCTTGCTTGGCCAAAAAGGGCGTATGCGTTTTCTCCTGAATATATTCAGGAGAAAACGCATACGCCCTTTTTGGCCAAGTGCATCATTGTCGAAGTTGTGCCCCTCTTCCTGTGCTTTAAAGGCGATTCCAACGTACCTCTTGAAATCTGTTTCCTGCTATTCTGCCTCGCTTTCAAGTCCGCCTCCTTGCCTTCCCTCAACAGATTTTTGGACGATAGTTGTCCTTTATTACTCGGCCAGTTTGTGAATTGCTGTGCCCCTGAGCTCCATTTTTCAACTCGTTTTTGGTGAGCTGACCGCAAGTCCAAAATTTTGGTTCAGGACCTATACTGGTTCCCGGTGGGTGGCTGAGAATTTGGTTAATTCTTCTTCCTGCCGGGAAATTACAGTGATATGTGCCCGTCCAAATGCCTAACAGCTACTCTCTCATTGGTTCTCCCTCTTCCCTTTCATCCTCTGCCAAATTGGCAACCTGTGCGAACCAAGAGGTTAAAGGGGCTGTCTCTCCAAGTTGGGAGGTTGATAGTAAAGCAGACGGAAAGTCAAACCGGAGCACCAGGAGAGGGACTATGCGTTGAGTTTTAGAAACCTTTCGTATTCACAGTGTGTCCGTTCTCTAGGTTTCCCGCACTTGTTATAGCTGTAGTAATATTCCCTTCAACCTGGAGAGTTCGGACCCATGGAATGGGTGCCATGCATTATTGCTTTAAAGGGTCTGCATTTGCTCACCCAATCTCACCAATCGTCTCAGTCCCAAGTGTCCCTCCTTATGCCACATCCAGCTGACGTTGTAGATAGGGTCATTCCAGCCTTCATCAGAGACCCTGAAGGAATTGTAAAGAATTTCCCAGTTTTTTTGTTTTGTTTTTGAAATTCCTTTTTATAGTGGGTTTGAGCTGATTCTCGCTGCCATGTTTATGCCAGTCTAGACACACTTGATTCCCTTACGGAGACATATCAATACATAGGTTTTAAGATTCTTACTAGTCAGATATTTTCCTCTGCGGGAAATATGGGGTTTTGAGTCCCTTTCGCTGAGGACGGTGTAGGTCTTGTCTATTCCATAGTTGGTTTTTGGAACGGTACATGTGCTTATATCAAACTCTGGTTTTATGCATCACCCCACCTCTCCTTCCCCCTTAAGCAGGTATAAGAGTGTTTTCTAAATGTGAGACCCTGTTCTCTTTCCTAACTCAGTTCAAGTGTAGCCATGTTTACAGGATCTTCATAAGTGATATCTTATGATAAGTTTCTTTTTCTGTGTGACTTATTTCACTTAGAATCATCGTACCTGAATCCACCCATTTTGCTGCTACTGGTCTTATGACATTGATTTCATGGCTGAGGGATATTCCATTGTACGTAAGTACCACAATTTTTTGAACCATGTTTATATTTTCTGGGATACTTAAGGTGTATCCAAGTTCAGGTCCTTGTATGCAGTGCAGCCCTAAATTTTGGGGTGGCTCTGTCTTATTGATTTTCAGTTTTCCCAAGGTATATTCCCTAGACTGTTAGTGCCCTTGGCTCTGTAGCTCTGTTCTTTACTTGTTTTAGGGAACAGAATGCACTCCTCCAGAGAGGCAGTTGGCAATTTACATCCCGCCCATCAGCATAACAAGGCTCCCTGTTCTCCAGGGCCTGTCTTGCCTTTCTTGTTCTTACACATTTTGTGGATGTCCCTTTTGACCGGTGGGAAGTGATACTTCTTTGTAGTGCAGATTTGCATTGCCCGCTTGCTTGCTTGGCCAAAAAGGGCGTATGCGTTTTCTCCTGAATATATTCAGGAGAAAACGCATACGCCCTTTTTGGCCAAGTGCATCATTGTCGAAGTTGTGCCACTCTTCCTGTGCTTTAAAGGCGATTCCAACGTACCTCTTGAAATCTGTTTCCTGCTATTCTGCCTCGCTTTCAAGTCTGCCTCGTTGCCTTCCCTCAACAGATTTTTGGACGATAGTTGTCCTTTATTACTCAGCCAGTTTGTGAATTGCTGTGCCCCTGAGCTCCATTTTTCAACTCGTTTTTGGTGAGCTGACCGCAAGTCCAAAATTTTGGTTCAGGACCTATACTGGTTCCCGGTGGGTGGCTGAGAATTTGGTTAATTCTTCTTCCTGCCGGGAAATTACAGTGATATGTGCCCGTCCAAATGCCTAACAGCTACTCTCTCATTGGTTCTCCCTCTTCCCTTTCATCCTCTGCCAAATTGGCAACCTGTGCGAACCAAGAGGTTAAAGGCGCTGTCTCTCCAAGTTGGGAGGTTGATAGTAAAGCAGACGGAAAGTCAAACCGGAGCACCAGGAGAGGGACTATGCGTTGAGTTTTAGAAACCTTTCGTATTCACAGTGTGTCCGTTCTCTAGGTTTCCCGCACATGTTATAGCTGTAGTAATATTCCCTTCAACCTGGAGAGTTCGGACCCATGGAATGGGTGCCATGCATTATTGCTTTAAAGGGTCTGCATTTGCTCACCCAATCTCACCAATCGTCTCAGTCCCAAGTGTCCCTCCTTATGCCACATCCAGCTGTTGTTGTAGATAGGGTCATTCCAGCTTTCATCAGAGACCCTGAAGGAATTGTAAAGAATTTCCCAGTTTTTTTGTTTTGTTTTTGAAATTCCTTTTTATAGTGGGTTTGAGCTGATTCTCGCTGCCATGTTTATGCCAGTCTAGACACACATGATTCCCTTATGGAGACATATCAATACATAGGTTTTAAGATTCTTACTAGTCAGATATTTTCCTCTGCGGGAAATATGGGGTTTTGAATCCCTTTCGCTGACGACGGTGTAGGTCTTGTCTATTCCATAGTTGGTTTTTGGAACGGTACCTGTGCTTATATCAAACTCTGGTTTTATGCATCACCCCACCTCTCCTTCCCCCTTAAGCAGGTATAAGAGTGTTTTCTAAATGTGAGACACTGTTCTCTTTCCTAACTCAGTTCAAGTGTAGCCATGTTTACAGGATCTTCATAAGTGATATCTTATGATAAGTTTCTTTTTCTGTGTGACTTATTTCACTTAGAATCATCGTACCTGAATCCACCCATTTTGCTGCTACTGGTCTTATGACATTGATTTCATGGCTGAGGGATATTCCATCGTACGTAAGTACCACAATTTTTTGAACCATGTTTATATTTTCTGGGATACTTAAGGTGTATCCAAGTTGAGGTCCTTGTATGCAGTGCAGCCCTAAATTTTGGGGTGGCTCTGTCTTATTGATTTTCAGTTTTCCCAAGGTATATTCCCTAGGCTGGTAGTGCCCTTGGCTCTGTAGCTCTGTTCTTTACTTGTTTTAGGGAACAGAATGCACTCCTCCAGAGAGGCAGTTGGCAATTTACATCCCGCCCATCAGCATAACAAGGCTCCCTGTTCTCCAGGGCCTGTCTTGCCTTTCTTGTTCTTACACATTTTGTGGATGTCCCTTTTGACCAGTGGGAAGTGATACTTCTTTGTAGTGCAGATTTGCATTGCCCACTTGATTGCTTGGCCAAAAAGGGCGTATGCGTTTTCTCCTGAATATATTCAGGAGAAAACGCATACGCCCTTTTTGGCCAAGTGCATCATTGTCGAAGTTGTGCCCCTCTTCCTGTGCTTTAAAGGTGATTCCAACGTACCTCTTGAAATCTGTTTCCTGCTATTCTGCCTCGCTTTCAAGTCCGCCTCATTGCCTTCCCTCAACAGATTTTTGGACGATAGTTGTCCTTTATTACTCGGCCAGTTTGTGAATTGCTGTGCCCCTGAGCTCCATTTTTCAACTCGTTTTTGGTGAGCTGAGCGCAAGTCCAAAATTTTGGTTCAGGACCTATACTGGTTCCCGGTGGGTGGCTGAGAATTTGGTTAATTCTTCTTCCTGCCGGGAAATTACAGTGATATGTGCCCGTCCAAATGCCTAACAGCTACTCTCTCATTGGTTCTCCCTCTTCCCTTTCATCCTCTGCCAAATTGGCAACCTGTGCGAACCAAGAGGTTAAAGGGGCTGTCTCTCCAAGTTGGGAGGTTGATAGTAAAGCAGACGGAAAGTCAAACCGGAGCACCAGGAGAGGGACTATGCGTTGAGTTTTAGAAACCTTTCGTATTCACAGTGTGTCCGTTCCCTAGGTTTCCCGCACATGTTATAGCTGTAGTAATATTCCCTTCAACCTGGAGAGTTCGGACCCATGGAATGGGTGCCATGCATTATTGCTTTAAAGGGTCTGCATTTGCTCACCCAATCTCACCAACCGTCTCAGTCCCAAGTGTCCCTCCTTATGCCACATCCAGCTGTCGTTGTAGATAGGGTCATTCCAGCTTTCATCAGAGACCCTGAAGGAATTGTAAAGAATTTCCCAGTTTTTTTGTTTTGTTTTTGAAATTCCTTTTTATAGTGGGTTTGAGCTGATTCTCGCTGCCATGTTTATGCCAGTCTAGACACACTTGATTCCCTTACGGAGACATATCAATACATAGGTTTTAAGATTCTTACTAGTCAGATATTTTCCTCTGCGGGAAATATGGGGTTTTGAGTCCCTTTCGCTGACGACGGTGTAGGTCTTGTCTATTCCATAGTTGGTTTTTGGAACGGTACCTGTGCTTATATCAAACTCTGGTTTTATGCATCACCCCACCTCTCCTTCCCCCTTAAGCAGGTATAAGAGTGTTTTCTAAATGTGAGACACTGTTCTCTTTCCTAACTCAGTTCAAGTGTAGCCATGTTTACAGGATCTTCATAAGTGATATCTTATGATAAGTTTCTTTTTCTGTGTGACTTATTTCACTTAGAATCATCATACCTGAATCCACCCATTTTGCTGCTACTGGTCTTATGACATTGATTTCATGGCTGAGGGATATTCCATCGTACGTAAGTACCACAATTTTTTGAACCATGTTTATATTTTCTGGGATACTTAAGGCATATCCAAGTTGAGGTCCTTGTATGCAGTGCAGCCTTAAATTTTGGGGTGGCACTGTCTTATTGATTTTCAGTTTTCCCAAGGTATATTCCCTAGACCTGTAGTGCCCTTGGCTCTGTAGCTCTGTTCTTTACTTGTTTTAGGGAACAGAATGCACTCCTCCAGAGAGGCAGTTGGCAATTTACATCCCGCCCATCAGCATAACAAGGCTCCCTGTTCTCCAGGGCCTGTCTTGCCTTTCTTGTTCTTACACATTTTGTGGATGTCCCTTTTGACCGGTGGGAAGTGATACTTCTTTGCAGTGCAGATTTGCATTGCCCGCTTGCTTGCTTGGCCAAAAAGGGCGTATGCGTTTTCTCCTGAATATATTCAGGAGAAAACGCATACGCCCTTTTTGGCCAAGTGCATCATTGTCGAAGTTGTGCCCCTCTTCCTGTGCTTTAAAGGCGATTCCAACGTACCTCTTGAAATCTGTTTCCTGCTATTCTGCCTCGCTTTCAAGTCCGCCTCGATGCCTTCCCTCAACAGATTTTTGGACGATAGTTGTCCTTTATTACTCGGCCAGTTTGTGAATTGCTGTGCCCCTGAGCTCCATTTTTCAACTCGTTTTTGGTGAGCTGACCGCAAGTCCAAAATTTTGGTTCAGGACCTATACTGGTTCCCGGTGGGTGGCTGAGAATTTGGTTAATTCTTCTTCCTGCCGGGAAATTACAGTGATATGTGCCCATCCAAATGCCTAACAGCCACTCTCTCATTGGTTCTCCCTCTTCCCTTTCATCCTCTGCCAAATTGGCAACCTGTGCGAACCAAGAGGTTAAAGGCGCTGTCTCTCCAAGTTGGGAGGTTGATAGTAAAGCAGACGGAAAGTCAAACCGGAGCACCAGGAGAGGGACTATGCGTTGAGTTTTAGAAACCTTTCGTATTCACAGTGTGTCCGTTCTCTAGGTTTCCCGCACATGTTATATCTGTAGTAATATTCCCTTCAACCTGGAGAGTTCGGACCCATGGAATGGGTGCCATGCATTATTGCTTTAAAGGGTCTGCATTTGCTCACCCAATCTCACCAATCGTCTCAGTCCCAAGTGTCCCTCCTTATGCCACATCCAGCTGTCGTTGTAGATAGGGTCATTCCAGCTTTCATCAGAGACCCTGAAGGAATTGTAAAGAATTTCCCAGTTTTTTTGTTTTGTTTTTGAAATTCCTTTTTATAGTGGGTTTGAGCTGATTCCCGCTGCCATGTTTATGCCAGTCTAGACACACTTGATTCCCTTAAGGAGACATATCAATACATAGGTTTTAAGATTCTTACTAGTCAGATATTTTCCTCTGCGGGAAATATGGGGTTTTGAGTCCCTTTCGCTGAGGACGGTGTAGGTCTTGTCTATTCCATAGTTGGTTTTTGGAACGGTACCTGTGTTTATATCAAACTCTGGTTTTATGCATCACCCCACCTCTCCTTCCCCCTTAAGCAGGTATAAGAGTGTTTTCTAAATGTGAGACACTGTTCTCTTTCCTAACTCAGTTCAAGTGTAGCCATGTTTACAGGATCTTCATAAGTGATATCTTATGATAAGTTTCTTTTTCTGTGTGACTTATTTCACTTAGAATCATCGTACCTGAATCCACCCATTTTGCTGCTACTGGTCTTATGACATTGATTTCATGGCTGAGGGATATTCCATCGTACGTAAGTACCACAATTTTTTGAACCATGTTTATATTTTCTGGGATACTTAAGGTGTATCCAAGTTCAGGTCCTTGTATGCAGTGCAGCCCTAAATTTTGGGGTGGCTCTGTCTTATTGATTTTCAGTTTTCCCAAGGTATATTCCCTAGACTGGTAGTGCCCTTGGCTCTGTAGCTCTGTTCTTTACTTGTTTTAGGGAACAGAATGCACTCCTCCAGAGAGGCAGTTGGCAATTTACATCCCGCCCATCAGCATAACAAGGCTCCCTGTTCTCCAGGGCCTGTCTTGCCTTTCTTGTTCTTACACATTTTGTGGATGTCCCTTTTGACCGGTGGGAAGTGATACTTCTTTGTAGTGCAGATTTGCATTGCCCGCTTGCTTGCTTGGCCAAAAAGGGCGTATGCGTTTTCTCCTGAATATATTCAGGAGAAAACGCATACGCCCTTTTTGGCCAAGTGCATCATTGTCGAAGTTGTGCCCCTCTTCCTGTGCTTTAAAGGCGATTCCAACGTACCTCTTGAAATCTGTTTCCTGCTATTCTGCCTCGCTTTCAAGTCCGCCTCCTTGCCTTCCCTCAACAGATTTTTGGACGATAGTTGTCCTTTATTACTCGGCCAGTTTGTGAATTGCTGTGCCCCTGAGCTCCATTTTTCAACTCGTTTTTGGTGAGCTGACCGCAAGTCCAAAATTTTGGTTCAGGACCTATACTGGTTCCCGGTGGGTGGCTGAGAATTTGGTTAATTCTTCTTCCTGCCAGGAAATTACAGTGATATGTGCCCGTCCAAATGCCTAACAGCTACTCTCTCATTGGTTCTCCCTCTTCCCTTTCATCCTCTGCCAAATTGGCAACCTGTGCGAACCAAGAGGTTAAAGGGGCTGTCTCTCCAAGTTGGGAGGTTGATAGTAAAGCAGACGGAAAGTCAAACCGGAGCACCAGGAGAGGGACTATGCGTTGAGTTTTAGAAACCTTTCGTATTCACAGTGTGTCCGTTCTCTAGGTTTCCCGCACTTGTTATAGCTGTAGTAATATTCCCTTCAACCTGGAGAGTTCGGACCCATGGAATGGGTGCCATGCATTATTGCTTTAAAGGGTCTGCATTTGCTCACCCAATCTCACCAATCGTCTCAGTCCCAAGTGTCCCTCCTTATGCCACATCCAGCTGACGTTGTAGATAGGGTCATTCCAGCCTTCATCAGAGACCCTGAAGGAATTGTAAAGAATTTCCCAGTTTTTTTGTTTTGTTTTTGAAATTCCTTTTTATAGTGGGTTTGAGCTGATTCTCGCTGCCATGTTTATGCCAGTCTAGACACACTTGATTCCCTTACGGAGACATATCAATACATAGGTTTTAAGATTCTTACTAGTCAGATATTTTCCTCTGCGGGAAATATGGGGTTTTGAGTCCCTTTCGCTGAGGACGGTGTAGGTCTTGTCTATTCCATAGTTGGTTTTTGGAACGGTACCTGTGCTTATATCAAACTCTGGTTTTATGCATCACCCCACCTCTCCTTCCCCCTTAAGCAGGTATAAGAGTGTTTTCTAAATGTGAGACACTGTTCTCTTTCCTAACTCAGTTCAAGTGTAGCCATGTTTACAGGATCTTCATAAGTGATATCTTATGATAAGTTTCTTTTTCTGTGTGACTTATTTCACTTAGAATCATCGTACCTGAATCCACCCATTTTGCTGCTACTGGTCTTATGACATTGATTTCATGGCTGAGGGATATTCCATTGTACGTAAGTACCACAATTTTTTGAACCATGTTTATATTTTCTGGGATACTTAAGGTGTATCCAAGTTCAGGTCCTTGTATGCAGTGCAGCCCTAAATTTTGGGGTGGCTCTGTCTTATTGATTTTCAGTTTTCCCAAGGTATATTCCCTAGACTGGTAGTGCCCTTGGCTCTGTAGCTCTGTTCTTTACTTGTTTTAGGGAACAGAATGCACTCCTCCAGAGAGGCAGTTGGCAATTTACATCCCGCCCATCAGCATAACAAGGCTCCCTGTTCTCCAGGGCCTGTCTTGCCTTTCTTGTTCTTACACATTTTGTGGATGTCCCTTTTGACCGGTGGGAAGTGATACTTCTTTGCAGTGCAGATTTGCATTGCCCGCTTGCTTGCTTGGCCAAAAAGGGCGTATGCGTTTTCTCCTGAATATATTCAGGAGAAAACGCATACGCCCTTTTTGGCCAAGTGCATCATTGTCGAAGTTGTGCCCCTCTTCCTGTGCTTTAAAGGCGATTCCAACGTACCTCTTGAAATCTGTTTCCTGCTATTCTGCCTCGCTTTCAAGTCCGCCTCCTTGCCTTCCCTCAACAGATTTTTGGACGATAGTTGTCCTTTATTACTCGGCCAGTTTGTGAATTGCTGTGCCCCTGAGCTCCATTTTTCAACTCGTTTTTGGTGAGCTGACCGCAAGTCCAAAATTTTGGTTCAGGACCTATACTGGTTCCCGGTGGGTGGCTGAGAATTTGGTTAATTCTTCTTCCTGCCAGGAAATTACAGTGATATGTGCCCGTCCAAATGCCTAACAGCTACTCTCTCATTGGTTCTCCCTCTTCCCTTTCAATCTCTGCCAAATTGGCAACCTGTGCGAACCAAGAGGTTAAAGGGGCTGTCTCTCCAAGTTGGGAGGTTGATAGTAAAGCAGACGGAAAGTCATACCGGAGCACCAGGAGAGGGACTATGCGTTGAGTTTTAGAAACCTTTCGTATTCACAGTGTGTCCGTTCCCTAGGTTTCCCGCACATGTTATAGCTGTAGTAATATTCCCTTCAACCTGGAGAGTTCGGACCCATGGAATGGGTGCCATGCATTATTGCTTTAAAGGGTCTGCATTTGCTCACCCAATCTCACCAATCGTCTCAGTCCCAAGTGTCCCTCCTTATGCCACATCCAGCTGTCGTTGTAGATAGGGTCATTCCAGCTTTCATCAGAGACCCTGAAGGAATTGTAAAGAATTTCCCAGTTTTTTTGTTTTGTTTTTGAAATTCCTTTTTATAGTGGGTTTGAGCTGATTCTCGCTGCCATGTTTATGCCAGTCTAGACACAGTTGATTCCCTTACGGAGACATATCAATACATAGGTTTTAAGATTCTTACTAGTCAGATATTTTCCTCTGCGGGAAATATGGGGTTTTGAGTCCCTTTCGCTGAGGACGGTGTAGGTCTTGTCTATTCCATAGTTGGTTTTTGGAACGGTACTTGTGCTTATATCAAACTCTGGTTTTATGCATCACCCCACCTCTCCTTCCCCCTTAAGCAGGTATAAGAGTGTTTTCTAAATGTGAGACACTGTTCTCTTTCCTAACTCAGTTCAAGTGTAGCCATGTTTACAGGATCTTCATAAGTGATATCTTATGATAAGTTTCTTTTTCTGTGTGACTTATTTCACTTAGAATCATCATACCTGAATCCACCCATTTTGCTGCTACTGGTCTTATGACATTGATTTCATGGCTGAGGGATATTCCATCGTACGTAAGTACCACAATTTTTTGAACCATGTTTATATTTTCTGGGATACTTAAGGCGTATCCAAGTTGAGGTCCTTGTATGCAGTGCAGCCTTAAATTTTGGGGTGGCACTGTCTTATTGATTTTCAGTTTTCCCAAGGTATATTCCCTAGACCTGTAGTGCCCTTGGCTCTGTAGCTCTGTTCTTTACTTGTTTTAGGGAACAGAATGCACTCCTCCAGAGAGGCAGTTGGCAATTTACATCCCGCCCATCAGCATAACAAGGCTCCCTGTTCTCCAGGGCCTGTCTTGCCTTTCTTGTTCTTACACATTTTGTGGATGTCCCTTTTGACCGGTGGGAAGTGATACTTCTTTGCAGTGCAGATTTGCATTGCCCGCTTGCTTGCTTGGCCAAAAAGGGCGTATGCGTTTTCTCCTGAATATATTCAGGAGAAAACGCATACGCCCTTTTTGGCCAAGTGCATCATTGTCGAAGTTGTGCCCCTCTTCCTGTGCTTTAAAGGCGATTCCAACGTACCTCTTGAAATCTGTTTCCTGCTATTCTGCCTCGCTTTCAAGTCCGCCTCGTTGCCTTCCCTCAAAAGATTTTTGGACGATAGTTGTCCTTTATTACTCGGCCAGTTTGTGAATTGCTGTGCCCCTGAGCTCCATTTTTCAACTCGTTTTTGGTGAGCTGACCGCAAGTCCAAAATTTTGGTTCAGGACCTATACTGGTTCCCGGTGGGTGGCTGAGAATTTGGTTAATTCTTCTTCCTGCCAGGAAATTACAGTGATATGTGCCCGTCCAAATGCCTAACAGCTACTCTCTCATTGGTTCTCCCTCTTCCCTTTCAATCTCTGCCAAATTGGCAACCTGTGCGAACCAAGAGGTTAAAGGGGCTGTCTCTCCAAGTTGGGAGGTTGATAGTAAAGCAGACGGAAAGTCAAACCGGAGCACCAGGAGAGGGACTATGCGTTGAGTTTTAGAAACCTTTCGTATTCACAGTGTGTCCCTTCCCTAGGTTTCCCGCACATGTTATAGCTGTAGTAATATTCCCTTCAACCTGGAGAGTTCGGACCCATGGAATGGGTGCCATGCATTATTGCTTTAAAGGGTCTGCATTTGCTCACCCAATCTCACCAATCGTCTCAGTCCCAAGTGTCCCTCCTTATGCCACATCCAGCTGTCGTTGTAGATAGGGTCATTCCAGCTTTCATCAGAGACCCTGAAGGAATTGTAAAGAATTTCCCAGTTTTTTTGTTTTGTTTTTGAAATTCCTTTTTATAGTGGGTTTGAGCTGATTCTCGCTGCCATGTTTATGCCAGTCTAGACACACTTGATTCCCTTATGGAGACATATCAATACATAGGTTTTAAGATTCTTACTAGTCAGATATTTTCCTCTGCGGGAAATATGGGGTTTTGAGTCCCTTTCGCTGAGGACGGTGTAGGTCTTGTCTATTCCATAGTTGGTTTTTGGAACGGTACCTGTGCTTATATCAAACTCTGGTTTTATGCATCACCCCACCTCTCCTTCCCCCTTAAGCAGGTATAAGAGTGTTTTCTAAATGTGAGACACTGTTCTCTTTCCTAACTCAGTTCAAGTGTAGCCATGTTTACAGGATCTTCATAAGTGATATCTTATGATAAGTTTCTTTTTCTGTGTGACTTATTTCACTTAGAATCATCGTACCTGAATCCACCCATTTTGCTGCTACTGGTCTTATGACATTGATTTCATGGCTGAGGGATATTCCATTGTACGTAAGTACCACAATTTTTTGAACCATGTTTATATTTTCTGGGATACTTAAGGTGTATCCAAGTTCAGGTCCTTGTATGCAGTGCAGCCCTAAATTTTGGGGTGGCTCTGTCTTATTGATTTTCAGTTTTCCCAAGGTATATTCCCTAGACTGGTAGTGCCCTTGGCTCTGTAGCTCTGTTCTTTACTTGTTTTAGGGAACAGAATGCACTCCTCCAGAGAGGCAGTTGGCAATTTACATCCCGCCCATCAGCATAACAAGGCTCCCTGTTCTCCAGGGCCTGTCTTGCCTTTCTTGTTCTTACACATTTTGTGGATGTCCCTTTTGACCGGTGGGAAGTGATACTTCTTTGTAGTGCAGATTTGCATTGCCCGCTTGCTTGCTTGGCCAAAAAGGGCGTATGCGTTTTCTCCTGAATATATTCAGGAGAAAACGCATACGCCCTTTTTGGCCAAGTGCATCATTGTCGAAGTTGTGCCCCTCTTCCTGTGCTTTAAAGGCAATTCCAACGTACCTCTTGAAATCTGTTTCCTGCTATTCTGCCTCGCTTTCAAGTCCGCCTCGTTGCCTTCCCTCAACAGATTTTTGGACGATAGTTGTCCTTTATTACTCGGCCAGTTTGTGAATTGCTGTGCCCCTGAGCTCCATTTTTCAACTCGTTTTTGGTGAGCTGACCGCAAGTCCAAAATTTTGGTTCAGGACCTATACTGGTTCCCGGTGGGTGGCTGAGAATTTGGTTAATTCTTCTTCCTGCCGGGAAATTACAGTGATATGTGCCCGTCCAAATGCCTAACAGCTACTCTCTCATTGGTTCTCCCTCTTCCCTTTCATCCTCTGCCAAATTGGCAACCTGTGCGAACCAAGAGGTTAAAGGCGCTGTCTCTCCAAGTTGGGAGGTTGATAGTAAAGCAGACGGATAGTGACACCGGAGCACCAGGAGAGGGACTATGCGTTGAGTTTTAGAAACCTTTCGTATTCACAGTGTGTCCGTTCTCTAGGTTTCCCGCACTTGTTATAGCTGTAGTAATATTCCCTTCAACCTGGAGAGTTCGGACCCATGGAATGGGTGCCATGCATTATTGCTTTAAAGGGTCTGCATTTGCTCACCCAATCTCACCAATCGTCTCAGTCCCAAGTGTCCCTCCTTATGCCACATCCAGCTGTCGTTGTAGATAGGGTCATTCCAGCCTTCATCAGAGACCCTGAAGGAATTGTAAAGAATTTCCCAGTTTTTTTGTTTTGTTTTTGAAATTCCTTTTTATAGTGGGTTTGAGCTGATTCTCGCTGCCATATTTATGCCAGTCTAGACACACTTGATTCCCTTACGGAGACATATCAATACATAGGTTTTAAGATTCTTACTAGTCAGATATTTTCCTCTGTGGGAAATATGGGGTTTTGAGTCCCTTTCGCTGAGGACGGTGTAGGTCTTGTCTATTCCATAGTTGGTTTTTGGAACGGTACCTGTGCTTATATCAAACTCTGGTTTTATGCATCACCCCACCTCTCCTTCCCCCTTAAGCAGGTATAAGAGTGTTTTCTAAATGTGAGACACTGTTCTCTTTCCTAACTCAGTTCAAGTGTAGCCATGTTTACAGGATCTTCATAAGTGATATCTTATGATAAGTTTCTTTTTCTGTGTGACTTATTTCACTTAGAATCATCGTACCTGAATCCACCCATTTTGCTGCTACTGGTCTTATGACATTGATTTCATGGCTGAGGGATATTCCATCGTACGTAAGTACCACAATTTTTTGAACCATGTTTATATTTTCTGGGATACTTAAGGTGTATCCAAGTTGAGGCCCTTGTATGCAGTGCAGCCCTAAATTTTGGGGTGGCTCTGTCTTATTGATTTTCAGTTTTCCCAAGGTATATTCCCTAGACTGGTAGTGCCCTTGGCTCTGTAGCTCTGTTCTTTACTTGTTTTAGGGAACAGAATGCACTCCTCCAGAGAGGCAGTTGTCAATTTACATCCCGCCCATCAGCATAATAAGGCTCCCTGTTCTCCAGGGCCTGTCTTGCCTTTCTTGTTCTTACACATTTTGTGGATGTCCCTTTTGACCGGTGGGAAGTGATACTTCTTTGTAGTGCAGATTTGCATTGCCCGCTTGCTTGCTTGGCCAAAAAGGGTGTATGCGTTTTCTCCTGAATATATTCAGGAGAAAACGCATACGCCCTTTTTGGCCAAGTGCATCATTGTCGAAGTTGTGCCCCTCTTCCTGTGCTTTAAAGGCGATTCCAACGTACCTCTTGAAATCTGTTTCCTGCTATTCTGCCTCGCTTTCAAGTCCGCCTCGTTGCCTTCCCTCAACAGATTTTTGGACGATAGTTGTCCTTTATTACTCGGCCAGTTTGTGAATTGCTGTGCCCCTGAGCTCCATTTTTCAACTCGTTTTTGGTGAGCTGACCGCAAGTCCAAAATTTTGGTTCAGGACCTATACTGGTTCCCGGTGGGTGGCTGAGAATTTGGTTAATTCTTCTTCCTGCCGGGAAATTACAGTGATATGTGCCCGTCCAAATGCCTAACAGCCACTCTCTCATTGGTTCTCCCACTTCCCTTTCATCCTCTGCCAAATTGGCAACCTGTGCGAACCAAGAGGTTAAAGGCGCTGTCTCTCCAAGTTGGGAGGTTGATAGTAAAGCAGACGGAAAGTCAAACTGGAACACCAGGAGAGGGACTATGCGTTGAGTTTTAGAAACCTTTCGTATTCACAGTGTGTCCGTTCTCTAGGTTTCCCGCACATGTTATAGCTGTAGTAATATTCCCTTCAACCTGGAGAGTTCGGACCCATGGAATGGGTGCCATGCATTATTGCTTTAAAGGGTCTGCATTTGCTCACCCAATCTCACCAATCGTCTCAGTCCCAAGTGTCCCTCCTTATGCCACATCCAGCTGTCGTTGTAGATAGGGTCATTCCAGCTTTCATCAGAGACCCTGAAGGAATTGTAAAGAATTTCCCAGTTTTTTTGTTTTGTTTTTGAAATTCCTTTTTATAGTGGGTTTGAGCTGATTCCCGCTGCCATGTTTATGCCAGTCTAGACACACTTGATTCCCTTATGGAGACATATCAATACATAGGTTTTAAGATTCTTACTAGTCAGATATTTTCCTCTGCGGGAAATATGGGGTTTTGAGTCCCTTTCGCTGAGGACGGTGTAGGTCTTGTCTATTCCATAGTTGGTTTTTGGAACGGTACCTGTGCTTATATCAAACTCTGGTTTTATGCATCACCCCACCTCTCCTTCCCCCTTAAGCAGGTATAAGAGTGTTTTCTAAATGTGAGACACTGTTCTCTTTCCTAAGTCAGTTCAAGTGTAGCCATGTTTACAGGATCTTCATAAGTGATATCTTATGATAAGTTTCTTTTTCTGTGTGACTTATTTCACTTAGAATCATCGTACCTGAATCCACCCATTTTGCTGCTACTGGTCTTATGACATTGATTTCATGGCTGAGGGATATTCCATCGTACGTAAGTACCACAATTTTTTGAACCATGTTTATATTTTCTGGGATACTTAAGGTGTATCCAAGTTCAGGTCCTTGTATGCAGTGCAGCCCTAAATTTTGGGGTGGCTCTGTCTTATTGATTTTCAGTTTTCCCAAGGTATATTCCCTAGACTGGTAGTGCCCTTGGCTCTGTAGCTCTGTTCTTTACTTGTTTTAGGGAACAGAATGCACTCCTCCAGAGAGGCAGTTGGCAATTTACATCCCGCCCATCAGCATAACAAGGCTCCCTGTTCTCCAGGGCCTGTCTTGCCTTTCTTGTTCTTACACATTTTGTGGATGTCCCTTTTGACCGGTGGGAAGTGATACTTCTTTGTAGTGCAGATTTGCATTGCCCGCTTGCTTGCTTGGCCAAAAAGGGCGTATGCGTTTTCTCCTGAATATATTCAGGAGAAAACGCATACGCCCTTTTTGGCCAAGTGCATCATTGTCGAAGTTGTGCCCCTCTTCCTGTGCTTTAAAGGCGATTCCAACGTACCTCTTGAAATCTGTTTCCTGCTATTCTGCCTCGCTTTCAAGTCCGCCTCGTTGCCTTCCCTCAACAGATTTTTGGACGATAGTTGTCCTTTATTACTCGGCCAGTTTGTGAATTGCTGTGCCCCTGAGCTCCATTTTTCAACTCGTTTTTGGTGAGCTGACCGCAAGTCCAAAATTTTGGTTCAGGACCTATACTGGTTCCCGGTGGGTGGCTGAGAATTTGGTTAATTCTTCTTCCTGCCGGGAAATTACAGTGATATGTGCCCGTCCAAATGCCTAACAGCTACTCTCTCATTGGTTCTCCCTCTTCCCTTTCATCCTCTGCCAAATTGGCAACCTGTGCGAACCAAGAGGTTAAAGGCGCTGTCTCTCCAAGTTGGGAGGTTGATAGTAAAGCAGACGGATAGTGACACCGGAGCACCAGGAGAGGGACTATGCGTTGAGTTTTAGAAACCTTTCGTATTCACAGTGTGTCCGTTCTCTAGGTTTCCCGCACTTGTTATAGCTGTAGTAATATTCCCTTCAACCTGGAGAGTTCGGACCCATGGAATGGGTGCCATGCATTATTGCTTTAAAGGGTCTGCATTTGCTCACCCAATCTCACCAATCGTCTCAGTCCCAAGTGTCCCTCCTTATGCCACATCCAGCTGTCGTTGTAGATAGGGTCATTCCAGCCTTCATCAGAGACCCTGAAGGAATTGTAAAGAATTTCCCAGTTTTTTTGTTTTGTTTTTGAAATTCCTTTTTATAGTGGGTTTGAGCTGATTCTCGCTGCCATATTTATGCCAGTCTAGACACACTTGATTCCCTTACGGAGACATATCAATACATAGGTTTTAAGATTCTTACTAGTCAGATATTTTCCTCTGTGGGAAATATGGGGTTTTGAGTCCCTTTCGCTGAGGACGGTGTAGGTCTTGTCTATTCCATAGTTGGTTTTTGGAACGGTACCTGTGCTTATATCAAACTCTGGTTTTATGCATCATCCCACCTCTCCTTCCCCCTTAAGCAGGTATAAGAGTGTTTTCTAAATGTGAGACACTGTTCTCTTTCCTAACTCAGTTCAAGTGTAGCCATGTTTACAGGATCTTCATAAGTGATATCTTATGATAAGTTTCTTTTTCTGTGTGACTTATTTCACTTAGAATCATCGTACCTGAATCCACCCATTTTGCTGCTACTGGTCTTATGACATTGATTTCATGGCTGAGGGATATTCCATCGTACGTAAGTACCACAATTTTTTGAACCATGTTTATATTTTCTGGGATACTTAAGGTGTATCCAAGTTGAGGCCCTTGTATGCAGTGCAGCCCTAAATTTTGGGGTGGCTCTGTCTTATTGATTTTCAGTTTTCCCAAGGTATATTCCCTAGACTGGTAGTGCCCTTGGCTCTGTAGCTCTGTTCTTTACTTGTTTTAGGGAACAGAATGCACTCCTCCAGAGAGGCAGTTGTCAATTTACATCCCGCCCATCAGCATAATAAGGCTCCCTGTTCTCCAGGGCCTGTCTTGCCTTTCTTGTTCTTACACATTTTGTGGATGTCCCTTTTGACCGGTGGGAAGTGATACTTCTTTGTAGTGCAGATTTGCATTGCCCGCTTGCTTGCTTTGCCAAAAAGGGTGTATGCGTTTTCTCCTGAATATATTCAGGAGAAAACGCATACGCCCTTTTTGGCCAAGTGCATCATTGTCGAAGTTGTGCCCCTCTTCCTGTGCTTTAAAGGCGATTCCAACGTACCTCTGGAAATCTGTTTCCTGCTATTCAGCCTCGCTTTCAAGTCCGCCTCGTTGCCTTCCCTCAACAGATTTTTGGACGTTAGTTGTCCATTATTACTCGGCCAGTTTGTGAATTGCTGTGCCCCTGAGCTCCATTTTTCAACTCATTTTTGGTGAGCTGACCGCAAGTCCAAAATTTTGGTTCAGGACCTATACTGGTTCCCGGTGGGTGGCTGAGACTTTGGTTAATTCTTCTTCCTGCCGGGAAATTACAGTGATATGTGCCCGTCCAAATGCCTAACAGCTACTCTCTCATTGGTTCTCCCTCTTCCCTTTCATCCTCTGCCAAATTGGCAACCTGTGCGAACCAAGAGGTTAAAGGGGCTGTCTCTCCAAGTTGGGAGGTTGATAGTAAAGCAGACGGAAAGTCAAACCGGAGCACCAGGAGAGGGACTATTCGTTGAGTTTTAGAAACCTTTCGTATTCACAGTGTGTCCGTTCTCTAGGTTTCCCGCACATGTTATAGCTGTAGTAATATTCCCTTCAACCTGGAGAGTTCGGACCCATGGAATGGGTGCCATGCATTATTGCTTTAAAGGGTCTGCATTTGCTCACCCAATCTCACTAACCGTCTCAGTCCCAAGTGTCCCTCCTTATGCCACATCCAGCTGTCGTTGTAGATAGGGTCATTCCAGCTTTCATCAGAGACCCTGAAGGAATTGTAAAGAATTTCCCAGTTTTTTTGTTTTGTTTTTGAAATTCCTTTTTATAGTGGGTTTGAGCTGATTCTCGCTGCCATGTTTATGCCAGTCTAGACACAGTTGATTCCCTTACGGAGACATATCAATACATAGGTTTTAAGATTCTTACTAGTCAGATATTTTCCTCTGCGGGAAATATGGGGTTTTGAGTCCCTTTCGCTGAGGACGGTGTAGGTCTTGTCTATTCCATAGTTGGTTTTTGGAACGGTACCTGTGCTTATATCAAACTCTGGTTTTATGCATCACCCCACCTCTCCTTCCCCCTTAAGCAGGTATAAGAGTGTTTTCTAAATGTGAGACACTGTTCTCTTTCCTAACTCAGTTCAAGTGTAGCCATGTTTACAGGATCTTCATAAGTGATATCTTATGATAAGTTTCTTTTTCTGTGTGACTTATTTCACTTAGAATCATCGTACCTGAATCCACCCATTTTGCTGCTACTGGTCTTATGACATTGATTTCATGGCTGAGGGATATTCCATCGTACGTAAGTACCACAATTTTTTGAACCATGTTTATATTTTCTGGGATACTTAAGGTGTATCCAAGTTGAGGTCCTTGTATGCAGTGCAGCCTTAAATTTTGAGGTGGCTCTGTCTTATTGATTTTCAGTTTTCCCAAGGTATATTCCCTAGACTGGTAGTGCCCTTGGCTCTGTAGCTCTGTTCTTTACTTGTTTTAGGGAACAGAATGCACTCCTCCAGAGAGGCAGTTGTGAATTTACATCCCGCCCATCAGCATAACAAGGCTCCCTGTTCTCCAGGGCCTGTCTTGCCTTTCTTGTTCTTACACATTTTGTGGATGTCCCTTTTGACCGGTGGGAAGTGATACTTCTTTGTAGTGCAGATTTGCATTGCCCGCTTGCTTGCTTGGCCAAAAAGGGCGTATGCGTTTTCTCCTGAATATATTCAGGAGAAAACGCATACGCCCTTTTTGGCCAAGTGCATCATTGTCGAAGTTGTGCCCCTCTTCCTGTGCTTTAAAGGCGATTCCAACGTACCTCTTGAAATCTGTTTCCTGCTATTCTGCCTCGCTTTCAAGTCCGCCTCGTTGCCTTCCCTCAACAGATTTTTGGACGATAGTTGTCCTTTATTACTCGGCCAGTTTGTGAATTGCTGTGCCCCTGAGCTCCATTTTTCAACTCGTTTTTGGTGAGCTGACCGCAAGTCCAAAATTTTGGTTCAGGACCTATACTGGTTCCCGGTGGGTGGCTGAGAATTTGGTTAATTCTTCTTCCTGCCGGGAAATTACAGTGATATGTGCCCGTCCAAATGCCTAACAGCTACTCTCTCATTGGTTCTCCCTCTTCCCTTTCATCCTCTGCCAAATTGGCAACCTGTGCGAACCAAGAGGTTAAAGGCGCTGTCTCTCCAAGTTGGGAGGTTGATAGTAAAGCAGACGGATAGTGACACCGGAGCACCAGGAGAGGGACTATGCGTTGAGTTTTAGAAACCTTTCGTATTCACAGTGTGTCCGTTCTCTAGGTTTCCCGCACTTGTTATAGCTGTAGTAATATTCCCTTCAACCTGGAGAGTTCGGACCCATGGAATGGGTGCCATGCATTATTGCTTTAAAGGGTCTGCATTTGCTCACCCAATCTCACCAATCGTCTCAGTCCCAAGTGTCCCTCCTTATGCCACATCCAGCTGTCGTTGTAGATAGGGTCATTCCAGCCTTCATCAGAGACCCTGAAGGAATTGTAAAGAATTTCCCAGTTTTTTTGTTTTGTTTTTGAAATTCCTTTTTATAGTGGGTTTGAGCTGATTCTCGCTGCCATATTTATGCCAGTCTAGACACACTTGATTCCCTTACGGAGACATATCAATACATAGGTTTTAAGATTCTTACTAGTCAGATATTTTCCTCTGTGGGAAATATGGGGTTTTGAGTCCCTTTCGCTGAGGACGGTGTAGGTCTTGTCTATTCCATAGTTGGTTTTTGGAACGGTACCTGTGCTTATATCAAACTCTGGTTTTATGCATCATCCCACCTCTCCTTCCCCCTTAAGCAGGTATAAGAGTGTTTTCTAAATGTGAGACACTGTTCTCTTTCCTAACTCAGTTCAAGTGTAGCCATGTTTACAGGATCTTCATAAGTGATATCTTATGATAAGTTTCTTTTTCTGTGTGACTTATTTCACTTAGAATCATCGTACCTGAATCCACCCATTTTGCTGCTACTGGTCTTATGACATTGATTTCATGGCTGAGGGATATTCCATCGTACGTAAGTACCACAATTTTTTGAACCATGTTTATATTTTCTGGGATACTTAAGGTGTATCCAAGTTGAGGCCCTTGTATGCAGTGCAGCCCTAAATTTTGGGGTGGCTCTGTCTTATTGATTTTCAGTTTTCCCAAGGTATATTCCCTAGACTGGTAGTGCCCTTGGCTCTGTAGCTCTGTTCTTTACTTGTTTTAGGGAACAGAATGCACTCCTCCAGAGAGGCAGTTGTCAATTTACATCCCGCCCATCAGCATAATAAGGCTCCCTGTTCTCCAGGGCCTGTCTTGCCTTTCTTGTTCTTACACATTTTGTGGATGTCCCTTTTGACCGGTGGGAAGTGATACTTCTTTGTAGTGCAGATTTGCATTGCCCGCTTGCTTGCTTTGCCAAAAAGGGTGTATGCGTTTTCTCCTGAATATATTCAGGAGAAAACGCATACGCCCTTTTTGGCCAAGTGCATCATTGTCGAAGTTGTGCCCCTCTTCCTGTGCTTTAAAGGCGATTCCAACGTACCTCTGGAAATCTGTTTCCTGCTATTCAGCCTCGCTTTCAAGTCCGCCTCGTTGCCTTCCCTCAACAGATTTTTGGACGTTAGTTGTCCATTATTACTCGGCCAGTTTGTGAATTGCTGTGCCCCTGAGCTCCATTTTTCAACTCATTTTTGGTGAGCTGACCGCAAGTCCAAAATTTTGGTTCAGGACCTATACTGGTTCCCGGTGGGTGGCTGAGACTTTGGTTAATTCTTCTTCCTGCCGGGAAATTACAGTGATATGTGCCCGTCCAAATGCCTAACAGCTACTCTCTCATTGGTTCTCCCTCTTCCCTTTCATCCTCTGCCAAATTGGCAACCTGTGCGAACCAAGAGGTTAAAGGGGCTGTCTCTCCAAGTTGGGAGGTTGATAGTAAAGCAGACGGAAAGTCAAACCGGAGCACCAGGAGAGGGACTATTCGTTGAGTTTTAGAAACCTTTCGTATTCACAGTGTGTCCGTTCTCTAGGTTTCCCGCACATGTTATAGCTGTAGTAATATTCCCTTCAACCTGGAGAGTTCGGACCCATGGAATGGGTGCCATGCATTATTGCTTTAAAGGGTCTGCATTTGCTCACCCAATCTCACTAACCGTCTCAGTCCCAAGTGTCCCTCCTTATGCCACATCCAGCTGTCGTTGTAGATAGGGTCATTCCAGCTTTCATCAGAGACCCTGAAGGAATTGTAAAGAATTTCCCAGTTTTTTTGTTTTGTTTTTGAAATTCCTTTTTATAGTGGGTTTGAGCTGATTCTCGCTGCCATGTTTATGCCAGTCTAGACACAGTTGATTCCCTTACGGAGACATATCAATACATAGGTTTTAAGATTCTTACTAGTCAGATATTTTCCTCTGCGGGAAATATGGGGTTTTGAGTCCCTTTCGCTGAGGACGGTGTAGGTCTTGTCTATTCCATAGTTGGTTTTTGGAACGGTACCTGTGCTTATATCAAACTCTGGTTTTATGCATCACCCCACCTCTCCTTCCCCCTTAAGCAGGTATAAGAGTGTTTTCTAAATGTGAGACACTGTTCTCTTTCCTAACTCAGTTCAAGTGTAGCCATGTTTACAGGATCTTCATAAGTGATATCTTATGATAAGTTTCTTTTTCTGTGTGACTTATTTCACTTAGAATCATCGTACCTGAATCCACCCATTTTGCTGCTACTGGTCTTATGACATTGATTTCATGGCTGAGGGATATTCCATCGTACGTAAGTACCACAATTTTTTGAACCATGTTTATATTTTCTGGGATACTTAAGGTGTATCCAAGTTGAGGTCCTTGTATGCAGTGCAGCCTTAAATTTTGAGGTGGCTCTGTCTTATTGATTTTCAGTTTTCCCAAGGTATATTCCCTAGACTGGTAGTGCCCTTGGCTCTGTAGCTCTGTTCTTTACTTGTTTTAGGGAACAGAATGCACTCCTCCAGAGAGGCAGTTGTGAATTTACATCCCGCCCATCAGCATAACAAGGCTCCCTGTTCTCCAGGGCCTGTCTTGCCTTTCTTGTTCTTACACATTTTGTGGATGTCCCTTTTGACCGGTGGGAAGTGATACTTCTTTGTAGTGCAGATTTGCATTGCCCGCTTGCTTGCTTGGCCAAAAAGGGCGTATGCGTTTTCTCCTGAATATATTCAGGAGAAAACGCATACGCCCTTTTTGGCCAAGTGCATCATTGTCGAAGTTGTGCCCCTCTTCCTGTGCTTTAAAGGCGATTCCAACGTACCTCTTGAAATCTGTTTCCTGCTATTCTGCCTCGCTTTCAAGTCCGCCTCGTTGCCTTCCCTCAACAGATTTTTGGACGATAGTTGTCCTTTATTACTCGGCCAGTTTGTGAATTGCTGTGCCCCTGAGCTCCATTTTTCAACTCGTTTTTGGTGAGCTGACCGCAAGTCCAAAATTTTGGTTCAGGACCTATACTGGTTCCCGGTGGGTGGCTGAGAATTTGGTTAATTCTTCTTCCTGCCGGGAAATTACAGTGATATGTGCCCGTCCAAATGCCTAACAGCTACTCTCTCATTGGTTCTCCCTCTTCCCTTTCATCCTCTGCCAAATTGGCAACCTGTGCGAACCAAGAGGTTAAAGGCGCTGTCTCTCCAAGTTGGGAGGTTGATAGTAAAGCAGACGGATAGTGACACCGGAGCACCAGGAGAGGGACTATGCGTTGAGTTTTAGAAACCTTTCGTATTCACAGTGTGTCCGTTCTCTAGGTTTCCCGCACTTGTTATAGCTGTAGTAATATTCCCTTCAACCTGGAGAGTTCGGACCCATGGAATGGGTGCCATGCATTATTGCTTTAAAGGGTCTGCATTTGCTCACCCAATCTCACCAATCGTCTCAGTCCCAAGTGTCCCTCCTTATGCCACATCCAGCTGTCGTTGTAGATAGGGTCATTCCAGCCTTCATCAGAGACCCTGAAGGAATTGTAAAGAATTTCCCAGTTTTTTTGTTTTGTTTTTGAAATTCCTTTTTATAGTGGGTTTGAGCTGATTCTCGCTGCCATATTTATGCCAGTCTAGACACACTTGATTCCCTTACGGAGACATATCAATACATAGGTTTTAAGATTCTTACTAGTCAGATATTTTCCTCTGTGGGAAATATGGGGTTTTGAGTCCCTTTCGCTGAGGACGGTGTAGGTCTTGTCTATTCCATAGTTGGTTTTTGGAACGGTACCTGTGCTTATATCAAACTCTGGTTTTATGCATCATCCCACCTCTCCTTCCCCCTTAAGCAGGTATAAGAGTGTTTTCTAAATGTGAGACACTGTTCTCTTTCCTAACTCAGTTCAAGTGTAGCCATGTTTACAGGATCTTCATAAGTGATATCTTATGATAAGTTTCTTTTTCTGTGTGACTTATTTCACTTAGAATCATCGTACCTGAATCCACCCATTTTGCTGCTACTGGTCTTATGACATTGATTTCATGGCTGAGGGATATTCCATCGTACGTAAGTACCACAATTTTTTGAACCATGTTTATATTTTCTGGGATACTTAAGGTGTATCCAAGTTGAGGCCCTTGTATGCAGTGCAGCCCTAAATTTTGGGGTGGCTCTGTCTTATTGATTTTCAGTTTTCCCAAGGTATATTCCCTAGACTGGTAGTGCCCTTGGCTCTGTAGCTCTGTTCTTTACTTGTTTTAGGGAACAGAATGCACTCCTCCAGAGAGGCAGTTGTCAATTTACATCCCGCCCATCAGCATAATAAGGCTCCCTGTTCTCCAGGGCCTGTCTTGCCTTTCTTGTTCTTACACATTTTGTGGATGTCCCTTTTGACCGGTGGGAAGTGATACTTCTTTGTAGTGCAGATTTGCATTGCCCGCTTGCTTGCTTTGCCAAAAAGGGTGTATGCGTTTTCTCCTGAATATATTCAGGAGAAAACGCATACGCCCTTTTTGGCCAAGTGCATCATTGTCGAAGTTGTGCCCCTCTTCCTGTGCTTTAAAGGCGATTCCAACGTACCTCTGGAAATCTGTTTCCTGCTATTCAGCCTCGCTTTCAAGTCCGCCTCGTTGCCTTCCCTCAACAGATTTTTGGACGTTAGTTGTCCATTATTACTCGGCCAGTTTGTGAATTGCTGTGCCCCTGAGCTCCATTTTTCAACTCATTTTTGGTGAGCTGACCGCAAGTCCAAAATTTTGGTTCAGGACCTATACTGGTTCCCGGTGGGTGGCTGAGACTTTGGTTAATTCTTCTTCCTGCCGGGAAATTACAGTGATATGTGCCCGTCCAAATGCCTAACAGCTACTCTCTCATTGGTTCTCCCTCTTCCCTTTCATCCTCTGCCAAATTGGCAACCTGTGCGAACCAAGAGGTTAAAGGGGCTGTCTCTCCAAGTTGGGAGGTTGATAGTAAAGCAGACGGAAAGTCAAACCGGAGCACCAGGAGAGGGACTATTGGTTGAGTTTTAGAAACCTTTCGTATTCACAGTGTGTCCGTTCTCTAGGTTTCCCGCACATGTTATAGCTGTAGTAATATTCCCTTCAACCTGGAGAGTTCGGACCCATGGAATGGGTGCCATGCATTATTGCTTTAAAGGGTCTGCATTTGCTCACCCAATCTCACTAACCGTCTCAGTCCCAAGTGTCCCTCCTTATGCCACATCCAGCTGTCGTTGTAGATAGGGTCATTCCAGCTTTCATCAGAGACCCTGAAGGAATTGTAAAGAATTTCCCAGTTTTTTTGTTTTGTTTTTGAAATTCCTTTTTATAGTGGGTTTGAGCTGATTCTCGCTGCCATGTTTATGCCAGTCTAGACACAGTTGATTCCCTTACGGAGACATATCAATACATAGGTTTTAAGATTCTTACTAGTCAGATATTTTCCTCTGCGGGAAATATGGGGTTTTGAGTCCCTTTCGCTGAGGACGGTGTAGGTCTTGTCTATTCCATAGTTGGTTTTTGGAACGGTACCTGTGCTTATATCAAACTCTGGTTTTATGCATCACCCCACCTCTCCTTCCCCCTTAAGCAGGTATAAGAGTGTTTTCTAAATGTGAGACACTGTTCTCTTTCCTAACTCAGTTCAAGTGTAGCCATGTTTACAGGATCTTCATAAGTGATATCTTATGATAAGTTTCTTTTTCTGTGTGACTTATTTCACTTAGAATCATCGTACCTGAATCCACCCATTTTGCTGCTACTGGTCTTATGACATTGATTTCATGGCTGAGGGATATTCCATTGTACGTAAGTACCACAATTTTTTGAACCATGTTTATATTTTCTGGGATACTTAAGGTGTATCCAAGTTGAGGTCCTTGTATGCAGTGCAGCCTTAAATTTTGAGGTGGCTCTGTCTTATTGATTTTCAGTTTTCCCAAGGTATATTCCCTAGACTGGTAGTGCCCTTGGCTCTGTAGCTCTGTTCTTTACTTGTTTTAGGGAACAGAATGCACTCCTCCAGAGAGGCAGTTGTGAATTTACATCCCGCCCATCAGCATAACAAGGCTCCCTGTTCTCCAGGGCCTGTCTTGCCTTTCTTGTTCTTACACATTTTGTGGATGTCCCTTTTGACCGGTGGGAAGTGATACTTCTTTGTAGTGCAGATTTGCATTGCCCGCTTGCTTGCTTGGCCAAAAAGGGCGTATGCGTTTTCTCCTGAATATATTCAGGAGAAAACGCATACGCCCTTTTTGGCCAAGTGCATCATTGTCGAAGTTGTGCCCCTCTTCCTGTGCTTTAAAGGCGATTCCAACGTACCTCTTGAAATCTGTTTCCTGCTATTCTGCCTCGCTTTCAAGTCCGCCTCGTTGCCTTCCCTCAACAGATTTTTGGACGATAGTTGTCCTTTATTACTCGGCCAGTTTGTGAATTGCTGTGCCCCTGAGCTCCATTTTTCAACTCGTTTTTGGTGAGCTGACCGCAAGTCCAAAATTTTGGTTCAGGACCTATACTGGTTCCCGGTGGGTGGCTGAGAATTTGGTTAATTCTTCTTCCTGCCGGGAAATTACAGTGATATGTGCCCGTCCAAATGCCTAACAGCTACTCTCTCATTGGTTCTCCCTCTTCCCTTTCATCCTCTGCCAAATTGGCAACCTGTGCGAACCAAGAGGTTAAAGGCGCTGTCTCTCCAAGTTGGGAGGTTGATAGTAAAGCAGACGGAAAGTCAAACCGGAGCCCCAGGAGAGGGACTATGCGTTGAGTTTTAGAAACCTTTCGTATTCACAGTGTGTCCGTTCTCTAGGTTTCCCGCACATGTTATAGCTGTAGTAATATTCCCTTCAACCTGGAGAGTTCGGACCCATGGAATGGGTGCCATGCATTATTGCTTTAAAGGGTCTGCATTTGCTCACCCAATCTCACCAATCGTCTCAGTCCCAAGTGTCCCTCCTTATGCCACATCCAGCTGTCGTTGTAGATAGGGTCATTCCAGCCTTCATCAGAGACCCTGAAGGAATTGTAAAGAATTTCCCAGTTTTTTTGTTTTGTTTTTGAAATTCCTTTTTAGAGTGGGTTTGAGCTGATTCTCGCTGCCATGTTTATGCCAGTCTAGACACAGTTGATTCCCTTACGGAGACATATCAATACATAGGTTTTAAGATTCTTACTAGTCAGATATTTTCCTCTGCGGGAAATATGGGGTTTTGATTCCCTTTCGCTGAGGATGGTGTAGGTCTTGTCTATTCCATAGTTGGTTTTTGGAACGGTACCTGTGCTTATATCAAACTCTGGTTTTATGCATCACCCCACCTCTCCTTCCCCCTTAAGCAGGTATAAGAGTATTTTCTAAATGTGAGACACTGTTCTCTTTCCTAACTCAGTTCAAGTGTAGCCATGTTTACAGGATCTTCATAAGTGATATCTTATGATAAGTTTCTTTTTCTGTGTGACTTATTTCACTTAGAATCATCGTACCTGAATCCACCCATTTTGCTGCTACTGGTCTTATGACATTGATTTCATGGCTGAGGGATATTCCATCGTACGTAAGTACCACAATTTTTTGAACCATGTTTATATTTTCTGGGATACTTAAGGTGTATCCAAGTTGAGGTCCTTGTATGCAGTGCAGCCTTAAATTTTGGGGTGGCTCTGTCTTATTGATTTTCAGTTTTCCCAAGGTATATTCCCTAGACTGGTAGTGCCCTTGGCTCTGTAGCTCTGTTCTTTACTTGTTTTAGGGAACAGAATGCACTCCTCCAGAGAGGCAGTTGGCAATTTACATCCCGCCCATCAGCATAACAAGGCTCCCTGTTCTCCAGGGCCTGTCTTGCCTTTCTGGTTTTTACACATTTTGTGGATGTCCCTTTTGACCGGTGGGAAGTGATACTTCTTTGTAGTGCAGATTTGCATTGCCCGCTTGCTTGCTTGGCCAAAAAGGGCGTATGCGTTTTCTCCTGAATATATTCAGGAGAAAACGCGTACGCCCTTTTTGGCCAAGTGCATCATTGTCGAAGTTGTGCCCCTCTTCCTGTGCTTTAAAGGCGATTCCAACGTACCTCTTGAAATCTGTTTCCTGCTATTCTGCCTCGCTTTCAAGTCCGCCTCGTTGCCTTCCCTCAACAGATTTTTGGACGATAGTTGTCCTTTATTACTCGGCCAGTTTGTGAATTGCTGTGCCCCTGAGCTCCATTTTTCAACTCGTTTTTGGTGAGCTGACCGCAAGTCCAAAATTTTGGTTCAGGACCTATACTGGTTCCCGGTGGGTGGCTGAGAATTTGGTTAATTCTTCTTCCTGCCGGGAAATTACAGTGATATGTGCCCGTCCAAATGCCTAACAGCTACTCTCTCATTGGTTCTCCCTCTTCCCTTTCATCCTCTGCCAAATTGGAAACCTTTGTGAACCAGGAGGTTAAAGGGGCTGTCTCTCCAAGTTGGGAGGTTGATAGTAAAGCAGATGGAAAGTCAAACCGGAGCACCAGGACAGGGACTATTCGTTGAGTTTTAGAAACCTTTCGTATTCATAGTGTGTCTGTTCTCTAGGTTTCCCGTACATGTTATAGCTGTAGTAATATTCCATTCAACCTGGATAGTTGGGACCCATGGAATGGGTGCCAGGCATTTGTGCTTTAAAGGGTCTGCATTTGCTCACCCAACCTCACCAATCGTCTCAGTCCCAAGTGTCCCTCCTTATGCCACATCCAGCTGTCGTTGTAGATAGTGTCATTCCAGGTTTCATCAGAGACCCTGAAGGAATTGTAAAGAATTTCCCAGTTTTTTTGTTTTGTTTTTGAAATTCCTTTTTATAGTGGGTTTGAGCTGATTCTCGCTGCCATGTTTATGCCAGTCTAGACACACTTGATCCCCTTATAGATACATATCAATACATAGGTTTTAAGATTCTTACTAGTCAGATATATTCCTCTGCGGGAAATATGGGGTTTTGAGTCCCTTTCACTGAGGAAGGTGTAGGTCTTGTCTATTCCATAGTTGGTTTTTGGAACGGTACCTGTGCTTATATCAAACTCTGGTTTTATGCATCTCCCCACCTCTCCTTCCCCCTTAAGCAGGCATAAGAGTGTTTTCTAAATGTGAGACACTGTTCTCTTTCCTAACTCAGTTCAAGTGTAGCAATGTTTACAGGATCTTCATAAGTGATATCTTATGATAAGTTTCTTTTTCTCTGTGACTTATTTCACTTAGAATCATCGTACCTGAATCCACCCATTTTGCTGCTACTGGTCTTATGACATTGATTTCATGGCTGAGGGATATTCCATCGTACGTAAGTACCACAATTTTTTGAAACATTTTTATATTTCCTGGGATATTTAAGGTGTACCCAAGTTGAGGTCCTTGTAAGCAGTGAAGCCCTAAGTTTCAGGGTGGCTCTGTCTTATTGATTTTCAATTTTCCCAAGGTATATTCCCTAGACTGGAAGTGCCCTTGGCTCTGTAGCTCTGTTCTTTGCTTGTTTTAGGGAACACAATGCACTCCTCCAGAGAGGCAGTTGGCAATTTACATCCCGCCCATCAGCATAACAAGGCTCCCTGTTCTCCAGGGCCTGTCTTGCCTTACTGGTTTTTACACATTTTGTGGATGTCCCTTTTAACCGGTGGGAAGTGATACTTCTTTGTAGTGCAGATTTGCATTGCCCGCTTGCTTGCTTGGCCAAAAATGTCGTATGCGTTTTCTCCTGAATATATTCAGGAGAAAACGCGTACGCCCTTTTTGGCCAAGTGCATCATTGTCGAAGTTGTGCCCCTCTTCCTGTGCTTTAAAGGCGATTCCAACGTACCTCTTGAAATCTGTTTCCTGCTATTCTGCCTCGCTTTCAAGTCCGCCTCTTTGCCTTCCCTCAACAGATTTTTGGACGATAGTTGTCCTTTAATACTCGGCCAGTTTGTGAATTGCTGTGCCCCTGAGCTCCATTTTTCAACCCGTTTTTGGTAAGCTGACCGCAAGTCCAACATTTTGGTTTAGGACCTATGCTGGTTCCCGGTGGGGGGCTGAGACTTTGGTTAATTCTTCTTCCTGCCGGGAAGTTAGAGTGATATGTGCCCGTCCAAATGCCTAACAGCTACTCTCTCATTGGTTCTCCCTCTTCCCTTTCATCCTCTGCCAAATTTTAAACCTGTGCGAACCAGGAGATTAAAGGGGCTGTCTCTCCAAGTTGGGAGGTTGATAGTAAAGCAGACGGAAAGTCAAACCGGAGCACCAGGAGAGGGACTATTCGTTGAGTTTTAGAAACCTTTCGTATTCACAGTGTGTCCGTTCTCTAGGTTTCCCGTACATGTTATAGCTGTAGTAATACTCCCTTCAACCTGCAGAGTTGGGACCCATGGAATGGGTGCCATGCATTATTGCTTTAAAGGGTCTCCATTTGCTCACCCAATCTCACCCATCGTCTCAGTCCCAAGTGTCCCTCCTTATGCCACATCCAGCTGTCATTGTAGATAGGGTCATTCCAGGTTTCATCAGAGACCCTGAAGGAATTGTAAAGAATTTCCCAGTTTTTTTGTTTTGTTTTTGTAATTCCTTTTTAGAGTGGGTTTGAGCTGATTCTCGCTGCCATGTTTATGCCAGTCTAGACACACTTGATTCCCTTATGGAGACATATCAATACATAGGTTTTAGGATTCTTACTAGTCAGATATATTCCTCTGCGCGACATATGGGTTTTTGAGTCCCTTTCACTGAGGAAGGTGTAGGTCTTGTCTATTCCATAGTTGGTTTTTGGAACGGTACCTGTGCTTATATCAACCTTGGTTTTATGCATCACCCGACCTCTCCTTCCCCCTTAAGCAGGCATAAGAGTGTTTTCTAAATGTGAGACACTGTTCTCTTTCCTAACTCAGTTCAAGTGTAGCCATGTTTACAGGAACTTCATAAGTGATATCTTATGATAAGTTTCTTTTTCTGTGTGACATATTTCACTTAGAATCATCGTACCTGAATCCACCCATTTTGCTGCTACTGGTCTTATGACATTGATTTCATGGCTGAGGGATATTCCATCGTACGTAATTACCACAATTTTTTGAAACATTTTTATATTTCCTGGGATATTTAAGGTGTACCCAAGTTGAGGTCCTTGTAAGCAGTGCAGCCCTGAATTTTGGGGTGGCTCTGTCTTATTGATTTTCAGTTTTCCCAAGGTATATTCCCTAGACTGGAAGTGCCCTTGGCTCTGTAGCTGTGTTGTTTACTTGTTTTAGGGAACACAATGTACTCCTCCAGAGAGGCAGTTGGCAATTTACATCCCGCCCATCAGCATAAAAAGGCTCCCTGTTCTCCAGAGCCTGTCTTGCCTTTCTGGTTTTTACACATTTTGTGGATGTCGCTTTTGACCGGTGGGCAGTGACACTTCTTTGTAGTGAAGATTTTCATAGCCCGCTTGCTTGCTTGGCCAAAAAGGGCGTATGCGTTTTCTCCTGAATATATTCAGGAGAAAACGCATACGCACTTTTTGGCCAAGTGCATCATTGTCGAAGTTGTGCCCCTCTTCCTGTGCTTTAAAGGTGATTCCAACGTACCTCTTGAAATATGCTTCCTGCTATTCTGCCTCGCATTCAAGTCCACCTCGTTGCCTTCCCTCAACAGATTTTTGGACAATAGTTGTCCTTTATTACTCGGCCAGTTTGTGAATTGCTGTGCCCATAAGCTCCATTTTTCAACAAGTGTTTGGTGAGGTGACCGCAAGTCCAAAATTTTGGTTCACGACCTATACTGTTTCCCGGTGGGGGGCTGAGACTTTGGTTAATTCTTCTTCCTGCTGGGAAATTACAGTGATATGTGCCCGTCCAAATGCCTAACAGCTACTCTCTCATTGGTTCTCCCTCTTCCCTTTCATCCTCTGCCAAATTGGCAACCTGTGCGAACCAGGAGGTTAAAGGGGCTGTCTCTCCAAGTTGGGAGGTTGATAGTAAAGCAGATGGAAAGTCAAAACGGAGCACCAGGAGAGGGACTATTCGTTGAGTTTTAGAAACCTTTCGTATTCACAGTGTGTCCGTTCTCTAGGTTTCCCGTACATGTTATAGCTGTAGTAATATTCCCTTCAACCTGGAGAGTTGGGACCCATGGAATGGGTGCCAGGCATTTGTGCTTTAAAGGGTCTGCATTTGCTCACCCAATCTCACCAATCGTCTCAGTCCCAAGTGTCCCTCCTTATGCCACATCCAGCTGTCGTTGTAGATAGGGTCATTCCAGGTTTCATCAGAGACCCTGAAGGAATTGCAAAGAATTTCCCAGTTTTTTTGTTTTGTTTTTGAAATTCCTTTTTATAGTGGGTTTGAGCTGATTCTCGCTGCCATGTCTATGCCAGTCTAGACACACTTGTTTCCCGTACGGAGACACATGAATACATAGGTTTTAAGATTCTTACTAGTCAGATATATTCCTCTGTGGGAAATATGGGGTTTTGAGTCCCTTTCACTGAGGAAGGTGTACGTCTTGTCTTTTCCATAGTTGGTTTTTGGAACGGTACCTGTGCTTATATCAAACTCTGGGTTTATGCATCACCCCACCTCTCCTTCCCCCTTAAGCAGGCATAAGAGTGTTTTCTAAATGTGAGACACTGTTGTCTTTCCTAACTCAGTTCAAGTGTAGCCATGTTTACAGGATCTTCATAAGTGATATCTTTTGATAAGTTTATTTTTCTGTTTGACTTATTTCACTTAGAATCACCGTACCTGAATCCACTCATTTTGCTGCTACTGGTCTTATGACTTTTATTTCATGGTTGAGGGATATTCCATCATACGTAAGTACCACAATATTTTGAACCATTTTTATATTTCCTGGGATATTTAATGTGTACCCAAGTTGAGGTTCTTGTAAGCAGTGCAGCCCTAAATTTTGGGGTGGCTCTTTCTTATGGATTTTCAGTTTTCCCAAGGTATATTCCCTAGACTGGAAGTGCCCTTGGCTCTGTAGCTCTGTTGTTTACTTGTTTTAGGCCACACAATGCATTCCTCCAGAGAAGCAGTTGACAGTTTTTATCTCGCCCAACACTATAACAAGTATCCCTGTTCTCCAGGGCCTGTCTTGCCTTTCTGGATTTTACACATTTTGTGGCTGTCCCTTTTGACCAGTGGGAAGTGATACTTCTTTGTAGTGCAGATTTGCATTGCCCGCTTACTTGCTTGGCCAAAAAGTGCGTATGCGTTTTCTCCTGAATATATTCAGGAGAAAACGCATACGCCCTTTTTGGCCAAGTGCATTATTGTCAAAGTTGTGCCCCTGTTCGTCTGCTTTAAAGGCGATTCCAACGTACCTCTTGAAATCTGTTTCCTGCTATTCTGCCTGCCTTTCAAATCCGCCTCGTTTCCTTCCCTCAACAGATTTTTGGACGATAGTTGTCCTTTATTACTCTGCCAGTTTTTAAATTGCTGTGCCCCTGAGCTGCATTTTTCAACTCGTGTTTTGTGAGCTGAACGCAAGTCCAAAATTTTGGTTCAGTACCTATACTGGTTCCCGGTGCGTGGCTGAGACTTTTGTTAATTCTTCTTCCTGCAGGGAAATTAGAGTGACATGTGCCCGTCCAAATCCCTAACAGCTACTCTCTCATTGGTTCTCCCTCTTCCCTTTCATCCTCTGCCAAATTGGCAACCTGTGCGAACCAGCATGTTAAAGTGGATGTCTCTTCAATTTGGAAGACTGACAATAAAGCAGTTGTAAAGTGAAACCGGAGCACCAGGAGAGGGACTATTCTTTGAGTTTTAGAAACCTTTCGTATTCACAGTGTGTCCGTTCTCTAGGTTTTCCGTACATGTTATAGCTGTACTAATAGTTCCTTCAACCTGGAGAGTTGAGACCCATGGAATGGGTGCCACATATTATTGTTTTAAAGGGTCTGCATTTGCTCACCCTCTCTCACCAACCCTCTCAGTCCCAAGTGTCCAGCCTTATGCCACATCCCGGTGTCGTTGTAGATAGGGTCATTCCAGGTTTCATCAGAGACCCTGAAGGAATTGTAAAGTATTTCCCTGTTTTTTGTTTTGTGTTTGAATTTCCTTTTCTAGTGGGTTTGAGCTGATTCTCGCTGCCATGTTTATGCCAGTCTAGACACAGTTGATTCCCTTACGGAGACATATCAATACATAGGTTTTAAGATTATTACTAGTAAGATATATTCCTCTGCGGGAAATATGGGGTTTTGAGTCCCGTTCACAGAGGAAGTAGTAGGTCTTGTTTATTCTGTATTTGGATTATGGAACCGTACCTGTGCTAATATCAAACTCTGGGTTTATTCATCACTCCACCTCTGCTTTCCCCTTAAACCTGCATAAGAGTGTTTTCTAAATATGAGACTCTGTTCCTTTTCCTTATTCATTCCATGTGTAGCCATGTTTATATACCCTTCATATGTGATATCTTATGGTAAGTTTATTTTTCTGTGTGACTTATTTCAGTTAGAATCATCATACATGAATCCCGTCATTATGCTGCTACTGGCCTTATGACATTGACTTCATGGCTGAGGGATATTCCATCATACGTATGTACCACAGTTTCTTTGCCATTTTTGTCTTTCCTGGTATTTATAAGGTGTCCCGAAGTCGAGGTTCTTGTAAGCAGTGCTGCCATAAATTTTGGGGTGGCTGTGTCTTATTGATTTTCAATTTTCCCAAGGTATATTCCCGTGACTGGACGTGCCTTAGGTTGTGAAGCACTGTTGTTTACTTCTTTTTGGGAACACAATGCACTCCTCCAGAGTGGCCGTTGGCAATTTACTTCCCACCCATCCGCATAAAAAGGCTCCCTGTTCTCCAGATCGTGTCTTGCCTTTCTTGTTTTTACACATTTTACGGATGTCCCTTTTGACCGGTTGGAAGTGATACTTCTCTGTAGTGCAGATTTGCATTGTGTGGTTGCTTGGTTGGCCAAAATTGGCGTAAGCGTTTTCTCCTGAATATATTCAGGAGAAAACGCATGTGCCCTTTATGGACAATTCCATAATTGTCGAAGTTGTGATGCTTTTCCTGTGTTTAAAGGCGATTCCAATGTACTTCTGGAAATCTGTTTCGTGCACTTCTGCCTCATTTTCAAGTCCGCCTCATGGCTTTCTCTCAACAGATTTTTGGAAGAGAGTAGTCCTTTATAACTCTGCAAGTTAGTGAATTGCTGTGCCCCTGAGCTCCATTTTTCAACTCGCGTTTTTGTGAGCTGACTGCCAATCCACAATTTTGCTTCAGGACCTATACTGGTTCCATTGGGGGGGCTGGCTCAGAGTTTGTTAATTCTTCTTCGTGACGGGAATTTAGAGTGACATGTGGCCATCCAAATGTCTACAGCTACTCTCTAATTGTTTCTCCCTCTTCCCTTATATCCTCTACACAATGTGCCAACTGTGCGAACCAGGAGGTTATAGGTGCTGACTCTCCAATTTGGGAGATTGATACTAAAGCAGTTGGAATGTCAAACTGCTGCACAAGGAGAGAAAAAAATTAGTAGAGTTTTAGAAACCTTTCACCATCAGATGGTGTGCATTCTCTAGGTTTCCCATACATGTTATAACTGTAGTGATATTCCCTTCTACCTGGAGAGTTGGGACCCATGGAATGGGTGCCAGGTATTATTGCTTTAAACGGTCTGCATTTTCTCACCCAATCTCACCAATCCTCTCAGTCCCAAGTGACCAGCCTTATGCCACATCCAGCTGTCGTTGTAGATAGGGTCATTCTAAGTTTCATCAGAACCCCTGAAGGTATTGTGTAAGAATTTCACTATTTATTTGTTTTGTTTTGAAATTCATTTTTATAGTGGGTTTGAGCTGATTCTCTCTGCCATGTTTATGTCAGTCTAGACACACTTGGTTACCTTATGGAGACATATCAATACATAGGTTTTAAGATTCTTACTAGTCAGATATACTACTCTGCGGGGAATAGGGGTGTTGAGCCCCGTTCAGTGAAGAAAGAGTAGGTCTTGTCTATTTTGTATTTGGATTATGCAACCGTACCTGTGCTAATATCAAACTCTGGTTTTATGCATCACCCCACCTCTCCTTTCCTCTTGAGCAGGCATGAGAGTGTTTTCTAAATGTGAGACTCTTCTCTTTCCTAATTCAGTTCATGTGTAGCCATGTTTACAAGACCTTCATAAGTGATATCTTATGATAAGTTTCTTTTTCTGTGTGACTTATTTCAGTTAGAATCATCGTACATGAATCCACTCATTATGCTGCTACTGGCCTTATCACATTGATTTCATGGCTGAGGGATATTCCATCGTACGTATGTACCACAATTTCTTTACTATTTTTGTCTTTACTGGGATATTTAAGGTGTCCCGAAGTCGAGGTTCTTGTAAGCAGTGCTGCCCTATATTTTGGGTTGGCTGTGTCTTATTGATTTTCAATTTCCCCAAGGTATATTCCCATGACTGGAAGTGCCTTTGGTTGTGAAGCTCTGTTGCTTAATTCTTTTAGGGAACACAATGCACTCCTCCAGAGTGGCTGTTGGCAATCTGCATCCCACCCATCAGCATAACAAGGCTCCCTGTTCTCTAGAGCCCCTCTTGCCTTTCTGGTTTTTACACATTTTACGGATATCCCTTTTGACTGGTGGGAAGTGATACTTCTTTGTAGTGCAGATTTGTATTGTGCGGTTGCTTGGTTGGCTAAAATGGGTGTATGCGTTTTCTCCTGAATATATTCAGGAGAAAACGCATGCGCCCTTTATGGACAATTCCCTAATTGTCGAAGTTGTGATGCTTTTCCTGTGTTTAAAGGCGATTCCAATGTACTTCTGGAAATCTGTTTCGTGCAAATCTCCCTCATTTTCAAGTCCGCCTCATGGCTTTTCCTCAACAGATTTTTGGAAGATAGTAGTCCTGTATAACTCTGCAAGTTAGTGAATTGCTGTGCCCCTGAGCTCCATTTTTCAACTTGTGTTTTTGTGAGCTGACCGCAAACCCACAATTTTGCTTCAGGACCTATACTAGTTATGGGGTGGGGCAGGCTGAGAGTTTGGTTAATTCTTCTTCGTGACGGGAAATTAGAGTGACATGTGGCCGTCCAAATGCCTACAGCTACTCTCTCATTGGTTCTCCCTCTTCCCTTATATCCTCTGCACAATTTGCCAACTGTGCGAACCAGGATGTTATAGGGGCTGACTCTCCAAGTTGCTAGATTGATATTAAAGCAGTTGGAATGTCAAGCTGCAGCACATGGAGAGAAAAAAATTAGTATAGTTTTAGAAACCTTTCACCATCAGAGGGTGTCCATTCTCTAGGTTTCCCATACATGTTATAACTGTAGTGATATTCCCTTCTACCTGGAGAGTTGGGAACCATGGAATCAGTGGCAGGCATTATTGCTTTAAAGCGTCTGCATTTTCTCACCCAATCTCACCAATCCTCTCAGTCCCAGGTGAACAGCCTTATACCACATCCAGCTGTTGTTGTAGATAGGGTCATTCCAAGTTTCATCAGAACCCCTGAAGGTGTTGTGTAAGAATTTCACTGTTTCTTTGTTTTGTTTTGAAATTCCTTTTTATAGTGGGTTTGAGCTGATTCTCACTGCCGTGTTTATGTCATTCTAGACACACTTGTTTCCCTTATGGAGACATATCAATACATAGGTTTTAAGATCCTTACTAGTCAGATATATTTCTCTGTGGGGAATAGGGGTGTTGAGTCCCATTCACTGAGGAAGGAGTCGGGCTTGTCTCTTCTGTATTTGCATTATGGAACGGTACCTGTGTTAATATCAAACTCTGGTTTTGTGTGTCTCCCCACCTCTCCTTCCCCCTTAAGCAAGCATAAGAGTGTTTTCTAAATCTGAGACTCTGTTCTCTTTCCTAATTCAGTTCATATGTAGCCAGGTTTACAGTCCCTTCATAAGTGATATCTTATATCAGAATGCACCATGGCCCTTGTCATAATAATGCTCCATGACCCCTGTCATCACAATGCTCCATTCCCTGGTTATCACAATGCTCCATGTCCCTTGTCATAACAATTCTCCACGTACTTGTCATCACAATGCTACATGACACTTCTCTTCACAAAGTTACATGCTCGTTTCATCACAATTCTCCATGCACTTGTCATTGCAATGTTCCATGACCCTTGTCATAGCAAGCTCCAAGTGTTTGTCATCACAATGCTTCACGACTTTATCATCAAAATTCTCAATGGCACTTTTCATCACAATGTTCCGTACCCTTGTCATCACAATGCTCCATGCCCTTGTCATCACAATGCTCCCTGACACCTGTCATCACAATGCTTCATGCCCCTTGTCATTAGAGTGCTCCATGATGCTCGTCATCACAATTACCCATGGTCTTCTCATCACAATGCTCCACGATTTTGCCATCACAATGCTCCATGCCCTGGTCATCTCAAAGCTCAATGTCCCTTGTCCTCACAATTCTCCACGTCCTTGTCATCACAATGCTCCATGGCACTTCTCATCACAATGTTATATGCTCTTGTCATAACAATACTCCATGCACTTGTCATCGCAATGCTCCATGAACCCTGTCATAGGAAGCTCCATGCACTTGTCATCACAATGTTTCAGGACATGGACATTAAAATTATCAATGGCCCTTGTCATCTCAATGCTCCATGCGCTTATCATCACAATGCTCCTTTACCTTTGTCACAACAATCCTCCATGACACTTGGCATCACAATGCTCCGTGCTATTGTCATCACAATGGAAGATGACATATGTCATCACAATGCACCCTGACACCTGTCTTCACAATACTCCATGACCTTGTCATCACAATGCTCCATGCCCTTGTCATCACAATGTGCCATGCCCACTGTCATCAAAATAATCCATGAAACTTGTCAGACCAAAGCTCCATGCCACCTTTCATCACAATGCGCCATGAACCCTGTCATCACAATGCACCATGCCCATCATCATAATGCTTCATGCTCTTGTCATCACAATGAAATCAAAATGCTCCATGACCTCTGTCATCACAATGCTCCAAACCCTTGTGATCACAATGTTCCATAACACTTGTCATCACAATACCCCATGACGCTACTCATCACAATTATCCATGGACTTCTCATCACAATGCCCCATGACATTTGTCATCACAATGCGCAATACACATGTCATCACAATGCTCCCTGACTCTTGCCATCAGTATGCTCCCTGAACCCTTTCATGACAAGGTTCCATGCCTTTTTCATCACAATGATCCATGCCATTTTCATCACAATGCTCCAAGACCCCTGTAATCACAATGCTCCATGCCCTTGTCATCACAAAGCTCCATGATGCATGTCATCAGAATGCTCCATGGCCTTCTCATCACAATGCTCCATGCCCTTGTCATCACAATGCTCCAAGACCCCTGTAATCACAATGGTCCATGCCCCTTTTCATCAGAATGCTCCATGAGACTTGTCATCACAAGGCTCCATGGTCTTCTCATCACAATGCTCCAGGACATTGTCATCAAAATGCTCCATTCCCTTATCATCACAATGCTCCATGACCCCTGTCATCACAATACTCCATGAACATTTTCAGCCCAATGCTCCATGACCTTCTCATCACAATGCTCCATGACCAATATCATCACAATGCTCCATGACCACAGTCAGCACAACGCTCAATATCACCTGACAACACAATGATCCGGGACTCTTGTCATCACAATGCTCCATTCCCTAGTCATCACAATGCTCCATGACCCCTGTCATCACAATACTCCATGAACATTTTCAGCCCAATGCTCCATGACACTTGTCATCACAATGATGCATGCCCTTGTCATCCCAATGCTCCATGACCCCTGTAATCACAATGCTCCGTGACGCTTGTCATCACAGTGCTCCATGACACCTGTCATCAAAATGCTCCATGCCTTTGTCAGCAAAATGCTACATGACCTTGTCATTACAATGTTCTATGCACTTGTCATCACAATACTCCATTACCATTGCCATCACAATCCTCCATGAAACTTGGGATCACATTGCTCCATGCCCTTGTCATCACAATGCTCCATGCTCCTTGAAATCAAAATGATCCATGACCTCGGTCATCACAATGCTCCAAACCCTTGTGATCACAATGTTCCATAACACTTGTCATCACAATGCTCCATGATGCCTGTCATCACAATACTCCATGCCCTTTTCATCACAATGCTCCATGACCTTTGTCATCACAATTCTCGATACACTTGTCATCACAATGCTCCCTGACACTTGTCATCAGAATGCTCCTTGAACCCTGTCACAAAAAGGCTCCATGCCTTTTTCATCAAAATGCACCATGCCGTTTTCATCACAATGCTCCATGCCATTGTCATCAAAATACTCCACAAGCTTGTCATCAGAATGCTCCATGTCCCTTGTCATCACAATTTTCCATGCACTTGTCAGCACAATGCTCCCTGACCCTTGTCATCACAATGCTCCAAGCCATTGTCATCACAATGCTCCATTACCTTTGTCATCAGAATCCTCCATGACACTTGGCATCACAATGCTCCATGGCATTGTCATCACAATGGGCCATTACATATGTCATCACAATGCTCCCTGACACCTGTCTTCACAATAATGAATGACCTGGTCATCACAATGCTCCATGCCCTTGTCATCACAATGCGCCATTCCAACTGTCATCGCAATAAGCCATGAAACTTATTAGACCAATGCTCCATGCCCTTGTCATCACAATGCCCCATGCCCTTGTTATCACAATGCTCCATGACCCCTGTCATCACAGTGCTCTGTGACTCCAGTCATCACAAGGCTTTATGACCTTTGTCATCACAATGGTCCATGCCCTTGTCATCAACAGTCTCTGTGACCTTTTTAACCACAATGCTTCATGAACTTTTCATCACAATGCTCCATGACCCTTGTCATCACAATGCTCCATGCGCTTGTCAGCACAATGCTCCATGATCCATGTCATCACAATGCACCATGCGCTTGTCGTCACAGTGCTCCCAATCTTGTCATCACAATGCTCCATAAACCTTGTCATCACAAGGCTCCATGCACTTCAAATCAAAATGCTCTCTCACCACTGATATCACAATGTTACATCACTATTCATCACAATACTCCCTCAACCCTGTCATCACAATGTTCCATGACTCCTGTCATGACAATGCTCCATGACTCCTGTCATCACAATGCTACATGCACTTATCATCACAATGTTCGATGATCCCTGACATCACAATGTTCCATAACCCCTGTCATCAAAATGCTCCATGACCCTTTTCATCAAAATGCTCCATGACCCCTGACATCACAATGTTACATAATGCCTCTCATCAAAATGTTCCATGACCCTTTTCATCAAATTGGTCCATGACAATGTCATCACAATGCTCCCTGCCCTTCTCATCACAATGCACCACGCCCTTGTCATCAAAATGCTCCATGACCTTTGTCATCACAAAGCTCCATGACCCTTGGCATCACAATGCTCCATGCCATTGTCATCACAATACTCCATGAAACCTCTCATCACATTGTTCCATGCAATTGTCATCAAAAAGCTCCATGGTGCTTGTCATCACACTGCTCGATGCCCTTCTCATCACAATGCTCCATGCCCTTGTCATTACAATCCTCCATGACCCATGTATCACTGTGTTCCATGTCCATGTCATCACAATGCTCCATGCCCACTCTCATCACAATAATCCATGAAACTTTTCAGACAAATGTTCCATGCCCTTGTCATCACAATGCTCCATTACCCCTGTCATAACAATGCTCCATGACCCCTGCCATCACAACGTTCCACGGCCTTGTCATCACATGGCTCCATGACCCTTGTCATCACAATGCTCCAAGACCCCTGTAATCACAGTGCTACATGCCCTTGTCATCACAAAGCTCCATGATGCATGTCATCACAATGCTCCATGCCCTTGCCATCACAATGCTCCATTACCCCTGTGATAACAATGCTCATTGACCCCTGCCATCACGATGTTCCATGGCCTTGTCATCACAAGGCTCCATGACCCCTGTAATCACAATGCTCCATGTCCCTTTTTATCTCAATGATCCATGAACCCTGTCATCACAATGCACCATGCCCATCATCATAATGCTTCAGGCTATTGTCATCACAATGAAATCAAAATTCTCCATGACCTCTGTCATAACACTGCTCCAAACCCTTGTGATCACAATATTCCATAACACTTGTCATCACAATGCCCCATGATGCTCGTCATCACAATTATCTATGGACTTCTCATCACAATGCTCCATGACCTTTGTCATCACAATGCTCAATACACTTGTCATCAAAATGCTCCCAGACACTTGTTCTCTGTATGCTCCTTGAACTCTGTCATGACAAGGCTCCATGCCTTTTTCATCACAATGATCCATGCCTTTTTCATCACAATGCTCCAAGACACCTGTAATTACAATGCTCCATGCCCTTGTCATCACAAAGCTCAATGACGCATGTCATCAGACTGCTCCTTGGCCTTCTCATCACAATGCTCCATGCCCTTGTCATCACAATTTTCCAAGACACTCTAATCACAATGCTCCATGCCCCTTTTCATCAGTATGCTCCATGAGACTTGTCTCACAAGGCTCCATGGTTTTCTCATCACAATGCTCCAGCACCTTGTCATCACAATGCTTCACGACCTTGTCATGAAAATTTTCAATGGCACTTGTCATCATAATGCTCCAAGCCCTAGTCATCACAATGCTCCATTATATTTGTCATCACAATCCTCCATTACATTTGGCATCACAATGCTCCATGCCATTGTCATCGCAATGGACCATGACATATGTCATCACAATGCTCCCTGACACCTGTCTTCACAATACTCCATGACCTTCTCATCACAATGTCCCATGCCCTTGTCATCACAATGCCCCATGCCCACTGTCATCACAATAATCTATTAAACTTGTCAGACCAATGCTCCATGCCCCTGTCATCACAATGCTCCATGCCCTTGTCATCACAATGCTCCATGACCCCTGTCATCACAATGCTCTGTGACTCCAGTCATCACAATGCTTCATAACATTTGTCATCACAGTGGTCCATGCCCACATCATCACAAGGCTCTGTGACCTTTGTAACCACAATACTCCATGAACTTTTCATCACAATGCTCCGTGACCCTTGTCATCACAATGCTCCATGCCTTTGTCAGAACAATGCTCCATGACCCTTGTTATCACAATGTGCCACGTGATTTTCATCACAACGGTCCACAACCTTGTCATCGTAATGCTCCATAAACCTTGTAATCACAATGCTCCATGCACTTCTCATCAAAATGCTCTCTCAACAGAGATATCACAATGTTCCATCACTAGTCATCACAATACTCCCTCACCCCTGTAATCACAATGTTCCATGACCCCTGTCATCACAATGCTACATCCCCTTATCATCACAATGTTCCATGACCCCTGACATCACAATGTTCCATAACCCCTGTCATCAAAATGCTCCATGACCCTTTTCATCCCAAAGCTCCATGACCCCTGACATCACAATGTTCTATAACCCCTGTCATCAAAATGTTCCATTACACTTTTCATCAAATTGCTGCATGACCCTGTCATCAAAATGCTCCCTGCCCTTCTCATCACAATGCACCACGCCCTTGACATCAAAATGCTCCATGACTTTTGTCATCACAAAGCTCCATAACCCTTGGAATCACAGTGTTCCATGAACCCTCTCATCACATTGTTCCATGCCCTTGTCATCACAAAGCTCCATGACGCTTGTCAAAACAATGTTCGATGCCCTTCTCATCACAATGCTCCATGCCCTTGTCATTACAATCCTCCATGACCCATGGATCACAGTGTTCCGTGACCTTGTCATCACAATGCTCCATGCCCTTGTCATCACAATGTGCCATGCCCACTGTCATCAAAATAATCCATGAAACTTGTCAGACCAAAGCTTCATGCCACCTTTCATCACAATGCGCCATGAACCCTGTCATCACAATGCACCATGCCCATCATCATAATGCTTCATGCTCTTGTCATCACAATGAAATCAAAATGCTCCATGACCTCTGTCATCACAATGCTCCAAACCCTTGTGATCACAATGTTCCATAACACTTGTCATCACAATACCCCATGACGCTACTCATCACAATTATCCATGGACTTCTCATCACAATGCCCCATGACATTTGTCATCACAATGCGCAATACACATGTCATCACAATGCTCCCTGACTCTTGCCATCAGTATGCTCCCTGAACCCTTTCATGACAAGGCTCCATGCCTTTTTCATCACAATGATCCATGCCATTTTCATCACAATGCTCCAAGACCCCTGTAATCACAATGCTCCATGCCCTTGTCATCACAAAGCTCCATGATGCATGTCATCAGAATGCTCCATGGCCTTCTCATCACAATGCTCCATGCCCTTGTCATCACAATGCTCCAAGACCCCTGTAATCACAATGGTCCATGCCCCTTTTCATCAGAATGCTCCATGAGACTTGTCATCACAAGGCTCCATGGTCTTCTCATCACAATGCTCCAGGACATTGTCATCAAAATGCTCCATTCCCTTATCATCACAATGCTCCATGACCCCTGTCATCACAATACTCCATGAACATTTTCAGCCCAATGCTCCATGACCTTCTCATCACAATGCTCCATGACCAATATCATCACAATGCTCCATGACCACAGTCAGCACAACGCTCAATATCACCTGACAACACAATGATCCGGGACTCTTGTCATCACAATGCTCCATTCCCTAGTCATCACAATGCTCCATGACCCCTGTCATCACAATACTCCATGAACATTTTCAGCCCAATGCTCCATGACACTTGTCATCACAATGATGCATGCCCTTGTCATCCCAATGCTCCATGACCCCTGTAATCACAATGCTCCGTGACGCTTGTCATCACAGTGCTCCATGACACCTGTCATCACAATGCTCCATGCCTTTGTCAGCAAAATGCTACATGACCTTGTCATTACAATGTTCTATGCACTTGTCATCACAATACTCCATTACCATTGCCATCACAATCCTCCATGAAACTTGGGATCACATTGCTCCATGCCCTTGTCATCACAATGCTCCATGCTCCTTGAAATCAAAATGATCCATGACCTCGGTCATCACAATGCTCCAAACCCTTGTGATCACAATGTTCCATAACACTTGTCATCACAATGCTCCATGATGCCTGTCATCACAATACTCCATGCCCTTTTCATCACAATGCTCCATGACCTTTGTCATCACAATTCTCGATACACTTGTCATCACAATGCTCCATGATGCCTGTCATCACAATACTCCATGCCCTTTTCATCACAATGCTCCATGACCTTTGTCATCACAATTCTCGATACACTTGTCATCACAATGCTCCCTGACACTTGTCATCAGAATGCTCCTTGAACCCTGTCACAAAAAGGCTCCATGCCTTTTTCATCAAAATGCACCATGCCGTTTTCATCACAATGCTCCATGCCATTGTCATCAAAATACTCCACAAGCTTGTCATCAGAATGCTCCATGTCCCTTGTCATCACAATTTTCCATGCACTTGTCAGCACAATGCTCCCTGACCCTTGTCATCACAATGCTCCAAGCCATTGTCATCACAATGCTCCATTACCTTTGTCATCAGAATCCTCCATGACACTTGGCATCACAATGCTCCATGACATTGTCATCACAATGGGCCATTACATATGTCATCACAATGCTCCCTGACACCTGTCTTCACAATAATGAATGACCTGGTCATCACAATGCTCCATGCCCTTGTCATCACAATGCGCCATTCCAACTGTCATCGCAATAAGCCATGAAACTTATTAGACCAATGCTCCATGCCCTTGTCATCACAATGCCCCATGCCCTTGTTATCACAATGCTCCATGACCCCTGTCATCACAATGCTCTGTGACTCCAGTCATCACAAGGCTTCATGACCTTTGTCATCACAATGGTCCATGCCCTTGTCATCAACAGTCTCTGTGACCTTTTTAACCACAATGCTTCATGAACTTTTCATCACAATGCTCCATGACCCTTGTCATCACAATGCTCCATGCGCTTGTCAGCACAATGCTCCATGATCCATGTCATCACAATGCACCATGCGCTTGTCGTCACAGTGCTCCCAATCTTGTCATCACAATGCTCCATAAACCTTGTCATCACAAGGCTCCATGCACTTCAAATCAAAATGCTCTCTCACCACTGATATCACAATGTTACATCACTATTCATCACAATACTCCCTCAACCCTGTCATCACAATGTTCCATGACTCCTGTCATGACAATGCTCCATGACTCCTGTCATCACAATGCTACATGCACTTATCATCACAATGTTCGATGATCCCTGACATCACAATGTTCCATAACCCCTGTCATCAAAATGCTCCATGACCCTTTTCATCAAAATGCTCCATGACCCCTGACATCACAATGTTACATAATGCCTCTCATCAAAATGTTCCATGACCCTTTTCATCAAATTGGTCCATGACAATGTCATCACAATGCTCCCTGCCCTTCTCATCACAATGCACCACGCCCTTGTCATCAAAATGCTCCATGACCTTTGTCATCACAAAGCTCCATGACCCTTGGCATCACAATGCTCCATGCCATTGTCATCACAATACTCCATGAAACCTCTCATCACATTGTTCCATGCAATTGTCATCAAAAAGCTCCATGGTGCTTGTCATCACACTGCTCGATGCCCTTCTCATCACAATGCTCCATGCCCTTGTCATTACAATCCTCCATGACCCATGTATCACTGTGTTCCATGTCCATGTCATCACAATGCTCCATGCCCACTCTCATCACAATAATCCATGAAACTTTTCAGACAAATGTTCCATGCCCTTGTCATCACAATGCTCCATTACCCCTGTCATAACAATGCTCCATGACCCCTGCCATCACAACGTTCCACGGCCTTGTCATCACATGGCTCCATGACCCTTGTCATCACAATGCTCCAAGACCCCTGTAATCACAGTGCTACATGCCCTTGTCATCACAAAGCTCCATGATGCATGTCATCACAATGCTCCATGCCCTTGCCATCACAATGCTCCATTACCCCTGTGATAACAATGCTCATTGACCCCTGCCATCACGATGTTCCATGGCCTTGTCATCACAAGGCTCCATGACCCCTGTAATCACAATGCTCCATGTCCCTTTTTATCTCAATGATCCATGAACCCTGTCATCACAATGCACCATGCCCATCATCATAATGCTTCAGGCTATTGTCATCACAATGAAATCAAAATTCTCCATGACCTCTGTCATAACACTGCTCCAAACCCTTGTGATCACAATATTCCATAACACTTGTCATCACAATGCCCCATGATGCTCGTCATCACAATTATCTATGGTCTTCTCATCACAATGCTCCATGACCTTTGTCACCACAATGCTCAATACACTTGTCATCAAAATGCTCCCAGACACTTGTTCTCTGTATGCTCCTTGAACTCTGTCATGACAAGGCTCCATGCCTTTTTCATCACAATGATCCATGCCTTTTTCATCACAATGCTCCAAGACACCTGTAATTACAATGCTCCATGCCCTTGTCATCACAAAGCTCAATGACGCATGTCATCAGACTGCTCCTTGGCCTTCTCATCACAATGCTCCATGCCCTTGTCATCACAATTTTCCAAGACACTCTAATCACAATGCTCCATGCCCCTTTTCATCAGTATGCTCCATGAGACTTGTCTCACAAGGCTCCATGGTTTTCTCATCACAATGCTCCAGCACCTTGTCATCACAATGCTTCACGACCTTGTCATGAAAATTTTCAATGGCACTTGTCATCATAATGCTCCAAGCCCTAGTCATCACAATGCTCCATTATATTTGTCATCACAATCCTCCATTACATTTGGCATCACAATGCTCCATGCCATTGTCATCGCAATGGACCATGACATATGTCATCACAATGCTCCCTGACACCTGTCTTCACAATACTCCATGACCTTCTCATCACAATGTCCCATGCCCTTGTCATCACAATGCCCCATGCCCACTGTCATCACAATAATCTATTAAACTTGTCAGACCAATGCTCCATGCCCCTGTCATCACAATGCTCCATGCCCTTGTCATCACAATGCTCCATGACCCCTGTCATCACAATGCTCTGTGACTCCAGTCATCACAATGCTTCATAACATTTGTCATCACAGTGGTCCATGCCCACATCATCACAAGGCTCTGTGACCTTTGTAACCACAATACTCCATGAACTTTTCATCACAATGCTCCGTGACCCTTGTCATCACAATGCTCCATGCCTTTGTCAGAACAATGCTCCATGACCCTTGTTATCACAATGTGCCACGTGATTTTCATCACAACGGTCCACAACCTTGTCATCGTAATGCTCCATAAACCTTGTAATCACAATGCTCCATGCACTTCTCATCAAAATGCTCTCTCAACAGAGATATCACAATGTTCCATCACTAGTCATCACAATACTCCCTCACCCCTGTAATCACAATGTTCCATGACCCCTGTCATCACAATGCTACATCCCCTTATCATCACAATGTTCCATGACCCCTGACATCACAATGTTCCATAACCCCTGTCATCAAAATGCTCCATGACCCTTTTCATCCCAAAGCTCCATGACCCCTGACATCACAATGTTCTATAACCCCTGTCATCAAAATGTTCCATTACACTTTTCATCAAATTGCTGCATGACCCTGTCATCAAAATGCTCCCTGCCCTTCTCATCACAATGCACCACGCCCTTGACATCAAAATGCTCCATGACTTTTGTCATCACAAAGCTCCATAACCCTTGGAATCACAGTGTTCCATGAACCCTCTCATCACATTGTTCCATGCCCTTGTCATCACAAAGCTCCATGACGCTTGTCAAAACAATGTTCGATGCCCTTCTCATCACAATGCTCCATGCCCTTGTCATTACAATCCTCCATGACCCATGGATCACAGTGTTCCGTGACCTTGTCATCACAATGCTCCATGCCCTTGTCATCACAATGTGCCATGCCCACTGTCATCAAAATAATCCATGAAACTTGTCAGACCAAAGCTTCATGCCACCTTTCATCACAATGCGCCATGAACCCTGTCATCACAATGCACCATGCCCATCATCATAATGCTTCATGCTCTTGTCATCACAATGAAATCAAAATGCTCCATGACCTCTGTCATCACAATGCTCCAAACCCTTGTGATCACAATGTTCCATAACACTTGTCATCACAATACCCCATGACGCTACTCATCACAATTATCCATGGACTTCTCATCACAATGCCCCATGACATTTGTCATCACAATGCGCAATACACATGTCATCACAATGCTCCCTGACTCTTGCCATCAGTATGCTCCCTGAACCCTTTCATGACAAGGCTCCATGCCTTTTTCATCACAATGATCCATGCCATTTTCATCACAATGCTCCAAGACCCCTGTAATCACAATGCTCCATGCCCTTGTCATCACAAAGCTCCATGATGCATGTCATCAGAATGCTCCATGGCCTTCTCATCACAATGCTCCATGCCCTTGTCATCACAATGCTCCAAGACCCCTGTAATCACAATGGTCCATGCCCCTTTTCATCAGAATGCTCCATGAGACTTGTCATCACAAGGCTCCATGGTCTTCTCATCACAATGCTCCAGGACATTGTCATCAAAATGCTCCATTCCCTTATCATCACAATGCTCCATGACCCCTGTCATCACAATACTCCATGAACATTTTCAGCCCAATGCTCCATGACCTTCTCATCACAATGCTCCATGACCAATATCATCACAATGCTCCATGACCACAGTCAGCACAACGCTCAATATCACCTGACAACACAATGATCCGGGACTCTTGTCATCACAATGCTCCATTCCCTAGTCATCACAATGCTCCATGACCCCTGTCATCACAATACTCCATGAACATTTTCAGCCCAATGCTCCATGACACTTGTCATCACAATGATGCATGCCCTTGTCATCCCAATGCTCCATGACCCCTGTAATCACAATGCTCCGTGACGCTTGTCATCACAGTGCTCCATGACACCTGTCATCACAATGCTCCATGCCTTTGTCAGCAAAATGCTACATGACCTTGTCATTACAATGTTCTATGCACTTGTCATCACAATACTCCATTACCATTGCCATCACAATCCTCCATGAAACTTGGGATCACATTGCTCCATGCCCTTGTCATCACAATGCTCCATGCTCCTTGAAATCAAAATGATCCATGACCTCGGTCATCACAATGCTCCAAACCCTTGTGATCACAATGTTCCATAACACTTGTCATCACAATGCTCCATGATGCCTGTCATCACAATACTCCATGCCCTTTTCATCACAATGCTCCATGACCTTTGTCATTACAATTCTCGATACACTTGTCATCACAATGCTCCCTGACACTTGTCATCAGAATGCTCCTTGAACCCTGTCACAAAAAGGCTCCATGCCTTTTTCATCAAAATGCACCATGCCGTTTTCATCACAATGCTCCATGCCATTGTCATCAAAATACTCCACAAGCTTGTCATCAGAATGCTCCATGTCCCTTGTCATCACAATTTTCCATGCACTTGTCAGCACAATGCTCCCTGACCCTTGTCATCACAATGCTCCAAGCCATTGTCATCACAATGCTCCATTACCTTTGTCATCAGAATCCTCCATGACACTTGGCATCACAATGCTCCATGGCATTGTCATCACAATGGGCCATTACATATGTCATCACAATGCTCCCTGACACCTGTCTTCACAATAATGAATGACCTGGTCATCACAATCCTCCATGCCCTTGTCATCACAATGCGCCATTCCAACTGTCATCGCAATAAGCCATGAAACTTATTAGACCAATGCTCCATGCCCTTGTCATCACAATGCCCCATGCCCTTGTTATCACAATGCTCCATGACCCCTGTCATCACAATGCTCTGTGACTCCAGTCATCACAAGGCTTCATGACCTTTGTCATCACAATGGTCCATGCCCTTGTCATCAACAGTCTCTGTGACCTTTTTAACCACAATGCTTCATGAACTTTTCATCACAATGCTCCATGACCCTTGCCATCACAATGCTCCATGCGCTTGTCAGCACAATGCTCCATGATCCATGTCATCACAATGCACCATGCGCTTGTCGTCACAGTGCTCCCAATCTTGTCATCACAATGCTCCATAAACCTTGTCATCACAAGGCTCCATGCACTTCAAATCAAAATGCTCTCTCACCACTGATATCACAATGTTACATCACTATTCATCACAATACTCCCTCAACCCTGTCATCACAATGTTCCATGACTCCTGTCATGACAATGCTCCATGACTCCTGTCATCACAATGCTACATGCACTTATCATCACAATGTTCGATGATCCCTGACATCACAATGTTCCATAACCCCTGTCATCAAAATGCTCCATGACCCTTTTCATCAAAATGCTCCATGACCCCTGACATCACAATGTTACATAATGCCTCTCATCAAAATGTTCCATGACCCTTTTCATCAAATTGGTCCATGACAATGTCATCACAATGCTCCCTGCCCTTCTCATCACAATGCACCACGCCCTTGTCATCAAAATGCTCCATGACCTTTGTCATCACAAAGCTCCATGACCCTTGGCATCACAATGCTCCATGCCATTGTCATCACAATACTCCATGAAACCTCTCATCACATTGTTCCATGCAATTGTCATCAAAAAGCTCCATGGTGCTTGTCATCACACTGCTCGATGCCCTTCTCATCACAATGCTCCATGCCCTTGTCATTACAATCCTCCATGACCCATGTATCACTGTGTTCCATGTCCATGTCATCACAATGCTCCATGCCCACTCTCATCACAATAATCCATGAAACTTTTCAGACAAATGTTCCATGCCCTTGTCATCACAATGCTCCATTACCCCTGTCATAACAATGCTCCATGACCCCTGCCATCACAACGTTCCACGGCCTTGTCATCACATGGCTCCATGACCCTTGTCATCACAATGCTCCAAGACCCCTGTAATCACAGTGCTACATGCCCTTGTCATCACAAAGCTCCATGATGCATGTCATCACAATGCTCCATGCCCTTGCCATCACAATGCTCCATTACCCCTGTGATAACAATGCTCATTGACCCCTGCCATCACGATGTTCCATGGCCTTGTCATCACAAGGCTCCATGACCCCTGTAATCACAATGCTCCATGTCCCTTTTTATCTCAATGATCCATGAACCCTGTCATCACAATGCACCATGCCCATCATCATAATGCTTCAGGCTATTGTCATCACAATGAAATCAAAATTCTCCATGACCTCTGTCATAACACTGCTCCAAACCCTTGTGATCACAATATTCCATAACACTTGTCATCACAATGCCCCATGATGCTCGTCATCACAATTATCTATGGTCTTCTCATCACAATGCTCCATGACCTTTGTCACCACAATGCTCAATACACTTGTCATCAAAATGCTCCCAGACACTTGTTCTCTGTATGCTCCTTGAACTCTGTCATGACAAGGCTCCATGCCTTTTTCATCACAATGATCCATGCCTTTTTCATCACAATGCTCCAAGACACCTGTAATTACAATGCTCCATGCCCTTGTCATCACAAAGCTCAATGACGCATGTCATCAGACTGCTCCTTGGCCTTCTCATCACAATGCTCCATGCCCTTGTCATCACAATTTTCCAAGACACTCTAATCACAATGCTCCATGCCCCTTTTCATCAGTATGCTCCATGAGACTTGTCTCACAAGGCTCCATGGTTTTCTCATCACAATGCTCCAGCACCTTGTCATCACAATGCTTCACGACCTTGTCATGAAAATTTTCAATGGCACTTGTCATCATAATGCTCCAAGCCCTAGTCATCACAATGCTCCATTATATTTGTCATCACAATCCTCCATTACATTTGGCATCACAATGCTCCATGCCATTGTCATCGCAATGGACCATGACATATGTCATCACAATGCTCCCTGACACCTGTCTTCACAATACTCCATGACCTTCTCATCACAATGTCCCATGCCCTTGTCATCACAATGCCCCATGCCCACTGTCATCACAATAATCTATTAAACTTGTCAGACCAATGCTCCATGCCCCTGTCATCACAATGCTCCATGCCCTTGTCATCACAATGCTCCATGACCCCTGTCATCACAATGCTCTGTGACTCCAGTCATCACAATGCTTCATAACATTTGTCATCACAGTGGTCCATGCCCACATCATCACAAGGCTCTGTGACCTTTGTAACCACAATACTCCATGAACTTTTCATCACAATGCTCCGTGACCCTTGTCATCACAATGCTCCATGCCTTTGTCAGAACAATGCTCCATGACCCTTGTTATCACAATGTGCCACGTGATTTTCATCACAACGGTCCACAACCTTGTCATCGTAATGCTCCATAAACCTTGTAATCACAATGCTCCATGCACTTCTCATCAAAATGCTCTCTCAACAGAGATATCACAATGTTCCATCACTAGTCATCACAATACTCCCTCACCCCTGTAATCACAATGTTCCATGACCCCTGTCATCACAATGCTACATCCCCTTATCATCACAATGTTCCATGACCCCTGACATCACAATGTTCCATAACCCCTGTCATCAAAATGCTCCATGACCCTTTTCATCCCAAAGCTCCATGACCCCTGACATCACAATGTTCTATAACCCCTGTCATCAAAATGTTCCATTACACTTTTCATCAAATTGCTGCATGACCCTGTCATCAAAATGCTCCCTGCCCTTCTCATCACAATGCACCACGCCCTTGACATCAAAATGCTCCATGACTTTTGTCATCACAAAGCTCCATAACCCTTGGAATCACAGTGTTCCATGAACCCTCTCATCACATTGTTCCATGCCCTTGTCATCACAAAGCTCCATGACGCTTGTCAAAACAATGTTCGATGCCCTTCTCATCACAATGCTCCATGCCCTTGTCATTACAATCCTCCATGACCCATGGATCACAGTGTTCCGTGACCTTGTCATCACAATGCTCCATGCTCACTCTCATCACAATAATCCATGAAACTTTTCAGACCAATGCTCCATGCCCTTCTCATCACAATGCTCCATTACCCCTGTCATAACAATGCTCCATGACCACTGCCATCACAATGTTCCACACCATTGTCATCACAATGCTCCAAGACCCCTGTAATCACAATGCTCCATGCCCTTGTCATCACAAAGCTCAATGACGCATGTCATCAGAATGCTCCATGGCCTTCTCATCACAATGCTCCTTGCCCTTGTCATCACAATGCTCCAAGACCCCTGTAATCACAATGCTCCATGCCCCTTTTCATCTCAATGCTCCATGAACCCTGTCATCACAATGCACCATGCCCATCACCATAATGCTTCAGGCTATTGTCATCACAATGAAATCAAAATGCTCCATGACCTCTGTCATCACAATGCTCTGAACCCTTGTGATCACAATGTTCCATAAAACTTATCATCACAACACCCCATGACTCTCATCATCACAATTATCCATGGTCTTCTCATCACAATGCTCCATGAACTTTGTCATCACAATGCTCAATACACTTGTCATCACAATGCTCCGTGACACTTGTCGTCAGTATGCTCCTTGAACCCTGTCATGACAAGGCTCCATGCCTTTTTCATAACAATGATCCATGCCATTTTCATCACAATACTCCATGCCCTTGTCAGCACAAAGCTCCATGACGCATGTCATCAGAATGCTCCATGGCCTTCTCATCACAATGCTCCAAGACCCCTGTAATCACAATGCTCCATGCCCCTTTTCATCAGAATGTTCCATGAGAATTGTCATCACAAGGCTCCATGGACTTCCCATCACAATGCTCCAGGACCTTGTCATCACAGTGCTCAATTCCCTTCTCATTACAATGCTCCATGACCCCTGTCATCACAATACTCCATGAACATATTCAGCCCAATGCTTCATGACCTTCTCATCACAATGCTCCATGACCCATATCATCACAATCCTCCATGACCACTGTCATCACAACACTCCATGACCCCTGACAACACAATGATCCGGGACTCTTGTCATCACAATGCTCCATTCCCTTGTCATCACAATGCTCCATGAACATTTTCAGCCCAATGCTCCATGACACTTGTCATCACAATGATCCATGCCCTTGTCATCCCAATGCTCCATGACCCCTGTAATCACAATGCTCCGTGACGCTTATCATCACAGTGCTCCATGACCACTGTCATCACAACACTCCATGACCCCTGACAACACAATGATCCGGGACTCTTGTCATCACAATGCTCCATTCCCTTGTCATCACAATGCTCCATGAACATTTTCAGCCCAATGCTCCATGACACTTGTCATCACAATGATCCATGCCCTTGTCATCCCAATGCTCCATGACCCCTGTAATCACAATGCTCCGTGACGCTTATCATCACAGTGCTCCATGACACTTATCATCACAATTCTCCATGCCTGTGTCATCAAAATCCTACATGACCTTGTCATCACAATGCTCCATGAGCTTGTCATCACAATACTCCATTACCATTTTCATCACAATCCTCCATGAACCTTGGGATCACATTGCTCCATGCCCTTGTCATCACAATGCTCCATGCTCCTTGAAATCAAAATGGTCCATGACCTCTGTCATCACAATGCTCCAACCCCTTGTGATCACAATGTTCCATAACACTTGTCATCACAACACTCCATGATGACTGTCATGACAATACTCCATGCACTTGTCGTCACAATGCTCCATGACCTTTGTCATCACAATTCTCAATACACTTGTCATCACAATGCTCCCTGACACTTGTCGTCAGAATACTCCTTGAACACTGTCATGAAAAGGCTCCATGCCTTTTTCATCAGAATGCTCCATGCCCTTTTCATCACAACGCTCCACGTCATTGTCATCACAATACTCCACAAGCTTGTCATCAGAATGCTCCATGATCATTGTCTTCAGAATGCTCCATGACCCCTGTCATCACAATGCTCCATACCCCTTGTCATTACAGTGTTCCATGACGCTCGTCATCACAATTATCCATGGTCTTCTCATCACAATGCTCCACAGTCTTGCCATCACAATGCTCCATGCCTTGGTCATCACGATGCTCCACGTCCCCAGTCATCACAATGCTCCATGACCCCTGTCATCACAATGCTCCATACCCCTTGTCATTACAGTGCTCCATGACGCTCGTCATCACAATTATCCATGGTCTTCTCATCACAATGCTCCACGGTCTTGCCATCACAATACTCCATGCCCTGGTCATCACAATGCTCCATGTCCCCTGTCATCACAATTCTCCACGTTCCTGGCATCACTATGCTCCATGATACTTCTCATCACAGTGTTACATGCTTTGTCCTCACAATTCTCTATGCACTTGTCATCGTAATGCTCCATGACCCCTGTCATAGCAAGCTCCATGTGATTGTCATCACAATGCTTCATGAACATGTCATCAAAATTCTCAATGGCCCTTGTTATCAAAATGCGCCATGACCCTTGTCATCACAATGCTCCAAGCCCTTGTCATCAAAATGCTCCATTACCTTTGTCATCACAATCCTCCATGACACTTGGCATCACAATGCTACATTCCATTGTCATTGCAATAGACCATGACATATGTCATCACAATGCTCCCTGACACCCTTCTTCACAATACTCCATGACCTTCTCATCACAATGCTCCATGCCCTTGTCATCACAATGCGCCATGCCCACTGTCATCACAATAATCCATGAAACTTGTCAGAAAAATGCTCCATGACCCTGTCATCACAAGGCTCCATGCCCTTTCATCACAATGCTCTATGACCCCTGTCATCACAATGCTCTGTGACTCCAGTTATCACAATGCTTCATGACCTTTGTCATCAAAATGGTCCATGCCCTCGTCATCACAAGACTCTGTGACATTTGTGACCACAACACTCCATGAACATTTCATCACAGTGCTCGGTGACACTTGTCATCACAATGCTCCATGCCTTTGTCAGCACATTACTCCATGACACATGGCATCAAATGTGCCATGCGCTTGTCATCACAATGCTCCACATCGCTGTCATCACAATGCTCCACAAACCTTGTCATCACAATGCTCCATGCGTTTGTCAGCACAATGATCCATGACCCATGTCATCACAATGTGCCCTGCGTTTCTCATCACAATGCTCCACAGCCTTGTCATCACAATGCTCCATGCACCTCTCATCAAAATGCTCTCTCACCACTGATATCACAATGTTCCATCACTAGTCAACACGATACTCCCTCCACCCTGTCATCCCAATGTTCCATGACCCTTGTCACAACAATCCTACATGCTCTTATCATCACAATGCTCCATGACCCCTGACATCACAATGTTCCATAACCCCTGTCATCACAATGCTCCATGACCCTTTTCATCACAATGCTCCATGACCCCTAACATCACAATGTTCCATAAACACTGTCATCAAAATGTTCCATGACCCTTTTCATCCAATTGCTCCATGACCCTGTCATCACAATGCTCCCTGCCCTTCTCATCACAATGCACCACGCTCTTGTCATCAAAATGCTCCATGGCCTATGTCATCACAAAGCTCCATGACCCTTGGAATCACAATGCTCCATGCCATTGTCATCACAAAGCTCCATGAAACCTCTCATCACATTGCTCCATGCCGTTGTCATCACAAAGCTCCATGACGCTTGTCATCACAATGCTCCATGCCCTTGTCATTGCAATCCTCCATGACACATGTATCACTGTGTTCCGTGCCCTTGTCATCACAATGCTCCATGCTCACTCTCATCACAATAATCCATGAAACTTTTCAGACCAATGCTCCATGCCCTTGTCATCACAATGCTCCATTACACCTGTCATAACAATGCTCCATGACCCCTGCCATCACAATGTTCTACGGCCTTGTCATCACAAGACTCCATGGCCCTTGTCATCACAATGCTCCAAGACCCCTGTAATCACAATGCTCCATGCCCATGTCATCACAAAGCTCCCTGACGCATGTCATCAGAATGCTCCATGGCCTTCTCATCACAATACTCCATGCCCTTGTCATCACAATGCTCCAAGACCCTTGTTATTACAATGATCCATGCCTCTTTTCATCTCAATGCTCCATGAACCCTGTCATCACAATGCACCATGCCCATCATCATAATGCTTCATGCTATAGTCATCACAATGAAATCAAAATTCTCCATGACCTCTCTCATCACAATGCTCCAAACCCTTGTGATCACAATGTTCCATAACACTTGTCATCACAACGCCCCATGACGCTGGTCATCACAATTATCCATGGACTTCTCATCACAATGCTCCATGACCTTTGTCATCACAATTCTCAATACACTTGTCATGCTCCCTGATACTTGTCATCAGTATGCTCATTGAACCCTGTCATGACAAGTCTCCATGCCTTTTTCATCACAATGATCCATGCCCTTTTCATCACAATGCTCCATGCCATTGTCATCACAATACTCCACAAGCTTGTCATCAGAATGCTCCGTGACACTTTTCATCTCAATGATCCATGACCCCTGTCATCACAATGCTCCATGACACCTGTCATCACAATGCTCCATGCCCCTTGTCATTACAGTGCTCCATGATGTTCGTTATCACAATTATCCATGGTCTTCTCATCACAGTGCTCCACGGTCTTGCCATCACAATGCTCCATGCCCTGGTCATCACAATGCTCCATGTCCCCAGTCATCACAATTCTCCATGACCCCTGTCATCACAATGCTCCATACCACTTGTCATTACAGTGCTCCATGACACTCGTAATCACAATTGTCCATAGTCTTCTCATCACAATGCTCCACGCCCTTGTCATCAAAATGCTCCATGACCCTTGTCATCAAAATGCTCCATGGCCACTGTCATAACAATGCTCCATGACCCCTGTCATCACAAGGCTCCATACCACTTGTCATTACAGTGCTCCATGACGCTCCTCATCACAATTATCCATGGTCTTCTGATCACAATGCTCCACGGTCTTGTCATCACAGTGCTCCATGCCTTGGGCATCACAATGCTCCATGTCCCCGGTCATCACAATGCTCCATGACCACTGTCATCACAATGCTCTATACCCCTTGTCATTACAGTGCTCCATGACCCTCGTCATCACAATTATCCATGATCTTCTCATCACAGTGCTCCACGACCTTGCCATCACAAGGCTCCATGCCCTGGTCATCACAAAGCTCCATGTCCCCAGTCATCACAATGCTCCATGTCCCCGGTCATCACAATGCTCCATGACCACTGTCATCACAATGCTCTATACCCCTTGTCATTACAGTGCTCCATGACGCTCGTCATCACAATTATCCGTGGTCTTCTCATCACAGTGCTCCACGGTCTTACCATCACAATGCTCCATGCCCTGGTCATCACAATGCTCCATGTCCCCTGTCATCACAATTCTCCACGTTCTTGGCATCACTATGCTCCATGATACTTCTCATCACAGTGTTACAAGTTTTGTCATCACAATTCTCTATGCACTTGTCATCGCAATGCTCCATGACCCCTGTCATAGCAAGCTCCATGTGATTGTCATCACAATGCTTCATGAACATGTCATCAAAATTCTCAATGGCCCTTGTTATCACAATGCTCCATGACCCTTGTCATCACAATGCTCCAAGCCCTTGTCATCAAAATGCTCCATTACCTTTGTCATCACAATCCTCCATGACACTTGGCATCACAATGCTACATTCCATTGTCATTGCAATAGACCATGACATATGTCATCACAATGCTCCCTGACACCCTTCTTCACAATACTCCATGACCTTCTCATCACAATGCTCCATGCCCTTGTCATCACAATGCGCCATGCCCACTGTCATCACAATAATCCATGAAACTTGTCAGAAAAATGCTCCATGACCCTGTCATCACAATGCTCCATGCCCTTTCATCACAATGCTCTATGACCCCTGTCATCACAATGCTCCGTGACTCCAGTCATCACAATGCTTCATGACCTTCGTCATCACAATGGTCCATGACCTCGTCATCACAAGGCTCTGTGACCTTTGTGACCACAACACTCCATGAACATTTCATCACAATGCTCGGTGACCCTTGTCATCACAATGCTCCATGCCTTTGTCAGCACATTACTCCATGACACATGGCATCAAATGTGCCATGTGCTTGTCATCACAATGCTCCACATCGTTGTCATCACAATGCTCTATAAACCTTGTCATCACAATGCTCCATGCGTTTGTCAGCACAATGTTCCATGACCCATGTCATCACAATGTGCCCTGCGTTTCTCATCACAATGCTCCACAGCCTTGTCATCACAATGCTCCATGCACCTCTCATCAAAATGCTCTCTCACCACTGATATCACAATGTTCCATCACTAGTCAACACAATACTCCCTCCACCCTGTCATCCCAATGTTCCATGACCCTTGTCACAACAATCCTACATGCTCTTATCATCACAATGCTCCATGACCCCTGACATCACAATGTTCCATAACCCCTGTCATCACAATGCTCCATGACCCTTTTCATCACAATGCTCCATGACCCCTAACATCACAATGTTCCATAAACACTGTCATCAAAATGTTCCATGACCCTTTTCATCCAATTGCTCCATGACCCTGTCATCACAATTCTCCCTGCCCTTCTCATCACAATGCACCACGCCCTTGTCATCAAAATGCTCCATGGCCTATGTCATCACAAAGCTCCATGACCCATGGAATCACAATGCTCCATGCCATTGTCATCACAAAGCTCCATGAAACCTCTCATCACATTGCTCCATGCCGTTGTCATCACAAAGCTCCATGACGCTTGTCATCACAATGTTCCATGCCCTTGTCATTGCAATCCTCCATGACACATGTATCACTGTGTTCCGTGCCCTTGTCATCACAATGCTCCATGCTCACTCTCATCACAATAATCCATGAAACTTTTCAGACCAATGCTCCATGCCCTTGTCATCACAATGCTCCATTTCACCTGTCATAACAATGCTCCATGACGCCTGCCATCACAATGTTCTACGGCCTTGTCATCACAAGACTCCATGACCCTTGTCATCACAATGCTCCAAGACCCCTGTAATCACAATGCTCCATGCCCATGTCATCACAAAGCTCCCTGACGCATGTCATCAGAATGCTCCATGGCCTTCTCATTACAATACTCCATGCCCTTGTCATCACAATGCTCCAAGACCCTTGTTATTACAATGATCCATGCCTCTTTGCATCTCAATGCTCCATGAACCCTGTCATCACAATGCACCATGCCCATCATCATAATGCTTCATGCTATTGTCATCACAATGAAATCAAAATTCTCCATGACCTCTCTCATCACAATGCTCCAAACCCTTGTGATCACAATGTTCCATAACACTTGTCATCACAACGCCCATGACGCTGGTCATCACAATTATCCATGGACTTCTCATCACAATGCTCCATGACCTTTGTCATCACAATTCTCAATACACTTGTCATCACAATGCTCCCTGACACTTGTCATCAGTATGCTCATTGAACCCTGTCATGACAAGTCTCCATGCCTTTTTCATCACAATGATCCATGCCCTTTTCATCACAATGCTTCATGCCATTGTCATCACAATACTCCACAAGCTTGTCATCAGAATGCTCCATGACCCTTGTCATCTCAATGATCCATGACCCCTGTCATCACAATGCTCCATGACACCTGTCATCACAATGCTCCATGCCCCTTGTCATTACAGTGCTCCATGATGTTCGTTATCACAGTTATCCATAGTCTTCTCATCACAATGCTCCACGGTCTTGCCATCACAGTGCTCCATGCCTTGGGCATCACAATGCTCCATGTCCCCGGTCATCACAATGCTCCATGACCACTGTCATCACAATGCTCTATACCCCTTGTGATTACAGTGCTCCATGACACTCGTCATCACAATTATCCATGATCTTCTCATCACAGTGCTCCACGATCTTGCCATCACAAGGCTCCATGCCCTGGTCATCACAATGCTCCATGTCCCCAGTCATCACAATGCTCCATGACCCCTGTCATCACAATGCTCCATACCACTTGTCATTACAGTGCTCCATGACGCTCGTCATCACAATTATCCATGGTCTTCTCATCACAGTGCTCCACGGTCTTGCCATCACAATGCTCCATGCCCTGGTCATCACAATGCTCCATGTCCCCAGTCATCACAATGCTCCATGACCCCTGTCATCACAATGCTCCATACTGCTTGTCATTACAGTGCTCCATGACACTCGTAATCACAATTGTCCATGGTCTTCTCATCACAATGCTCCATGCCCTTGTCATCAAAATGCTCCATGACCATTGTCATCACAATGCTCCATGACCACTGTCATAACAATGCTCCATGACCCCTGTCATCACAAGGCTCCATACCACTTGTCTTTACAGTGTTCCATGATGCTCCTCATCACAATTATCCATGGTCTTCCCATCACAATGCTCCACGGTCTTGCCATCACAGTGCTCCATGCCTTGGACATCACAATGCTCCATGTCCCCGGTCAACACAATACTCCCTCACCCCTGTCATCACAATATTCCATGACCCTTGTCACAACAATGCTACATGCCTTTATCATCACAATGCTCCATTCCCCTGACATCACAATGTTCCATAACCCCTGTCATCACAATGCTCCCTGCCCTTCACAACAGAATGCACCACACCCTTGTCATCAAAATGCTCCATGACCTTTGTCATCACAAAGCTCAATGACCCTTGTCATCACAATGCTGCATGCCATTGTCATCACAATGCTCCATGAACCCTCTCATCACATTGTTCCATGCCCTTGTCATCACAGGCTCCATGATGCTTTTCATCACAATGCTCGATGCCATTCTTATCACAATGCTCCATGCTCTTCTCATTACAATCCTCCATGACCCATGTATCACAGTGGTCCATGCCCTTGTCATCACAATGCTCCTTGCCCCCTCTCATCACAATAATCCATGAAACTTTTCAGACCAATGCTCCATGCCCTTGTCATCACAATGCTCCATTACCCCTGTCATAACAATGCTCCATGACCCCTGCCATCACAATGTTCCACAGCCTTGTCATCACAAGGCTCCATGACCCTTGTCATCACAATGCTCCAAGACCCCTGTAATCACAATGTTCCATGCCCTTGTCATCACAAAGCTCAATGACGCATGTCAACAGAATGCTCCATGGCCTTCTCATTCACGATGTTCCATGCCTTTGTCATCACAATGCTCCAAGACTCCTGTAATCGCAATGCTCCATGCCCCTTTTCATCTCAATGCTCCATGAACCCTGTCATCACAATGCACCATGCCCATCATCATAATGCTTCAGGCTATTGTCATCACAATGAAACCAAAATGCTCCATGACCTCTGTCATCACAATGCTCCAAATCCTTGAGATCAATATGTTCCATAACACTTATCATCACAACGCCCCATGACGCTCGTCATCACAATTATCCATCGTCTTCTCATCACAATGCTCCATGACCTTTGTCATCACAATACTCAATACCCTTGTCATCACAATGCTCCCTGACACTTGTTGTCAGTTTGCTCCTTGAACCCTGTCATGACAAGGCTCCATGCCTTTTTCATCACAATGATCCATGCCCTTTTCATCACAGTGCTCCAAGACCGCTGTAATCACAATGCTCCATGCCCTTGTCCTCACAAAGCTCCATGATGCATGTCATCAGAACGCTCCATGGCCTTCTCATCCCAATGCTCCATGCCCTTGTCATCACAATGCTCCAAGACCCCTGTAATCACAATGCTCCATGGTACTTTTCATCAGAATGCTCCATGAGACTTGTCATCACAAGGCTCCATGGTCTTCTCATCACAGTGCTCCAGTACCTGGTAATCACAATGCTCCATGACCCCTGTCATCACAGTACTCCATGGACATTTTCAGCCCAATGCTCCATGACCTTCTCATCACAATGCGCCATGACCCCTGTCATCACAATGCTCCATGACCACTGTCATCACAACGCTCCATGAACCCTGACAACACAATGATCCGGGACTCTTGTCATTAAAATGCTCCATGACCATTGTCATCACAATGATCCATGCGCTTGTCATCCCAATGCTCCATGACCCGTGTAATCACTATGCTCCATGATGCTTGTCATCACAGTGCTCCATGAACCTTGTCATCATAATGCTCCTTGCCTTTGTCAACAAAATGGTACATAATCTTGTCATCACAATTCTCCATGCGCTTGTCATCACAATCCTCCATGACCATTGGGATCACATTGCTTCATGCCCTTGCCATCTCTCTCTTGCCTTTCTGGTTTTTACAGATATTCGGATGTCCCTTTTGACCGGTGGTAAGTGACAATTCTTTGTTGTGTGGATTTGTATTGCGCGCTTGCTTGATTGGCCAAAAAGGGTGTATTCATTTTCTTCTGAATATATTCAGGAGAAAAGGCATACGCCCTTTTTGGCCAAGTGCATCTCTGTCCAAGTTGGGATGCTTTTCCTGTGCTTTAAAGGCGATTCCAATTTACCTCTTGAAATATGTTTTGTGCAATTCTGCGTCATTTTCAAGGCCGCTTCATTGCCTTCCCTCAACAGATTTTTGGAAGAGAGTAGTACTTTATAAGTCTGCAGGTTTGTGAATTGCTGTGCCCCTGAGCTCCAATTTTCAAATCCCATCTTTGTGAGCTGGCCGCAAATCCACAATTTTGCTTCAGGACCTATACAGGTTCCAGGGGTGGCTATATTGGTTCCCTGTGGGTGGCTGAGGCTTTGGTTAATTCTTCTTCCTGCCGGGAAATTAGAGTGACATGTGCCCGTCCAAATGCCTACATCTACTCTCTGATTGGTTCTCCCTCTTCCCTTTCATCCTCTGCACAATTAGCAAACTGTGCGAACCAGGAGGTTATAGGGGCTGACTCTCCTAAGTTGGGACATTGATAGTAAAGCAGTTGGAATGCCAAAGTGGAGCACAAGGAGAGGAAAAATTAGGAGAGTTTTAGAAACCTTTCGCCATCACAGGGTGTCCATTTTCTAGGTTTCCCATACATGTTATAATTGTAGTGATATTCCCTTCTACCTGGAGATTTCGGACACATGGAATGTTGGCATGCATTACTACTTTAAAAGGTCTGCATTTTCTCTCCCAATCTCACCAGTCCTCTCAGTCCCAAGTGTCCAGCCTTATGTCTCATCCAGCTGTCTTTGCAGATAGGGTCATTCCAGGTTTCATCAGAACCCCTGAAGGAATTGTGTAAGAATTTCGCTGTTTTTGGGGTTTTTTTTGAAATTCATTTTTATAATGGGGTTGAGCTGATTTTCACTGACGTGTTTATGCCAGTCTAGACACAATTGATTCCCTTACGGATACATATCAATACATAGGTTTTAAGATTCTTAGTACTCAGATATATTCCTCTGTGGGGCATAGGGGTGTTGAGTCCCGTTCACTGAGGAAGGTGTAGGTCTTGTCTATTCTGTATTTGGTTTATGCAATGGTACCTGTGCTAATATCAAACTCTGGTTTTATGCATCACCCCACCTCTCCTTTCCCCTGAAGCAGGCATAAGAGATTTTTGCTAAATGTGAGACTCTGTTCTCTTTCCTAATTCAGTTCATGTGTTGTGATATTGACATTCCCTCTATAAGTCATATCTTATGATAAGATTATTTTTCTGCGTGACTAATTTCCCTTAAAATCATCATACGTAAATCCACTCATTATGCTGCTACTGGCCTTATATACATTGATTTCATGTCTGAGTGATATTCCGTTGTACAAAATTACCACAAGTTCTTTATGCATTTCTCTTTTTCCTGGGATATTTTAGGTGTACCAAAGTTGAGGTTCTTGTATGCAGAGCAGCCCTAAACTTTGGGGTGCCTGTGTCTTATTGACATTTAGTCTTCCCAAGTTATATGTCCATGAGTTGAAGTCCCCTTGCTCCGGGGCTTTGTATTTTAGATGTTTTAAAAGCAGCATACACTTCTTCAGAGTGCCTCTTGGATATTTATACCCCACCCATCAGCGTGACTAGGCTCCCTGTTTTCCATGGCCTCTCCTGCATTTCTGGATTGTACACATTTTTTGGATGGCCTTTCTGAGCAGTGGAAATTGAGACTTCTTTGTTGTGCGGATTTGCATTTCCCTCTTGCTTGGTTGGCCAAGAACTCTGCATGTGTTTTTTTCCTGAAGATATTCACGAAAAAAACGCATACACCCTTTTGCCCAACCGCATCATTTTAGAAATTCTGCTGCTTTTCATATGCTTTAAATGTGAGTACAATCTACCTTTTGAAATCTGTTTCCTGCAATTCTGCCTCTCATTCAGATCCTCTTCGTTGCCTTACCTGAATATATTTTTGGACGTTGGTTATCATTTATATCTTTGCAGGTCTTTGAATTGTCTGCTCCTGAGCTCCATTTTGCAACTCGCTTTTTTTGTGAGCTGGCCGCCAAACCATTGGATTACTTCTGGCCCTATTCTGGTTCTGGGGAGGCAGGCTGAGCCTTTGGTTAATTCTTCTTCCTAATGGGAAATTAGAGTGACATGTGCCTGTCAAAAGTCCTACAGCTAATCTCTCATTGGTTCCCCCTCTTCCCATTTATCATCTGCACAAATTGCAAACTGTGTGAAACAGGAGGTTAAAGGTGCTGATTCTCCAAGTGGGGAGATTGTTAGTAATGTGGCTGGAATGGCGAACCCCAGCACCAGGAGATCAAAAATGAGGTGCATTTTAGACACCTTTCCTGAGCACACGGTGTACATTCATCTCGGTTTCCCGGGCATGTTTTCGCTGTCAGAAGATTCCCTTGAACCTGCAGATTTGGGACCCATGGAATGGGTACCAGGCAGTATTACTTTAAAAGGTCTGCATTTCCTCACCCAGCCTCTCTAACATCTCTTAGCGTGCATAGCTTCCAGCCTTATATAATCATCCTGCTGTGGGTCTACATGTGTTCAATCCATGTTACATCGTAGCCCTTCAACAAAAGTTGTAAGAATTTTTGCCTGTCTCACTGTTTTTATAAATAGTTTTAAATTTATTTTTATATTGGTTACAGCTGATTTTCAAAGCTCTGTTTTTTGCTGCTGTACATCCACTTGATTCATGTACTGTGAGACAACAATAACTTCTTTTTCAGATGCTTACCAGTCATATGTATTATTTTCCAGTGACTTGAGTGGGCTGAGTGCAGTTCTTTGAGGTACCGTGTAGGCCTTGTCAGTTATTCAATTTGGTACTTGGAATGGTATCTTTGCTAATTTCAACCTCCTGGATAATACCTCACCATTCCCCACCTTTCCCATTTAGCAGCCTTATGTCTATTTTCTACATATTTGACTATGTTTCTGTTTTGTAATTTATTTCATGTGTAGCCATTTTTGATTCCACCTTTAAGTGACATCTTATGATATGTGTCTTTTTCTTTCTGACATATGTCACTTAGAATGATCGTATGTAACTCCTCCAGAGTTGTTACAACTGGCCTTATTTCATTGATTTCTGGATGAGTAATATTCCACTCTACATAAGTACCCCATCTCTTTTATCCATTTTATCCTTCCAGGGACATTTAGGTTATATCCAAGTTGAGGCCCTTTTTAACAGAGAGGTGGTAAACGTTCGGGTGCCTGTTTTCTGTCGATTTTTGTTTTTGCCAAGGTACACGCCCATGAGTGCAATTGCCCTATGCTCTGTAGCTCATTTTTTAGATGTTTTAGCAAACACAATACACTTCTCCAGAGTGGCCGTTGGCAAATTACATTTCCACTATCAGCCTCACAGGGCTCCCTTTTCTCCTCGCCCTGTCCTGCATTTCTGGTGTTTACACTTTATGTGGATGGCCCTTCTGACTGATGTGAAGTGATACATTTTGTGATATTGATTTCCAGTGCCCACCTGTTTGGTTGGATAAAAAGTGTGTATGGCCTTTACTTGAATATATTCAGAAAAAATGCATACACCCTTTTTGGCCAACTGCATCATTGGCGATGTTCAGCCCCTTTTCTTGTGCTTTAATGGGGAGTCCTTGCTACCTCTTCAAATCTGTTTCCTGCCACTCTCCCTTGCTTACAAGTCCTTTTCTGTGACTTACCTCAAGACATTTTTCGACGATAGATATTTTCAACTCTGCAGTTTCATGAATTTTAGTGCCCCTGAGTTCCATTTTTCAACTTGTGTTTTTGGAAACTGGACACAAAACAGCGGGATTTCCTCTAGCCCTATTCTGTTTCCGTGGGCAATTCTAGCCTTTGATGAATTTGTCTTCTGGATTGGAAATTAGAGTGGCATGTGCCTGTCCGAACACCTAAGACTTGTCTCTAAATTTTTCTCATCCTTCCGCTTCATCCTCTGGACAAATTCCAAACTGTGTGCAACAGGATGTTGACGGTGCTGATATCCCCAAGTGAGGAGATTGTTAGCAAATATGCTGGAGGGTTGAACCCGAGCACCAGGCGATGAGGAGATGAGGTGCCTTTTCCAAACTCTTTCCGATCAAACGGTGCACCATCCTCTAGGTGTGACAGGCATGTTTTAGCTGTAGGAAGGGTCCCGTGCATGTAAGGAGAACACCAGGGATATTTCCAAATCAGTGCCTCCCCGAACCCCAAACTGGGGAATTTTTAAGCTACGGCTACACGTATGTCCTTTAAGGGCCTTGGGAAATAGGCAGAGCCCAAACTTTAGATGACTGAAATCTTCAGGGTCAGAAGCACTCACCATCGGCCTTGCTTAGGTTACATTTTATCTGTCATTGATAGATGATGTCAATAAAAAATATCTATTCTTTTTAAGATTATTTCCCCTTATAGGTTATTGCAAAATATTCAGTGTAGTTCCCTGTGCTATACAGTAGTTCCTTGTTGATGATCTATTTTTTTTTTTTTTGTGGTATGTGGGCCTCTCATTGTTGTGGCCTCTCCAGTTGCGGAGCACAGGCTCCAGATGCGGAGGCTCAGCGGCCCTGGCTCACAGGTCCAGCCACTCCGCGGCATGTGGGATCTTCCTGGACCGGGGCACGAACCCATGTCCCCAGCATCGGCAGGCGGACTCTCAACCACTGCGCCACCAGGGAAGCCCGATGATCTATTTTATACATAGCAGTGTGTATGTGTTAATCCCAAACTGTTAATTTATCCCTTTTCCTACCTTTCCCCTTTGGTAATAATAAATTATAAGCTTTTATACTTCTCAGAAATGGGGGAGCTGAAAGAGAGGTATCATTTTCAATGGAAAAGCATTCAAAACAAGATTGAAGCTTCAGCCAAGAGTATTCGATGTACATCCATGGAAATAAATCACTTCATTTCTCTAATGTTGACCTGACAAATAAGACAGACGTCTTCACTGGACTTGCTTATAGGAAAGTGATGGAAATATCAAATGTAAGTCTTAGAAACATCTTATTTTACCCGAGCATTATACACTGCTCTATGTTAACTACAGTTTGGCTCACACATCTGTTCATTGAAGTTACAATGTTCTCAATTTCTGTTACTGATCCTCCAGAGTGGACCCCAACAGGAGTCCCCGTGCCCAGTGTTATTGGAGCCAACAGATCAAGACTGAGTTTGGTTCAGAAGCAAAGGAAACATTATTTTGAAAACAGAATGGAGAGGTGAGAGCGTGCACTCCCCCATGGGCTGTGGGCTGGGCTGCTGTGTAGGGTCCCCGGCAGCGTCAGTGGGAGGGAGGGGATGGAGCTCTCGAGGACTGTGTTGGCTGCAGCTCAGGCTCTATGCCGCGGAGTCTGCATGGGACCCGGCTAGCTGAGGTGTCGACCCAGCCATTCTGCACTAGGAAATTGGGTCTGAAGTGCCGGGTGTGGGACCTCTGCATGCGGAACCCTAGGAGCACGTGAAATTAGACAAAGCACAAAGGAAAAACAGGTTAGACTTTATTTTATTGCCCAGATTCTCTTTTTATCTCCCAGGAATTTTTAATGAACGTTGCCGGAGATGAACACCTCCTCTGCTTTTTGTTCCGTTCCTTATTCTTGGGGTGTTGAGGGTGCAGACCCCTCTTTTGTAACTGCTTCATGCTGTGGTGGGAGCCCTGATACATGTGGGGAGGGGCAAAACGTCTCCACACCAGCCTCCTGGTGAGGTTGATTGTCCCAAGGCCTCCTGCCTCACTTCTCGTCCGCCTGAGCACCAGCATTGGAAGTGTTACAGATTCTAATGACCTTTAAGGGTCCAGGAAAGAGAGGCGCAGAGATGCTGCATTGGCAGGTTTCACCCCACCCCACATATGTTCGGCGACCTTAGGCTGACAGTTTTTGTCAGACTAGATGCTCTGACCAGTAGTCTGTGCTTTCTTTAATTAGGTCCCTGAATTAATGTACAAACAGCACCATGTGTCAGAGCCCTGCCCGCGCAACTCCCAGACAGTCCAGGGTCAGTGGTGATCCAGGACCATGACGTCCACTGAGTCAACGGCCTTTAGAAGTAGCCAGCAGTCCAGCCGGTCATATTGGCCACCATCACGGCGGTGTCTGTAGGGTTTTCTATGGTGAAAGCGTGATATACGTTTCCCCCACCAAGCTTATTAGCTCCCCTCTGGGTGCAGTAAGTCCTGCAAGCAGTAGTCTGCTCTTTCGGGGCACAGTCTTGTCGTTTTCTGAGAGAAACTACAGGTCAAGTGATGGTCACACGAGTTATCTTGGGGGCCCGTTGCCCCGTTTATCTCTCTGGAGGTTGGAGTTGGAGGGCCTCCTCACTCGAGGTCAGTGTGTCCACACAGAGACCCCTGCAACTTCAGGGAATGATGGGTGGTTAGGATCACCACGTGGGGTCCTTTTCCCTTAGGAGGGAGCTGGCCTTGCGGGCTGCTGATTTCCAGCTTTTTAGATACCCCAGTATCCTGGCCTGATGAGTCGGTGGGCAAAGCCCTTGGTGACCATAGTTTATCATACCTGAAGGGCATTCTTGTGTTGCTCCATTTCAAGTGGTCCCAGTTTTTGCACTAAGGCTCCAAGGGCGATTAACCTTTGACCGGGTATGTAAAGGTCAAAGGGTTTAGCTAAATTAGGGAGTTCCTGGGCAAGGGTCTGTATTGACTGCTCTTTCCATTCTTGAAAGGCTGCTTCTGGATTCTATTCAAAAGGATCATCATCTTTTCGTGTCAGTGTTTCATGTAGAGGCCCAGCTATTAGACTGTAGTTAGGGATCCAGATGCAGAAAACCTTGGCCTCCCCAGGAACCCCTAAGCTGTCTTCTAGTTGTAGAAGAGGTAAGGCTGCAAATGGCTTCTTCCCTATCCTGGGATGCGTTTCTCCGAATATCTGTGAGAATGAAGCCCAGGCATGTCACCTTAGCCTGGGATATTTGAGCGTTTATCTTGGACACCTTCTATCCTTTCTTGGCTAGGTAGTTCAGAGGCGTCTTTAGTAGGCCTGGCGATCAGAATGTCATCTGCATATTGAAGGAGGGTTCCCTTTTACAGAGGTTGAACTTTTAGGTCATTAGAGGACATTTCCCCAATGATGGTGTGGGGATTTTTGAACCATTGGGGCAGGACGGCCCAGCATTATTGCTTTTGTTGCATGTTGTGTCCTGCCACTCACAAGCCAAAAATTCTTGTGACTCTGAGATGAATGGAATACAGAAGAAGGCATCATTGAAGTCTGATACAGAATGCCATGGCCTGGTGGAAGGTAGAATGACCAGCAAGGAGTAGGAAATAGGAGCTACTGGATGTATATCCTCGGTGGCTTCACTGACTGTCCTGATATCCTTTACCAGGTCTCCAGCAGCCCATGGGGCTCTCGTGGTCAGGCCAATCCCAGGATATGGAGCTCACCTGGGCTTCACCCCTACCCCACAGCCCACGGGGCTCTCGTGGTCAAGTCCCTCCCAGGGTATGGAGCTCACCTCTGCAGCTACCCAGCAGCCCATGGGGCTCTCCTACTCAGGTCCTTCACAGGATACGGAGCTCCCCTGGGCAGGTACCACAGCAGGGCTGGACACACAGGAACTGTGCACATAGCCCACCTTGCAGAGAACCCCCAGATCACCTGTCGCTCACAGCTGACACAGAATACCTCAGAGCAGGACTTGAACTAACAAACAGCAGCTCTGACAGGTCTGTGACCATGGCTATCACTCTCTGCAGGCTCTTTCTGCCTGGTCTTCCAGACACTTCCACTGCAGCCAGGGCACCAGGCCTCTGTCTCCACCCACCATCATTCCTCTCCCTGACTCCTGGGTTCCTCTCATTAGGATAGGGTCTTCTTGAAGTTGTTTTCCACTCATGGACCAGATAAAATGATAAGAAAACAAGCCGCAGCTGCAGCCCCTTGTCTATCCTGACTCTCAAGAGCCCACACCTGTTCCTAGGGCCTGGCCCATTTAGCAAGTTTCATTTTCTGCAACTGTGAGCCCCTGAGGGGTGAGGATTGGCTGATTTTGGCAGCCTGAAACTGCCTGCCAGCCCTCCACAGGTGTGCCTGGGTTGAGGGCAATATAAACAGCTCTCCAGTGAGCGACAGCCCTTGTAGCTGTGACTGACGCCATATTCTCTGGCCCGTAGGCAGTGCCGGGGCTGTGCTGGTGGGAGGGATTGAGGGGCCGTGGCTTAGTGGGTGGCCCAGTGTGAGTGGGGCTCTGCTGGTCTTTCTGCAGGAGTTGCCAGGCTGCCACCTGCTAAAGAAGAGGATGTGTCACCGATACCTGCCACTGGAATATCTCCCCAGGCAGAGGTGAGGAAGTAAAAAAGCAGTGGGGGCCCTGGCAGGAGGGGTATCTCAGGCAGGGAAATGGAAAGCTTCCAGAAGAGCATCTGTGGCCAGGACCATCCTGACTGGCCTGCAGGCACCAAGTCGGCCTGTGTGCTGTCGCTGGTGTGGCTCCACAGCCCTTCCTCTAGGCTTGCAAGTTCTTGTACATATTCAGGTGTTTTACCTGGAAAGGGTGGGAAGAGTTCAGCTGCAGCAGGACTGGGGCTCAGCTCACGTTTACTCAAAGATGCCTTGGCACGGGCCCCCAGCTTTGCAATGAGGACCCTCCTTGCTTGGGGGGTGGGCTGCTGGCTGTATGGGAGATGATTCCCCACCTCTGACCAATTTCAGAATTGTTTACCGCTGGAACAAGTGCCCTGATAGGGTTTTCCTCTATCTGGTGGGTTCAGTTTTTTTTTTTTTTTCTTTTTTGGTTCATGTTAGATTTTATTCCTCTTTTATGTATTTATAGATATAAGCATGGAAATAATTCATTCATATAAATACATCTGTGTGAAGGGAAGAACTTATTCCTCTATTATTTTTAAATTTTAATTTTTTAAATTTTGAAATTTAATTTTATTTATTTTTTATACAGCAGGTTATTATTAGTTATGTATTTTATGCATATACATGTATACAGGTCAATCCCAATCTCCCAACTCATCCCAACACCACCACCCCATGGCTTCCCACACTTGGTGTCCATACGTGTGTTCTCTACCTCTGTCTCTATTTCTTCCCTGCAAACCAGTTCATCTGTACCATTTTTCTAGGTTCCTCATATATGCATTAATATACAATATTTGTTTGTCTCTTTCTGACTTACTTCATTCTGTATAACAGTCTCTAGATCCATCGACATCTCTACAAATGACCCAGTTTCATTCCTTCTTATGGCTGAGTAATATTCCATTTTATATATGTACCACATCTTTATCCATTCGTCTGTCTGTGGGTATTTAGGTTGTTTCCATTACCTGGCTGTCGTAAATAGTGCTGAAATCAGCATTGTGGTGAATGTGCCTTTTTGATTTATGGTTTTCTCTGGGTATATGCCCAGAAGTGGGATTGCTGGATCATATGGTAATTCTATTTTTGTTTTTTTAAGGAAACTCCATAATGTTCTCCATCGTGACTGTATAAATTTACATTTCCACCACTAGTGGAAGAGGGATCCTTTTGTCCACACCCTCCCCAGAATTCGTTGTTTGTAGATTTTCTGATGATGCCGATTCTAACAGGTGTGAGGTGATACCTCATTGTAGTTTTGATTTGCATTTCTCTAATAATTAGTGATGTTGAGCAGCTTTTCATGTGCGTCTTGGCCATCTCTGTGTCTTCTTTGAAGAAACGTCTCTTTAGATCTTCTGCCCATTTTTGTATTGGGTTGTTTGTTTTTTTAATATTAAGCTGCATGGGCTCTTTATATATATTGGAGATTAAACCTTTGTCCATTGATTCGTTTGCAAATATTTTCGCCCATTCTGAGGGATGCTTTTTGCCATTCCTGTTTTTTTAACAAAAAAAGAAAGAAAGAAAAAGAAGCAGAACACTAATGTGTGTAAAATATGCCTTTTGAAACTGTCGTTTTGAAATATGGACGTCCATTGAATTTTTTGGTCCATATATGAACCGAGGATTTGTTTTCAGGGCAGGTGTCATTTACAGGCCTGCAATAATTTTGAATATCAACTGACCATTAGCGCTGGGATTAAAGCTGCTGTTGTGTGAAACGGCCACAAGGTGGCAGCAGTTCTCCCTTACCAAATCTGGTTACTGGGGCAACAGAGCCTCAATGGAAGTCCTGTTCTAGATTGGAATTTAGAATGGAATGTGCCAGGAGAAAGCCCCTCAAGTTTGTCTCACTACTTCTTGTTCGTGTTTTTAATTTAATTTTTTATTTTTTATTACAGCAAATTTGATTACAATGTTTGGCTTGTTGTAGGTGTGGAAGATGTGGTTCTTTTACACATACACATATGTCTGTTCTTCCTGGGATCCTTTTCCCATGTACCTTATGACAGAATGTTGAGTAGTCTTCTCTTGGTATTCTGTAGGTCTTTGGTGATTATATATGTCACCTGTGTTTGTATATGTCTGTTAACCCCAATATCATAATGAAACCAATCCTCACACCTTTCCATTGGTGAACCATAAGTTTGTTGAATGAATCTGTGATTGCCCTTCTCCGTGGAAATATCTGCCCTGGTATCCATTTTTCGGTCACACCTATAAGAGATATGATATGATACGTGTCTTTCACTTTCTGACTTACTAAAAGTCACGTGATTACCTCTAGACACACCGACGGTGCTGCAAATGGCATTGTGTCCTTTTATTCCTTGGCTTCTATTCTGCCTTAGCGAGGTCCATTTTCAACAATGTGATTCCCTGAGGGCTGAGGGTTAGCTGACCTGGATAGCCTGACCCTGCCGGCTGGCCTCCCCTGGTGTGCCTGGGTTGAGGTCAATATAAACAGCGCTGCAGGCAGCAATAGCCCCTGAAGCTGTGCCTGACTCCATATTCTCTGCCCCGTCAGCAGTCTCGGGGCTGTGCTGGTGGGAGGGAGTGAGGGGCCACGTCTTTGTGGGTGGCCCGGTGTGAATGGGTCTCTGCTGTACTTTCTGCAGGAGTTGTCAGGCTGCCACCTGTAAAGAAGAGGATGTGTCACCCATACCTTCCGCTGGAATTTCTCTCCGGACAGAGGTGAGGAAGGAAAAAAGCAGTGGGGTCTGGGACAGGAGGGGTATCTCAGGCAGGGCTATGGAAAGCTTCCAGAAGAGTGCCCAAGGTCAGGACCATCCTGGCTGGCCTGCAGGCACCAAGTTGGCATCCGTGCTGTCGCTGGTGTGGCTCCACGCCCCTTCCTCTAGGCTTTCAACACCTTGTACATATTCAGGTGTTTTACCTGGGAAGGGTGGGAAAAGTTCAACAGCAGCTGGCCTGGGGCTCAGCTCACGGTTACTCACAGATGTCTCGGCATTGCCCCCAGCTTTGCAATGAGGACGCTCTTTGCGTAGGAGTGGGCTGCTGCCTGCATGGGAGATGATTCCCCACCTCTGACCAATTTCAGTATTGTTTACCGCTGGAGCAAGTGCCCTGATAGGGTTTTCCTCTGTCTAACTCGTGGGTTCAAGTTTTTTTTTTTTTTCTTTTTTGGTTCAAGTTAGATTTTATTCCTCTTTTATGTATTTATAGATATAAGCATGGAAATAATTCATTCATATAAATACATCTGTGTGAAGGGAAGAACTTTTTTCTGTTTTATTTTTATATTTTATTTCTTAAAATTTTGAAATTTAATTTTATTTATTTTTTTATACAGCAGGTTATTATTATTTATGTATTTTATGCATATACATGTATACAGGTCAATCCCAATCTCCCAACTCATCCCACCACCACCTCCCCATGGCTTCCCACACTTGGTGTCCATACGTGTTTTCTCTACCTCTGTGTCTCTATTTCTTCCCTGCAAACCAGTTCATCTGTACCATTTTTCTAGGTTCCACATATATGCATTAATATACAATATTTGTTTTTCTCTTTCTGACTTACTTCATTCTGTATGACAGTCTCTAGATCCATCGACGTCTCTACAAATGACCCTGTTTCATTCCTTCTAATGGCTGAGTAATATTCCATTTTATATATGTACCACATATTTATCCATTCGTCTCTCTGTGGGTATTTAGGTTGCTTCCATTACCTGGCTATCGTAAATAGTGCTGAAATGAGCATTGTGGTGAATGTGCCTTTTTGATTTATGGTTTTCTCTGGGTATATGCCCAGAAGTGGAATTGCTGGATCATATGCTAATTCTATTTCTAGTTTTTTTAAGGAAACTCCATATTGTTCTCCATCGTGACTGTATAAATTTACATTTCCACCACTAGTGGAAGAGGGATCCTTTTGTCCACACCCTCCCCAGAATTCGTTGTTTGTAGATTTTCTGATGATGCCGATTCTAACAGGTGTGAGGTGATACCTCATTGTAGTTTTGATTTGCATTTCTCTAATAATTAGTGATGTTGAGCAGCTTTTCATGTGCGTCTTGGCCATCTCTGTGTCTTCTTTGAAGAAACGTCTCTTTAGATCTTCTGCCCATTTTTGTATTGGGTTGTTTGTTTTTTTAATATTAAGCTGCATGAGCTCTTTATATATATTGGAGATTAAACCTTTGTCCATTGATTCGTTTGCAAATATTTTCGCCTATTCTCAGGGATGATTTTTTGCCTTTCCCATTTTTTTAACAAAAAAAGAAAGAAAGAAAAACAAGCAGAACACTAATGTGTGTAAAATATGCCTTTTGAAACTGTCGTTTTGAAATATGGACGTCCTTTGAATTTTTTGGTCGATATATGACCCCAGGAATTGTGTTCAGGGCAGGTGTCATTTACAGGCCTGCAATGATTTTGAATATCAACTGACCATTAGCGATGGGATTAAAGCTGCTGTTGTGTGAAACAGCCACAAGGTGGCAGCAGTTCTCCCCTACCAAATCTGGTTACTGTGGCAACAGAGCCTCAATGGAAGTCGTGTTCTAGATTGGAATTTAGAATGGAATGTGCCAGGAGAAAGCCCCTCAAGTTTGTCTCACTACTTCTTGTTCGTGTTTTTAATTTAATTTTTTATTTTTTATTACAGCAAATTTGATTACAATGTTTGGCTTGCTGTAGCTGTGGAAGATGTGGTTCTTTTACACATGTACATATGTCTGTTCTTCCTGGGATCCTTTTCCCATGTACCTTATGACAGAATGTTGAGTAGTCTTCTCTTGGTATTCTGTAGGTCTTTGGTGATTATATATGTCACCTGTGTTTGTATATGTCTGTTAACCCCAATATCATAATGAAACCAATCCTCACACCTTTCCATTGGTGAACCATAAGTTTGTTGAATGAATCTGTGATTGCCCTTCTCCATGGAAATATCTGCCCTGGTATCCATTTTTCGGTCACACCTATAAGAGATATGATATTATATGTGTCTTTCACTTTCGGACTTACTACAAGTCACGTGATTACCTCTAGTCACACCTACGGTGCTGCAAATGGCATTGTGTCCTTTTATTCCTTGGCTTCTATTCTGCCTTAGCGAGGTCCATTTTCAACAATGTGATTCCCTGAGGGCTGAGGATTAGCTGACCTGGGTAGCCTGACCCTGCCGGCCGGCCCTCCGCAGGTGTGCCTGGGTTGAGGTCAATATAAACAGCGCTGCAGGCAGCAATAGCCCCTGAAGCTGTGCCTGACTCCATATTCTCTGTCCCGTCAGCAGTCTCGGGGCTGTGCTGGTGGGAGGGAGTGAGGGGCCACGGCTTTGTGGGTGGCCCGGTGTGAGTGGGTCTCTGCTGGACTTTCTGCAGGAGTTGCCAGGCTGCCACCTCTAAAGAAGAGGATGTGTCACACATACCTTTCGCTGGAATTTCTCTCCGGACAGAGGTGAGGAAGGAAAAAAGCAGTGGGGGCCGGGACAGGAGGGGTATCTCAGGCAGGGCAATGGAAAGCTTCCAGAAGTGCGCCCAGGGCCACGACCATCCTGGCTGGCCTGCAGGCACCAAGTTGGCCTGCGTGCTGTCGCTGGTGTGGCTCCACGGCCCTCCCTCTAGGCTTTCAAGCCCTTGTACATATTCAGGTGTTTTACCTGGGAAGGGTGGGAAAAGTTCAACAGCAGCTGGCCTGGGGCTCAGCTCACGGTTACGCACAGATGCCTTGGCATGTCCCCCAGCTTTGCAATGAGGACGATCCTTCCGTAGGATTGGGCTGCTGGCTCTATGGGAGATGATTCCCCACATCTGACCAATTTCAGAATTGTTTACTGCTGGAGCAAGTGCCCTGATAGGCTTTTCCTCTGTCTAACTGGTGGGTTCAGTTTTTTTGTTTTTTTTTTTGTTCAAGTTAGGTTTTCTTCCTCTTTTATGCATTTATAGATATAAGCATGGAAATAATTCATTCATATAAATACATCTGTGTGAAGGGAAGAACTTTTTTCTGTTTTATTTTTAAATTTTATTTTTAAAAATTTTGAAATATAATTTTATTTATTTTTTTATACAGCAGGTTATTATTAGTTATGTATTTTCTGCATATACATGTATGCAGGCCAATCCCAATCTCCCAACTCATCCCACCACCACCTCCCCATGGCTTCCCACACTTGGTGTCCATACGTGTGTTCTCTACCTCTGTGTCTCTATTTCTTCCCTGCAAACCAGTTCATCTGTACCATTTTTTTGGGTTCCACATATATGCATTAATATACAATATTTGTTTGTCTCTTTCTGACTTACTTCATTCTGTATGACAGTCTCTAGATCCATCGACGTCTCTACAAATGACCCACTTTCATTCCTTCTTATGGCTGAGTAATATTCCATTTTATATATGTACCACATCTTTATCCATTCGTCTGTCTGTGTTGATTTAGGTTGCTTCCATTACCTGGCTATTGTAAATAGTGCTGAAATGAGCATTGTGGTGAACGTGCCTTTTTGATTTATGGTTTTCTCTGGGTATATGCCCAGAATTGGGATTGCTGGATTATATGGTAATTCTATTTCTAGTTTTTTTAAGGAAAGTCCATACTCTTCTCCATCGTGACTGTATCAATTTACATTTCCACCACTAGTGGAAGAGGGATCCTTTTGTCCACACCTTCCCCAGAATTTGTTCTTTGTAGATTTTCTGATGATGCTGATTCCAACAGGTGTGAGGTGATACCTCATTGTAGTTTTGATTTTCATTTGTCTAATAATTAGTGATGTTGAGCAGCTTTTCATGTGGGTCTTGGCCATCTCTGTGTCTTCTTTGAAGAAACATCTCTTTAGATCTTCTGCCCATTTTTGTATTGGGTTGTTTGTTTTTTTAATATTAAGCTGCATGAGCTCTTTATATATATTGCAGATTTAAACTCTGTCCATTGATTTGTTTGCAAATATTTTCGCCCATTCTGAGGGATGCTTTTTGCCATTCCCGTTTTTTTAACAAAAAAAGAAAGAAAGAAAAAGAAGCAGAACACTAATGTGTGTAAAATATGCCTTTTGAAACTGTCCTTCTGAAATATGGATGTCCTTTGAGTTTTTTGGTCGATATCTGAACCCAGGATTTGTTTTAGGGGCAGGTGTCATTTACAGGCATGCAATGATTTTGAATATCAAATGACCATTAGCGCTGGGATTAAAGCTGCTGTTGTGTGAATCGGCCACAAGGTGGCAGCAGTTCTCCCTTACCAAATCTGGTTACTGGGGCAACAGAGCCTCAATGGAAGTCGTGTTCTAGATTGGAATTTAGATTGGAATGTGCCAGGAGAAAGCCCCTCAAGTTTGTCTCACTACTTCTTGTTCGTGTTTTTAATTTAATTTTTTATTTTTTATTACAGCAAATTTGATTACAATGTTTGGCTTGTTGTAGGTGTGGAAGATGTGGTTCTTTTACACATATACATATGTCTGTTCTTCCTGGGATCCTTTTCCCATGTACCTTATGACAGAATGTTGAGTAGTCTTCTCTTGGTATTCTGTAGGTCTTTGGTGATTATATATGTCGCCTGTGTTTGTATATGTCTGTTAACCCCATTATCATAATGAAACCAATCCTCACACCTTTCCATTGGTGAACCATAAGTTTGTTGAATGAATCTGTGATTGCCCTTCTGTGTGGAAATATCTTCCCTGGTATCCATTTTTCGGTCACACCTATAAGAGATATGATATGATATGTGTCTTTCACTTTCTGACTTACTACAAATCACGTGATTACCTGTAGTCACACCTACGGTGCTCCAAATGGCATTGTGTCCTTTTATTCCTTGGCTTCTATTCTGCCTTAGCGCGGTCCATTTTCAACAATGTGATTCCCTGAGGGCTGAGGATTAGCTGACCTGGGTAGCCTGACCCTGCGGGCCGGCCCTCCCCAGGTGTGCCTGGGTTGAGTTCAATATAAAGAGCGCTGCAGGCAGCAATAGCCCCTGAAGCTGTGCCTGACTGCATATTTTCTGCCCCGTCAGCAGTCTTGGGGCTGTGCTGGTGTGAGGGAGTGAGGGTCCACGGTTTTGTGAGTGGCCCGGTGTGAGTGGGTCTCTGCTGGACTTTCTGCAGGAGTTGCCAGTTCGCCACCTGTAAAGAAGAGGATGTGTCAGCCATACCTTCCGGTGGAATGTCTCTCCGGACAGAGGTGAGGAAGGAAAAATGCAGTGGGGGCCGGGACAGGAGGGGTATCTCAGGCAGGGCAATGGAAAGCTTCCAGAAGAGCGCCCAGGGCCAGGACCATCCTGGCTGGCCTGCAGGCACCAAGTTGGCCTCCGTGCTGTCGCTGGTGTGGCTCCACGGCCCTTCCTCTAGGCTTTCAAGCCCTTGTACATATTCAGGTGTTTTACCTGGGAAGGGTGGGAAAAGTTCAACAGCAGCTGGCCTGGGGCTCAGCTCACGGTTACTCACAGATGCCTCGGCATGGCCCCCCGCTTTGCAATGAAGACGCTCCTTGCGTAGGAGTGCGCTGCTGGCTCTATGGGAGATGATTCCCCACCTCTGACCAATTTCAGAATTGTTTACCGCTGGAGCAAGTGCCCTGATAGGGTTTTCCTCTAACTCGTGGGTTCAGGTTTTTTTTTTATTTTTTGGTTCAAGTTAGATTTTATTCCTCTTTTATTTATTTATAGATATAAGCATGGAAATAATTAATTCATATAAATACATCTGTGTGAAGGGAAGAACTTTTTTCTGTTTTATTTTTAAATTGTATTTTTAAAACCTGTGAAATTTAATTTTATTTATTTTTTATACAGCAGGTTATTATTAGTTATGTATTTTATGCATATACATGTATACAGGTCAATCCCAGTCTCCCAACTCATCCCAACACCACCTCCCCATGGCTTCCCACACTTGGTGTCCATACGTGTGTTATCTACCTCTGTGTCTCTATTTCTTCCCTGCAAACCAGTTCATCTGTACCATATTTCTAGGTTCCTCATATATGCATTAATATACAGTATTTGTTTTTCTCTTTCTGACTTACTTCATTCTGTATGACAGTCTCTAGATCCATCGACGTCTCTACAAATGACCCAATTTCATTCCTTCTTATGGCTGAGTAATATTCCATTTTATATATGTACCACATCTTTATCCATTCGTCTGTCTGTGGGTATTTAAGTTGCTTCCATTACCTGATTATCGTAAATAGTGCTGAAATGAGCATTGTGGTGAAAGTGCCTTTTTGATTTATGGTTTTCTCTGGGTATATGCCCAGAAGTGGGATTGCTGGATCATATGGTAATTCTATTTCTAGTTTTTTGAAGGAAACTCCATACTGTTCTCCATAGTGACTGTATCAATTTACATTTCCACCAATAGTGGAAGAGGGATCCTTTTGTACACACCCTCCCCAGAATTCGTTGTTTGTAGATTTTCTGATGATGCCGATTCTAACAGGTGTGAGGTGATACCTCATTGTAGTTTTGATTTGCATTTCTCTAATAATTAGTGATGTTGAGCAGCTTTTCATGTGCGTCTTGGCCATCTCTGTGTCTTCTTTGAAGAAACGTCTCTTTAGATCTTCTGCCCATTTTTGTATTGGGTTGTTTGTTTTTTTAATATTAAGCTGCATGAGCTCTTTATATATATTGGAGATTAAACCTTTGTCCATTGATTCGTTTGCAAATATTTTCGCCCATCTGAGGGATGCTTTTTGCCATTCCCGTTTTTCTAACTCAGAAAGAAAGAAAAAGAAGCAGAACACTAATGTGTGTAAAATATGCCTTTTGAAACTGTCGTTTTGAAATATGGGCGTCCTTTGAAATTTTTGGTCGATATATGAACCCAGGATTTGTTTTCAGGGCAGGTGTCACTTACAGGCCTGCAATGATTTTGAATATCAACTGACCATTAGCGCTGGGATTAAAGCTGCTGTTGTGTGAAACGGCCACAAGTTGGCAGCAGTTCTGCGTTACCAAATCTGGTTACTGGGACAACAGAGCCTCAATGGAAGTCGTGTTCTAGATTGGAATTTAGAATGGAATGTGCCAGGAGAAGGCCGCTAGTGTTTGTCTCACTACTTCTTGTTCGTGTTTTTAATTTAATTTTTTATTTTTTATTAAAGCAAATTTGATTACAATGTTTGGCTTGTTGTAGGTGTGGAAGATGTGGTTCTTTTACACATATACATATGTCTGTTCTTCCTGGGATCCTTTTCCCATGTACCTTATGACACAATGTTGAGTAGTCTTCTCTTGGTATCCTGTAGGTCTTTGGTGATTATATATGTCACCTGTGTTTGTATATGTCTGTTAACCCCAATATCATAATGAAACCAATCCTCACACCTTTCCATTGGTGAACCATAAGTTTGTTGAATGAATCTGTGATTGCCCTTCTCCGTGGAAATATCTGCCCTGGTATCCATTTTCCGGTAACACCTATAAGAGATATGATATGATATGTGTCTTTCACTTTCGGACTTACTACAAGTCACGTGATTACTTCTAGACACACCTACATTGCTGCAAATGGAATTGTGTCCTTTTATTCCTTGGCTTCTATTCTGCCTTAGCGAGGTCCATTTTCAACAATGTGATTCCCTGAGGGCTGAGGATTAACTGACCTGTGTAGCCTGAACCTGCCGGCCGGCCCTCCCCAGGTGTGCCTGGGTTGAGGTCAATATAAACAGCGCTGCAGGCAGCAATAGCCCCTGAAGCTGTGCCTGACTCCATATTCTCTGCCCCGTCAGCAGTCTCGGGGCTGTGCTGGTGGGAGGGAGTGAGGGGCCACGGCCTTGTGGGTGGCCCGGTGTGAGTGGGTCTCTGCTGGACTTTCTGCAGGAGTTGCCAGGCTGCCACCTGTAAAGAAGAGGATGTGTCACCCATACCTTCCGCTGGAATTTCTCTCCGCACAGGGGTGAGGAAGGAAAAAAGCAGTGGGGGCCGGGACAGGAGGGGTATCTCAGGCAGGGCAATGGAAAGCTTCCTGAATAGCGCCCAGGGCCAGGACCTTCCTGGCTGGCCTGCAGGCACCAAGTTGGCCTGCGTGCTGTCGCTGGTGTGGCTTCACGGCCCGTCCTGTAGGCTTTCAAGCCCTTGTACATATTCAGGTGTTTTACCTGAGAAGGGTGGGAAAAGTTCAACAGCAGCTGGCCTTGGTCTCAGCTCACGGTTACTCACAGATGCCTCAGCATGGCCCCCAGCCTTGCAATGAGGATGCTCCTTGCCTAGGAGTGGGCTGCTGGCTCTATGGGAGATGATTCCCCACCTCTGAACTATTTCAGAATTGTTTACTGCTGGAGCAAGTGCCCTGATAGGTTTTTCCTCTGTCTAACTGGTGGGTTCCGTTTTTTTTTTTCTTTTTTGGTTCAAGTTAGATTTTATTCCTCTTTTATGTATTTATAGATATAAGCATGGAAATAATTCATTCATATAAATACATCTGTGTGAAGGGAATAACTTTTTCCTGTTTTATTTTTAAATTTGATTTTTAAAAATTTTGAAATTTAATTTTACTTATTTTTTTATACAGCAGGTTATTATTAGTTATGTATTTTATGCATATACATGTATACAGGTCAATCCCAATCTCCCAACTCATCCCAACACCACCTCCCCATGGCTTCCCACACTTGGTGTCCATACGTGTGTTCTCTACCTCTGTCTCTATTTCTTCCCTGCAAACCAGTTCATCTGTACCATTTCTCTAGGTTCCACATATATGCATTAATATACAATATTTGTTTTTCTCTTTCTGACTTACTTCATTCTGTATGACAGTCTCTAGATCCATCGACGTCGCTACAAATGACCCAGTTTCATTCCTTCCTATGGCTGAGTAATATTCCATTTTATATATGTACCACATCTTTATCCATTCGTCTGTCTGTGGGTATTTAGGTTGCTTCCATTACCTGGCTATTGTAAATAGTGCTGAAATGAGCTTTTTGGTGAATGTGCCTTTTTGATTTATGGTTTTCTCTGGATATATGCCCAGAAGTGGGATTGCTGGATCATATGGTAATTCTATTTCTAGCTTTTTTTAAGAAAACTCCATACTGTTCTCCATAGTGACTCTATCAATTTACATTTCCACCAATAGTGGAAGAGGGATCCTTTTGTCCACACCCTCCCCAGAATTCGTTGTTTGTAGATTTTCTGATAATGCCGATTCTAACATGTGTGAGTTGATACCTCATTGTAGTTTTGATTTGCATTTCTCTAATAATTAGGGATGTTGAGCAGCTTTTCATGTGCGTCTTGGCCATCTCTGTGTCTTCTTTGAAGAAACGTCTCTTTAGATCTTCTGCCCATTTTTGTATTGGGTTGTTTGTTTTTTTAATATTAAGCTGCATGAGCTCTTTATATATATCGGAGATTAAACCTTTGTCCATTGATTCGTTTGCAAATATTTTCGCCCATTCTGAGGGATGCTTTTTGCCATTCCCGTATTTTAACAAAAAAAGAAAGAAAGAAAAAGAAGCAGAACACTAATGTGTGTAAAATATGCCTTTTGAAACTGTCGTTTTGAAATATGGATGTCCTTTGAAATTTTTGGTCGATATATGAACCCAGGATTTGTCTCCAGGGCAGGTGTCATTTGCAGGCCTGCAATGATTTTGAATATCAACTGACCATTAGCGCTGGGATTAAGCTGCTGTTTTGTGAAACGGCCACAAGGTGGCAGCAGTTCTCCCTTACCAAATCTGGTTACTGGGGCAACAGAGCCTCAATGGAAGTCATGTTCTAGACTGGAATTTAGAATGGAATGTGCCAGGAGAAAGCCCCTCAAGTTTGTCTCACTACTTCTTGTTCGTGTTTTTAATTTATTTTTTTTATTTTTTATAACAGCAAATTTGATTACAATGTTTGGCTTGTTGTAGGTGTGGAAGATGTGGTTCTTTTACACATATACATATGTCTCTTCTTCCTGGGATCCTTTTCCAATGTACCTTATGACAGAATGTTGAGTAGTCTTCTCTTGGTATTCTGTAGGTCTTTGGTGATTATATATGTCACCTGTGTTTGTATATGTCTGTTAACCCCAATATCATAATGAAATCAATCCTCTCACCTTTCCATTGGTGAACCATAAGTTTGTTGAATGAATCTGTGATTGCCCTTCTCCGTGGAAATATCTGCCCTGGTATCCATTTTTCGGTCACACCTATAAGAGATATGATATGATATGTGTCTTTCACTTTCTCACTTACTACAAGTCACGTGATTACCTCTAGACACACCTAAGGTGCTGCAAATGGCATTGTGTCCTTTTATTCCTTGGCTTCTATTCTGCCTTAGTGAGGTCCATTTTCAACAATGTGATTCCCTGAGGGCTGAGGATTAGCTGACCTGGGTAGCCTGACCCTGCCGGCCGGCCCTCCCCAGGTGTGCCTGGGTTGAGGTCAATATAAACAGCGCTGCAGGCAGCAATAGCCCCTGAAGCTGTGCCTGACTCCATATTCTCTGCCCCGTCAGCAGTGTCGGGGCTGTGCTGGTTGGAGGGAGTGAGGGGCCATGGCTTTGTGGGTGGCCCGGTGTGAGTGGGTCTCTGCTGGACTTTCTGCAGGAGTTGCCAGGCTTCCACCTGTAAAGAAGAGGATGTGTCACCCATACATTCCGCTGGAATTTCTCTCCGGAAATAGGTGAGGAAGGAAAAAAGCAGTGGGGGCCGGGAAAGGAGGGGTATCTCAGGCAGGGCAATGGAAAGCTTCCAGAAGAGCGCCCAGGGCCAGGACCATCCTGGATGGCCTGCAGGCACCAAGTTGGCCTGCGTGCTGTCGCTGGTGTGGCTCCACGGCCCTCCCTCTAGGCTTTCAAGCCCTTGTACATATTCAGGTGTTTTACCTGGGAAGGGTGGGAAAAGTTCAACAGCAGCTGGCCTGGGGCTCAGCTCACGGTTACTCACAGATGCCTCGGCATGGCCCCCCGCTTTGCAATGAGGACGCTCCTTGCGTAGGAGTGCGCTGCTGGCTCTATGGGAGATGATTCCCCACCTCTGACCAATTTCAGAATTGTTTATCGCTGGAGAAAGTGCCCTGATAGGGCTTTCCTCTGTCTAACTCGTGGGTTCAGGTTTTTTTTTTTTTCCTTTTTTTGGTTCAAGTTAGATTTTATTCCTCTTTTATGTATTTACAGATATAAGCATGGAAATAATTCATTCATATAAATACATCTGTGTGAAGGGAAGAACTTTTTTCTGTTTTATTTTTAAATTTGATTTTTAAAAATTTTGAAATTTAATTTAATTTATTTTTTATACAGCAGGTTATTATTAGTTATGTATTTTATGCATATACATGTATACAGGTCAATCCCAGTCTCCCAACTCATCCCAACACCACCTCCCCATGGCTTCCCACACTTGGTGTCCATACGTGTGTTATCTACCTCTGTGTCTCTATTTCTTCCCTGCAAACCAGTTCATCTGTACCATATTTCTAGGTTCCACATATATGCATTAATATACAATATTTGTTTTTCTCTTTCTGACTTACTTCATTCTGTATGACAGTCTCTAGATCCATCGATGTCTCTACAAATGACCCAATTTCATTCCTTCTTATGGCTGAGTAATATTCCATTTTATATATGTACCACATCTTTAATCATTCGTCTGTCTGTGTTGATTTAGGTTGCTTCCATTACCTGGCTATTGTAAATAGTGCTGAAATGAGCATTGTGGTGAATGTGCCTTTTTGATTTATGGTTTTCTCTGGGTATATGCCCAGAAGTGGGATTGCTGGATCATATGGTAATTCTATTTCTAGCTTTTTTTTAAGGAAACTCCATACTGTTCTCCATAGTGACTGTATCAATTTACATTTCCACCACTAGTGGAAGAGGGATCCTTTTGTCCACACCCTCCCCAGAATTCGTTGTTTGTAGATTTTCTGATGATGCCGATTCTAACAGGTGTGAGGTGATACCTCATTGTAGTTTTGATTTGCATTTCTCTAATAATTAGTGATGTTGAGCAGCTTTTCATGTGCGTCTTGGCCATCTCTGTGTCTTCTTTGAAGAAACGTCTCTTTAGATCTTCTGCCCATTTTTGTATTGGGTTGTTTGTTTTTTAAATATTAAGCTGCATGAGCTCTTTATATATATTGGAGATTAAACCTTTGTCCATTGATTCGTTTGCAAATATTTTCGCCCATTCTGAGGGATGCTTTTTGCCATTCCCGTTTTTTTAACAAAGAAAGAAAGAAAGAAAAAGAAGCAGAACACTAATGTGTGTAAAATATGCCTTTTGAAACTGTCGTTTTGAAATATGGACGTCCTTTGAAATTTTTGGTCGATATATGAACCCAGGATTTGTTTCCAGGGCTGGTGTCATTTACAGGCCTGCAATGATTTTGAATATCAACTGACCATTAGCGCTGGGATTAAGCTGCTGTTTTGTGAAACGGCCACAAGGTGGCAGCAGTTCTCCCTTACCAAATCTGGTTACTGGGGCAACAGAGCCTCAATGGAAGTCATGTTCTAGACTGGAATTTAGAATGGAATGTGCCAGGAGAAAGCCCCTCAAGTTTGTCTCACTACTTCTTGTTCGTGTTTTTAATTTAATTTTTTATTTTTTATTACAGCAAATTTGATTACAATGTTTGGCTTGTTGTAGGTGTGGAAGATGTGGTTCTTTTACACATGTACATATGTCTGTTCTTCCTGGGATCCTTTTCCCATGTACCTTATGACAAAATGTTGAGTAGTCTTCTCTTGGTATTCTGTAGGTCTTTGGTGATTGTATATGTCACCTGTGTTTGTATATGTCTGTTAACCCCAATATCATAATGAAACCAATCCTCACAGCTTTCCATTGGTGAACCATAAGTCTGTTGAATGAATCTGTGATTGCCCTTCTGCGTGGAAATATCTTCCCTGGTATCCATTTTTCTGTCACACCTATAAGAGATATGATATGATATATGTCTTTCACTTTCTGACTTACTACAAGTCACATGATTACCTCTAGACACACCTACGGTGCTGCAAATGGCATTGTGTCCTTTTATTCCTTGGCTTCTATTCTGCCTTAGTGAGGTCCATTTTCAACAATGTGATTCCCTGAGGGCTGAGGATTAGCTGACCTGGGTAGCCTGACCCTGCCGGCCGGCCCTCCCCAGGTGTGCCTGGGTTGAGGTCAATATAAACAGCGCTGCAGGCAGCAATAGCCCCTGAAGCTGTGCCTGACTCCATATTCTCTGCCCCGTCAGCAGTATCGGGGCTGTGCTGGTTGGAGGGAGTGAGGGGCCATGGCTTTGTGGGTGGCCCGGTGTGAGTGGGTCTCTGCTGGACTTTCTGCAGGAGTTGCCAGGCTTCCACCTGTAAAGAAGAGGATGTGTCACCCATACATTCCGCTGGAATTTCTCTCCGGAAATAGGTGAGGAAGGAAAAAAGCAGTGGGGGCCGGGAAAGGAGGGGTATCTCAGGCAGGGCAATGGAAAGCTTCCAGAAGAGCGCCCAGGGCCAGGACCATCCTGGATGGCCTGCAGGCACCAAGTTGGCCTGCGTGCTGTCGCTGGTGTGGCTTCACGGCCCTTCCTCTAGGCTTTCAAGCCCCTGTACATATTCAGGTGTTTTACCTGGGAAGGGTGGGAAAAGTTCAACAGCAGCTGTCCTGGGGCTCAGCTCACGGTTACTCACAGATGCCTCGGCATGGCCCACAGCTTTGCAATGAGAACGCTCCTTGCGTTGGAGTGGGCTGCTGGCTCTATGGGAGATGATTCCCCACCTCTGTCCAATTTCAGGATTGTTTACCGCTGGAACAAGTGCCCTGATAGGGTATTCCTCTGTCTATCTGGTGGGTTCAGTTTTTTTTTTCTTTTTTGGTTCACGTTAGATTTTATTCCTCTTTTATGTATTTATAGATATAAGCATGGAAATAATTCATTCATATAAATACATCTGTGTGAAGGGAATAACTTTTTCCTGTTTTATTTTTAAATTTGATTTTTAAAAATTTTGAAATTTAATTTTATTTATTTTTTATACAGCAGGTTATTATTAGTTATGTATTTTATGCATATACATGTATACAGGTCAATCCCAATCTCCCAACTCATCCCAACACCACCTCCCCATGGCTTCCCACACTTGGTGTCCATACGTGTATTCTCTACCTCTGTGTCTCTATTTCTTCCCTGCAAACCAGTTCATCTGTACCATTTCTCTAGGTTCCACATATATGCATTAATATACAATATTTGTTTTTCTCTTTCTGAATAACTTCATTCTGTATGACAGTCTCTAGATCCATCGACGTCGCTACAAATGACCCAGTTTCATTCCTTCCTATGGCTGAGTAATATTCCATTTTATATATGTACCACATCTTTATCCATTCGTCTGTCTGTGGGTATTTAGGTTGCTTCCATTACCTGGCTATTGTAAATAGTGCTGAAATGAGCATTGTGGTGAATGTGCCTTTTTGATTTATGGTTTTCTCTGGATATATGCCCAGAAGTGGGATTGCTGGATCATATGGTAATTCTATTTCTAGCTTTTTTTAAGAAAACTCCATACTGTTCTCCATAGTGACTCTATCAATTTACATTTCCACCACTAGTGGAAGAGGGATCCTTTTGTCCACACCCTCCCCAGAATTCGTTGTTTGTAGATTTTCTGATAATGCCGATTCTAACATGTGTGAGTTGATACCTCATTGTAGTTTTGATTTGCATTTCTCTAATAATTAGTGATGTTGAGCAGCTTTTCATGTGCGTCGTGGCCATCTCTGTGTCTTCTTTGTAGAAACGTCTCTTTAGATCTTCTGCCCATTTTTGTATTGGGTTGTTTGTTTTTTTAATATTAAGCTGCATGAGCTCTTTATATATATTGGAGATTAAACCTTTGTCCATTGATTCGTTTGCAAATATTTTCGCCCATTCTGAGGGATGCTTTTTGCCATTCCTGTTTTTTTAACAAAAAAAGAAAGAAAGAAAAAGAAGCAGAACACTAATGTGTGTAAAATATGCCTTTTGAAACTGTCGTTTTGAAATATGGATGTCCTTTGAAATTTTTGGTCGATATATGAGCCCAGGATTTGTTTCCAGGGCAGGTGTCATTTGCAGGCCTGCAATGATTTTGAATATCAACTGACCATTAGCGCTGGGATAAAGCTGCTGTTTTGTGAAACGGCCACAAGGTGGCAGCAGTTCTCCCTTACCAAATCTGGTTACTGGGGCAACAGAGCCTCAATGGAAGTCATGTTCTAGACTGGAATTTAGAATGGAATGTGCCAGGAGAAAGCCCCTCAAGTTTATCTCACTACTTCTTGTTCGTGTTTTTAATTTAATTTTTTTATTTTTTATAACAGCAAATTTGATTACAATGTTTGGCTTGTTGTAGGTGTGGAAGATGTGGTTCTTTTACACATATACATATGTCTGTTCTTCCTGGGATCCTTTTCCCATGTACCTTATGACAGAATGTTGAGTAGTCTTCTCTTGGTATTCTGTAGGTCTTTGGTGATTATATATGTCACCTGTGTTTGTATATGTCTGTTAACCCCAATATCATAATGAAACCAATCCTCACACCTTTCCATTGGTGAACCATAAGTTTGTTGAATGAATCTGTGATTGCCCTTCTGCGTGGAAATATCTGCCCTGGTATCCATTTTTCGGTCACACCTATAAGAGATATGATATGATATGTGTCTTTCACTTTCTGACTTACTACAAGTCACGTGATTACCTCTAGACACACCTAAGGTGCTGCAAATGGCATTGTGTCCTTTTATTCCTTGGCTTCTATTCTGCCTTAGTGAGGTCCATTTTCAACAATGTGATTCCCTGAGGGCTGAGGATTAGCTGACCTGGGTAGCCTGACCCTGCCGGCCGGCCCTCCCCAGGTGTGCCTCTGTTGAGGTCAATATAAACAGCGCTGCAGGCAGCAATAGCCCCTGAAGCCGTGCCTGACTCCATATTCTCTGCCCCGTCAGCAGTGTCGGGGCTGTGCTGGTTGGAGGGAGTGAGGGGCCATGGCTTTGTGGGTGGCCCGGTGTGAGTGGGTCTCTGCTGGACTTTCTGCAGGAGTTGCCAGGCTTCCACCTGTAAAGAAGAGGATGTGTCACCCATACATTCCGCTGGAATTTCTCTCCGGAAATAGGTGAGGAAGGAAAAAAGCAGTGGGGGCCGGGAAAGGAGGGGTATCTCAGGCAGGGCAATGGAAAGCTTCCAGAAGAGCGCCCAGGGCCACGACCATCCTGGCTGGCCTGCAGGCACCAAGTTGGCCTGCGTGCTGTCGCTGGTGTGGCTCCACGGCCCTCCCTCTAGGCTTTCAAGCCCTTGTACATATTCAGGTGTTTTACCTGGGAAGGGTGGGAAAAGTTCAACAGCAGCTGGCCTGGGGCTCAGCTCACGGTTACTCACAGATGCCTCGGCATGGCCCCCCGCTTTGCAATGAGGACGCTCCTTGCGTAGGAGTGCGCTGCTGGCTCTATGGGAGATGATTCCCCACCTCTGACCAATTTCAGAATTGTTTATCGCTGGAGCAAGTGCCCTGATAGGGTTTTCCTCTGTCTAACTCGTGGGTTCAGGGTTTTTTTTTTCTTTTTTGGTTCAAGTTAGATTTTATTCCTCTTTTATGTATTTATAGATATAAGCATGGAAATAATTCATTCATATAAATACATCTGTGTGAAGGGAAGAACTTTTTTCTGTTTTATTTTTAAATTTGATTTTTAAAAATTTTGAAATTTAATTTTATTTATTTTTTATACAGCAGGTTATTATTAGTTATGTATTTTATGCATATACATGTATACAGGTCAATCCCAATCTCCCAACTCATCCCAACACCACCTCCCCATGGCTTCCCACACTTGGTGTCCATACGTGTGTTCTCTACCTCTGTGTCTCTATTTCTTCCCTGCAAACCAGTTCATCTGTACCATTTCTCTAGGTTCCACATATATGCATTAATATACAATATTTGTTTTTCTCTTTCTGACTTACTTCATTCTGTATGACAGTCTCTAGATCCATCGACGTCGCTACAAATGACCCAGTTTCATTCCTTCTTATGGCTGAGTAATATTCCATTTTATATATGTACCACATCTTTATCCATTCGTCTGTCTGTGGGTATTTAGGTTGCTTCCATTACCTGGCTATTTTAAATAGTGTTGAAATGAGCATTGTGGTGAATGTGCCTTTTTGATTTATGGTTTTCTCTGGATATATGCCCAGAAGTGGGATTGCTGGATCATATGGTCATTCTATTTGTAGCTTTTTTTAAGGAAACTCCATACTGTTCTCCATCTTGACTGTATCAATTTACATTTCCACCACTAGTGGAAGAGGGATCCTTTTGTCCACACCCTCCCCAGAATTTGTTGTTTGTAGATTTTCTGATGATGCCGATTCTAACAGGTGTGAGGTGATACCTCATTGTAGTTTTGATTTGCATTTCTCTAATAATTAGTGATGTAGAGCAGCTTTTCATGTGCCCTCTTGGCCATCTCTGTGTCTTCTTTGAAGAAACGTCTCTTTAGATCTTCTGCCCATTTTTCTATTGGGTTGTTTGTTTTTTTAATATTAAGCTGCATGAGCTCTTTATATATATTGGAGATTAAACCTTTGTCCATTGATTCGTTTGCAAATATTTTCGCCCATTCTGAGGGAAGCCTTTTGCCATTCCCGTTTTTTTAACAAAAAAAGAAAGAAAGAAAAAGAAGCAGAACACTAATGTGTGTAAAATATGCCTTTTGAAACTGTCGTTTTGAAATATGGACGTCCTTTGAATTTTTTGGTCGATATATGACCCCAGGAATTGTGTTCAGGGCAGGTGTCATTTACAGGCCTGCAATGATTTTGAATATCAACTGACCATTAGCGATGGGATTAAAGCTGCTGTTGTGTGAAACAGCCACAAGGTGGCAGCAGTTCTCCCCTACCAAATCTGGTTACTGTGGCAACAGAGCCTCAATGGAAGTCGTGTTCTAGATTGGAATTTAGAATGGAATGTGCCAGGAGAAAGCCCCTCAAGTTTGTCTCACTACTTCTTGTTCGTGTTTTTAATTTAATTTTTTATTTTTTATTACAGCAAATTTGATTACAATGTTTGGCTTGCTGTAGCTGTGGAAGATGTGGTTCTTTTACACATGTACATATGTCTGTTCTTCCTGGGATCCTTTTCCCATGTACCTTATGACAGAATGTTGAGTAGTCTTCTCTTGGTATTCTGTAGGTCTTTGGTGATTATATATGTCACCTGTGTTTGTATATGTCTGTTAACCCCAATATCATAATGAAACCAATCCTCACACCTTTCCATTGGTGAACCATAAGTTTGTTGAATGAATCTGTGATTGCCCTTCTCCGTGGAAATATCTGCCCTGGTATCCATTTTTCGGTCACACCTATAAGAGATATGATATTATATGTGTCTTTCACTTTCGGACTTACTACAAGTCACGTGATTACCTCTAGTCACACCTACGGTGCTGCAAATGGCATTGTGTTCTTTTATTCCTTGGCTTCTATTCTGCCTTAGCGAGGTCCATTTTCAACAATGTGATTCCCTGAGGGCTGAGGATTAGCTGACCTGGGTAGCCTGACCCTGCCGGCCGGCCCTCCGCAGGTGTGCCTGGGTTGAGGTCAATATAAACAGCGCTGCAGGCAGCAATAGCCCCTGAAGCTGTGCCTGACTCCATATTCTCTGTCCCGTCAGCAGTCTCGGGGCTGTGCTGGTGGGAGGGAGTGAGGGGCCACGGCTTTGTGGGTGGCCCGGTGTGAGTGGGTCTCTGCTGGACTTTCTGCAGGAGTTGCCAGGCTGCCACCTCTAAAGAAGAGGATGTGTCACACATACCTTTCGCTGGAATTTCTCTCCGGACAGAGGTGAGGAAGGAAAAAAGCAGTGGGGGCCGGGACAGGAGGGGTATCTCAGGCAGGGCAATGGAAAGCTTCCAGAAGAGCGCCCAGGGCCACGACCATCCTGGCTGGCCTGCAGGCACCAAGTTGGCCTGCGTGCTGTCGCTGGTGTGGCTCCACGGCCCTCCCTCTAGGCTTTCAAGCCCTTGTACATATTCAGGTGTTTTACCTGGGAAGGGTGGGAAAAGTTCAACAGCAGCTGGCCTGGGGCTCAGCTCACGGTTACGCACAGATGCCTTGGCATGTCCCCCAGCTTTGCAATGAGGACGATCCTTCCGTAGGATTGGGCTGCTGGCTCTATGGGAGATGATTCCCCACATCTGACCAATTTCAGAATTGTTTACTGCTGGAGCAAGTGCCCTGATAGGCTTTTCCTCTGTCTAACTGGTGGGTTCAGTTTTTTTGTTTTTTTTTTGTTCAAGTTAGGTTTTCTTCCTCTTTTATGCATTTATAGATATAAGCATGGAAATAATTCATTCATATAAATACATCTGTGTGAAGGGAAGAACTTTTTTCTGTTTTATTTTTAAATTTTATTTTTAAAAATTTTGAAATATAATTTTATTTATTTTTTTATACAGCAGGTTATTATTAGTTATGTATTTTCTGCATATACATGTATGCAGGCCAATCCCAATCTCCCAACTCATCCCACCACCACCTCCCCATGGCTTCCCACACTTGGTGTCCATACGTGTGTTCTCTACCTCTGTGTCTCTATTTCTTCCCTGCAAACCAGTTCATCTGTACCATTTTTTTGGGTTCCACATATATGCATTAATATACAATATTTGTTTTTCTCTTTCTGACTTACTTCATTCTGTATGACAGTCTCTAGATCCATCGACGTCTCTACAAATGACCCACTTTCATTCCTTCTTATGGCTGAGTAATATTCCATTTTATATATGTACCACATCTTTATCCATTCGTCTGTCTGTGTTGATTTAGGTTGCTTCCATTACCTGGCTATTGTAAATAGTGCTGAAATGAGCATTGTGGTGAACGTGCCTTTTTGATTTATGGTTTTCTCTGGGTATATGCCCAGAATTGGGATTGCTGGATTATATGGTAATTCTATTTCTAGTTTTTTTAAGGAAAGTCCATACTCTTCTCCATCGTGACTGTATCAATTTACATTTCCACCACTAGTGGAAGAGGGATCCTTTTGTCCACACCTTCCCCAGAATTTGTTCTTTGTAGATTTTCTGATGATGCTGATTCCAACAGGTGTGAGGTGATACCTCATTGTAGTTTTGATTTTCATTTGTCTAATAATTAGTGATGTTGAGCAGCTTTTCATGTGGGTCTTGGCCATCTCTGTGTCTTCTTTGAAGAAACATCTCTTTAGATCTTCTGCCCATTTTTGTATTGGGTTGTTTGTTTTTTTAATATTAAGCTGCATGAGCTCTTTATATATATTGGAGATTTAACCTCTGTCCATTGATTTGTTTGCAAATATTTTCGCCCATTCTGAGGGATGCTTTTTGCCATTCCCGTTTTTTTAACAAAAAAAGAAAGAAAGAAAAAGAAGCAGAACACTAATGTGTGTAAAATATGCCTTTTGAAACTGTCCTTCTGAAATATGGATGTCCTTTGAGTTTTTTGGTCGATATCTGAACCCAGGATTTGTTTTAGGGGCAGGTGTCATTTACAGGCATGCAATGATTTTGAATATCAAATGACCATTAGCGCTGGGATTAAAGCTGCTGTTGTGTGAATCGGCCACAAGGTGGCAGCAGTTCTCCCTTACCAAATCTGGTTACTGGGGCAACAGAGCCTCAATGGAAGTCGTGTTCTAGATTGGAATTTAGATTGGAATGTGCCAGGAGAAAGCCCCTCAAGTTTGTCTCACTACTTCTTGTTCGTGTTTTTAATTTAATTTTTTATTTTTTATTACAGCAAATTTGATTACAATGTTTGGCTTGTTGTAGGTGTGGAAGATGTGGTTCTTTTACACATATACATATGTCTGTTCTTCCTGGGATCCTTTTCCCATGTACCTTATGACAGAATGTTGAGTAGTCTTCTCTTGGTATTCTGTAGGTCTTTGGTGATTATATATGTCGCCTGTGTTTGTATATGTCTGTTAACCCCATTATCATAATGAAACCAATCCTCACACCTTTCCATTGGTGAACCATAAGTTTGTTGAATGAATCTGTGATTGCCCTTCTGTGTGGAAATATCTTCCCTGGTATCCATTTTTCGGTCACACCTATAAGAGATATGATATGATATGTGTCTTTCACTTTCTGACTTACTACAAATCACGTGATTACCTGTAGTCACACCTACGGTGCTCCAAATGGCATTGTGTCCTTTTATTCCTTGGCTTCTATTCTGCCTTAGCGCGGTCCATTTTCAACAATGTGATTCCCTGAGGGCTGAGGATTAGCTGACCTGGGTAGCCTGACCCTGCGGGCCGGCCCTCCCCAGGTGTGCCTGGGTTGAGTTCAATATAAAGAGCGCTGCAGGCAGCAATAGCCCCTGAAGCTGTGCCTGACTGCATATTTTCTGCCCCGTCAGCAGTCTTGGGGCTGTGCTGGTGTGAGGGAGTGAGGGTCCACGGTTTTGTGAGTGGCCCGGTGTGAGTGGGTCTCTGCTGGACTTTCTGCAGGAGTTGCCAGTTCGCCACCTGTAAAGAAGAGGATGTGTCAGCCATACCTTCCGGTGGAATGTCTCTCCGGACAGAGGTGAGGAAGGAAAAATGCAGTGGGGGCCGGGACAGGAGGGGTATCTCAGGCAGGGCAATGGAAAGCTTCCAGAAGAGCGCCCAGGGCCAGGACCATCCTGGCTGGCCTGCAGGCACCAAGTTGGCCTCCGTGCTGTCGCTGGTGTGGCTCCACGGCCCTTCCTCTAGGCTTTCAAGCCCTTGTACATATTCAGGTGTTTTACCTGGGAAGGGTGGGAAAAGTTCAACAGCAGCTGGCCTGGGGCTCAGCTCACGGTTACTCACAGATGCCTCGGCATGGCCCCCCGCTTTGCAATGAAGACGCTCCTTGCGTAGGAGTGCGCTGCTGGCTCTATGGGAGATGATTCCCCACCTCTGACCAATTTCAGAATTGTTTACCGCTGGAGCAAGTGCCCTGATAGGGTTTTCCTCTAACTCGTGGGTTCAGGTTTTTTTTTTATTTTTTGGTTCAAGTTAGATTTTATTCCTCTTTTATTTATTTATAGATATAAGCATGGAAATAATTAATTCATATAAATACATCTGTGTGAAGGGAAGAACTTTTTTCTGTTTTATTTTTAAATTGTATTTTTAAAACCTGTGAAATTTAATTTTATTTATTTTTTATACAGCAGGTTATTATTAGTTATGTATTTTATGCATATACATGTATACAGGTCAATCCCAGTCTCCCAACTCATCCCAACACCACCTCCCCATGGCTTCCCACACTTGGTGTCCATACGTGTGTTATCTACCTCTGTGTCTCTATTTCTTCCCTGCAAACCAGTTCATCTGTACCATATTTCTAGGTTCCTCATATATGCATTAATATACAGTATTTGTTTTTCTCTTTCTGACTTACTTCATTCTGTATGACAGTCTCTAGATCCATCGACGTCTCTACAAATGACCCAATTTCATTCCTTCTTATGGCTGAGTAATATTCCATTTTATATATGTACCACATCTTTATCCATTCGTCTGTCTGTGGGTATTTAAGTTGCTTCCATTACCTGATTATCGTAAATAGTGCTGAAATGAGCATTGTGGTGAAAGTGCCTTTTTGATTTATGGTTTTCTCTGGGTATATGCCCAGAAGTGGGATTGCTGGATCATATGGTAATTCTATTTCTAGTTTTTTGAAGGAAACTCCATACTGTTCTCCATAGTGACTGTATCAATTTACATTTCCACCAATAGTGGAAGAGGGATCCTTTTGTACACACCCTCCCCAGAATTCGTTGTTTGTAGATTTTCTGATGATGCCGATTCTAACAGGTGTGAGGTGATACCTCATTGTAGTTTTGATTTGCATTTCTCTAATAATTAGTGATGTTGAGCAGCTTTTCATGTGCGTCTTGGCCATCTCTGTGTCTTCTTTGAAGAAACGTCTCTTTAGATCTTCTGCCCATTTTTGTATTGGGTTGTTTGTTTTTTTAATATTAAGCTGCATGAGCTCTTTATATATATTGGAGATTAAACCTTTGTCCATTGATTCGTTTGCAAATATTTTCGCCCATCTGAGGGATGCTTTTTGCCATTCCCGTTTTTCTAACTCAGAAAGAAAGAAAAAGAAGCAGAACACTAATGTGTGTAAAATATGCCTTTTGAAACTGTCGTTTTGAAATATGGGCGTCCTTTGAAATTTTTGGTCGATATATGAACCCAGGATTTGTTTTCAGGGCAGGTGTCACTTACAGGCCTGCAATGATTTTGAATATCAACTGACCATTAGCGCTGGGATTAAAGCTGCTGTTGTGTGAAACGGCCACAAGTTGGCAGCAGTTCTGCGTTACCAAATCTGGTTACTGGGACAACAGAGCCTCAATGGAAGTCGTGTTCTAGATTGGAATTTAGAATGGAATGTGCCAGGAGAAGGCCGCTAGTGTTTGTCTCACTACTTCTTGTTCGTGTTTTTAATTTAATTTTTTATTTTTTATTAAAGCAAATTTGATTACAATGTTTGGCTTGTTGTAGGTGTGGAAGATGTGGTTCTTTTACACATATACATATGTCTGTTCTTCCTGGGATCCTTTTCCCATGTACCTTATGACACAATGTTGAGTAGTCTTCTCTTGGTATCCTGTAGGTCTTTGGTGATTATATATGTCACCTGTGTTTGTATATGTCTGTTAACCCCAATATCATAATGAAACCAATCCTCACACCTTTCCATTGGTGAACCATAAGTTTGTTGAATGAATCTGTGATTGCCCTTCTCCGTGGAAATATCTGCCCTGGTATCCATTTTCCGGTAACACCTATAAGAGATATGATATGATATGTGTCTTTCACTTTCGGACTTACTACAAGTCACGTGATTACTTCTAGACACACCTACATTGCTGCAAATGGAATTGTGTCCTTTTATTCCTTGGCTTCTATTCTGCCTTAGCGAGGTCCATTTTCAACAATGTGATTCCCTGAGGGCTGAGGATTAACTGACCTGTGTAGCCTGAACCTGCCGGCCGGCCCTCCCCAGGTGTGCCTGTGTTGAGGTCAATATAAACAGCGCTGCAGGCAGCAATAGCCCCTGAAGCTGTGCCTGACTCCATATTCTCTGCCCCGTCAGCAGTCTCGGGGCTGTGCTGGTGGGAGGGAGTGAGGGGCCACGGCCTTGTGGGTGGCCCGGTGTGAGTGGGTCTCTGCTGGACTTTCTGCAGGAGTTGCCAGGCTGCCACCTGTAAAGAAGAGGATGTGTCACCCATACCTTCCGCTGGAATTTCTCTCCGCACAGGGGTGAGGAAGGAAAAAAGCAGTGGGGGCCGGGACAGGAGGGGTATCTCAGGCAGGGCAATGGAAAGCTTCCTGAATAGCGCCCAGGGCCAGGACCTTCCTGGCTGGCCTGCAGGCACCAAGTTGGCCTGCGTGCTGTCGCTGGTGTGGCTTCACGGCCCGTCCTGTAGGCTTTCAAGCCCTTGTACATATTCAGGTGTTTTACCTGGGAAGGGTGGGAAAAGTTCAACAGCAGCTGGCCTTGGTCTCAGCTCACGGTTACTCACAGATGCCTCAGCATGGCCCCCAGCCTTGCAATGAGGATGCTCCTTGCCTAGGAGTGGGCTGCTGGCTCTATGGGAGATGATTCCCCACCTCTGAACTATTTCAGAATTGTTTACTGCTGGAGCAAGTGCCCTGATAGGTTTTTCCTCTGTCTAACTGGTGGGTTCCGTTTTTTTTTTTCTTTTTTGGTTCAAGTTAGATTTTATTCCTCTTTTATGTATTTATAGATATAAGCATGGAAATAATTCATTCATATAAATACATCTGTGTGAAGGGAATAACTTTTTCCTGTTTTATTTTTAAATTTGATTTTTAAAAATTTTGAAATTTAATTTTACTTATTTTTTTATACAGCAGGTTATTATTAGTTATGTATTTTATGCATATACATGTATACAGGTCAATCCCAATCTCCCAACTCATCCCAACACCACCTCCCCATGGCTTCCCACACTTGGTGTCCATACGTGTGTTCTCTACCTCTGTCTCTATTTCTTCCCTGCAAACCAGTTCATCTGTACCATTTCTCTAGGTTCCACATATATGCATTAATATACAATATTTGTTTTTCTCTTTCTGACTTACTTCATTCTGTATGACAGTCTCTAGATCCATCGACGTCGCTACAAATGACCCAGTTTCATTCCTTCCTATGGCTGAGTAATATTCCATTTTATATATGTACCACATCTTTATCCATTCGTCTGTCTGTGGGTATTTAGGTTGCTTCCATTACCTGGCTATTGTAAATAGTGCTGAAATGAGCTTTTTGGTGAATGTGCCTTTTTGATTTATGGTTTTCTCTGGATATATGCCCAGAAGTGGGATTGCTGGATCATATGGTAATTCTATTTCTAGCTTTTTTTAAGAAAACTCCATACTGTTCTCCATAGTGACTCTATCAATTTACATTTCCACCAATAGTGGAAGAGGGATCCTTTTGTCCACACCCTCCCCAGAATTCGTTGTTTGTAGATTTTCTGATAATGCCGATTCTAACATGTGTGAGTTGATACCTCATTGTAGTTTTGATTTGCATTTCTCTAATAATTAGGGATGTTGAGCAGCTTTTCATGTGCGTCTTGGCCATCTCTGTGTCTTCTTTGAAGAAACGTCTCTTTAGATCTTCTGCCCATTTTTGTATTGGGTTGTTTGTTTTTTTAATATTAAGCTGCATGAGCTCTTTATATATATCGGAGATTAAACCTTTGTCCATTGATTCGTTTGCAAATATTTTCGCCCATTCTGAGGGATGCTTTTTGCCATTCCCGTATTTTAACAAAAAAAGAAAGAAAGAAAAAGAAGCAGAACACTAATGTGTGTAAAATATGCCTTTTGAAACTGTCGTTTTGAAATATGGATGTCCTTTGAAATTTTTGGTCGATATATGAACCCAGAATTTGTTTCCAGGGCAGGTGTCATTTGCAGGCCTGCAATGATTTTGAATATCAACTGACCATTAGCGCTGGGATTAAGCTGCTGTTTTGTGAAACGGCCACAAGGTGGCAGCAGTTCTCCCTTACCAAATCTGGTTACTGGGGCAACAGAGCCTCAATGGAAGTCATGTTCTAGACTGGAATTTAGAATGGAATGTGCCAGGAGAAAGCCCCTCAAGTTTGTCTCACTACTTCTTGTTCGTGTTTTTAATTTATTTTTTTTATTTTTTATAACAGCAAATTTGATTACAATGTTTGGCTTGTTGTAGGTGTGGAAGATGTGGTTCTTTTACACATATACATATGTCTCTTCTTCCTGGGATCCTTTTCCAATGTACCTTATGACAGAATGTTGAGTAGTCTTCTCTTGGTATTCTGTAGGTCTTTGGTGATTATATATGTCACCTGTGTTTGTATATGTCTGTTAACCCCAATATCATAATGAAATCAATCCTCTCACCTTTCCATTGGTGAACCATAAGTTTGTTGAATGAATCTGTGATTGCCCTTCTCCGTGGAAATATCTGCCCTGGTATCCATTTTTCGGTCACACCTATAAGAGATATGATATGATATGTGTCTTTCACTTTCTCACTTACTACAAGTCACGTGATTACCTCTAGACACACCTAAGGTGCTGCAAATGGCATTGTGTCCTTTTATTCCTTGGCTTCTATTCTGCCTTAGTGAGGTCCATTTTCAACAATGTGATTCCCTGAGGGCTGAGGATTAGCTGACCTGGGTAGCCTGACCCTGCCGGCCGGCCCTCCCCAGGTGTGCCTGGGTTGAGGTCAATATAAACAGCGCTGCAGGCAGCAATAGCCCCTGAAGCTGTGCCTGACTCCATATTCTCTGCCCCGTCAGCAGTGTCGGGGCTGTGCTGGTGGGAGGGAGTGAGGGGCCATGGCTTTGTGGGTGGCCCGGTGTGAGTGGGTCTCTGCTGGACTTTCTGCAGGAGTTGCCAGGCTTCCACCTGTAAAGAAGAGGATGTGTCACCCATACATTCCGCTGGAATTTCTCTCCGGAAATAGGTGAGGAAGGAAAAAAGCAGTGGGGGCCGGGAAAGGAGGGGTATCTCAGGCAGGGCAATGGAAAGCTTCCAGAAGAGCGCCCAGGGCCAGGACCATCCTGGATGGCCTGCAGGCACCAAGTTGGCCTGCGTGCTGTCGCTGGTGTGGCTCCACGGCCCTCCCTCTAGGCTTTCAAGCCCTTGTACATATTCAGGTGTTTTACCTGGGAAGGGTGGGAAAAGTTCAACAGCAGCTGGCCTGGGGCTCAGCTCACGGTTACTCACAGATGCCTCGGCATGGCCCCCCGCTTTGCAATGAGGACGCTCCTTGCGTAGGAGTGCGCTGCTGGCTCTATGGGAGATGATTCCCCACCTCTGACCAATTTCAGAATTGTTTATCGCTGGAGAAAGTGCCCTGATAGGGCTTTCCTCTGTCTAACTCGTGGGTTCAGGTTTTTTTTTTTTCCTTTTTTTGGTTCAAGTTAGATTTTATTCCTCTTTTATGTATTTACAGATATAAGCATGGAAATAATTCATTCATATAAATACATCTGTGTGAAGGGAAGAACTTTTTTCTGTTTTATTTTTAAATTTGATTTTTAAAAATTTTGAAATTTAATTTAATTTATTTTTTATACAGCAGGTTATTATTAGTTATGTATTTTATGCATATACATGTATACAGGTCAATCCCAGTCTCCCAACTCATCCCAACACCACCTCCCCATGGCTTCCCACACTTGGTGTCCATACGTGTGTTATCTACCTCTGTGTCTCTATTTCTTCCCTGCAAACCAGTTCATCTGTACCATATTTCTAGGTTCCACATATATGCATTAATATACAAAATTTGTTTTTCTCTTTCTGACTTACTTCATTCTGTATGACAGTCTCTAGATCCATCGATGTCTCTACAAATGACCCAATTTCATTCCTTCTTATGGCTGAGTAATATTCCATTTTATATATGTACCACATCTTTAATCATTCGTCTGTCTGTGTTGATTTAGGTTGCTTCCATTACCTGGCTATTGTAAATAGTGCTGAAATGAGCATTGTGGTGAATGTGCCTTTTTGATTTATGGTTTTCTCTGGGTATATGCCCAGAAGTGGGATTGCTGGATCATATGGTAATTCTATTTCTAGCTTTTTTTTAAGGAAACTCCATACTGTTCTCCATAGTGACTGTATCAATTTACATTTCCACCAATAGTGGAAGAGGGATCCTTTTGTCCACACCCTCCCCAGAATTCGTTGTTTGTAGATTTTCTGATGATGCCGATTCTAACAGGTGTGAGGTGATACCTCATTGTAGTTTTGATTTGCATTTCTCTAATAATTAGTGATGTTGAGCAGCTTTTCATGTGCGTCTTGGCCATCTCTGTGTCTTCTTTGAAGAAACGTCTCTTTAGATCTTCTGCCCATTTTTGTATTGGGTTGTTTGTTTTTTAAATATTAAGCTGCATGAGCTCTTTATATATATTGGAGATTAAACCTTTGTCCATTGATTCGTTTGCAAATATTTTCGCCCATTCTGAGGGATGCTTTTTGCCATTCCCGTTTTTTTAACAAAGAAAGAAAGAAAGAAAAAGAAGCAGAACACTAATGTGTGTAAAATATGCCTTTTGAAACTGTCGTTTTGAAATATGGACGTCCTTTGAAATTTTTGGTCGATATATGAACCCAGGATTTGTTTCCAGGGCTGGTGTCATTTACAGGCCTGCAATGATTTTGAATATCAACTGACCATTAGCGCTGGGATTAAGCTGCTGTTTTGTGAAACGGCCACAAGGTGGCAGCAGTTCTCCCTTACCAAATCTGGTTACTGGGGCAACAGAGCCTCAATGGAAGTCATGTTCTAGACTGGAATTTAGAATGGAATGTGCCAGGAGAAAGCCCCTCAAGTTTGTCTCACTACTTCTTGTTCGTGTTTTTAATTTAATTTTTTATTTTTTATTACAGCAAATTTGATTACAATGTTTGGCTTGTTGTAGGTGTGGAAGATGTGGTTCTTTTACACATGTACATATGTCTGTTCTTCCTGGGATCCTTTTCCCATGTACCTTATGACAAAATGTTGAGTAGTCTTCTCTTGGTATTCTGTAGGTCTTTGGTGATTGTATATGTCACCTGTGTTTGTATATGTCTGTTAACCCCAATATCATAATGAAACCAATCCTCACAGCTTTCCATTGGTGAACCATAAGTCTGTTGAATGAATCTGTGATTGCCCTTCTGCGTGGAAATATCTTCCCTGGTATCCATTTTTCTGTCACACCTATAAGAGATATGATATGATATATGTCTTTCACTTTCTGACTTACTACAAGTCACATGATTACCTCTAGACACACCTACGGTGCTGCAAATGGCATTGTGTCCTTTTATTCCTTGGCTTCTATTCTGCCTTAGTGAGGTCCATTTTCAACAATGTGATTCCCTGAGGGCTGAGGATTAGCTGACCTGGGTAGCCTGACCCTGCCGGCCGGCCCTCCCCAGGTGTGCCTGGGTTGAGGTCAATATAAACAGCGCTGCAGGCAGCAATAGCCCCTGAAGCTGTGCCTGACTCCATATTCTCTGCCCCGTCAGCAGTATCGGGGCTGTGCTGGTTGGAGGGAGTGAGGGGCCATGGCTTTGTGGGTGGCCCGGTGTGAGTGGGTCTCTGCTGGACTTTCTGCAGGAGTTGCCAGGCTTCCACCTGTAAAGAAGAGGATGTGTCACCCATACATTCCGCTGGAATTTCTCTCCGGAAATAGGTGAGGAAGGAAAAAAGCAGTGGGGGCCGGGAAAGGAGGGGTATCTCAGGCAGGGCAATGGAAAGCTTCCAGAAGAGCGCCCAGGGCCAGGACCATCCTGGATGGCCTGCAGGCACCAAGTTGGCCTGCGTGCTGTCGCTGGTGTGGCTTCACGGCCCTTCCTCTAGGCTTTCAAGCCCCTGTACATATTCAGGTGTTTTACCTGGGAAGGGTGGGAAAAGTTCAACAGCAGCTGTCCTGGGGCTCAGCTCACGGTTACTCACAGATGCCTCGGCATGGCCCACAGCTTTGCAATGAGAACGCTCCTTGCGTTGGAGTGGGCTGCTGGCTCTATGGGAGATGATTCCCCACCTCTGTCCAATTTCAGGATTGTTTACCGCTGGAACAAGTGCCCTGATAGGGTATTCCTCTGTCTATCTGGTGGGTTCAGTTTTTTTTTTCTTTTTTGGTTCACGTTAGATTTTATTCCTCTTTTATGTATTTATAGATATAAGCATGGAAATAATTCATTCATATAAATACATCTGTGTGAAGGGAATAACTTTTTCCTGTTTTATTTTTAAATTTGATTTTTAAAAATTTTGAAATTTAATTTTATTTATTTTTTATACAGCAGGTTATTATTAGTTATGTATTTTATGCATATACATGTATACAGGTCAATCCCAATCTCCCAACTCATCCCAACACCACCTCCCCATGGCTTCCCACACTTGGTGTCCATACGTGTATTCTCTACCTCTGTGTCTCTATTTCTTCCCTGCAAACCAGTTCATCTGTACCATTTCTCTAGGTTCCACATATATGCATTAATATACAATATTTGTTTTTCTCTTTCTGAATAACTTCATTCTGTATGACAGTCTCTAGATCCATCGACGTCGCTACAAATGACCCAGTTTCATTCCTTCCTATGGCTGAGTAATATTCCATTTTATATATGTACCACATCTTTATCCATTCGTCTGTCTGGGTATTTAGGTTGCTTCCATTACCTGGCTATTGTAAATAGTGCTGAAATGAGCATTGTGGTGAATGTGCCTTTTTGATTTATGGTTTTCTCTGGATATATGCCCAGAAGTGGGATTGCTGGATCATATGGTAATTCTATTTCTAGCTTTTTTTAAGAAAACTCCATACTGTTCTCCATAGTGACTCTATCAATTTACATTTCCACCACTAGTGGAAGAGGGATCCTTTTGTCCACACCCTCCCCAGAATTCGTTGTTTGTAGATTTTCTGATAATGCCGATTCTAACATGTGTGAGTTGATACCTCATTGTAGTTTTGATTTGCATTTCTCTAATAATTAGTGATGTTGAGCAGCTTTTCATGTGCGTCGTGGCCATCTCTGTGTCTTCTTTGTAGAAACGTCTCTTTAGATCTTCTGCCCATTTTTGTATTGGGTTGTTTGTTTTTTTAATATTAAGCTGCATGAGCTCTTTATATATATTGGAGATTAAACCTTTGTCCATTGATTCGTTTGCAAATATTTTCGCCCATTCTGAGGGATGCTTTTTGCCATTCCTGTTTTTTTAACAAAAAAAGAAAGAAAGAAAAAGAAGCAGAACACTAATGTGTGTAAAATATGCCTTTTGAAACTGTCGTTTTGAAATATGGATGTCCTTTGAAATTTTTGGTCGATATATGAGCCCAGGATTTGTTTCCAGGGCAGGTGTCATTTGCAGGCCTGCAATGATTTTGAATATCAACTGACCATTAGCGCTGGGATAAAGCTGCTGTTTTGTGAAACGGCCACAAGGTGGCAGCAGTTCTCCCTTACCAAATCTGGTTACTGGGGCAACAGAGCCTCAATGGAAGTCATGTTCTAGACTGGAATTTAGAATGGAATGTGCCAGGAGAAAGCCCCTCAAGTTTATCTCACTACTTCTTGTTCGTGTTTTTAATTTAATTTTTTTATTTTTTATAACAGCAAATTTGATTACAATGTTTGGCTTGTTGTAGGTGTGGAAGATGTGGTTCTTTTACACATATACATATGTCTGTTCTTCCTGGGATCCTTTTCCCATGTACCTTATGACAGAATGTTGAGTAGTCTTCTCTTGGTATTCTGTAGGTCTTTGGTGATTATATATGTCACCTGTGTTTGTATATGTCTGTTAACCCCAATATCATAATGAAACCAATCCTCACACCTTTCCATTGGTGAACCATAAGTTTGTTGAATGAATCTGTGATTGCCCTTCTGCGTGGAAATATCTGCCCTGGTATCCATTTTTCGGTCACACCTATAAGAGATATGATATGATATGTGTCTTTCACTTTCTGACTTACTACAAGTCACGTGATTACCTCTAGACACACCTAAGGTGCTGCAAATGGCATTGTGTCCTTTTATTCCTTGGCTTCTATTCTGCCTTAGTGAGGTCCATTTTCAACAATGTGATTCCCTGAGGGCTGAGGATTAGCTGACCTGGGTAGCCTGACCCTGCCGGCCGGCCCTCCCCAGGTGTGCCTCTGTTGAGGTCAATATAAACAGCGCTGCAGGCAGCAATAGCCCCTGAAGCCGTGCCTGACTCCATATTCTCTGCCCCGTCAGCAGTGTCGGGGCTGTGCTGGTTGGAGGGAGTGAGGGGCCATGGCTTTGTGGGTGGCCCGGTGTGAGTGGGTCTCTGCTGGACTTTCTGCAGGAGTTGCCAGGCTTCCACCTGTAAAGAAGAGGATGTGTCACCCATACATTCCGCTGGAATTTCTCTCCGGAAATAGGTGAGGAAGGAAAAAAGCAGTGGGGGCCGGGAAAGGAGGGGTATCTCAGGCAGGGCAATGGAAAGCTTCCAGAAGAGCGCCCAGGGCCACGACCATCCTGGCTGGCCTGCAGGCACCAAGTTGGCCTGCGTGCTGTCGCTGGTGTGGCTCCACGGCCCTCCCTCTAGGCTTTCAAGCCCTTGTACATATTCAGGTGTTTTACCTGGGAAGGGTGGGAAAAGTTCAACAGCAGCTGGCCTGGGGCTCAGCTCACGGTTACTCACAGATGCCTCGGCATGGCCCCCCGCTTTGCAATGAGGACGCTCCTTGCGTAGGAGTGCGCTGCTGGCTCTATGGGAGATGATTCCCCACCTCTGACCAATTTCAGAATTGTTTATCGCTGGAGCAAGTGCCCTGATAGGGTTTTCCTCTGTCTAACTCGTGGGTTCAGGGTTTTTTTTTTCTTTTTTGGTTCAAGTTAGATTTTATTCCTCTTTTATGTATTTATAGATATAAGCATGGAAATAATTCATTCATATAAATACATCTGTGTGAAGGGAAGAACTTTTTTCTGTTTTATTTTTAAATTTGATTTTTAAAAATTTTGAAATTTAATTTTATTTATTTTTTATACAGCAGGTTATTATTAGTTATGTATTTTATGCATATACATGTATACAGGTCAATCCCAATCTCCCAACTCATCCCAACACCACCTCCCCATGGCTTCCCACACTTGGTGTCCATACGTGTGTTCTCTACCTCTGTGTCTCTATTTCTTCCCTGCAAACCAGTTCATCTGTACCATTTCTCTAGGTTCCACATATATGCATTAATATACAATATTTGTTTTTCTCTTTCTGACTTACTTCATTCTGTATGACAGTCTCTAGATCCATCGACGTCGCTACAAATGACCCAGTTTCATTCCTTCTTATGGCTGAGTAATATTCCATTTTATATATGTACCACATCTTTATCCATTCGTCTGTCTGTGGGTATTTAGGTTGCTTCCATTACCTGGCTATTTTAAATAGTGTTGAAATGAGCATTGTGGTGAATGTGCCTTTTTGATTTATGGTTTTCTCTGGATATATGCCCAGAAGTGGGATTGCTGGATCATATGGTCATTCTATTTGTAGCTTTTTTTAAGGAAACTCCATACTGTTCTCCATCTTGACTGTATCAATTTACATTTCCACCACTAGTGGAAGAGGGATCCTTTTGTCCACACCCTCCCCAGAATTTGTTGTTTGTAGATTTTCTGATGATGCCGATTCTAACAGGTGTGAGGTGATACCTCATTGTAGTTTTGATTTGCATTTCTCTAATAATTAGTGATGTAGAGCAGCTTTTCATGTGCCCTCTTGGCCATCTCTGTGTCTTCTTTGAAGAAACGTCTCTTTAGATCTTCTGCCCATTTTTCTATTGGGTTGTTTGTTTTTTTAATATTAAGCTGCATGAGCTCTTTATATATATTGGAGATTAAACCTTTGTCCATTGATTCGTTTGCAAATATTTTCGCCCATTCTGAGGGAAGCCTTTTGCCATTCCCGTTTTTTTAACAAAAAAAGAAAGAAAGAAAAAGAAGCAGAACACTAATGTGTGTAAAATATGCCTTTTGAAACTGTCGTTTTGAAATATGGACGTCCTTTGAATTTTTTGGTCCATATATGACCCCAGGATTTGTATTCAGGGCAGGTGTCATTTACAGGCCTGCAATGATTTTGAATATCAACTGACCACTAGCGCTGGGATTAAAGCTGCTGTTGTGTGAAACGGCCACAAGGTGGCAGCAGTTCTCCCTTACCAAATCTGGTTATTAGGGCAACAGAGCCTCAATGGAAGTCGTGTTCTAGATTGGAATTTAGAATGGAATGTGCCAGGAGAAAGCCCCTCAAGTTTGTCTCACTACTTCTTGTTCGTGTTTTTAATTTAATTTTTTATTTTTTATTACAGCAAATTTGATTTCAATGTTTGGCTTGTTGTAGGTGTGGAAGATGTGGTTCTTTTACACATATACATATGTCTGTTCTTCCTGGGATCCTTTTCCCATGTACCTTATGACAGAATGTTGAGTAGTCTTCTCTTGGTATTCTGTAGGTCTTTGGTGATTATATATGTCACCTGTGTTTGTATATGTCTGTTAAACCCAATATCATAATGAAACCAATCCTCACACCTTTCCATTGGTGAACCATAAGTTTGTTGAATGAATCTGTGATTGCCCTTCTGCGTGGAAATATCTGCCCTGGTATCCATTTTTCGGTCACACCTATAAGATATATTATATGATATGTGACTTTCACTTTCGGACTTACTACAAGTCACGTGATTACCTCTAGACACACCTACGGTGCTGCAAATGGCATTGTGTCCTTTTATTCCTTGGCTTCTATTCTGCCTTAGCGAGGTCCATTTTCAACAATGTGGTTTCCTGAGGGCTGAGGATTAGCTGACCTGGGTAGCCTGACCCTGCCGGCCGGCCCTCCCCAGGTGTGCCTGGGTTGAGGTCAATATAAACAGCGCTGCAGGCAGCAATAGCCCCTGAAGCTGTGCCTGACTCCATATTCTCTGTCCCGTCAGCAGTCTCGGGGCTGTGGTGGTGGGAGGGAGTGAGGGGCCACGGCTTTGTGGGTGGCCCGGTGTGAGTGGGTCTCTGCTGGACTTTCTGCAGGAGTTGCCAGGCTGCCACCTGTAAAGAAGAGGATGTGTCACCCATACCTTTCGCTGGAATTTCTCTCCGGAAATAGGTGAGGAAGGAAAAAAGCAGTGGGTGCCGGGACAGGAGGGGTATCTCAGGCAGGGCAATGGAAAGCTTCCAGAAGAGCGCCCAGGGCCAGGACCTTCCTGGCTGGCCTGCAGGCACCAAGTTTGCCTGCGTGCTGTCGCTGGTGTGGCTCCACGGCCCTTCCTCTAGGCTTTCAAGCCCTTGTACATATTCAGGTGTTTTACCTGGGAAGGGTGGGAAAAGTTCAACAGCAGCTGTCCTGGGGCTCAGCTCACGGTTACTCACAGATGCCTCGGCATGTCCCCCAGCTTTGCAATGAGGACGATCCTTCCGTAGGAGTGGGCTGCTGGCTCTATGGGAGATGATTCCCCACATCTGACCAATTTCATAATTGTTTACTGCTGGAGCAAGTGCCCTGATAGGGTTTTCCTCTGTATAACTGGTGGGTTCAGGTTTTTTTTTTTTTTCTTTTTTGGTTCAAGTTAGATTTTATTCCTCTTTTATGTATTTATAGATATAAGCATGGAAATAATTCATTCATATAAATACATCTGTGTGAAGGGAAGAACTTTTTTCTGTTTTATTTTTAATTTTTTTAAAAAAAATTTTGAAATTTAATTTTATTTATTTTTTTATACAGCAGGTTATTATTAGTTATGTATTTTACGCATATACATGTATACAGTTCAATCCCAATCTCCCAACTCATCCCACCACCACCACCACATGGCTTCCCACCCTTGGTGTCCAACGTGTGTTCTTTACCTCTGTGTCTCTATTTCTTCCATGAAAACCAGTGCATCTGTACCATTTTTCTAGGTTCCACCTCTATGCCTTAATATACAATATTTGTTTTTCTCTTTCTGACTTACTTCATTCTGTATGACAGTCTCTAGATCCATCGACGTCTCTACAAATGACCCAGTTTCATTCCTTCTTATGGCTGAGTAATATTCCATTATATATATGTACCACATCTTTATCCATTCGTCTGTCTGAGGGTATTTAGGTTGCTTCCATTACCTGGCTATTGTAAATAGTGCTGAAATGAGCATTGTAGTGAATGTGCCATTTTGATTTATGGTTTTCTCTGGGTATATGCCCAGAAGTGGGATTGCTGGATCATATGGTAATTCTATTTCTAGTTTTTTGAAGGAAACTCCATACTGTTCTCAATCGTGACTGTATCAATTTACATTTCCACCACTAGTGGAAGAGGGATCCTGTTGTCCACACCCTCCCCAGAATTCGTTGTTTGTAGATTTTCTGATGATGCCGATTCTAACAGGTGTGAGGTGATACCTCATTGTAGTTTTGATTTGCATTTCTCTAATACTTAGTGATGTTGAGCAGCTTTTCATGTGCGTCTTGGCCATCTCTGTGTCTTCTTTGAAGAAACGTCTCTTTAGATCTTCTGCCCATTTTTGTATTGGGTTGTTTGTTTTTTTAATATTAAGCTGCATGAGCTCTTTATATATATTGGAGATTAAACCTTTGTCCATTGATTCGTTTGCAAATATTTTCGCCCATTCTGAGAGATGCTTTTTGCCATTCCCGTTTTTTTAACAAAAAAAGAAAGAAAGAAAAAGAAGCAGAACACTAATGTGTGTAAAATATGCCTTTTGAAACTGACGGTTTGAAATATGGGCGTCCTTTGAATTTTTTGGTCGATATATGAACCCAGGATTTGTTTTAGGGGCAGGTAGCATTTACAGGCCTGCAATGATTTTGAATATCAACTGACCATTAGTGCTCTGATTAAAGCTGCTCTTGTGTGAAACGGCCGCAAGGTGGCAGCAGTTTTCCCATACCAAATCTGCTTACTGGGGAAACAGAGCCTCAATGGAAGTCGTGTTCTAGATTGGAATTTAGAATGGAATGTGCCAGGAGAAAGCCCCTCAAGTTTGTCTCACTACTTCTTGTTCGTGTTTTTAATTTAATTTTTTATTTTTTATTACAGCAAATTTGATTACAATGTTTGGCTTGTTGTAGGTGTGGAAGATGTGGTTCTTTTACACATATACATATGTCTGTTCTTCCTGGGATCCTTTTCCCATGTACCTTATGACAGAATGTTGAGTAGTCTTCTCTTGGTATTCTGTAGGTCTTTGGTGATTATATATGTCACCTGTGTTTGTATATGTCTGTTAACCCCAATATCATAATGAAACCAATCCTCACACCTTTCCATTGGTGAACCATAAGTTTGTTGAATGAATCTGTGATTGCCCTTCTCCGTGGAAATATCTGCCCTGGTATCCATTTTTTGGTCACACCTATAAGAGATATGATATGATATGTGTCTTTCACTTTCGGACTTACTACAAGTCACGTGATTACCTCTAGACACACCTACGGTGCTGCAAATGGCATTGTGTCCTTTTATTCCTTGGCTTCTATTCTGCCTTAGCGAGGTCCATTTTCAACAATGTGATTCCCTGAGGGCTGAGGATTAGCTGACCTGGGTAGCCTGACCCTGCCGGCCGGCCCTCCCCAGGTGTGCCTGGGTTGAGGTCAATATAAACAGCGCTGCAGGCAGCAAAAGCCCCTGAAGCTGTGCCTGACTCCATATTCTCTGCCCCATCAGCAGTCTCGGGGCTGTGCTGGTGGGAGGGAGTGAGGGGCCACGGCTTTGTGGGTGGCCCGGTGTGAGTGGGTCTCTGCTGGACTTTCTGCAGGAGTTGCCAGGCTTCCACCTGTAAAGAAGAGGATGTGTCACCCATACCTTCCGCTGGAATTTCTCTCCGGACAGAGGTGAGGAAGGAAAAAAGCAGTGGGGGCCGGGACAGGAGGGGTATCTCAGGCAGGGCAATGGAAAACTTCCAGAAGAGTGCCCAGGGCCAGGACCTTCCTGGCTGGCCTGCAGGCACCAAGTTGGCCTGCGTGCTGTCACTGGTGTGGCTCCACGGACCTTCCTCTAGGCTTTCAAGCCCTTGTACATATTCAGGTGTTTTACCTGGGAATGGTGGAAAAGTTCAACAGCAGCTGGCCTGGCGCTCAGCTCACGGTTACTCACAGATGCCTCGGCATGGCCCCCAGCTTTTCCATGAGGCCGCTCCTTGCATAGGAGTGGGCTGCTGGCTCTATGGGAGATGATTCCCCACCTCTGACCAATTTCAGAAGTGTTTACTGCTGGAGCAAGTGCCCTGATAGGGTTTTCCTCTGTCTAACTGGTGGGTTCAGTTTTTTTTTTCTTTTTTGGTTCAAGTTAGATTTTATTCCTCTTTTATGTATTTATAGATATAAGCATGGAAATAATTCATACATATAAATACATCTGTGTGAATGGGAAGAACTTTTTTCTGTTTTATTCTTAAATTTTATTTTTTAAAATTTTGAAATTTAATTTAAATTATTTTTTTATACAGCAGGTTATTATTAGTTATGTATTTTACTCATATACATGTATACAGGTCAATCCCAATCTCCCAACTCATCCCACCATCACCACCCCATGGCTTCCCACACTTGGTGTCCATACGTGTGTTCTCTACCTCTGTGTCTCTATTTCTTCCCTGCAAACCAGTTCATCTGTACCATTTCTCTAGGTTCCACATATATGCATTAATATACAATATTTGTTTTTCTCTTTCTGACTTACTTCATTCTGTATGACAGTCTCTAGATCCATCGACGTCTCTACAAATGACCCGGTGTCATTCCTTCTTATGGCTGAGTAATATTCCATTTTATATATGTACCACATCTTTATCCATTCGTCTGTCTGTGGGTATTTAGGTTGCTTCCATTACCTGGCTATTGTAAATAGTGCTGAAATGAGCATTGTGGTGAATGTGCCTTTTTGAATTATGGTTTTCTCTGGGTATATGCCCAGAAATGGGATTGCTGGATCATATGGTAATTCTATTTCTAGTTTTTTTAAGGAAACTCCATACTGTTCTCCATCTTGACTGTATCAATTTACATTTCCACCACTAGTGGAAGAGGGATACTTTTGTCCACACCCTCCCCAGAATTTGTTGTTTGTAGATTTTCTGATGATGCCGATTCTAACAGGTGTGAGGTGATACCTCATTGAAGTTTTGATTTGCATTTCTCTAATAATTAGTGATGTTGAGCAGCTTTTCATGTGCGTCTTGGCCATCTCTGTGTCTTCTTTGAAGAAACGTCTCTTTAGATCTTCTGCCCATCTTTCTATTGGGTTGTTTGTTTTTTTAATATTAAGCTGCATGAGCTCTTTATATATATTGGAGATTAAACCTTTGTCCATTGATTCGTTTTCAAATATTTTCGCCCATTCTGAGGGAAGCCTTTTGCCATTCCCGTTTTTTTAACAAAAAAAGAAAGAAAGAAAAAGAAGCAGAACACTAATGTGTGTAAAATATGCCTTTTGAAACTGTCGTTTTGAAATATGGACGTCCTTTGAATTTTTTGGTCGATATATGACCCCAGGATTTGTGTTCAGGGCAGGTGTCATTTACAGGCCTGCAATGATTTTGAATATCAACTGACCATTAGCGCTGGGATTAAAGCTGCTCTTGTGTGAAACGGCCACAAGGTGGCAGCAGTTCTCCCTTACCAAATCTGGTTACTGGGGCAACAGAGCCTCAAAGGAAGTCGTGTTCTAGATTGGAATTTAGAATGGAATGTGCCAGGAGAAAGCACCTCAAGTTTGTCTCACTACTTCTTGTTCGTGTTTTTAATTTAATTTTTTTATTTTTTATTACAGCAAATTTGATTTCAATGTTTGGCTTGTTGTAGGTGTGGAAGATGTGGTTCTTTTACACATATACATATGTCTGTTCTTCCTGGGATCCTTTTCCCATGTACCTTATGACAGAATGTTGAGTAGTCTTCTCTTGGTATTCTGTAGGTCTTTGGTGATTATATATGTCACCTGTGTTTGTATATGTCTGTTAACCCCAGTATCATAATGAAACCAATCCTCACACCTTTCCATTGGTGAACCATAAGTTTGTTGAATGAATCTGTGATTGCCCTTCTCCGTGGAAATATCTGCCCTAGTATCCATTTTTCGGTCACACCTATAAGAGATATGATATGATATGTGTCTTTCACTTTCGGACTTACTACAAGTCACGTGATTACCTCTAGACACACCTACGGTGCTACAAATGGCATTGTGTCCTTTTATTCCTTGGCTTCTATTCTGCCTTAGCGAGGTCCATTTTCAACAATGTGATTTCCTGAGGGCTGAGGATTAGCTGACCTGGGTAGCCTGACCCTGCCTGCCGGCCCTCCCCAGGTGTGCCTGGGTTGAGGTCAATATAAACAGCGCTGCAGGCAGCAATAGCCCCTGAAGCTGTGCCTGACTCCATATTCTCTGTCCCGTCAGCAGTCTCGGGGCTGTGGTGGTTGGAGGGAGTGAGGGGCCACGGCTTTGTGGGTGGCCCGGTGTGAGTGGGTCTCTGCTGGACTTTCTGCAGGAGTTGCCAGGCTGCCACCTGTAAAGAAGAGGATGTGTCACCCATACCTTTCGCTGGAATTTCTCTCCAGACAGAGGTGAGGAAGGAAAAAAGCAGTGGGTGCCGGGACAGGAGGGGTATCTCAGGCAGGGCAATGTAAAGTTTCCAGAAGAGCGCCCAGGACCAGGACCTTCCTGGCTGGCCTGCAGGCACCAAGTTTGCCTGCGTGCTGTCGCTGGTGTGGCTCCACGGCCCTTCCTCTAGGCTTTCAAGCCCTTGTACATATTCAGGTGTTTTACCTGGGAAGGGTGGGAAAAGTTCAACAGCAGCTGTCCTGGGGCTCAGCTCACGGTTACTCACAGATGCCTCGGCATGTCCCCCAGCTTTGCAATGAGGACGATCCTTCCGTAGGAGTGGGCTGCTGGCTCTATGGGAGATGATTCCCCACCTCTGACCAATTTCAGAATTGTTTACTGCCGGAGCAAGTGCCGTCATAGGGTTTTCCTCTGTATAACTGGTGGGTTCAGGTTTTTTTTTTTTTCTCTTTTGGTTCAAGTTAGATTTTATTCCTCTTTTATGTATTTATAGATATAAGCATGGAAATAATTCATTCATATAAATACATCTGTGTGAAGGGAAGAAGTTTTTTCTGTTTTATTTTTAAATTTTTTTTAAAAAAATTTTGAAATTTAATTTTATTTATTTTTTTATACAGCAGGTTATTATTAGTTATGTATTTTAGGCATATACATGTATACAGTTCAATCCCAATCTCCCAACTCATCCCACCACCACCACCCCATGGCTTCCCACCCTTGGTGTCCAACGTGTGTTCTTTACCTCTGTGTCTCTATTTCTTCCATGCAAACCAGTTCATCTGTACCTTTTTTCTAGGTTCCACCTCTATGCCTTAATATACAATATTTGTTTTTCTCTTTCTGACTTACTTCATTCTGTATGACAGTCTCTAGATCCATCGACGTCTCTACAAATGACCCAGTTTCATTCCTTCTTATGGCTGAGCAATATTCCATTATATATATGTACCACATCTTTATCCATTCGTCTGTCTGAGGGTATTTAGGTTGCTTCCATTACCTGGCTATTTTAAATAGTGCTGAAATGAGCATTGTGGTGAATGTGCCTTTTTGATTTATGGTTTTCTCTGGGTATATGCCCAGAAGTGGGATTGCTGGATCATATGGTAATTCTATTTCTACTTTTTTGAAGGAAACTCCATACTGTTCTCCATCGTGACTGTATCAATTTACATTTCCACCACTAGTGGAAGAGGGATCCTGTTGTCCACACCCTCCCCAGAATTCGTTGTTTGTAGATTTTCTGATGATGCCGATTCTAACAGGTGTGAGGTGATACCTCATTGTAATTTTGATTTGCATTTCTCTAATAATTAGTGATGTTGAGCAGCTTTTCATGTGCGTCTTGGCCATCTCTGTGTCTTCTTTGAAGAAACGTCTCTTTAGATATTCTGCCCATTTTTGTATTGGGTTGTTTGCTTTTTTTTTAATATTAAGCTGCATGAGCTCTTTATATATATTGGAGATTAAACCTTTGTCCATTGATTCGTTTGCAAATATTTTCGACCATTCTGAGGGATGCTTTTTGCCATTCCCGTTTTTTTAACCAAAAAGGAAAGAAAGAAAAAGAAGCAGAACAATAATGTGTGTAAAATATGCCTTTTGAAACTGTCGTTTTGAAATATGGACGTCGTTTGAATTTTTTGGTCGATATATGACCCCAGGATTTGGTTTAGGGCAGGTGTCATTTACAAGCCTGCAATTATTTTGAATATCAACTGACCATTAGAGCTGGGATTAAAGCTGCTGTTTTGTGAAACGGCCACACGGTGGCAGCAGTTCTCCCTTACCAAATCTGGTTACTGGGGCAACAGAGCCTCAATGGAAGTCGTGTTCTAGATTGGAATTTAGAATGGAATGTGCCAGGAGAAAGCCCCTCAAGTTTGTCTCACTACTTCTTGTTCGTATTTTTAATTTAATTTTTTATTCTTTATTACAGCAAATTTGATTTCAATGTTTGGCTTGTTGTAGGTGTGGAAGATGTGGTTCTTTTACACATATACATATGTCTGTTCTTCCTGGGATCCTTTTCCCATGTACCTTATGACAGAATGTTGAGTAGTCTTCTCTTGGTATTGTGTGGGTCTTTGGTGATTATATATGTCACCTGTGTTTGTATATGTCTGTTAACCCCAATATCATAATGAAACCAATCCTCACACCTTTCCATTGGTGAACCATAAGTTTGTTGAATGAATCTGTGATTGCCCTTCTGCGTGGAAATATCTGCCCTGGTATCCATTTTTCGGTCACACCTATAAGAGATATGATATGATATGTGTCTTTCACTTTCTGACTTACTACAAGTCACGTGATTACCTCTAGACACACCTACGGTGCTGGAAATGGCATTGTGTCCTTTTATTCCTTGGCTTCTATTCTGCCTTAGCGAGGTCCATTTTCAACAATGTGATTCCCTGAGGGCTGAGGATTAACTGACCTGTGTAGCCTGACCCTGCCGGCCGGCCCTCCCCAGGTGTGCCTGGGTTGAGGTCAATATAAACAGCGCTGCAGTCAGCAATAGCCCCTGAAGCTGTGCCTGACTCCATATTCTCTGCCCCGTCAGCAGTCTCGGGTCTGTGCTGGTGGGAGGGAGTGAGGGGCCACGACTTTGTGGGTGGCCCGGTGTGAGTGGGTCTCTGCTGGACTTTCTGCAGGAGTTGCCAGGCTGCCACCTGTACAGAAGAGGGTGTGTCACCCATACCTTCTGCTTGAATTTCTCTCCGGACAGAGGTGAGGAAGGAAAAAAGCAGTGGGGGCCGGGACAGGAGGGGTATCTCAGGCAGGGCAATGGAAAGCTTCCAGAAGAGCGCCCAGTGCCGGGACCATCCTGGCTGGCCTGCAGGCACCAAGTTGGCCTGCGTGCTGTCGCTGGTGTGGCTCCACGGCCCTTCCTCTAGGCTTTCAAGCCCTTGTACATATTCAGGTGTTTTACCTGGGAAGGGTGGGAAAAGGTCAACAGCAGCTGGCCTGGGGCTCAGCTCACGATTACTCACAGATGCCTCGGGTCCCTTTCACTGAGGAAGGTGTAGGTCTCGTCTATTCCATAGTTTGTTTTAGGAACGGTACCTGTGCTTATATCAAACTCTGGTTTTATGCATCACCCCACCTCTCCTTCCCCCTTAAGCATGCATAAGAGTGCTTTCCAAAGGTGAGACACTGTTCTCTTTCATAACTCAGTTCAAATGTAGCCATGTTTACAGGATCTTCATAAGTGATATCTTAATATAAGTTTCTTTTTCTGTGTGACTTATTTCACTTAGAAGCATCATACCTCAATTCACTCATTTTGCTGTTACTCGTCTTATGCCATTGATTGCATGGCTGAGGGATATTACATCGTACATAAGTACCACAATTTTTTGTACCACTTTTATATTTCCTGGGATATATAAGGTGTACCCAAGTTGAGGTCCTTGTAATCAGTGCAGCCCTAAATTTTGGGGTGGCTCTGTCTTATTGATTTTCAGTTTTCCCAAGGTATATTCCGTAGACTGGAAGTGCCCTTGGCTCTGTAGCTCTGTTGTTTACTTGTTTTAGGGAACACAATGCACTCCTCCAGAGAGGCAGTTGGCAATTTAAATCCCGCCCATCAGCATAACAAGGCTCCCTGTTCTCCAGGGCCTGTCTTGCCTTTCTGGATTTTACACAGTTTGTCCATGCCCCTTTGACCAGTGGGAAGTGATACTTCTTTGTGGTGCAGATTTGCATTTCCCGCTTGCTTGCTCAGCCAAAAAGGGCGTATGCGTTTTCTCCTGAATATATTCAGGAGAAAACGCATACGCCCTTTTTGCTCAAGTGCATCATTGTTGAAGTTGTTCCCTTCATTCTGTGCTTTAAAGTCGATTCCAACGTACCAGTTGAAATCTATTTCCTGCTATTCTGCCTAGCTTTCATGTCCACCTCGTTGCCTTCCCTCAACAGATTTTTGGACAACAGTTGTCTTTATTACTCTGCCAGTTTGTGAATTGCTGTGCCCCTATGCTCCATTTTTCAACTTGTTTTTTGTGAGCTGACCGAAAGTCCCAAATTGTGGTTCAGGACCTATAATGGTTGCCGGTGGGTGCCTGAGGTACTTTGGTTAATTCTTCTTCCTACTGGGAAATTAGAGTGACATGTGCCCGTCCAAATGCCTAAGAGCTACTCTCTCATTGGTTCTCCCTCTTCCCTTTCATCCTCTGCCAAATTGGCAATCTGTGCGAACCAGGAGGTTAAAGGGCCTGTTTCTCCAAGTTGGGAGATTGATAGAAAAGCATTTGGAAAATCAAACCGGAGTACCAGGAGAGGGAGTATTCGTTGAGTTTTAGCAACCTTTCGTATTCACAGTGTGTCTATTCTCTATTTTTCCCTTACATGTTTTATCTGTAGTAATATTCCCTTCAAGCTGGAGAGTTGGGAGCCATGGATAGCGTGCCATTCATTATTGCTTTAAAAGGTCTGAATTTGCTCACCGAATCTCACCAATTCTCTCATTCCCAAGTGTCCATCCTTATGCCACATCCAGTTGTCGTTGTAGATAGGGTCAGTCCAGGTTTCATCAGAGACCCTGAAGGAATTGTGAAGAAATTCCATTTTTGTTTTCTTTTGTTTTTGAAATTCATTTTTATAGTGGGTTTGATCTGGTTTTCGCTGCCATGTTTATGCCAGTCTAGACACACTTGATTCCCTTATAGAGACATATCAATACATAGGTTTTAAGATTCTTACTAGTCAGATATATTCCTCTGCAGGAAATATGGGGTTTTGAGTCCCTTTCACTGAGGAAGGTGTAGGTCTTGTCTATTCCATAGTTGGTTTTTGGAACAGTACCTGTGCTTATATCAAACTCCGGTTTTATGCATCACCCCACCTCTCCTTCCCCCTTAAGCAGGCATAAGAGTGCTTTCTAAATGTGAGACTCTGTTCTCTTTCCTAACTCAGTTCAAGTGTAGCCATGTTTACAGGATCTTCATAAGTGATATCTTATGATAAGTTTCTTTTTCTGTGTGACTTATTTCACTTAGAATCATCGTACCTTAATCTACTCATTTTGCTGCTACTGGTCTTATGACATTGACTTCATGGCTGAGGGATATTCCATCGTACATAAGTACCACAATTTTTTGAACCATTTTCATATTTCCTGGAATATTTAAGGAGTACCCAAGTTGAGGTTCTTGTAATCAGTTCAGCCCTAAATTTTGGGGTGGCTCTGCCTTATTGATTTTCAGTTTTCCGAAGGTATATTCCCTAGACGGGAAGTGCCCTTGGCTCCGTAGTTCTGTTGTTTACTTGTTTTAGGGAACACAATGCACTCCTCCAGAGATGCAGGTGGCAATTTACATCCTGCCCATCAGAATAACAAGACTCTTTGTTCTCCAGGGCCTGTCTTGCCTTTCTGGTTTTTACACATATTGTGGATGTCCCTTTTGACCAGTGGGAAGTAATACTTCTTTGTAGTGCAGATTTGCATTGCCCGCTTGCTTACTTGGACAAAAAGGGAATATGCGTTTTCTCCTTAATATATTCAGGAGAAAATGCATACGCCCTTTTTGGCCAAGTGAATCATTGTCGAAGTTGTGGCCCTCTTCCTGTGCTTTAAAGGCGATTCCAACGTACCTCTTGAAATCTGTTTCCTGCTATTCTTCCTCGCTTTCAAGTCCTCCTCGTTGCCTTCCCTTAACAGATTTTTGGACGATATTGTCCTTTATTACTCTGCCAGATTGTGAATTGCTGTGCCCTTGAGCTCATTTTTCAACTCGCTTTTTGTGAGCTGACCGCAAGTCCAAAATTTTGGTTCGAGACCGATGCTGGTTCCCGGTTGGTGGCTGAGACTTTGGTTACTTCTTCTTCCTGCTGGGAAGTTAGAGTGATATGTGCCCGTCCAAATGCCTAACAGCTACTCTCTCATTGGTTCTCCCTCTTCCCTTTCATCCTCTGCCAAATTGGAAACCTGTGTGAACCAGGAGGTTAAAGGGGCTGTCTCTCCAAGTTGGGAGGTTGATAGTAAAGGAGATGGAAAGTCAACCCAGAGCACCAGGAGAGGGAGAATTCGTTGAGTTTTAGAAAACTTTCGTATTCACAGTGGGTCCGTTCTCTAGGTTTCCCGTACATATTATAGCTGTAGTAATATTCCCTTCAACCTGGAGAGTTGGGACCCATGGAATGGGTGCCAGGCATTTGTGCTTTAAAGGGTCTGCATTTGCTCACCCAATCTCACTAATCCTCTCAGTCCCAAGTGTCCAGCCTTATGCCACATCCAGCTGTTGTTGTAGATAGGGTCATTCCAGGTTTCATCAGAGACCCTGAAGGAATTGTAAAGAATTTCCCAGTTTTTTTGTTTTGTTTTTGAAATTCCTTTTTATAGTGGGTTTGAGCTGATTCTCGCTGCCATGTTTATGCCAGTCTAGACACACTTGATTTCCTTACGGAGACATATCAATACATAGGTTTTAAGATTCTTACTAGTCAGATATATTCCTCTGCGGGAAATATGGGGTTTTGAGTCCCTTTCACTGAGGAAGGTGTAGGTCTTGTCTATTCCATAGTTGGTTTTTGGAACGGTACCTGTGCTTATATCAAACTCTGGTTTTATGCATCACCCCACCTCTCCTTCCCCCTTAAGCAGGCATAAGAGTGTTTTCTAAATGTTGGACACTGTTCTCTTTCCTAACTCAGTTCAAGTGTAGCCATGTTTACAGGATCTTCATAAGTGATATCTTATGATAAGTTTCTTTTTCTGTGTGACTTATTTCACTTAGAATCATCGTACCTGAATCCACCCATTTTGCTGCTACTGGTCTTATGACATTGATTTCATGGCTGAGGGATATTCCATCGTACGTAAGTACCACAATTTTTTCAACCATTTTTATATGTCCTAGGATATTTAAGGTGTACCCAAGTTGAGGTCCTTGTAAGCAGTACAGCCCTAAATTTTGGGGTGGCACTGTCTTATTGATTTTCAGTTTTCCCAAGGTATATTCCCTAGACTGGAAGTGCCCTTGGCTTTGTAGCTCTGTTGTTTCCTTGTTTTAGGGAACATAATGTACTCCTCCAGAGAGGCAGTTGGCAATTTACATCCCGCCCATCAGCATAACAAGGCTCCCTGTTCTCCAGGGCCTGTCTTGCCTTTCTGGTTTTTACACATTTTGTGGATGTCCCTTTTGACCGGAGAGATGTGATACTTCTTTGTAGTGCAGATTTGCATTTCCTGCTTGCATGCTTGGCCTAAAAGGCCTTATGCGTTTTCTCCTGAATATATTCAGGAGAAAACGCATACGCCCTTTTTGGCCAAGTGCATCATTGTCGAAGTTGTGTCCCTCTTCCTGTGCTTTAAAGGCGATTCCAACGTACCTCTTGAAATCTGTTTCCTGCTATTCTGCCTCGCTTTCAAGTCCGCCTCGTTGCCTTCCCTTAACAGATTTCGGACGACAGTTGTCCTTTATTACTCTGCCAGTTTTTGAATTGCTGTGCCCTTGAGCTCCATTTTTCAACTCGTTTTTTGTGATCTGGCCGCAAGTCCAAAATTTTGGTTTAGGACCTATGCTGCTTCCCAATGCGGGGCTGAGACTTTGATTAATTCTTCTTCCTGCTGGGAAGTTAGAGTGATATGTGCCGTCCAAATGCCTAACAGCTACTCTCTCATTGGTTCTCCCTCTTCCCTTTCATCCTCTGCAAAATTGGAAACCTGTGCGAACCAGGAGGTTAAAGGGGCTGTCTCTCCAAGTTGGGAGGTAGATAGTAAAGCAGATGGAAAGTCAAACCGGAGCACCAGGAGAGGGACTATTCGTTGAGTTTTAGAAACCTTTCGTATTCACAGTGTGTCCGTTCTCTAGGTTTCCCGTACATGTTATAGCTGTAGTAATATTCCCTTCAACCTGGAGAGTTGGGACCCATGGAATGGGAGCCAGGCATTTGTGCTGTAAAGGTTCTGCATTTGCTCACCCAATCTCACCAATCCTCTCAGTCCCAAGTGTCCAGCCTTATGCCACATCCAGCTGTCATTGTAGATAGGGTCATTCCAGGTTTCATCAGAGACCCTGAAGGAATTGTAAAGAATTTCCCAGTTTTTTTGTTTTGTTTTTGAAATTCCTTTTTATAGTGGGTTTGAGCTGATTCTCGCTGCCATGTTTATGCCAGTCTAGACACACTTGATTCCCTTACGGAGACATATCAATACATAGGTTTTAAGATTCTTACTAGTCAGATATATTCCTCTGCGGGAAATATGGGGCTTTGAATCCCTTTCACTGAGGAAGGTGTAGGTCTTGTCTATTCCATAGTTGGTTTTTGGAACGGTACCTGTGCTTATATCAAACTCTGGTTTTATGCATCACCCCACCTCTCCTTCCCCCTTAAGCAGGCATAAGACTGTTTTCTAAATGTGAGACACTGTTCTCTTTCCTATCTCAGTTCAAGTGTAGCCATGTTTACAGGTTCTTCATAAGTGATATCTTATGATAAGTTTCTTTTTCTCTGTGACTTATTTCACTTAGAATCATCGTACCTGAATCCACCCATTTTGCTGCTACTGGTCTTAAGACATTGATTTCATGGCTGAGGAATATTCCATCGTACGTAAGTACCACAATTTTTTGAATCATTTTTATATTTCCTGGGATATTTAAGGTGTACCTAAGTTGAGGTCCTTGTAAGCAGTGCAACCCTAAATTTTGGGGTGGCTCTGTCTTATTGATTTTCAGTTTTCCCAAGGTATATTCCCTAGACTGGAAGTGCCCTTGGATCTGTAGCTCTGTTGTTTACTTGTTTTAGGGAACACAATGCACTCTTCCATAGAGGCTGTTGGCAATTTACATCCCGCCCATCAGCATAACAAGGCTCCCTGTTCTCCAGGGCCTGTCTTTCCTTTCTGGTTTTTACACATTTTGTGGATGTCCCTTTTGACCGGTGGGAAGTGATACTTCTTTGTAGTGTAGATTTGCATTGCCCGCTTGCTTGCTTGGCCAAAAAGGGCGTATGCGTTTTCTCCTGAATATATTCAGGAGAAAACGCATACGCCCTTTTTGGCCAAGTGCATCATTGTCGAAGTTGTGCCCCTCTTCCTGTGCTTTAATGGCGATTCCAACGTACCTCTTGAAATCTGTTTCCTGCTATTCTGCCTCGCTTTCAAGTCCGCCTCGTTGCCTTCCCTCAACAGAATTTTGGACGATAGTTGTCCTTTATTACTCGGCCAGTTTGTGAAATGCTGTGCCCCTGAGCTCCATTTTTCAACTCGTTTTTGGTGAGCTGACCGCAAGTCCAAAATTTTGGTTCAGGAGTTATACTGGTTCCCGGTGGGTGGCTGAAACTTTGGTTAATTCTTCTTCCTGCAGGGAAATTACAGTGATATGTGCCCGTCCAAATGCCTAACAGCTACTCTCTCATTGGTTCTCCCTCTTCCCTTTCATCCTCTGCCAAATTGGCCACCTGAGCGAACCAGGAGGTTAAAGGGGCTGTCTCTCCAAGTTGGGAGATTGATAGTAAAGCAGATGTAAAGTCAAACCGGAGCACCAGGAGAGGGACTATTCGTTGAGATTTAGAAAACTTTCGTATTCACAGTGTGTCCGTTCTCTAGGTTTCCCGTACATGTTATAGCTGTAGTAATATTCCCTTCAACCTGGAGAGTTGGGACCCATGGAATGGGTGCCAGGCATTTGTGCTTTAAAGTTTCTGCATTTGCTCACCCAATCTCACCAATCATCTCAGTCCCAAGTTTCCCTCCTTATGCCACATCCAGCTGTCATTGTAGATAGGGTCATTCCAGGTTTCATCAGAGACCCTGAAGGAATTGTAAAGTATTTCCCAGTTTTTTTGTTTTGTTTTTGAAATTCCTTTTTATAGTGGGTTTGAGCTGATTGTCGCTGCCATGTTTATGACAGTCTAGACACACTTGATTCCCTTACGGAGACATATCAATCCATAGGTTTTAAGATTCTTACTAGTCAGATATATTCCTCTGCGGGAAATATGGGGTTTTGAGTCCCTTTCACTGAGGAAGGTGTAGGTATTGTCTATACCATAGTTGGTTTTTGGAACGGTACTTGTGCTTATATCAAACTCTGGTTTTATGCATCACCCCACCTCTCCTTCCCCCTTAAGCAGGCATAAGAGTGTTTTCTAAATGTGAGACACTGTTCTCTTTCCTAACTCAGTTCAAGTGTAGTCATGTTTACAGGATCTTCATAAGTGATATCTTATGATAAGTTTCTTTTTCTCTGTGACTTATTTCACTTAGAATCATCGTACCTGAATCCACCCATTTTGCTGCTACTGGTCTTATGACATTGATTTCATGGCTGAGGGATATTCCATCATACGTAAGTACCACAATTTTTTGAACCATTTTTATATTTCCTGGGATATTTAAGGTGTACCCAAGTTGCGGTCCTTGTAATCAGTGCAGCCCTAAATTTTGGGGTGGCTCTGTCTTATTGATTTTCAGTTTTCCCAAGGTATATTCCGTAGACTGGAAGTGCCCTTGGCTCTGTAGCTCTGTTCTTTACTTGTTTTAGGGAACACAGTGTACTCCTCCGGAGAGGCAGTTGGCAAGTACATCCCGCCCATCAACATAACAAGGCTCCCTATTCTCCAGGTCCTGTCTTGCCTTTCTGGTTTTTACACATTTTGTGGATGTCCCTTTTGACCGGTGGGAAGTGATACTTCTTTGTAGTGCACATTTGCATTGCCCGCTTGCTTGCTTGGCCAAAATGGGCGTATGCGTTTTCTCCTGAATATATTCAGGAGAAAACGCATACGCCCTTTTTGGCCAAGTGCATCATTGTCGAAGTTGTGCCCCTCTTTCTGTGCTTTAAAGGCGATTCCAACGTACCTCTTGAAATCTGTTTCCTGCTATTCTGCCTCGCTTTCAAGTCCGCCTCGTTGCCTTCCCTCAACAGATTTTTGGACGATAGTTGTCCTTTATTACTCGGCCAGTTTGTGAAATGCTGTGCCCCTGAGCTCCATTTTTCAACTCGTTTTTGGTGAGCTGACCGCAAGTCCAAAATTTTGGTTCAGGACCTATACTGGTTCCCGGTGGGTGGCTGAGACTTTGGTTAATTCTTCTTCCTGCCGGGAAATTACAGTGATATGTGTCCGTCCAAATGCCTAACAGCTACTCTCTCATTGGTTCTCCCTCTTTCCTTTCATCCTCTGCCAAATTGGAAACGTGTGCGAACCAGGAGGTTAAAGGGGCTGTCTCTCCAAGTTGGGAGGTTGATAGTAAAGCAGATGGAAAGTCAAAGCGGAGCACCAGGAGAGAGACTATTCGTTGAGTTTTAGAAACCTTTCATATTCACAGTGTGTCCGTTCTCTATGTTTCCCGTACATGTTATAGCTGTAGTAATATTCCCTTCAAGCTGGAGAGTTGGGACCCATGGAATGGGTGCCAGGCATTTGTGCTGTAAAGGTTCTGCATTTGCTCACCCAATCTCACCAATCCTCTCAGTCCCAAGTGTCCAGCCTTATGCCACATCCAGCTGTCATTGTAGATAGGGTCATTCCAGGTTTCATCAGAGACCCTGAAGGAATTGTAAAGAATTTCCCAGTTTTTTTGTTTTGTTTTAGAAATTCCTTTTTATAGTGGGTTTGAGCTGATTCTCGCTGCCATGTTTATGCCAGTCTAGACACACTTGATTCCCTTACGGAGACATATCAATCCATAGGTTTTAAGATTCTTACTAGTCAGATATATTCCTCTGCGGGAAATATGGGGCTTTGAATCCCTTTCACTGAGGAAGGTGTAGGTCTTGTCTATTCCATAGTTGGTTTTTGGAACGGTACCTGTGCTTATATCAAACTCTTGTTTTATGCATCACCCCACCTCTCCTTCCCCCTTAAGCAGGCATAAGAGTGTTTTCTAAATGTGAGACACTGTTCTCTTTCCTATCTCAGTTCAAGTGTAGCCTTGTTTACAGGATCTTCATAAGTGATATCTTATGATAAGTTTCTTTTTCTGTGTGACTTATTTCACTTAGAATCATCGTACCTGAATCCACCCATTTTGCTGCTACTGGTCTTATGACATTGATTTCATGGCTGAGGGATTTTCCATCGAACGTAAGTACCACAATTTTTTGAACCATTTTTATATTTCCTGGGATATTTAAGGTGTACCCAAGTTGAGGTCCTTGTAATCAGTGCAGCCCTAAATTTTGGGGTGGCTCTGTCTTATTGATTTTCAGTTTTCCCAAGGTATATTCCCTAGACTGGAAGTGCCCTTGGCTCTGTAGCTCTGTTCTTTACTTGTTTTAGGGAACACAATGCACTCCTCCAGAGAGGCATTTGGCAATTTACATCCCGCCCTTCAGCATAACAAGGCTCCCTGTTCTCCAGGGCCTGTCTTGCCTTTCTGCTTTTTACACATTTTGTGGATGTCCCTTTTGACCGGGGGGAAGTGATACTTCTTTGTAGTGCAGATTTGCATTGCCCGCTTGCTTGCTTGGCCAAAAAAGGCGTATGCGTTTTCTCCTGAATATATTCAGGAGAAAACGCTTACGCCCTTTTTGGCCAAGTGCATCATTGTCGAAGTTGTGCCCCTCTTCCTGTGCTTTAAAGGCGATTCCAACGTACCTCTTGAAATCTGTTTCCTGCTATTCTGCCTCGCTTTCAAGTCCGCCTCGTTGTCTTCCCTCAACAGATTTTTGGACGATAGTTGTCCTTTATTACTCGGCCAGTTTGTGAAATGCTGTGCCCCTGAGCTCCATTTTTCAACTCGTTTTTGGTGAGCTGACCGCAAGTCCAAAATTTTGGTTCAGGACTTATACTGGTTCCCGGTGGGTGGCCGAGACTTTGGTTAATTCTTCTTCCTGCCGGGAAATTACAGTGATATGTGCCCGTCCAAATGCCTAACAGCTACTCTCTCATTGGTTCTCCCTCTTCCCTTTCATCCTCTGCCAAATTGGAAACCTGTGCGAACCAGGAGGTTAAAGGGGCTGTCTCTCCAAGTTGGGAGGTTGATAGTAAAGCAGATGGAAAGTCAAACAGGAGCACCAGGAGAGGGACTATTCGTTGAGTTTTAGAAACCTTTCGTATTCACAGTGTGTCCGTTCTCTAGGTTTCCCGTACATGTTATAGCTGTAGTAATATTCCCTTCAACCTGGAGAGTTGGGACCCATGGAATGGGAGCCAGGCATTTGTGCTGTAAGGTTCTGCATTTGCTCACCCAATCTCACCAATCCTCTCAGTCCCAAGTGTCCAGCCTTATGCCACATCCAGCTGTCATTGTAGATAGGGTCATTCCAGGTTTCATCAGAGACCCTGAAGGAATTGTAAAGAATTTCCCAGTTTTTTTGTTTTGTTTTTGAAATTCCTTTTTATAGTGGGTTTGAGCTGATTCTCGCTGCCATGTTTATGCCAGTCTAGACACACTTGATTCCCTTACGGAGACATATCAATCCATAGGTTTTAAGATTCTTACTAGTCAGATATATTCCTCTGCGGGAAATATGGCGTTTTGAGTCCCTTTCACTGAGGAAGGTGTAGGTCTTGTCTATTCCATAGTTGGTTTTTGGAACGGTACCTGTGCTAATATCAAACTCTGGTTTTATGCGTCACCGCACCTCTCCTTCCCCCTTAAGCAGGCATAAGAGTGTTTTCTAAATGTGAGACACTGTTCTCTTTCCTAACTCAGTTCAAGTGTAGCCATGTTTACAGGATCTTCATAAGTGATATCTTATGATAAGTTTCTTTTTCTGTGTAACTTATTTCACTTAGAATCATCGTACCTGAATCCACCCATTTTGCTGCTACTGGTCTTATGACATTGATTTCATGGCTGAGGGATATTCCATCGTACGTAAGTACCACACTTTTTTGAACCATTTTTATATTTCCTGGGATATTTAAGGTGTACCCAAGTTGAGGTCCTTGTAAGCAGTGCAGCCCTAAATTTTGGGGTGGCTCTGTCTTATTGATTTTCAGTTTTCCCAAGGTATATTCCCTAGACTGGAAGTGCCCTTGGCTCTGTAGCTCTGTTGTTTACTTGTTTTAGGGAACACAATGCACTCCTCCAGAGAGGCAGTTGGCAATTTACATCCCGCCCATCAGCATAACAAGGCTCCCTGTTCTCCAGTGCCTGTCTTGCCTTTCTGGTTTTTACACATTTTGTGGATGTCCCTTTTGACCGGTGGGAAGTGATACTTCTTTGTAGTGCACATTTGCATTGCCCGCTTGCTTGCTTGGCCAAAAAGGGCGTATGCGTTTTCTCCTGAATATATTCAGGAGAAAACGCATACGCCCTTTTTGGCCAAGTGCATCATTGTCGAAGTTGTGCCCCTCTTCCTGTGCTTTAAAGGCGATTCCAACGTACCTCTTGAAATCTGTTTCCTGCTATTCTGCCTCGCTTTCAAGTCCGCCTCGTTGCCTTCCCTCAACAGATTTTTGGACGATAGTTGTCCTTTATTACTCGGCCAGTTTGTGAAATGCTGTGCCCCTGAGCTCCATTTTTCAACTCGTTTTTGGTGAGCTGACCGCAAGTCCAAAATTTTGGTTCAGGACCTATACTGGTTCCCGGTGGGTGGCTGAGACTTTGGTTAATTCTTCTTCCTGCCGGGAAATTACAGTGATATGTGCCCGTCCAAATGCCTAACAGCTACTCTCTCATTGGTTCTCCCTCTTCCCTTTCATCGTCTGCCAAATTGGCAACCTGTGCGAACCAGGAGGTTAAAGGGGCTGTCTCTCCAAGTTGGGAGATTGATAGTAAAGCAGATGGAAAGTCAAACCGGAGCACCAGGAGAGGGACTATTCGTTGAGTTTTAGAAACCTTTCGTATTCACAGTGTGTCCGTTCTCTAGGTTTCCCGTACATGTTATAGCGGTAGTAATATTCCCTTCAAGCTGGAGAGTTGGGACCCATGGAATGGGTGCCAGGCATTTGTGCTTTAAAAGTTCTGCATTTGCTCACCCAATCTCACCAATCGTCTCAGTCCCAAGTGTCCCTCCTTATGCCACATCCAGCTGTCATTGTAGATAGGGTCATTCCAGGTTTCATCAGAGACCCTGAAGGAATTGTAAAGAATTTCCCAGGTTTTTTGTTTTGTTTTTGAAATTCCTTTTTATAGTGGGTTTGAGCTGATTCTCGCTGCCATGTTTATGACAGTCTAGACACATTTGATTCCCTTACGGAGACATATCAATCCATAGGTTTTAAGATTCTTACTAGTCAGATATATTCCTCTGCGGGAAATATGGCGTTTTGAGTCCCTTTCACTGAGGAAGGTGTAGGTCTTGTCTATTCCATAGTTGGTTTTTGGAACGGTACCTGTGCTTATATCAAACTCTGGTTTTATGCATCACCCCACCTCTCCTTCCCCCTTAAGCAGGCATAAGAGTGTTTTCTAAATGTGAGACACTGTTCTCTTTCCTAACTCAGTTCAAGTGTAGTCATGTTTACAGGATCTTCATAAGTGATATCTTATGATAAGTTTATTTTTCTCTGTGACTTATTTCACTTAGAATCATCGTACCTGAATCCACCCATTTTGCTGCTACTGGTCTTATGACATTGATTTCATGGCTGAGGGATATTCCATCGTACGTAAGTACCACAATTTTTTGAACCATTTTTATACTTCCTGGGATATTTATGGTGTACCCAAGTTGAGGTCCTTGTAAGCAGTGCAGCCCTAAATTTTGGGGTGGCTCTGTCTTATTGATTTTCAGTTTTCCCAAGGTATATTCCGTAGACTGGAAGTGCCCTTGGATCTGTAGCTCTGTTGTTTACTTGTTTTAGGGAACACAATGTACTCCTCCGGAGAGGCAGTTGGCAATTTACATCCCGCCCATCAACATAACAAGGCTCCCTGTTCTCCAGGGCCTGTCTTGCCTTTCTGGTTTTTACACATTTTGTGGATGTCCCTTTTGACCGGTGGGAAGTGATACTTCTTTGTAGTGCAGATTTGCATTGCCCGCTTGCTTGCTTGGCCAAAAAGGGCGTATGCGTTTTCTCCTGAATATATTCAGGAGAAAACGCATACGCCCTTTTTGGCCAAGAGCATCATATTCGAAGTTGTGTCCCTCTTCCTGTGCTTTAAAGGCCATTCCAACGTACCTGTTGAAATCTGTTTCCTGCTATTCTGCCTCGCTTTCAAGTCCGCCTCGTTGCCATCCCTCAACAGATTTTTGGACGATAGTTGTCCTTTATTACTCGGCCAGTTTGTGAATTGCTGTGCCCCTGAGCTCCATTTTTCAACTTGTTTTTGGTGAGCTGACCGCAAGTCCAAAATTTTGGTTCAGGACCTATACTGGTTCCCGGTGGGTGGCTGAGACTTTGGTTAATTCTTCTTCCTGCCGGGAAATTACAGTGATATGTGTCCGTCCAAATGCCTAACAGCTACTCTCTCATTGGTTCTCCCTCTTCCCTTTCATCCTCTGCCAAATTGGAAACCTGTGCGAACCAGGAGGTTAAAGGGGCTGTCTCTCCAAGTTGGGAGGTTGATAGTAAAGCAGATGGAAAGTCAAACCGGAGCACCAGGAGAGGGACTATTCGTTGAGTTTTAGAAACCTTTCGTATTCACAGTGTGTCCGTTCTCTAGGTTTCCCGTACATGTTATAGCTGTAGTAATATTTCCTTTAACCTGGAGAGTTGGGACGCATGGAATGGGAGCCAGGCATTTGTGCTGTAAACATTCTGCATTTGCTCACCCAATCTCACCAATCCTCTCAGTCCCAAGTGTCCAGCCTTATGCCACATCCAGCTGTCATTGTAGATAGGGTCATTCCAGGTTTCATCAGAGACCCTGAAGGAATTGTAAAGAATTTCCCAGTTTTTTTGTTTTGTTTTTGAAATTCCTTTTTATAGTGGGTTTGAGCTGATTCTCGCTGCCATGTTTATGCCAGTCTAGACACACTTGATTCCCTTACGGAGACATATCAATCCATAGGTTTTAAGATTCTTACTAGTCAGATATATTCCTCTGCGGGAAATATGGCGTTTTGAATCCCTTTCACTGAGGAAGGTGTAGGTCTTGTCTATACCATAGTTGGTTTTTGGAACGGTACTTGTGCTTATATCAAACTCTGGTTTTATGCATCACCCCACCTCTCCTTCCGCCTTAAGCAGGCATAAGAGTGTTTTCTAAATGTGAGACACTGTTCTCTTTCCTAACTCAGTTCAAGTGTAGTCATGTTTACAGGATCTTCATAAGTGATATCTTATGATAAGTTTCTTTTTCTCTGTGACTTATTTCACTTAGAATCATCGTACCTGAATCCACCCATTTTGCTGCTACTGGTCTTATGACATTGATTTCATGGCTGAGGGATATTCCATCGTACGTAAGTACCACAATTTTTTGAACCATTTTTATATTTCCTGGGATATTTAAGGTGTACCCAAGTTGCGGTCCTTGTAAGCAGTGCAGCCCTAAATTTTGGGGTGGCTCTGTCTTATTGATTTTCAGTTTTCCCTAGGTATATTCCGTAGACTGGAAGTGCCCTTGGCTCTGTAGCTCTGTTCTTTACTTGTTTTAGGGAACACAATATACTCCTCCAGAGAGGCAGTTGGCAATTTACATCCCGCCCATCAACATAACAAGGCTCCCTATTCTCCAGGTCCTGTCTTGCCTTTCTGGTTTTTACACATTTTGTGGATGTCCCTTTTGACCGGTGGGAAGTGATACTTCTTTGTAGTGCAGATTTGCATTGCCCGCTTGCTTGCTTGGCCAAAAAGGGCGTATGCGTTTTCTCCTGAATATATTCAGGAGAAAACGCATACGCCCTTTTTGGCCAAGTGCATCATTGTCGAAGTTGTGCCCCTCTCCCTGTGCTTTAAAGGCGATTCCAACGTAACTCTTGAAATCTGTTTCCTGCTATTCTGCCTCGCTTTCAAGTCCGCCTCGATGCCTTCCCTCAACAGATTTTTGGACGATAGTTGTCCTTTATTACTCGGCCAGTTTGTGAAATGCTGTGCCCCTGAGCTCCATTTTTCAACTCGTTTTAGGTGAGCTGACCGCAAGTCCAAAATTTTTGTTCAGGACTTATACTGGTTCCCGGTGGGTGGCTGAGACTTTGGTTAATTCTTCTTCCTGCCGGGAAATTACAGTGATATGAGCCTGTCCAAATGCCTATCAGCTACTCTCTCATTGGTTCTCCCTCTTCCCTTTCATCCTCTGCCAAATTGGCAACCTGTGCGAACCAGGAGGTTAAAGGGGCTGTCTCTCCAAGTTGGGAGATTGATAGTAAAGCAGATGGAAAGTCAAACCGGAGCACCAGGAGAGGGACTATTCGTTGAGTTTTAGAAACCTTTCGTATTCACAGTGTGTCCGTTCTCCAGGTTTCCCGTACATGTTATAGCTGTAGTAATATTCCCTTCAACCTGGAGAGTTGGGACCCATGGAATGGGTGCCAGGCATTTGTGCTTTAAAGGGTCTGCATTTGCTCACCCAATCTCACCAATCCTCTCAGTCCCAAGTGTCCAGCCTTATGCCACATCCAGCTGTCATTGTAGATTGGGTCATTCCAGGTTTCATCAGAGACCCTGAAGGAATTGTAAAGAATTTCCCATTTTTTTTTTTTGTTTTTGAAATTCCTTTTTATAGTGGGTTTGAGTTGATTCTCGCTGCCATGTTTATGCCAGTCTAGACACACTTGATTCCCTTACGGAGACATATCAATCCATAGGTTTTAAGATTCTTACTAGTCAGATATATTCCTCTGCGGGAAATATGGGGCTTTGAATCCCTTTCACTGAGGAAGGTGTAGGTCTTGTCTATTCCATAGTTGGTTTTTGGAACGGTACCTGTGCTTATATCAAACTCTGGTTTTATGCATCACCCCACCTCTCCTTCCCCCTTAAGCAGGCATAAGAGTGTTTTCTAAATGTCAGACACTGTTCTCTTTCCTATCTCAGTTCAAGTGTAGCCATGTTTACAGGATCTTCATAAGTGATATCTTATGATAAGTTTCTTTTTCTCTGTGACTTATTTCACTTAGAATCATCGTACCTGAATCCACCCATTTTGCTGCTACTGGTCTTATGACATTGATTTCATGGCTGAGGAATATTCCATCGTACGTAAGTACCACAATTTTTTGAACCATTTTTATATTTCCTGGGATATTTAAGTTGTACCTAAGTTGAGGTCCTTGTAAGCAGTGCAACCCTAAATTTTGGGGTGGCTCTGTCTTATTGATTTTCAGTTTTCCCAAGGTATATTCCCTAGACTGGAAGTGCCCTTGGATCTGTAGCTCTGTTGTTTACTTGTTTTAGGGAACACAATGCACTCTTCCAGAGAGGATGTTGGCAATTTACATCCCGCCCATCAGCATAACAAGGCTCCCTGTTCTCCAGGGCCTGTCTTGCCTTTCTGGATTTTACACATTTTGTGGATGTCCCTTTTGACCGGTGGGAAGTGATACTTCTTTGTAGTGCAGATTTGCATTGCCCGCTTGCTTGCTTGGCCAAAAAGGGCGTATGCGTTTTCTCCTGAATATATTCAGGAGAAAACGCATACGCCCTTTTTGGCCAAGTGCATCATTGTCGAAGTTGTGCCCCTCTTCCTGTGCTTTAAAGGCGATTCCAACGTACCTCTTGAAATCTGTTTCCTGCTATTGTGCCTCACTTTCAAGTCCGCCTCGTTGCCTTCCCTCAACAGGTTTTTGGACGATAGTTGTCCTTTATTACTCGGCCAGTTTGTGAAATGCTGTGCCCCTCAGCTCCATTTTTCAACTCGTTTTTGGTGAGCTGACCTCAAGTCCAAAATTTTGGTTCAGGACCTATACTGGTTCCCGATGGGTGGCTGAGACTTCGGTTAATTCTTCTTCCTGCCGGGAAATTACAGTGATATGTGCCCGTCCAAATGCCTAACAGCTACTCTCTCATTGGTTCTCCCTCTTCCCTTTCATCCTCTGCCAAATTGGCAACCTGTGCGAACCAGGAGGTTAAAGGGGCTGTCTCTCCAAGTTGGGAGATTGATAGTAAAGCAGATGAAAAGTCAAACCGGAGCACCAGGAGAGGGACTATTCGTTGAGTTTTAGAAACCTTTCGTATTCACAGTGTGTCCGTTCTCTAGGTTTCCCGTACATGTTATAGCTGTAGTAATATTCCCTTCAAGCTGGAGAGTTGGGACCCATGGAATGGGTGCCAGGCATTTGTGCTTTAAAAGTTCTGCATTTGCTCACCCAATCTCACCAATCGTCTCAGTCCCAAGTGTCCAGCCTTATGCCACATCCAGCTGTCATTGTAGATAGGGTCATTCCAGGTTTCATCAGAGACCCTGAAGGAATTGTAAAGAATTTCCCAGTTTTTTTGTTTTGTTTTTGAAATTCCTTTTTATAGTGTGTTTGAGCTGATTCTCGCTGCCATGTTTATGACAGTCTAGGCACATTTGATTCCCTTACGGAGACATATCAATCCATAGGTTTTAAGATTCTTACTAGTCAGATATATTCCTCTGCGGGAAATATGGGGTTTTGAGTTCCTTTCACTCAGGAAGGTGTAGGTCTTGTCTATTCCATAGTTGGTTTTTGGAACGGTACCTGTGCTTATATCAAACTCTGGTTTTATGCATCACCCCACGTCTCCTTCCCCCTTAAGCAGGCATAAGAGTGTTTTCTAAATGTGAGACACTGTTCTCTTTCATAACTCAGTTCAAGTGTAGCCATGTTTACAGGATCTTCATAAGTGATATATTATGATAAGTTTCTTTTTCTGTGTAACTTATTTCACTTAGAATCATCGTACCTGAATCCACCCATTTTGCTGCTACTGGTCTTATGACATTGATTTCATGGCTGAGGGATATTCCATCGTACGTAAGTACCACAATTTTTTGAACCATTTTTATATTTCCTGGGATATTTAAGGTGTACCCAAGTTGAGGTCATTGTAAGCAGTGCAGCCCTAAATTTTGGCGTGGCTCTGTCTTATTGATTTTCAGTTTTCCCAAGGTATATTCCCTAGACTGGAAGTGCCCTTGGCTCTGTAGCTCTGTTGTTTACTTGTTTTAGGGAACAGAATGCACTCCTCCAGAGAGGCAGTTGGCAATTAACATCCCGCCCATCAGCATAACAAGGCTCCCTGTTCTCCAGTGCCTGTCTTGCCTTTCTGGTTTTTACACATTTTGTGGATGTCCCTTTTGACCGGTGGGAAGTGATACTTCTTTGTAGTGCAGATTTGCATTGCCCGCTTGCTTGCTTGGCCAAAAAGGGCGTATGCGTTTTCTCCTGAATATATTCAGGAGAAAACGCATACGCCCTTTATGGCCAAGTGCATCATATTCGAAGTTGTGTCCCTCTTCCTGTGCTTTAAAGGCGATTCCAACGTACCTCTTGAAATCTGTTTCCTGCTATTCTGCCTCGCTTTCAAGTCCACCTCGTTGCCATCCCTCAACAGATTTTTGGACGATAGTTGTCCTTTATTACTCGGCCAGTTTGTGAATTGCTGTGCCCCTGAGCTCCATTTTTCAACTCGTTTTTGGTGAGCTGACCGCAAGTCCAAAATTTTGGTTCAGGACCTATACTGGTTCACGGTGGGTGGCTGAGACTTTGGTTAATTCTTCTTCCTGCCGGGAAATTACAGTGATATGTGTCCGTCCAAATGCCTAACAACTACTCTCTCATTGGTTCTCCCTCTTCCCTTTCATCCTCTGCCAAATTGGAAACCTGTGCGAACCAGGAGGTTAAAGGGGCTGTCTCTCCAAGTTGGGAGGTTGATAGTAAAGCAGATGGAAAGTCAAACCGGAGCACCAGGAGAGGGACTATTCGTTGAGTTTTAGAAACCTTTCGTATTCACAGTGTGTCCGTTCTCTAGGTTTCCCGTACATGTTATAGCTGTAGTAATATTCCCTTCAACCTGGAGAGTTGGGACCCATGGAATGGGAGCCAGGCATTTGTGCTGTAAACATTCTGCATTTGCTCACCCAATCTCACCAATCCTCTCAGTCCCAAGTGTCCAGCCTTATGCCACATCCAGCTGTCATTGTAGATAGGGTCATTCCAGGTTTCATCAGAGACCCTGAAGGAATTGTAAAGAATTTCCCAGTTTTTTTGTTTTGTTTTTGAAATTCCTTTTTATAGTGGGTTTGAGCTGATTCTCGCTGCCATGTTTATGCCAGTCTAGACACACTTGATTCCCTTACGGAGACATTTCAATCCATAGGTTTTAAGATTCTTACTAGTCAGATATATTCCTCTGCGGGAAATATGGCGTTTTGAGTCCCTTTCACTGAGGAAGGTGTAGGTCTTGTCTATTCCATAGTTGGTTTTTGGAACGGTACCTGTGCTTATATCAAACTCTGGTTTTATGCGTCACCGCACCTCTCCTTCCCCCTTAAGCAGGCATAAGAGTGTTTTCTAAATGTGAGACACTGTTCTCTTTCCTAACTCAGTTCAAGTGTAGCCATGTTTACAGGATCTTCATAAGTGATATCTTATGATAAGTTTCTTTTTCTGTGTAACTTATTTCACTTCGAATCATCGTACCTGAATCCACCCATTTTGCTGCTACTGGTCTTATGACATTGATTTCATGGCTGAGGGATATTCCATCGTACGTAAGTACCACACTTTTTTGAACCATTTTTATATTTCCTGGGATATTTAAGGTGTACCCAAGTTGAGGTCCTTGTAAGCAGTGCAGCCCTAAATTTTGGGGTGGCTCTGTCTTATTGATTTTCAGTTTTCCCAAGGTATATTCCCTAGACTGGAAGTGTCCTTGGCTCTGTAGCTCTGTTCTTTACTTGTTTTAGGGAACACAATGCACTCCTCCAGAGAGGCAGTTGGCAATTTACATCCCGCCCATCAGCATAACAAGGCTCCCTGTTCTCCAGTGCCTGTCTTGCCTTTCTGGTTTTTACACATTTTGTGGTTGTCCCTTTTGACCGGTGGGAAGTGATACTTCTTTGTAGTGCACATTTGCATTGCCCGCTTGCTTGCTTGGCCAAAAAGGGCGTATGCGTTTTCTCCTGAATATATTCAGGAGAAAACGCATACGCCCTTTTTGGCCAAGTGCATCATTGTCGAAGTTGTGCCCCTCTTCCTGTGCTTTAAAGGCGATTCCAACGTACCTCTTGAAATCTGTTTCCTGCTATTCTGCCTCGCTTTCAAGTCCGCCTCGTTGCCTTCCCTCAACAGATTTTTGGACGATAGTTGTCCTTTATTACTCGGCCAGTTTGTGAAATGCTGTGCCCCTGAGCTCCATTTTTCAACTCGTTTTTGGTGAGCTGACCGCAAGTCCAAAATTTTGGTTCAGGACTTATACTGGTTCCCGGTGGGTGGCTGAGACTTTGGTTAATTCTTCTTCCTGCCGGGAAATTACAGTGATATGTGCCCGTCCAAATGCCTAACAGCTACTCTCTCATTGGTTCTCCCTCTTCCCTTTCATCCTCTGCCAAATTGGCAACCTGTGCGAACCAGGAGGTTAAAGGGGCTGTCTCTCCAAGTTGGGAGATTGATAGTAAAGCAGATGTAAAGTCAAACCGGAGCACCAGGAGAGGGACTACTCGTTGAGTTTTAGAAACCGTTCGTATTCACAGTGTGTCCGTTCTCTAGGTTTCCCGTACATGTTATAGCTGTAGTAATATTCCCTTCAAGCTGGAGAGTTGGGACCCATGGAATGGGTGCCAGGCATTTGTGCTTTAAAGGTTCTGCATTTGCTCACCCAATCTCACCAATCCTCTCAGTCCCAAGTGTCCCTCCTTATGCCACATCCAGCTGTCATTGTAGATAGGGTCATTCCAGGTTTCATCAGAGACCCTGAAGGAATTGTAAAGAATTTCCCAGTTTTTTTGTTTTGTTTTTGAAATTCGTTTTTATAGTGGGGTTGAGCTGATTCTCGCTGCCATGTTTATGCCAGTCTAGACACACTTGATTCCCTTACGGAGACATATCAATCCATAGGTTTTAAGATTCTTACTAGTCAGATATATTCCTCTGCGGGAAATATGGGGCTTTGAATCCCTTTCACTGAGGAAGGTGTAGGTATTGTCTATTCCATAGTTGGTTTTTGGAACGGTACCTGTGCTTATATCAAACTCTGGTTTTATGCATCACCCCACCTCTCCTTCCCCCTTAAGCAGGCATAAGAGTGTTTTCTAAATGTGAGACACTGTTCTCTTTCCTATCTCAGTTCAAGTGTAGCCATGTTTACAGGATCTTCATAAGTGATATCTTATGATAAGTTTCTTTTTCTCTGTGACTTATTTCACTTAGAATCATCGTACCTGAATCCACCCATTTTGCTGCTACTGGTCTTATGACATTGATTTCATGGCTGAGGAATATTCCATCGTACGTAAGTACCACAATTTTTTGAACCATTTTTATATTTCCTGGGATATTTAAGGTGTACCTAAGTTGAGGTCCTTGTAAGCAGTGCAACCCTAAATTTTGGGGTGGCTCTGTCTTATTGATTTTCAGTTTTCCCAAGGTATATTCCGTAGACTGGAAGTGCCCTTGGATCTGTAGCTCTGTTGTTTACTTGTTTTAGGGAACACAATGCACTCTTCCAGAGAGGCTGTTGGCAATTTACATCCCGCCCATCAGCATAACAAGGCTCCCTGTTCTCCAGGGCCTGTCTTGCCTTTCTGGTTTTTACACATTTTGTGGATGTCCCTTTTGACCGGTGGGAAGTGATACTTCTTTGTAGTGCAGATTTGCATTGCCCGCTTGCTTGCTTGGCCAAAAAGGGCTTATGCATTTTCTCCTGAATATATTCAGGAGAAAACGCATACGCCCTTTTTGAGCAAGAGCATCATATTCGAAGTTGTGTCCCTCTTCCTGTGCTTTAAAGGCGATTCCAACGTACCTGTTGAAATCTGTTTCCTGCTATTTTGCCTCGCTTTCAAGTCCACCTCGTTGCCATCCCTCAACAGATTTTTGGACGATAGTTATCCTTTATTACTCGGCCAGTTTGTGAATTGCTGTGCCCCTGAGCTCCATTTTTCAACTCGTTTTTGGTGAGCTGACCGCAAGTCTAAAATTTTGGTTCAGGACCTATACTGGTTCCCGGTGGGTGGCTGAGACTTTGGTTAATTCTTCTTCCTGCCGGGAAATTACAGTGATATGTGTCCGTCCAAATGCCTAACGGCTACTCTCTCATTGGTTCTCCCTCTTCCCTTTCATCCTCTGCCCAATTGGAAACCTGTGCGAACCAGGAGGTTAAAGGGGCTGTCTCTCCAAGTTGGGAGGTTGATAGTAAAGCAGATGGAAAGTCAAACCGGAGCACCAGGAGAGGGACTATTCGTTGAGTTTTAGAAACCTTTCGTATTCACAGTGTGTCCGTTCTCTAGGTATCCCGTACATGTTATAGCTGTAGTAATATTCCCTTCAACCTGGAGAGTTGGGACCCATGGAATGGGAGCCAGGCATTTGTGCTGTAAACATTCTGTCTTTGCTCACCCAATCTCACCAATCCTCTCAGTCCCAAGTATCCAGCCTTATGCCACATCCAGCTGTCATTGTAGATAGGGTCATTCCAGGTTTCATCAGAGACCCTGAAGGAATTGTAAAGAATTTCCCAGTTTTTTTGTTTTGTTTTTGAAATTCCTTTTTATAGTGGGTTTGAGCTGATTCTCGCTGCCATGTTTATGCCAGTCTAGACACACTTGATTCCCTTACGGAGACATATCAATCCATAGGTTTTAAGATTCTTAGTAGTCAGATATATTCCTCTGCGGGAAATATGGCGTTTTGAGTCCCTTTCACTGAGGAAGGTGTAGGTCTTGTCTATTCCATAGTTGGTTTTTGGAACGGTACCTGTGCTTATATCAAACTCTGGTTTTATGCGTCACCACACCTCTCCTTCCCCCTTAAGCAGGCATAAGAGTGTTTTCTAAATGTGAGACACTGTTCTCTTTCCTAACTCAGTTCAAGTGTAGCCATGTTTACAGGATCTTCATAAGTGATATCTTATGATAAGTTTCTTTTTCTGTGTGACTTATTTCACTTAGAATCATCGTACCTGAATCCACCCATTTTGCTGCTACTGGTCTTATGACATTGATTTCATGGCTGAGGGATATTCCATCGTACGTAAGTACCACAATTTTTTGAACCATTTTTATATTTCCTGGGATATTTAAGGTGTACCCAAGTTGAGGTCATTGTAAGCAGTGCAGCCCTAAATTTTGGCGTGGCTCTGTCTTATTGATTTTCAGTTTTCCCAAGGTATATTCCCTAGACTGGAAGTGCCCTTGGCTCTGTAGCTCTGTTGTTTACTTGTTTTAGGGAACACAATGTACTCCTCCAGAGAGGCAGTTGGCAATTAACATCCCGCCCATCAGCATAACAAGGCTCCCTGTTCTCCAGTGCCTGTCTTGCCTTTCTGGTTTTTACACATTTTGTGGATGTCCCTTTTGACCGGTGGGAAGTGATACTTCTTTGTAGTGCAGATTTGCATTGCCCGCTTGCTTGCTTGGCCAAAAAGGGGGTATGCGTTTTCTCCTGAATATATTCAGTAGAAAACTCATACGCCCTTTATGGCCAAGTGCATCATATTCGAAGTTGTGTCCCTCTTCCTGTGCTTTAAAGGCGATTCCAACGTACCTCTTGAAATCTGTTTCCTGCTATTCTGCCTCGCTTTCAAGTCCACCTCGTTGCCTTCCCTCAACAGATTTTTGGACGATAGTTGTCCTTTATTACTCGGCCAGTTTGTGAAATGCTGTGCCCCTGAGCTGCATTTTTCAACTCGTTTTTGGTGAGCTGACCGCAAGTCCAAAATTTTGGTTCAGGACCTATACTGGTTCCCGGTGGGTGGCTGAGGCTTTGGTTAATTCTTCTTCCTGCCGGGAAATTACAGTGATATGTGCCCGTGCAAATGCCTAACAGCTACTCTCTCATTGGTTCTCCCTCTTCCCTTTCATCCTCTGCCAAATTGGAAACCTGTGCGAACCAGGAGGTTAAAGGGGCTGTCTCCCCAAGTTGGGAGGTTGATAGTAAAGCAGATGGAAAGTCAAACCGGAGCACCAGGAGAGGGACTATTCGTTGAGTTTTAGAAACCTTTCGTATTCACAGTGTGTCCGTTCTCTAGGTTTCCCGTACATGTTATAGCTGTAGTAATATTCCCTTCAACCTGGAGAGTTGGGACCCATGGAATGGGTGCCATCCATTTGTGCTGTAAATGTTCTGCATTTGCTCACCCAATCTCACCAATCCTCTCAGTCCCAAGTGTCCAGCCTTATGCCACATCCAGCTGTCATTGTAGATAGGGTCATTCCAGGTTTCATCAGAGACCCTGAAGGAATTGTAAAGAATTTCCCAGTTTTTTTGTTTTGTTTTTGAAATTCCTTTTTATAGTAGGTTTGAGCTGATTCTCGCTGCCATGTTTATGCCAGTCTAGACACACTTGATTCCCTTACGGAGACATATCAATCCATAGGTTTTAAGATTCTTACTAGTCAGATATATTCCTCTGCGGGAAATATGGGGCTTTGAATCCCTTTCACTGAGGAAGGTGTAGGTCTTGTCTATTCCATAGTTGGTTTTTGGAACGGTACCTGTGCTTATATCAAACTCTGGTTTTATGCATCACCCCACCTCTCCTTCCCCCTTAAGCAGGCATAAGAGTGTTTTCTAAATGTGAGACACTGTTCTCTTTCCTATCTCAGTTCAAGTGTAGCCATGTTTACAGGATCTTCATAAGTGATATCTTATGATAAGTTTCTTTTTCTCTGTGACTTATTTCACTTAGAATCATCGTACCTGAATCCACCCATTTTGCTGCTACTGGTCTTATGACATTGATTTCATGGCTGAGGAATATTCCATCGTACGTAAGTACCACAATTTTTTGAACCATTTTTATATTTCCTGGGATATTTAAGGTGTACCTAAGTTGAGGTCCTTGTAAGCAGTGCAACCCTAAATTTTGGGGTGGCTCTGTCTTATTGATTTTCAGTTTTCCCAAGGTATATTCCGTAGACTGGAAGTGCCCTTGGATCTGTAGCTCTGTTGTTTACTTGTTTTAGGGAACACAATGCACTCTTCCAGAGAGGCTGTTGGCAATTTACATCCCGCCCATCAGCATAACAAGGCTCCCTGTTCTCCAGGGCCTGTCTTGCCTTTCTGGTTTTTACACATTTTGTGGATGTCCCTTTTGACCGGTGGGAAGTGATACTTCTTTGTAGTGCAGATTTGCATTGCCCGCTTGCTTGCTTGGCCAAAAAGGGCGTATGCGTTTTCTCCTGAATATATTCAGGAGAAAACGCATACGCCCTTTTTGGCCAAGAGCATCATATTCGAAGTTGTGTCCCTCTTCCTGTGCTTTAAAGGCGATTCCAACGTACCTGTTGAAATCTGTTTCCTGCTATTCTGCCTCGCTTTCACTTCCGCCTCGTTGCCATCCCTCAACAGATTTTTGGACGATAGTTGTCCTTTATTACTCGGCCAGTTTGTGAATTGCTGTGCCCCTGAGCTCCATTTTTCAACTCGTTTTTGGTGAGCTGACCGCAAGTCCAAAATTTTGGTTCAGGACCTATACTGGTTCCCGGTGGGTGGCTGAGACTTTGGTTAATTCTTCTTCCTGCCGGGAAATTACAGTGATATGTGTCCGTCCAAATGCCTAACAGCTACTCTCTCATTGGTTCTCCCTCTTCCCTTTCATCCTCTGCCAAATTGGAAACATGTGCGAACCAGGAGGTTAAAGGGGCTGTCTCCCCAAGTTGGGAGGTTGATAGTAAAGCAGATGGAAAGTCAAACCGGAGCACCAGGAGAGGGACTATTCGTTGAGTTTTAGAAACCTTTCGTATTCACAGTGTGTCCGTTCTCTAGGTTTCCCGTACATGTTATAGCTGTAGTAATATTCCCTTCAACCTGGAGAGTTGGGACCCATGGAATGGGTGCCAGGCATTTGTGCTGTAAATGTTCTGCATTTGCTCACCCAATCTCACCAATCCTCTCAGTCCCAAGTGGCCAGCCTTATGCCACATCCAGCTGTCATTGTAGATAGGGTCATTCCAGGTTTCATCAGAGACCCTGAAGGAATTGTAAAGAATTTCCCAGTTTTTTTGTTTTGTTTTTGAAATTCCTTTTGATAGTGGGTTTGAGCTGATTCTCGCTGCCATGTTTATGCCAGTCTAGACACACTTGATTCCCTTACGGAGACATATCAATCCATAGGTTTTAAGATTCTTACTAGTCAGATATATTCCTCTGCGGGAAATTTGGCGTTTTGAGTCCCTTTCACTGAGGAAGGTGTAGGTCTTGTCTATTCCATAGTTGGTTTTTGGAACGGTACCTGTGCTTATATCAAACTCTGGTTTTATGCGTCACCGCACCTCTCCTTCCCCCTTAAGCAGGCATAAGAGTGTTTTCTAAATGTGAGACACTGTTCTCTTTCCTAACTCAGTTCAAGTGTAGCCATGTTTACAGGATCTTCATAAGTGATATCTTATGATAAGTTTCTTTTTCTGTGTAACTTATTTCACTTAGAATCATCGTACCTGAATCCACCCATTTTGCTGCTACTGGTCTTATGACATTGATTTCATGGCTGAGGGATATTCCATCGTACGTAAGTACGACACTTTTTTGAACCATTTTTATATTTCCTGGGATATTTAAGGTGTACCCAAGTTGAGGTCCTTGTAAGCAGTGCAGCCCTAAATTTTGGGGTGGCTCTGTCTTATTGATTTTCAGTTTTCCCAAGGTATATTCCCTAGACTGGAAGTGCCCTTGGCTCTGTAGCTCTGTTGTTTACTTGTTTTAGGGAACACAATGCACTCCTCCAGAGAGGCAGTTGGCAATTTACATCCCGCCCATCAGCATAACAAGGCTCCCTGTTCTCCAGTGCCTGTCTTGCCTTTCTGGTTTTTACACATTTTGTGGATGTCCCTTTTGACCGGTGGGAAGTGATACTTCTTTGTAGTGCACATTTGCATTGCCCGCTTGCTTGCTTGGCCAAAAAGGGCGTATGCGTTTTCTCCTGAATATATTCAGGAGAAAACGCATACGCCCTTTTTGGCCAAGTGCATCATTGTCGAAGTTGTGCCCCTCTTCCTGTGCTTTAAAGGCGATTCCAACGTACCTCTTGAAATCTGTTTCCTGCTATTCTGCCTCGCTTTCAAGTCCGCCTCGTTGCCTTCCCTCAACAGATTTTTGGACGATAGTTGTCCTTTATTACTCGGCCAGTTTGTGAAATGCTGTGCCCCTGAGCTCCATTTTTCAACTCGTTTTTGGTGAGGTGACCGCAAGTCCAAAATTTTTGTTCAGGACTTATACTGGTTCCCGGTGGGTGGCTGAGACTTTGGTTAATTCTTCTTCCTGCCGGGAAATTACAGTGATATGTGCCCGTCCAAATGCCTAACAGCTACTCTCTCATTGGTTCTCCCTCTTCCCTTTCATCCTCTGCCAAATTGGCAACCTGTGCGAACCAGGAGGTTAAAGGGGCTGTCTCTCCAAGTTGGAAGATTGATAGTAAAGCAGATGTAAAGTCAAACCGGAGCACCAGGAGAGGGACTACTCGTTGAGTTTTAGAAACCGTTCGTATTCACAGTGTGTCCGTTCTCTAGGTTTCCCGTACATGTTATAGCTGTAGTAATATTCCCTTCAAGCTGGAGAGTTGGGACCCATGGAATGGGAGCCAGGCATTTGTGCTGTAAACATTGTGTCTTTGCTCACCCAATCTCACCAATCGTCTCAGTCCCAAGTGTCCCTCCTTATGCCACATCCAGCTGTCATTGTAGTTAGGGTCATTCCAGGTTTCATCAGAGACCCTGAAGGAATTGTAAAGAATTTCCCAGTTTTTTTGTTTTGTTTTTGAAATTCGTTTTTATAGTGGGGTTGAGCTGATTCTCGCTGCCATGTTTATGCCCGTCTAGACACACTTGATTCCCTTACGGAGACATATCAATCCATAGGTTTTAAGATTCTTACTAGTCAGATATATTCCTCTGCGGGAAATATGGGGCTTTGAATCCCTTTCACTGAGGAAGGTGTAGGTCTTGTCTATTCCATAGTTGGTTTTTGGAACGGTACCTGTGCTTATATCAAACTCTGGTTTTATGCATCACCCCACCTCTCCTTCCCCCTTAAGCAGGCATAAGAGTGTTTTCTAAATGTGAGACACTGTTCTCTTTCCTATCTCAGTTCAAGTGTAGCCATGTTTACAGGATCTTCATAAGTGATATCTTATGATAAGTTTCTTTTTCTCTGTGACATATTTCACTTAGAATCATCGTACCTGAATCCACCCATTTTGCTGCTACTGGTCTTATGACATTGATTTCATGGCTGAGGAATATTCCATCGTACGTAAGTACCACAATTTTTTGAACCATTTTTATATTTCCTGGGATATTTAAGGTGTACCTAAGTTGAGGTCCTTGTAAGCAGTGCAACCCTAAATTTTGGGGTGGCTCTGTCTTATTGATTTTCAGTTTTCCCAAGGTATATTCCCTAGACTGGAAGTGCCCTTGGATCTGTAGCTCTGTTGTTTACTTGTTTTAGGGAACACAATGCACTCTTCCAGAGAGGCTGTTGGCAATTTACATCCCGCCCATCAGCATAACAAGGCTCCCTGTTCTCCAGGGCCTGTCTTGCCTTTCTGGTTTTTACACATTTTGTGGATGTCCCTTTTGACCGGTGGGAAGTGATACTTCTTTGTAGTGCAGATTTGCATTGCCCGCTTGCTTGCTTGGCCAAAAAGGGCGTATGCATTTTCTCCTGAATATATTCAGGAGAAAACGCATACGCCCTTTTTGGCCAAGTGCATCATATTCGAAGTTGTGTCCCTCTTCCTGTGCTTTAAAGGCGATTCCAACGTACCTGTTGAAATCTGTTTCCTGCTATTTTGCCTCGCTTTCAAGTCTGCCTCGTTGCCATCCCTCAACAGATTTTTGGACGATAGTTATCCTTTATTACTCGGCCAGTTTGTGAATTGCTGTGCCCCTGAGCTCCATTTTTCAACTCGTTTTTGGTGAGCTGACCGCAAGTCCAAAATTTTGGTTCAGGACCTATACTGGTTCCCGGTGGGTGGCTGAGACTTTGGTTAATTCTTCTTCCTGCCGGGAAATTACAGTGATATGTGTCCGTCCAAATGCCTAACGGCTACTCTCTCATTGGTTCTCCCTCTTCCCTTTCATCCTCTGCCAAATTGGAAACCTGTGCGAACCAGGAGGTTAAAGGGGCTGTCTCTCCAAGTTGGGAGGTTGATAGTAAAGCAGATGGAAAGTCAAACCGGAGCACCAGGAGAGGGACTATTCGTTGAGTTTTAGAAACCTTTCGTATTCACAGTGTGTCCGTTCTCTAGGTATCCCGTACATGTTATAGCTGTAGTAATATTCCCTTCAACCTGGAGAGTTGGGACCCATGGAATGGGAGCCAGGCATTTGTGCTGTAAACATTCTGTCTTTGCTCACCCAATCTCACCAATCCTCTCAGTCCCAAGTGTCCAGCCTTATGCCACATCCAGCTGTCATTGTAGATAGGGTCATTCCAGGTTTCATCAGAGACCCTGAAGGAATTGTAAAGAATTTCCCAGTTTTTTTGTTTTGTTTTTGAAATTCCTTTTTATAGTGGGTTTGAGCTGATTCTCGCTGCCATGTTTATGCCAGTCTAGACACACTTGATTCCCTTACGGAGACATATCAATCCATAGGTTTTAAGATTCTTACTAGTCAGATATATTCCTCTGCGGGAAATATGGCGTTTTGAGTCCCTTTCACTGAGGAAGGTGTAGGTCTTGTCTATTCCATAGTTGGTTTTTGGAACGGTACCTGTGCTTATATCAAACTCTGGTTTTATGCGTCACCACACCACTCCTTCCCCCTTAAGCAGGCATAAGAGTGTTTTCTAAATGTGAGACACTGTTCTCTTTCCTAACTCAGTTCAAGTGTAGCCATGTTTACAGGATCTTCATAAGTGATATCTTATGATAAGTTTCTTTTTCTGTGTAACTTATTTCACTTAGAATCATCGTACCTGAATCCACCCATTTTGCTGCTACTGGTCTTATGACATTGATTTCATGGCTGAGGGATATTCCATCGTACGTAAGTACCACACTTTTTTGAACCATTTTTATATTTCCTGGGATATTTAAGGTGTACCCAAGTTGAGGTCCTTGTAAGCAGTGCAGCCCTAAATTTTGGGGTGGCTCTGTCTTATTGATTTTCAGTTTTCCCAAGGTATATTCCCTAGACTGGAAGTGCCCTTGGCTCTGTAGCTCTGTTGTTTACTTGTTTTAGGGAACACAATGTACTCCTCCAGAGAGGCAGTTGGCAATTAACATCCCGCCCATCAGCATAACAAGGCTCCCTGTTCTCCAGTGCCTGTCTTGCCTTTCTGGTTTTTACACATTCTGTGGATGTCCCTTTTGTCCGGTGGGAAGTGATACTTCTTTGTAGTGGAGATTTGCATTGCCCGCTTGCTTGCTTGGCCAAAAAGGGCGTATGCGTTTTCTCCTGAATATATTCAGGAGAAAACGCATACGCCCTTTATGGCCAAGTTCATCATATTCGAAGTTGTGTCCCTCTTCCTGTGCTTTAAAGGCGATTCCAACGTACCTCCTGAAATCTGTTTCCTGCTATTCTGCCTCGCTTTCAAGTCCGCCTCGTTGCCTTCCCTCAACAGATTTTTGGACGATAGTTGTCCTTTATTACTCGGCCAGTTTGTGAATTGCTGTGCCCCTGAGCTCCATTTTTCAACTCGTTTTTGGTGAGCTGACCGCAAGTCCAAAATTTTGGTTCAGGACCTATACTGGTTCCCAGTGGGTGGCTGAGACTTTGGTTAATTCTTCTTCCTGCCGGGAAATTACAGTGATATGTGCCCGTCCAAATGCCTAACAGCTACTCTCTCATTGGTTCTCCCTCTTCCTTTTCATCCTCTGCCAAATTGGAAACCTGTGCGAACCAGGAGGTTAAACGGGCTGTCTCTCCAAGTTGGGAGGTTGATTGTAAAGCAGATGGAAAGTCAAACCGGAGCACCTGGAGAGGGACTATTCGTTGAGTTTTAGAAACCTTTCGTATTCACAGTGTGTCCGTTCTCTAGGTTTCCCGTACATGTTATAGCTGTAGTAATATTTCCTTTAACCTGGAGAGTTGGGACCCATGGAATGGGAGCCAGGCATTTGTGCTGTAAACATTCTGCATTTGCTCACCCAATCTCACCAATCCTCTCAGTCCCAAGTGTCCAGCCTTATGCCACATCCAGCTGTCATTGTAGATAGGGTCATTCCAGGTTTCATCAGAGACCCTGAAGGAATTGTAAAGAATTTCCCAGTTTTTTTGTTTTGTTTTTGAAATTCCTTTTTATAGTGGGTTTGAGCTGATTCTCGCTGCCATGTTTATGCCAGTCTAGACACACTTGATTCCCTTACGGAGACATTTCAATCCATAGGTTTTAAGATTCTTACTAGTCAGATATATTCCTCTGCGGGAAATATGGCGTTTTGAGTCCCTTTCACTGAGGAAGGTGTAGGTCTTGTCTATTCCATAGTTGGTTTTTGGAACGGTACCTGTGCTTATATCAAACTCTGGTTTTATGCGTCACCGCACCTCTCCTTCCCCCTTAAGCAGGCATAAGAGTGTTTTCTAAATGTGAGACACTGTTCTCTTTCCTAACTCAGTTCAAGTGTAGCCATGTTTACAGGATCTTCATAAGTGATATCTTATGATAAGTTTCTTTTTCTGTGTAACTTATTTCACTTAGAATCATCGTACCTGAATCCACCCATTTTGCTGCTACTGGTCTTATGACATTGATTTCATGGCTGAGGGATATTCCATCGTACGTAAGTACCACACTTTTTTGAACCATTTTTATATTTCCTGGGATATTTAAGGTGTACCCAAGTTGAGGTCCTTGTAAGCAGTGCAGCCCTAAATTTTGGGGTGGCTCTGTCTTATTGATTTTCAGTTTTCCAAAGGTATATTCCCTAGACTGGAAGTGCCCTTGGCTCTGTAGCTCTGTTGTTTACTTGTTTTAGGGAACACAATGCACTCCTCCAGAGAGGCAGTTGGCAATTTACATCCCGCCCATCAGCATAACAAGGCTCCCTGTTCTCCAGTGCATGTCTTGCCTTTCTGGTTTTTACACATTTTGTGGATGTCCCTTTTGACCGGTGGGAAGTGATACTTCTTTGTAGTGCAGATTTGCATTGCCCGCTTGCTTGCTTGGCCAAAAAGGGCGTATGCGTTTTCTCCTGAATATATTCAGGAGAAAACGCATACGCCCTTTTTGGCCAAGTGCATCATTGTCGAAGTTGGGCCCCTCTTCCTGTGCTTTAAAGGCGATTCCAACGTACCTCTTGAAATCTGTTTCCTGCTATTCTGCCACGCTTTCAACTCCGCCTCGTTGCCTTCCCTCAACAGATTTTTGGACGATAGTTGTCCTTTATTACTCGGCCAGTTTGTGAAATGCTGTGCCCCTGAGCTCCATTTTTCAACTCGTTTTTGGTGAGCTGACCGCAAGTCCAAAATTTTGGTTCAGGACTTATACTGGTTCCCGGTGGGTGGCTGAGACTTTGGTTAATTCTTCTTCCTGCCGGGAAATTACAGTGATATGTGCCTGTCCAAATGCCTAACAGCTACTCTCTCATTGGTTCTCCCTCTTCCCTTTCATCCTCTGCCAAATTGGCAACCTGTGCGAACCAGTAGGTTAAAGGGGCTGTCTCTCCAAGTTGGGAGGTTGATAGTAAAGCAGATGGAAAGTCAAACCAGAGCACCAGGAGAGGGACTATTCGTTGAGTTTTAGAAAACTTTCGTATTCACAGTGTGTCCGTTCTCTAGGTTTCCCGTACATGTTATAGCTGTAGTAATATCCCCTTCAACCTGGAGAGTTGGGACCCATGGAATGGGTGCCAGGCATTTGTGCTTTAAAGGTTCTGCATTTGCTCACCCAATCTCACCAATCGTCTCAGTCCGAAGTGTCCCACCTTATGCCACATCCAGCTGTCATTGTAGATAGTGTCATTCCAGGTTTCATCAGAGACCCTGAAGGAATTGTAAAGAATTTCCCAGTTTTTTTGTTTTGTTTTTGAAATTCCCTTTTATAGTGGGTTTGAGCTGATTCTCGCTGCCATGTTTATGCCAGTCTAGACACACTTGATTCCCTTACGGAGACATATCAATCCATAGGTTTTAAGATTCTTACTAGTCAGATATATTCCTCTGCGGGAAATATGGGGTTTTGAGTCCCTTTCACTGAGGAAGGTGTAGGTCTTGTCTATTCCATAGTTGGTTTTTGGAACGGTACTTGTGCTTATATCAAACTCTGGTTTTATGCATCACCCCACCTCTCCTTCCCCCTTAAGCAGGCATAAGAGTGTTTTCTAAATGTGAGACACTGTTCTCTTTCCTAACTCAGTTCAAGTGTAGTCATGTTTACAGGATCTTCATAAGTGATATCTTATGATAAGTTTCTTTTTCTCTGTGACTTATTTCACTTAGAATCATCGTACCTGAATCCACCCATTTTGCTGCTACTGGTCTTATGACATTGATTTCATGGCTGAGGGGTTTTCCATCGTACGTAAGTACCACAATTTTTTGAACCATTTTTATATTTCCTGGGATATTTACGGTGTACCCAAGTTGAGGTCCTTGTAATCAGTGCAGCCCTAAATTTTGGGATCGCTCTGTCTTATTGATATTCAGTTTTCCCAAGGTATATTCCCTAGACTGGAAGTGCCCTTGGCTCTGTAGCTCTGTTGTTTACTTGTTTTAGGGAACACAATGCACTCCTCCAGAGAGGCAGTTGGCAATTTACATCCCGCCCATCAGCATAACAAGGCTCCCTGTTCTCCAGTGCCTGTCGTGCCTTTCTGGTTTTTACACATTTTGTGGATGTCCCTTTTGACCGGTGGGAAGTGATACTTCTTTGTAGTGCAGATTTGCATTGCCCACTTGGTTGCTTGGCCAAAAAGGGCGTATGCGTTTTCTCCTGAATATATTCAGGAGAAAACGCATACGCCCTTTTTGGCCAAGTGCATCATATTCGAAGTTGTGTCCCTCTTCCTGTGCTTTAAAGGTGATTCCAACGTACCTCTTGAAATCTGTTTCCTGCTATTCTGCCTCGCTTTCAAGTCCGCCTCGTTGCCTTCCCTCAACAGATTTTTGGACGATAGTTGTCCTTTATTGCTCGGCCACTTTGTGAATTGCTGTGCCCCTGAGCTCCATTTTTCAACTCGTTTTTGGTGAGCTGACCGCAAGTCCAAAATTTTGGTTCAGGAGTTATACTGGTTCCCGGTGGGTGGCTGAGACTTTGGTTAATTCTTCTTCCTGCCGGGAAATTACAGTGTAATGTGCCCATCCAAATGCCTAAAAGCTACTCTCTCATTGGTTCTCCCTCTTCCCTTTCATCCTCTGCCAAATTGGAAACCTGTGCGAACCAGGAGGTTAAAGGGGCTGTCTCTCCAAGTTGAGAGGTTGATAGTAAAGCAGATGGAAAGTCAAACCGGAGCACCAGGAGAGGGACTATTCGTGGAGTTTTAGAAACCTTTCGTATTCACAGTGTGTCCGTTCTCTAGGTTTCCCGTACATGTTATAGCTGTAGTAATATTCCCTTCAACCTGGAGAGTTGGGACCCATGGAATGGGTGCCAGGCATTTGTGCTGTAAAGGTTCTGCATTTGCTCACCCAATCTCACCAATCCTCTCAGTCCCAAGTGTCCAGCCTTATGCCACATCCAGCTGTCATTGTAGATAGGGTCATTCCAGGTTTCATCAGAGACCCTGAAGGAATTGTAAAGAATTTCCCAGTTTTTTTGTTTTGTTTTTGAAATTCCTTTTTATAGTGGGTTTGAGCTGATTCTCGCTGCCATGTTTATGCCAGTCTAGACACACTTGATTCCCTTATGGAGACATATCAATCCATAGGTTTTAAGATTCTTAGTAGTCAGATATATTCCTCTGCGGGAAATATGGGGCTTTGAATCCCTTTCACTGAGGAAGGTGTAGGTCTTGTCTATTCCATAGTTGGTTTTTGGAACGGTACCTGTGCTTATATCAAACTCTGGTTTTATGCATCACCCCACCTCTCCTTCCCCCTTAAGCAGGCATAAGTGTGTTTTCTAAATGTCAGACACTGTTCTCTTTCCTATCTCAGTTCAAGTGTAGCCATGTTTACAGGATCTTCATAAGTGATATCTTATGATAAGTTTCTTTTTCTCTGTGACTTATTTCACTTAGAGTCATCGTACCTGAATCCAACCATTTTGCTGCTACTGGTCTTATGACATTGATTTCATGGCTGAGGGATATTCCATCGTACATAAGTACCACACTTTTTTGAACCATTTTTATATTTCCTGGGATATTTAAGGTGTACCTAAGTTGAGGTCCTTGTAAGCAGTGCAGCCCTAAATTTTGGGGTGGCTCTGTCTTATTGATTTTCAGTTTTCCCAAGGTATATTTCCTAGACTGGAAGTGACCTTGGCTCTGTAGCTCTGTTCTTTACTTGTTTTAGGGAACACAATGTACTCCTCCAGAGAGGCAGTTGGCAATTTACATCCCGCCCATCAGCATAACAAGGCTCCCTGTTCTCCAGGGCCTGTCTTGCCTTTCTGGTTTTTACACATTTTGTGGATGTCCCTTTTGACCGGTGGGAAGTGATACTTCTTTGTAGTGCAGATTTGCATTGCCCGCTTGCTTGCTTGGCCAAAAAGGGCGTATGTGTTTTCTCCTGAATATATTCAGGAGAAAACGCATACGCCCTTTTTGGCCAAGAGCATCATATTCGAAGTTGTGTCCCTCTTCCTGTGCTTTAAAGGCGATTCCAACGTACCTGTTGAAATCTGTTTCCTGCTATTCTGCCTCGCTTTTAAGTCCACCTCGTTGCCATCTCTCAACAGATTTTTGGACGATAGTTGTCCTTTATTACTCGGCCAGTTTGTGAATTGCTGTGCCCCTGAGCTCCATTTTTCAACTCGTTTTTGGTGAGCTGACCGCAAGTCCAAAATTTTGGTTCAGGACCTATACTGGTTCCCGGTGGGTTGCTGAGACTTTGGTTAATTCTTCTTCCTGCCGGGAAATTACAGTGATATGTGTCCGTCCAAATGCCTAACAGCTACTCTCTCATTGGTTCTCCCTCTTCCCTTTCATCCTCTGCCAAATTGGAAACCTGTGCGAACCAGGAGGTTAAAGGGGCTGTCTCTCCAAGTTGGGAGGTTGATAGTAAAGCAGATGGAAAGTCAAAGCGGAGCACCAGGAGAGAGACTATTCGTTGAGTTTTAGAAACTTTTCGTATTCACAGTGTGTCCGTTCTCTAGGTTTCCCGTACATGTTATAGCTGTAGTAATATTCCCTTCAACCTGGAGAGTTGGGACCCATGGAATGGGAGCCAGGCATTTGTGCTGTAAAGGTTCTGCATTTGCTCACCCAATCTCACCAATCCTCTCAGTCCCAAGTGTCCAGCCTTATGCCACATCCAGCTGTCATTGTAGATAGGGTCATTCCAGGTTTCATCAGAGACCCTGAAGGAATTGTAAAGAATTTCCCAGTTTTTTGTTTTGTTTTTGAAATTCCTTTTTATAGTGGGTTTGAGCTGATTCTCGCTGCCATGTTTATGCCAGTCTAGACACACTTGATTCCCTTACGGAGACATATCAATCCATAGGTTTTAAGATTCTTACTAGTCAGATATATTCCTCTGCGGGAAATATGGCGTTTTGAGTCCCTTTCACTGAGGAAGGTGTAGGTCTTGTCTATTCCATAGTTGGTTTTTGGAACGGTACTTGTGCTTATATCAAACTCTGGTTTTATGCGTCACCGCACCTCTCCTTCCCCCTTAAGCAGGCATAAGAGTGTTTTCTAAATGTGAGACACTGTTCTCTTTCCTAACTCAGTTCAAGTGTAGCCATGTTTACAGGATCTTCATAAGTGATATCTTATGATAAGTTTCTTTTTCTGTGTAACTTATTTCACTTAGAATCATCGTACCTGAATCCACCCATTTTGCTGCTACTGGTCTTATGACATTGATTTCATGGCTGAGGGATATTCCATCGTACGTAAGTACGACACTTTTTTGAACCATTTTTATATTTCCTGGGATATTTAAGGTGTACCCAAGTTGAGGTCCTTGTAAGCAGTGCAGCCCTAAATTTTGGGGTGGCTCTGTCTTATTGATTTTCAGTTTTCCAAAGGTATATTCCCTAGACTGGAAGTGCCCTTGGCTCTGTAGCTCTGTTGTTTACTTGTTTTAGGGAACACAATGCACTCCTCCAGAGAGGCAGTTGGCAATTTACATCCCGCCCATCAGCATAACAAGGCTCCCTGTTCTCCAGTGCCTGTCTTGCCTTTCTGGTTTTTACACATTTTGTGGATGTCCCTTTTGACCGGTGGGAAGTGATACTTCTTTGTAGTGCAGATTTGCATTGCCCGCTTGCTTGCTTGGCCAAAAAGGGCGTATGCGTTTTCTCCTGAATATATTCAGGAGAAAACGCATACGCCCTTTTTGGCCAAGTGCATCATTGTCGAAGTTGTGCCCCTCTTCCTGTGCTTTAAAGGCGATTCCTACGTACCTCTTGAAATCTGTTTCCTGCTATTCTGCCTCGCTTTCAAGTCCGCCTCGTTGCCTTCCCTAAACAGATTTTTGGATGATAGTTGTCCTTTATTACTCGGCCAGTTTGTGAAATGCTGTGCCCCTGAGCTCCATTTTTCAACTCGTTTTTGGTGAGCTGACCGCAAGTCCAAAATTTTGGTTCAGGACCTATACTGGTTCCCGGTGGGTGGCTGAGACTTTGGTTAATTCTTCTTCCTGCCGGGAAATTACAGTGATATGTGCCCGTCCAAATGCCTAACAGCTACTCTCTCATTGGTTCTCCCTCTTCCCTTTCATCGTCTGCCAAATTGGCAACCTGTGCGAACCAGGAGGTTAAAGGGGCTGTCTCTCCAAGTTGGGAGATTGATAGTAAAGCAGATGGAAAGTCAAACCGGAGCACCAGGAGAGGGACTATTCGTTGAGTTTTAGAAACCTTTCGTATTCACAGTGTGTCCGTTCTCTAGGTTTCCCGTACATGTTATAGCTGTAGTAATATTCCCTTCAAGCTGGAGAGTTGGGACCCATGGAATGGGTGCCAGGCATTTGTGCTTTAAAGGGTCTGCATTTGCTCACCCAATCTCACCAATCCTCTCAGTCCCAAGTGTCCAGCCTTATGCCACATGCAGCTGTCATTGTAGATAGGGTCATTCCAGGTTTCATCAGAGACCCTGAAGGAATTGTAAAGAATTTCCCAGTTTTTTTGTTTTGTTTTTGAAATTCCTTTTTATAGTGGGTTTGAGCTGATTCTCGCTGCCATGTTTATGACAGTCTAGACACATTTGATTCCCTTACGGAGACATTTCAATCCATAGGTTTTAAGATTCTTACTAGTCAGATATATTCCTCTGCGGGAAATATGGGGTTTTGAGTCCCTTTCAATGAGGAAGGTGTAGGTCTTGTCTATACCATAGTTGGTTTTTGGAACGGTACTTGTGCTTATATCAAACTCTGGTTTTATGCATCACCCCACCTCTCCTTCCCCCTTAAGCAGACATAAGAGTGTTTTCTAAATGTGAGACACTGTTCTCTTTCCTAACTCAGTTCAAGTGTAGTCATGTTTACAGGATCTTCATAAGTGATATCTCATGATAAGTTTATTTTTCTCTGTGACTTATTTCACTTAGAATCATCGTACCTGAATCCACCCATTTTGCTGCTACTGGTCTTATGACATTGATTTCATGGCTGAGGGATATTCCATCGTACGTAAGTACCACAATTTTTTGAACCATTTTTATATTTCCTGGGATATTTAAGGTGTACCCAAGTTGCGGTCCTTGTAAGCAGTGCAGCCCTAAATTTTGGGGTGGCTCTGTCTTATTGATTTTCAGTTTTCCCAAGGTATATTCCGTAGACGGGAAGTGCCCTTGGCTCTGTAGCTCTGTTCTTTACTTGTTTTAGGGAACACAATGTACTCCTCCGGAGAGGCAGTTGGCAATTTACATCCCGCCCATCAACATAACAAGGCTCCCTATTCTCCAGGTCCTGTCTTGCCTTTCTGGTTTTTACACATTTTGTGGATGTCCCTTTTGACCGGTGGGAAGTGATACTTCTTTGTAGTGCAGATTTGCATTGCCCGCTTGCTTGCTTGGCCAAAAAGGGCGTATGCGTTTTCTCCTGAATATATTCAGGAGAAAACGCATACGCCCTTTTTGGCCAAGTGCATCATTGTCGAAGTTGGGCCCCTCTTCCTGTGCTTTAAAGGCGATTCCAACGTACCTCTTTAAATCTGTTTCCTGCTATTCTGCCAAGCTTTCAACTCCGCCTCGTTGCCTTCCCTCAACAGATTTTTGGACGATAGTTGTCCTTTATTACTCGGCCAGTTTGTGAAATGCTGTGCCCCTGAGCTCCATTTTTCAACTCGTTTTTGGTGAGCTGACCGCAAGTCCAAAATTTTGGTTCAGGACTTATACTGGTTCCCGGTGGGTGGCTGAGACTTTGGTTAATTCTTCTTCCTGCCGGGAAATTACAGTGATATGTGCCTGTCCAAATGCCTAACAGCTACTCTCTCATTGGTTCTCCCTCTTCCCTTTCATCCTCTGCCAAATTGGCAACCTGTGCGAACCAGTAGGTTAAAGGGGCTGTCTCTCCAAGTTGGGAGGTTGATAGTAAAGCAGATGGAAAGTCAAACCAGAGCACCAGGAGAGGGACTATTCGTTGAGTTTTAGATACCTTTCGTATTCACAGTGTGTCCATTCTCTAGGTTTCCCGTACATGTTATAGCTGTAGTAATATCCCCTTCAACCTGGAGAGTTGGGACCCATGGAATGGGTGCCAGGCATTTGTGCTTTAAAGGTTCTGCATTTGCTCACCCAATCTCACCAATCGTCTCAGTCCGAAGTGTCCCACCTTATGCCACATCCAGCTGTCATTGTAGATAGGGTCATTCCAGGTTTCATCAGAGACCCTGAAGGAATTGTAAAGAATTTCCCAGTTTTTTTGTTTTGTTTTTGAAATTCCTTTTTATAGTGGGTTTGAGCTGATTCTCGCTGCCATGTTTATGCCAGTCTAGACACACTTGATTCCCTTACGGAGACATATCAATCCATAGGTTTTAAGATTCTTACTAGTCAGATATATTCCTCTGCGGGAAATATGGGGTTTTGAGTCCCTTTCACTGAGGAAGGTGTAGGTCTTGTCTATTCCATAGTTGGTTTTTGGAACGGTACTTGTGCTTATATCAAACTCTGGTTTTATGCATCACCCCACCTCTCCTTCCCCCTTAAGCAGGCATAAGAGTGTTTTCTAAATGTGAGACACTGTTCTCTTTCCTAACTCAGTTCAAGTGTAGTCATGTTTACAGGATCTTCATAAGTGATATCTTATGATAAGTTTCTTTTTCTCTGTGACTTATTTCACTTAGAATCATCGTACCTGAATCCACCCATTTTGCTGCTACTGGTCTTATGACATTGATTTCATGGCTGAGGGGTTTTCCATCGTACGTAAGTACCACAATTTTTTGAACCATTTTTATATTTCCTGGGATATTTAAGGTGTACCCAAGTTGAGGTCCTTGTAATCAGTGCAGCCCTAAATTTTGGGATCGCTCTGTCTTATTGATTTTCAGTTTTCCCAAGGTATATTCCCTAGACTGGAAGTGCCCTTGGCTCTGTAGCTCTGTTGTTTACTTGTTTTAGGGAACACAATGCACTCCTCCAGAGAGGCAGTTGGCAATTTACATCCCGCCCATCAGCATAACAAGGCTCCCTGTTCTCCAGTGCCTGTCGTGCCTTTCTGGTTTTTACACATTTTGTGGATGTCCCTTTTGACCGGTGGGAAGTGATACTTCTTTGTAGTGCAGATTTGCATTGCCCACTTGGTTGCTTGGCCAAAAAGGGCGTATGCGTTTTCTCCTGAATATATTCAGGAGAAAACGCATACGCCCTTTTTGGCCAAGTGCATCATATTCGAAGTTGTGTCCCTCTTCCTGTGCTTTAAAGGTGATTCCAACGTACCTCTTGAAATCTGTTTTCTGCTATTCTGCCTCGCTTTCAAGTCCGCCTCGTTGCCTTCCCTCAACAGATTTTTGGACGATAGTTGTCCTTTATTGCTCGGCCACTTTGTGAATTGCTGTGCCCCTGAGCTCCATTTTTCAACTCGTTTTTGGTGAGCTGACCGCAAGTCCAAAATTTTGGTTCAGGAGTTATAATGGTTCCCGGTGGGTGGCTGAGACTTTGGTTAATTCTTCTTCCTGCCGGGAAATTACAGTGTAATGTGCCCATCCAAATGCCTAAAAGCTACTCTCTCATTGGTTCTCCCTCTTCCCTTTCATCCTCTGCCAAATTGGAAACCTGTGCGAACCAGGAGTTTAAAGGGGCTGTCTCTCCAAGTTGAGAGGTTGATAGTAAAGCAGATGGAAAGTCAAACCGGAGCACCAGGAGAGGGACTATTCGTTGAGTTTTAGAAACCTTTCGTATTCACAGTGTGTCCGTTCTCTAGGTTTCCCGTACATGTTATAGCTGTAGTAATATTCCCTTCAACCTGGAGAGTTGGGACCCATGGAATGGGTGCCAGGCATTTGTGCTGTAAAGGTTCTGCATTTGCTCACCCAATCTCACCAATCCTCTCAGTCCCAAGTGTCCAGCCTTATGCCACATCCAGCTGTCATTGTAGATAGGGTCATTCCAGGTTTCATCAGAGACCCTGAAGGAATTGTAAAGAATTTCCCAGTTTTTTTGTTTTGTTTTTGAAATTCCTTTTTATAGTGGGTTTGAGCTGATTCTCGCTGCCATGTTTATGCCAGTCTAGACACACTTGATTCCCTTATGGAGACATATCAATCCATAGGTTTTAAGATTCTTAGTAGTCAGATATATTCCTCTGCGTGAAATATGGGGCTTTGAATCCCTTTCACTGAGGAAGGTGTAGGTCTTGTCTATTCCATAGTTGGTTTTTGGAACGGTACCTGTGCTTATATCAAACTCTGGTTTTATGCATCACCCCACCTCTCCTTCCCCCTTAAGCAGGCATAAGAGTGTTTTCTAAATGTCAGACACTGTTCTCTTTCCTATCTCAGTTCAAGTGTAGCCATGTTTACAGGATCTTCATAAGTGATATCTTATGATAAGTTTCTTTTTCTCTGTGACTTATTTCACTTAGAGTCATCGTACCTGAATCCACCCATTTTGCTGCTACTGGTCTTATGACATTGATTTCATGGCTGAGGGATATTCCATCGTACATAAGTACCACAATTTTTTGAACCATTTTTATATTTCCTGGGATATTTAAGGTGTACCTAAGTTGAGGTCCTTGTAAGCAGTGCAGCCCTAAATTTTGGGGTGGCTCTGTCTTATTGATTTTCAGTTTTCCCAAGGTATATTTCCTAGACTGGAAGTGACCTTGGCTCTGTAGCTCTGTTCTTTACTTGTTTTAGGGAACACAATGTACTCCTCCAGAGAGGCAGTTGGCAATTTACATCCCGCCCATCAGCATAACAAGGCTCCCTGTTCTCCAGGGCCTGTCTTGCCTTTCTGGTTTTTACACATTTTGTGGATGTCCCTTTTGACCGGTGGGAAGTGATACTTCTTTGTAGTGCAGATTTGCATTGCCCGCTTGCTTGCTTGGCCAAAAAGGGCGTATGCGTTTTCTCCTGAATATATTCAGGAGAAAACGCATACGCCCTTTTTGGCCAAGAGCATCATATTCGAAGTTGTGTCCCTCTTCCTGTGCTTTAAAGGCGATTCCAACGTACCTGTTGAAATCTGTTTCCTGCTATTCTGCCTCGCTTTTAAGTCCACCTCGTTGCCATCTCTCAACAGATTTTTGGACGATAGTTGTCCTTTATTACTCGGCCAGTTTGTGAATTGCTGTGCCCCTGAGCTCCATTTTTCAACTCGTTTTTGGTGAGCTGACCGCAAGTCCAAAATTTTGGTTCAGGACTTATACTGGTTCCCGGTGGGTTGCTGAGACTTTGGTTAATTCTTCTTCCTGCCGGGAAATTACAGTGATATGTGTCCGTCCAAATGCCTAACAGCTACTCTCTCATTGGTTCTCCCTCTTCCCTTTCATCCTCTGCCAAATTGGAAACCTGTGCGAACCAGGAGGTTAAAGGGGCTGTCTCTCCAAGTTGGGAGGTTGATAGTAAAGCAGATGGAAAGTCAAAGCGGAGCACCAGGAGAGAGACTATTCGTTGAGTTTTAGAAACTTTTCGTATTCACAGTGTGTCCGTTCTCTAGGTTTCCCGTACATGTTATAGCTGTAGTAATATTCCCTTCAACCTGGAGAGTTGGGACCCATGGAATGGGAGCCAGGCATTTGTGCTGTAAAGGTTCTGCATTTGCTCACCCAATCTCACCAATCCTCTCAGTCCCAAGTGTCCAGCCTTATGCCACATCCAGCTGTCATTGTAGATAGGGTCATTCCAGGTTTCATCAGAGACCCTGAAGGAATTGTAAAGAATTTCCCAGTTTTTTGTTTTGTTTTTGAAATTCCTTTTTATAGTGGGTTTGAGCTGATTCTCGCTGCCATGTTTATGCCAGTCTAGACACACTTGATTCCCTTACGGAGACATATCAATCCATAGGTTTTAAGATTCTTACTAGTCAGATATATTCCTCTGCGGGAAATATGGCGTTTTGAGTCCCTTTCACTGAGGAAGGTGTAGGTCTCGTCTATTCCATAGTTGGTTTTTGGAACGGTACCTGTGCTTATATCAAACTCTGGTTTTATGCGTCACCGCACCTCTCCTTCCCCCTTAAGCAGGCATAAGAGTGTTTTCTAAATGTGAGACACTGTTCTCTTTCCTAACTCAGTTCAAGTGTAGCCATGTTTACAGGATCTTCATAAGTGATATCTTATGATAAGTTTCTTTTTCTGTGTAACTTATTTCACTTAGAATCATCGTACCTGAATCCACCCATTTTGCTGCTACTGGTCTTATGACATTGATTTCATGGCTGAGGGATATTCCATCGTACGTAAGTACGACACTTTTTTGAACCATTTTTATATTTCCTGGGATATTTAAGGTGTACCCAAGTTGAGGTCCTTGTAAGCAGTGCAGCCCTAAATTTTGGGGTGGCTCTGTCTTATTGATTTTCAGTTTTCCAAAGGTATATTCCCTAGACTGGAAGTGCCCTTGGCTCTGTAGCTCTGTTGTTTACTTGTTTTAGGGAACACAATGCACTCCTCCAGAGAGGCAGTTGGCAATTTACATCCCGCCCATCAGCATAACAAGGCTCCCTGTTCTCCAGTGCATGTCTTGCCTTTCTGGTTTTTACACATTTTGTGGATGTCCCTTTTGACCGGTGGGAAGTGATACTTCTTTGTAGTGCAGATTTGCATTGCCCGCTTGCTTGCTTGGCCAAAAAGGGCGTATGCGTTTTCTCCTGAATATATTCAGGAGAAAACGCATACGCCCTTTTTGGCCAAGTGCATCATTGTCGAAGTTGGGCCCCTCTTCCTGTGCTTTAAAGGCGATTCCAACGTACCTCTTGAAATCTGTTTCCTGCTATTCTGCCACGCTTTCAAGTCCGCCTCGTTGCCTTCCCTCAACAGATTTTTGGACGATAGTTGTCCTTTATTACTCGGCCAGTTTGTGAAATGCTGTGCCCCTGAGCTCCATTTTTCAACTCGTTTTTGGTGAGCTGACCGCAAGTCCAAAATTTTGGTTCAGGACTTATACTGGTTCCCGGTGGGTGGCTGAGACTTTGGTTAATTCTTCTTCCTGCCGGGAAATTACAGTGATATGTGCCTGTCCAAATGCCTAACAGCTACTCTCTCATTGGTTCTCCCTCTTCCCTTTCATCCTCTGCCAAATTGGCAACCTGTGCGAACCAGTAGGTTAAAGGGGCTGTCTCTCCAAGTTGGGAGGTTGATAGTAAAGCAGATGGAAAGTCAAACCGGAGCACCAGGAGAGGGACTATTCGTTGAGTTTTAGAAAACTTTCGTATTCACAGTGTGTCCGTTCTCTATGTTTCCCGTACATGTTATAGCTGTAGTAATATCCCCTTCAACCTGGAGAGTTGGGACCCATGGAATGGGTGCCAGGCATTTGTGCTTTAAAGGTTCTGCATTTGCTCACCCAATCTCACCAATCGTCTCAGTCCGAAGTGTCCCACCTTATGCCACATCCAGCTGTCATTGTAGATAGGGTCATTCCAGGTTTCATCAGAGACCCTGAAGGAATTGTAAAGAATTTCCCAGTTTTTTTGTTTTGTTTTTGAAATTCCCTTTTATAGTGGGTTTGAGCTGATTCTCGCTGCCATGTTTATGCCAGTCTAGACACACTTGATTCCCTTACGGAGACATATCAATCCATAGGTTTTAAGATTCTTACTAGTCAGATATATTCCTCTGCGGGAAATATGGGGTTTTGAGTCCCTTTCACTGAGGAAGGTATAGGTCTTGTCTATTCCATAGTTGGTTTTTGGAACGGTACTTGTGCTTATATCAAACTCTGGTTTTATGCATCACCCCACCTCTCCTTCCCCCTTAAGCAGGCATAAGAGTGTTTTCTAAATGTGAGACACTGTTCTCTTTCCTAACTCAGTTCAAGTGTAGTCATGTTTACAGGATCTTCATAAGTGATATCTTATGATAAGTTTCTTTTTCTCTGTGACTTATTTCACTTAGAATCATCGTACCTGAATCCACCCATTTTGCTGCTACTGGTCTTATGACATTGATTTCATGGCTGAGGGGTTTTCCATCGTACGTAAGTACCACAATTTTTTGAACCATTTTTATATTTCCTGGGATATTTAAGGTGTACCCAAGTTGAGGTCCTTGTAATCAGTGCAGCCCTAAATTTTGGGATCGCTCTGTCTTATTGATTTTCAGTTTTCCCAAGGTATATTCCCTAGACTGGAAGTGCCCTTGGCTCTGTAGCTCTGTTTTTTACTTGTTTTAGGGAACACAATGCACTCCTCCAGAGAGGCAGTTGGCAATTTACATCCCGCCCATCAGCATAACAAGGCTCCCTGTTCTCCAGTGCCTGTCGTGCCTTTCTGGTTTTTACACATTTTGTGGATGTCCCTTTTGACCGGTGGGAAGTGATACTTCTTTGTAGTGCAGATTTGCATTGCCCACTTGGTTGCTTGGCCAAAAAGGGCGTATGCGTTTTCTCCTGAATATATTCAGGAGAAAACGCATACGCCCTTTTTGGCCAAGGGCATCATATTCGAAGTTGTGTCCCTCTTCCTGTGCTTTAAAGGTGATTCCAACGTACCTCTTGAAATCTGTTTCCTGCTATTCTGCCTCGCTTTCAAGTCCGCCTCGTTGCCTTCCCTCAACAGATTTTTGGACGATAGTTGTCCTTTATTGCTCGGCCACTTTGTGAATTGCTGTGCCCCTGAGCTCCATTTTTCAACTCGTTTTTGGTGAGCTGACCGCAAGTCCAAAATTTTGGTTCAGGAGTTATACTGGTTCCCGGTGGGTGGCTGACACTTTGGTTAATTCTTCTTCCTGCCGGGAAATTACAGTGTAATGTGCCCATCCAAATGCCTAAAAGCTACTCTCTCATTGGTTCTCCCTCTTCCCTTTCATCCTCTGCCAAATTGGAAACCTGTGCGAACCAGGAGGTTAAAGGGGCTGTCTCTCCAAGTTGAGAGGTTGATAGTAAAGCAGATGGAAAGTCAAACCGGAGCACCAGGAGAGGGACTATTCGTGGAGTTTTAGAAAGCTTTCGTATTCACAGTGTGTCCGTTCTCTAGGTTTCCCGTACATGTTATAGCTGTAGTAATATTCCCTTCAACCTGGAGAGTTGGGACCCATGGAATGGGTGCCAGGCATTTGTGCTGTAAAGGTTCTGCATTTGCTCACCCAATCTCACCAATCCTCTCAGTCCCAAGTGTCCAGCCTTATGCCACATCCAGCTGTCATTGTAGATAGGGTCATTCCAGGTTTCATCAGAGACCCTGAAGGAATTGTAAAGAATTTCCCAGTTTTTTTGTTTTGTTTTTGAAATTCCTTTTTATAGTGGGTTTGAGCTGATTCTCGCTGCCATGTTTATGCCAGTCTAGACACACTTGATTCCCTTATGGAGACATATCAATCCATAGGTTTTAAGATTCTTAGTAGTCAGATATATTCCTCTGCGTGAAATATGGGGCTTTGAATCCCTTTCACTGAGGAAGGTGTAGGTCTTGTCTATTCCATAGTTGGTTTTTGGAACGGTACCTGTGCTTATATCAAACTCTGGTTTTATGCATCACCCCACCTCTCCTTCCCCCTTAAGCAGGCATAAGAGTGTTTTCTAAATGTCAGACACTGTTCTCTTTCCTATCTCAGTTCAAGTGTAGCCATGTTTACAGGATCTTCATAAGTGATATCTTATGATAAGTTTCTTTTTCTCTGTGACTTATTTCACTTAGAGTCATCGTACCTGAATCCACCCATTTTGCTGCTACTGGTCTTATGACATTGATTTCATGGCTGAGGGATATTCCATCGTACATAAGAACCACACTTTTTTGAACCATTTTTATATTTCCTGGGATATTTAAGGTGTACCTAAGTTGAGGTCCTTGTAAGCAGTGCAGCCCTAAATTTTGGGGTGGCTCTGTCTTATTGATTTTCAGTTTTCCCAAGGTATATTTCCTAGACTGGAAGTGACCTTGGCTCTGTAGCTCTGTTGTTTACTTGTTTTAGGGAACACAATGTACTCCTCCAGAGAGGCAGTTGGCAATTTACATCCCGCCCATCAGCATAACAAGGCTCCCTGTTCTCCAGGGCCTGTCTTGCCTTTCTGGTTTTTACACATTTTGTGGATGTCCCTTTTGACCGGTGGGAAGTGATACTTCTTTGTAGTGCAGATTTGCATTGCCCGCTTGCTTGCTTGGCCAAAAAGGGCGTATGTGTTTTCTCCTGAATATATTCAGGAGAAAACGCATACGCCCTTTTTGGCCAAGAGCATCATATTCGAAGTTGTGTCCCTCTTCCTGTGCTTTAAAGGCGATTCCAACGTACCTGTTGAAATCTGTTTCCTGCTATTCTGCCTCGCTTTTAAGTCCACCTCGTTGCCATCTCTCAACAGATTTTTGGACGATAGTTGTCCTTTATTACTCGGCCAGTTTGTGAATTGCTGTGCCCCTGAGCTCCATTTTTCAACTCGTTTTTGGTGAGCTGACCGCAAGTCCAAAATTTTGGTTCAGGACCTATACTGGTTCCCGGTGGGTGGCTGAGACTTTGGTTAATTCTTCTTCCTGCCGGGAAATTACAGTGATATGTGTCCGTCCAAATGCCTAACAGCTACTCTCTCATTGGTTCTCCCTCTTCCCTTTCATCCTCTGCCAAATTGGAAACCTGTGCGAACCAGGAGGTTAAAGGGACTGTCTCTCCAAGTTGGGAGGTTGATAGTAAAGCAGATGGAAAGTCAAAGCGGAGCACCAGGAGAGAGACTATTCGTTGAGTTTTAGAAACTTTTCGTATTCACAGTGTGTCCGTTCTCTAGGTTTCCCGTACATGTTATAGCTGTAGTAATATTCCCTTCAACCTGGAGAGTTGGGACCCATGGAATGGGAGCCAGGCATTTGTGCTGTAAAGGTTCTGCATTTGCTCACCCAATCTCACCAATCCTCTCAGTCCCAAGTGTCCAGCCTTATGCCACATCCAGCTGTCATTGTAGATAGGGTCATTCCAGGTTTCATCAGAGACCCTGAAGGAATTGTAAAGAATTTCCCAGTTTTTTGTTTTGTTTTTGAAATTCCTTTTTATAGTGGGTTTGAGCTGATTCTCGCTGCCATGTTTATGCCAGTCTAGACACACTTGATTCCCTTACGGAGACATATCAATCCATAGGTTTTAAGATTCTTACTAGTCAGATATATTCCTCTGCGGGAAATATGGCGTTTTGAGTCCCTTTCACTGAGGAAGGTGTAGGTCTTGTCTATTCCATAGTTGGTTTTTGGAACGGTACCTGTGCTTATATCAAACTCTGGTTTTATGCGTCACCGCACCTCTCCTTCCCCCTTAAGCAGGCATAAGAGTGTTTTCTAAATGTGAGACACTGTTCTCTTTCCTAACTCAGTTCAAGTGTAGCCATGTTTACAGGATCTTCATAAGTGATATCTTATGATAAGTTTCTTTTTCTGTGTAACTTATTTCACTTAGAATCATCGTACCTGAATCCACCCATTTTGCTGCTACTGGTCTTATGACATTGATTTCATGGCTGAGGGATATTCCATCGTACGTAAGTACGACACTTTTTTGAACCATTTTTATATTTCCTGGGATATTTAAGGTGTACCCAAGTTGAGGTCCTTGTAAGCAGTGCAGCCCTAAATTTTGGGGTGGCTCTGTCTTATTGATTTTCAGTTTTCCAAAGGTATATTCCCTAGACTGGAAGTGCCCTTGGCTCTGTAGCTCTGTTGTTTACTTGTTTTAGGGAACACAATGCACTCCTCCAGAGAGGCAGTTGGCAATTTACATCCCGCCCATCAGCATAACAAGGCTCCCTGTTCTCCAGTGCCTGTCTTGCCTTTCTGGTTTTTACACATTTTGTGGATGTCCCTTTTGACCGGTGGGAAGTGATACTTCTTTGTAGTGCAGATTTGCATTGCCCGCTTGCTTGCTTGGCCAAAAAGGGCGTATGCGTTTTCTCCTGAATATATTCAGGAGAAAACGCATACGCCCTTTTTGGCCAAGTGCATCATATTCGAAGTTGTGTCCCTCTTCCTGTGCTTTAAAGGCGATTCCAACGTACCTCTTGAAATCTGTTTCCTGCTATTCTGCCTCGCTTTCAAGTCCGCCTCGTTGCCTTCCCTCAACAGATTTTTGGACGATAGTTGTCCTTTATTACTCGGCCAGTTTGTGAAATGCTGTGCCCCTGAGCTCCATTTTTCAACTCGTTTTTGGTGAGCTCACCGCAAGTCCAAAATTTTGGTTCAGGACCTATACTGGTTCCCGGTGGGTGGCTGAGACTTTGGTTAATTCTTCTTCCTGCCGGGAAATTACAGTGATATGTGTCCGTCCAAATGCCTAACAGCTACTCTCTCATTGGTTCTCCCTCTTCCCTTTCATCCTCTGCCAAATTCGAAACCTGTGCGAACCAGGAGGTTAATGGGGCTGTCTCTCCAAGTTGGGAGGTTGATAGTAAAGCAGATGGAAAGTCAAACCGGAGCACCAGGAGAGGGACTATTCGTTGAGTTTTAGAAACCTTTCGTATTCACAGTGTGTCCGTTCTCTAGGTTTCCCGTACATGTTATAGCTGTAGTAATATTCCCTTCAACCTGGAGAGTTGGGACCCATGGAATGGGAGCCAGGCATTTGTGCTGTAAACATTCTGCATTTGCTCACCCAATCTCACCAATCCTCTCAGTCCCAAGTGTCCAGCCTTATGCCACATCCAGCTGTCATTGTAGATAGGGTCATTCCAGGTTTCATCAGAGACCCTGAAGGAATTGTAAAGAATTTCCCAGGTTTTTGTTTTGTTTTTGAAATTCCTTTTTATAGTGGGTTTGAGCTGATTCTCGCTGCCATGTTTATGCCAGTCTAGACACACTTGATTCCCTTACGGAGACATATCAATCCATAGGTTTTAAGATTCTTACTAGTCAGATATATTCCTCTGCGGGAAATGTGGCGTTTTGAGTCCCTTTCACTGAGGAAGGTGTAGGTCTTGTCTATTCCATAGTTGGTTTTTGGAACGGTACCTGTGCTTATATCAAACTCTGGTTTTATGCGTCACCACACCTCTCCTTCCCCCTTAAGCAGGCATAAGAGTGTTTTCTAAATGTGAGACACTGTTCTCTTTCCTAACTCAGTTCAAGTGTAGCCATGTTTACAGGATCTTCATAAGTGATATCTTATGATAAGTTTCTTTTTCTGTGTAACTTATTTCACTTAGAATCATCGTACCTGAATCCACCCATTTTGCTGCTACTGGTCTTATGACATTGTTTTCATGGCTGAGGGATATTCCATCATACGTAAGTACCACACTTTTTTGAACCATTTTTATATTTCCTGGGATATTTAAGGTGTACCCAAGTTGAGGTCCTTGTAAGCAGTGCAGCCCTAAATTTTGGCGTGGCTCTGTCTTATTGATTTTCAGTTTTCCCAAGGTATATTCCCTAGACTGGAAGTGCCCTTGGCTCTGTAGCTCTGTTGTTTACTTGTTTTAGGGAACACAATATACTCCTCCAGAGAGGCAGTTGGCAATTAACATCCCGCCCATCAGCATAACAAGGCTCCCTGTTCTCCAGTGCCTGTCTTGCCTTTCTGGTTTTTACACATTTTGTGGATGTCCCTTTTGACCGGTGGGAAGTGATACTTCTTTGTAGTGCAGATTTGCATTGCCCGCTTGCTTGCTTGGCCAAAAAGGGCGTATGCGTTTTCTCCTGAATATATTCAGGAGAAAACGCATACGCCCTTTATGGCCAAGTGCATCATATTCGAAGTTGTGTCCCTCTTCCTGTGCTTTAAAGGCGATTCCAACGTACCTCCTGAAATCTGTTTCCTGCTATTCTGCCTCACTTTCAAGTCCGCCTCGTTGCCTTCCCTCAACAGATTTTTGGACGATAGTTGTCCTTTATTACGTGGCCAGTTTGTGAATTGCTGTGCCCCTGAGCTCCATTTTTCAACTCGTTTTTGGTGAGCTGACCGCAAGTCCAAAATTTTGGTTCCGGACCTATGCTGGTTCCCGGTGGGTGGCTGAGACTTTGGTTAATTCTTCTTCCTGCCGGGAAATTACAGTGATATGTGCCCGTCCAAATGCCTAACAGCTACTCTCTTATTGGTTCTCCCTCTTCCCTTTCATCCGCTGCCAAATTGGCAACCTGTGCGAACCAGGAGGTTAAAGGGGCTGTCTCTTCAAGTTGGGAGTTTGATAGTAAAGCAGATGGAAAGTCAAACCGTAGCACCAGGAGAGGGACTATTCGTTGAGTTTTAGAAACCTTTCGTATTCACAGTGTGTCCGTTCTCTAGGTTTCCCGTACATGTTATAACTGTAGTAATATTCCCTTCAACCTGCAGAGTTGGGATCCTTGGAATGGGTGCCATGCATTATTGCTTTAAAGGGTCTGCATTTGCTCACCCAATCTCACCAATCGTCTCAGTCCCAAGTGTCCAGGCTTATGCCACATCCAGCTGTCATTGTAGATAGGGTCATTCCAGGTTTCATCAGAGACCCTGAAGGAATTGTAAAGAATTTCCCTGTTTTTTTGTTTTGTTTTTGAAATTCCTTTTTATAGTGGGTTTGAGCTGATTCTCGCTGCCATGTTTATGCCAGTCTAGACACAATTGATTCCCTTACGGAGACATATCAATACATAGGTTTTAAGATTCTTAGTAGTCAGATATATTCCTCTGCGGGAAATATGGGGCTTTGAATCCCTTTCACTGAGGAAGGTGTAGGTCTTGTCTATTCCATAGATGGTTTTTGGAACGGTACCTGTGCTCATATCAAACTCTGGTTTTATGCATCACCCCACCTCTCCTTCCCCCTTAAGCAGGCATAAGAGTGTTTTCTAAATGTGAGACACTGTTCTCTTTCCTAACTCAGTTCAAGTGTACCCATGTTTACAGGATCTTCATAAGTGATATCTTATGATAAGTTTCTTTTTCTCTGTGGCTTATTTCACTTAGAATCATCGTACCTGAATCCACACATTTTGCTGCTACTGGTCTTATGACATTGATTTGATGGCTGAGGGATATTCCATCGTACGTAAGTACCACAATTTTTTGAACCATTTTTATATTTCCTGGGATATTTAAGGTGTACCCAAGTTGAGGTCCTTGTAAGCAGTGCAGCCCTAAATTTTGGGGTGGCTCTGTCTTATTGATTTTCAGTTTTCCCAAGGTATATTCCCTAGACTGGAAGTGCCCTCGGCTCTGTAGCTCTGTTGTTTACTTGTTTTAGGGAACACAATGCACTCCTCCAGAGAGGCAGTTGGCAATTTACATCCCGCCCATCAGCATAACAAGGCTCCCTGTTCTCCTGGTCCTGTCTTGCCTTTCTGGTTTTTACACATTTTGTGGATGTCCCTTTTGACCGGTGGGAAGTGATACTTCTTTGTAGTGCAGATTTGCATTGCCCGCTTGCTTGCTTGGCCAAAAAGGGCGTATGCGTTTTCTCCTGAATATATTCAGGAGAAAACGCATACGCCCTTTTTGGCCAAGTGCATCATTGTCGAAGTTGTGCCCCTCTTCATGTGCTTTAAAGGTGATTCCAACGTACCTATTGAAATCTGTTTCCTGCTATTCTGCCTCGCTTTCAAGTCCACCTCGTTGCCTTCCCTCAACAGATTTTTGGACGGTAGTTGTCCTTTATTACTCGGCCAGTTTGTGAATTGCTGTGCCCCTGAGCTCCATTTTTCAACTCGTTTTTGGTGAGCTGACCGCAAGTCCAAAATTTTGGTTCAGGACCTATGCTGGTTCCCGGTGGGTGGCTGAGTCTTTGGTTAATTCTTCCTCCTGCCGGGAAGTTAGAGTGATATATGCCCGTTCAAATGCCTAACAGCTACTCTCTCATTGGTTCTCCCTCTTCCCTTTCATCCTCTGCCAAATTGGAAACCTGTGTGAACCAGGAGGTTGAAGGGGCTGTCTCTCCAAGTTGGGAGATTGATAGTAAAGCAGATGGAAAGTCAAACCGGAGCACCAGGAGAGGGACTATTCGTTGAGTTTTAGAAACCTTTCGTATTCACAGTGTGTCCGTTCTCTAGGTTTCTCATACATGTTATAACTGTAGTAATATTCCCTTCAACCTGGAGAGTTGGGACCCATGGAATGGGTGCCATGCATTATTGCTTTAAAGGGTCTGCATTTGCTCACCCAATCTCACCAATCCTCTCAGTCCCAAGTGTCCAGCCTTATGCCACATCCAGCTGTCGTTGTAGATAGGGTCATTCCAGGTTTCATCAGAGACCCTGAAGGAATTGTAAAGAATTTCCCAGTTTTTTTGTTTTGTTTTTGAAACTCATTTTTATAGTGGGTTTGAGCTGATTCTCGCTGCCATGTTTATGCCTGTCTAGACACACTTGATTCCCTTATGGAGACATATCAATCCATAGGTTTTAAGGTTCTTACTAGTCAGATGTATTCCTCTGCAGGAAATATGGGGTTTTGAGTCCCTTTCACTTAGGAAGGTGTAGGTCTTGTCTATTCCATAGTTGGTTTTTGGAACGGTACCTGTGCTTATATCAAACTCTGGTTTTATGCATCACCCCACCTCTCCTTCCCCCTTAAGCAGGAATAAGAGTGTTTTCTAAATGTGAGACACTGTTCTCTTTCCTAACTCAGTTCAAGTGTAGCCATGTTTACAGGATCTTCATAAATGATATCTTATGATAAGTTTCTTTTTCTCTGTGACTTATTTCACTTAGAATCATCGTACCTGAATCCACCCATTTTGCTGCTACTGGTCTTATGACATTGATTTCATGGCTGAGGGATATTCCATCGTACGTAAGTACCACAATTTTTTGAACCATTTTTATATTTCCTGGGATATTTAAGGTGTACACAAGTTGAGGTCCTTGTAAGCAGTGCAGCCCTAAATTTTGGGGTGGCTCTGTCTTATTGATTTTCAGTTTTCCCAAGGTATATTCCCTAGACTGGAAGTGCCCTCGGCTCTGTAGCTCTGTTGTTTACTTGTTTTAGGGAACACAATGCAGTCCACCAGAGAGGCAGTTGGCAATTTACATCCCGCCCATCAGCATAACAAGGCTCCCTATTCTCCAGGGCCTGTCTTGCCTTTCTGGTTTTTACACATTTTGTGGATGTGCTTTTGACCGGTGGGAAGTGATACTTCTTTGTAGTGCAGATCTGCATTGCCCGCTTGCTTGCTTGGCCAAAAAGGGTGTATGCGTTTTCTCCTGAATATATTCAGGAGAAAACGCATACGCCCTTTTTGGCCAAGTGCATCATTGTCGAAGTTGTGCCCCTCTTCCTGTGCTTTAAAGGTGAATCCAACGTACCTCTTGAAATCTATTTCCTGCTCTTCTGCGTCGCTTTCAAGTCCGCCTCGTTGCCTTCCATCAACAGATTTTTGGACGATAGTTGTCCTTTATTACTCGGCCAGTTTGAGAATTGCTGTGCCCCTGAGCTCCATTTTTCAACTCGTTTTTGGTGAGCTGACCGCAAGTCCAAAATTTTGGTTCAGGACCTATACTGGTTCCCGGTGGGTGGCTGAGACTTTGGTTAATTCTTCTTCCTGCCGGGAAATAACAGTGATATGTGCCCGTCCAAATGCCTAACAGCTACTCTCTTTGGTTCTCCCTCTTCCTTTTCATCCTCTGCCAAATTGGCAACCTGTGCGAACCAGGAGGTTAAAGGGGCTGTCTCTTCAAGTTGGGAGGTTGATAGTAAAGCAGATTGAAAGTCAAACTGGAGCACCAGGAGAGGGACTATTCGTTGAGTTTTAGAAACCTTTCGTATTCACAGTGTGTCCGTTCTCTAGGTTTCCCGTACATGTTATAGCTGTAGTAATATTCCCATCAACCTGGAGAGTTGGGACCCATGGAATGGGTGCCATGCATTATTGCTTTAAAGGGTCTGCATTTGCTCACCCAATCTTACCAATCCTCTCAGTCCCAAGTGTCCAGCCTTATGCCACATCCAGCTGTCGTTGTAGATAGGGTCATTCCATGTTTCATCAGAGACCCTGAAGGAATTGTAAAGAATTTCCCAGATTTTTGTTTTGTTTTTGAAATTCCTTTTTATAGTGGGTTTGAGCTGATTCTCACTGCCATGTTTATACCAGTCTAGACACACTTGATTCCCTTACGGAGACATGTCAATCCATAGCTTTTAAGATTCTTACTAGTCAGATATATTCCTCTGCGGGAAATATGGGGCTTTGAGTCCCTTTCACTGAGGAAGGTGTAGGTCTTGTCTATTCCATAGTTGGTTTTTGGAACGGTACCTGTGCTTATATCAAACTCTGGTTTTATGCATCACCCCACCTCTCCTTCCCCCTTAAGCAGGCATAAGAGTGTTTTCTAAATGTGAGACACTGTTCTCTTTCCTAACTCAGTTCAAGTGTAGCCATGTTTACAGGATCTTCATAAGTGATATCTTATGATAAGTTTCTTTTTCTCTGTGACTTATTTCACATAGAAGCATCGTACATTAATCCACCCATTTTGCTGCTACTGGTCTTATGACATTGATTTCATGGCTGAGAGATATTCCATCGAACATAAGTACCACAATTTTTTGAACCATTTTTATATTTCCTGGGATATTTAAGGTGTACCCAAGTTGAGGTCCTTGTAAGCAGTGCAGCACTAAATTTTGGGGTGGCTCTGTCTTATTGATTTTCAGTTTTCCCAAGGTATATTCCCTAGACTGGAAGTACCCTCGGCTCTGTACCTCTGTTGTTTACTTGTTTTAGGGAACACAATGCACTCCTCCAGAGAGGCAGTTGGAAATTTACATCCCGCCCATCAGCATAACAAGGCTCCCTATTCTCCAGGGCCTGTCTTGACTTTCTGGTATTTACACATTTTTTGGATGTCCCTTTTGACCGGTGGGAAGTGATACTTCTTTGTAGTGCAGATTTGCATTGCCCGCTTGCTTGCTTCGCCAAAAGGGGCGTATGCGTTTTCTCCTGAATATATTCAGGAGAAAATGCATACGGACTTTTTGGCCAAGTGCATCATTGTCGAAGTTGTGCCCCTCTTCCTGTGCTTTAAAGGTGATTCCAACGTACCTCTTGAAATCTGTTTCCTGCTATTCTGCCTCGCTTTCAAGTCCGCCTCTTTGGCTTCCCTCAACAGATTTTTTTTACGATAGTTGTCCTTTATTACTCGGCCAGTTTGTGAATTGCTGTGCCCCTGAGCTCCATTTTTCAACTCGTTTTTGGTGAGCTGACCGCAAGTCCAAAATTTTGGTTCAGGACCTATACTGGTTCCCGGTGCGTGGCTGAGACTTTGGTTAATTCTTCTTCCTGACGGGAAATTACAGTGATATGGGCCCGTCCAAATGCCTAACAGCTACTCTCTCATTGGTTCTCCGTCTTCCCTTTCATCCGCTGCCAAATTGGCAACCTGTGAGAACCAGGAGGTTAAAGGGGCTGTCTCTTCAGGTTGGGAGGTTGATAGTAAAGCAGATGGAAAGTCAAACCGGAGCACCAGGAGAGGGACTATTCGTTGAGTTTTAGAAACCTTTCGTATTCACAGTGTGTCCGTTCTCTAGGTTTCCCGTACATGTTATAACTGTAGTAATATTCCCTTCAACCTGGAGAGTTGGGACCCATGGAATGGGTGCCATTCATTATTGCTTTAAAGGGTCTGCATTTGCTCACCCAATCTCACCAATCCTCTCAGTCCCAAGTGTCCAGCCTTATGCCACATCCAGGTGTCGTTGTAGATAGGGTCATTCCAGGTTTCATCAGAGACCCTGAAGGAATTGTAAAGAATTTCCCAGTTTTTGTGTTTTGTTTTTGAAATTCCTTTTTATAGTGGGTTTGAGCTGATTCTCGCTGCCATGTTTATGCCAGTCTAGACACACTTGATTCCCTTACGGAGACATATCAATACATAGGTTTTAATATTCTTACTAGTCAGATATATTCCTCTGCGGGAAATATGGGGTTTTGAGTCCCTTTCACTGAGGAAGGTGTAGGTCTTGTCTATTCCATAGTTGGTTTTTGGAACGGTACCTGTGCTTATATCAAACTCTGGTTTTATGCATCACCCCACCTCTCCTTCCCCCTTAAGCAGGCATAAGAGTGTTTTCTAAATGTGAGACACTGTTCACTTTCCTAACTCAGTTCAAGTGTAGCCATGTTTACAGGATCTTCATAAGTGATATCTTATGATAAGTTTCTTTTTCTCTGTGACTTATTTCACTTAGAATCATCGTACCTGAATCCACCCATTTTGCTGCTACTGGTCTTATGACATTGATTTCATTGCTGAGGGATATTTCATCGTACGTAAGTACCACAATTTTTTGGACCATTTTTATATTTCCTGGGATATTTAAGGTGTACCCAAGTTGAGGTCCTTGTAAGCAGTGCAGCCCTAAATTTTCGTGTGGCTCTGTCTTATTGATTTTCAGTTTTCCCAAGGTATATTCCGTAGACTGGAAGTGCCCTTGGCTCTGTAGCTCTGTTGTTTACTTGTTTTAGTGAACACAATGTACTCCTCCGGAGAGGCAGTTGGCAATTTACATCCCGCCCATCAGCATAACAAGGCTCCCTGTTCTCCAGGTCCTGTCTTGCCTTTCTGGTTTTTACACATTTTGTGGATGTCCCTTTTGACTGGTGGGAAGTGATACTTCTTTGTAGTGCAGATTTGCATTGCCCGCTTGCTTGCTTGGCCAAAAAGGGCGTATGCGTTTTCTCCTGAATATATTCAGGAGAAAACGCATACGCCCTTTTTGTCCAAGTGCATCATTGTCGAAGTTGTGCCCCTCTTCCTGTGCTTTAAAGGCGATTCCAACGTACCTCTTGAAATCTGTTTCCTGCTATTCTGCCTCGCTTTCAAGTCTGCCTCGTAGCCTTCCCTCAACAGATTTTTGGACGATAGTTGTCCTTTATTACTCGGCCAGTTTGTGAATTGCTGTGCCCCTGAGCTCCATTTTTCAACTCGTTTTTGGTGAGCTGACCGCAAGTCCAAAATTTTGGTTCAGGGCCTATACTGGTTCCCGGTGGGTGGCTGAGACTTTGGTTAATTCTTCTTCCTGCCGGGAAATTACAGTGATATGTGCCCGTCCAAATGCCTAACAGCTACTCTCTCATTGGTTCTCCCTCTTCCCTTTCATCCTCTGCCAAATTGGAAACCTGTGCGAACCAGGAGGTTAAAGGGGCTGTCTCTCCAATTTGGGAGGTTGATAGTAAAGCAGATGCAAAGTCAAACCGGAGCACCAGGAGAGGGACTACTCGTTGAGTTTTAGAAACCTTTCGAATTCACAGTGTGTCCGTTCTCTACGTTTCCCGTACATGTTATAACTGTAGTAATGTTCCCTTCAACCTGGAGAGTTGGGACCCATGGAATGGGTGCCAGTTATTTGTGCTTTAAAGGGTTTGCATTTGCTCACCGAATCTCACCAATCCTCTCAGTCCCAAGTGTCCCTCCTTATGCCGCATCCAGCTGTCATTGTAGATAGGGTCATTCCAGGTTTCATCAGAGACCCTGAAGGAATTGTAAAGAATTTCCCAGTTTTTTTGTTTTGTTTTTGAAATTCCTTTTTATAGTGGGTTTGAGCTGATTCTCGCTGCCATGTTTATGCCAGTCTAGACACACTTGATTCCCTTACGGAGACATATCAATACATAGGTTTTAAGATTCTTACTAGTCAGATATATTCCTCTGCGGGAAATATGGGGTTTTGAGTCCCTTTAAATGAGGAAGGTGTAGGTCTTGTCTATTCCATAGTTGGTTTTTGGAACGGTACCTGTGCTTATATCAAACTCTGGTTTTATGCATCACCCCACCTCTCCTTCCACCTTAAGCAGGCATAAGAGTGTTTTCTAAATGTGAGACACTGTTCTGTTTCCTAACTCAGTTCAAGTGTAGCCATGTTTACACGATCTTCATAAGTGATATCTTATGATAAGTTTCTTTTTCTGTGTGACTTATTTCACTTAGAATCATCGTACCTGAATCCACCCATTTTGCTGCTACTGGTCTTATGACATTGATTTCATGGCTGAGGGATATTCCATCGCACGTAAGTACCACAATTTTTTGAAGCATTTTTATATTTCCTGGGATATTTAAAGTGGACCCAAGTTGAGGTCCTTGTAAGCAGTGCAGCCCTAAATTTTGGGGTGGCTCTGTATTATTGATTTTCAGTTTTCCCAAGGTATATTCCCTAGACTTCAAGTGCCCTTGGCTCTGTAGCTCTGTTCTTTACTTGTTTTAGGGAACACAATGTACTCCTCCAGAGAGGCAGTTGGCAATTTACATCCCCTCCATCAGCATAACAAGGCTCCCTATTCTCCAGGGACTGTCTTGCCTTTCTAGTTTTTACACATTTTGTGGATGTCCCTTTTGACCGGTGGGAAGTGATACTTCTTTGTAGTGCAGATTTGCATTGCCCGTTTGCTTGCTTGGCCAAAAAGGGCGTATGCGTTTTCTCCTGAATATATTCAGGAGAAAACGCATACGCCCTTTTTGGCCAAGTGCATCATTGTCGAAGTTGTGCCCCTCTTCCTGTGCTTTAAAGGCGATTCCAACGTACCTCTTGAAATCTGTTTCCTGCTATTCTGCCTCGCTTTCAAGTCCGCCTCGTTGCCTTCCCTCAACAGATTTTTGGACGATAGTTGTCCTTTATTACTCGGCCAGTTTGTGAATTGCTGTGCCCCTGAGCTCCATTATTCAACTCGTTTTTGGTGAGCTGACCGCAAGTCCAAAATTTTGGTTCAGGACCTATACTGTTTCCCGGTGGGTGGCTGAGACTTTGGTTAATTCTTCTTCCTGCCGGGAAATTACAGTGATATGTGCCCGTCCAAATGCCTAACAGCTACTCTCTCATTGGTTCTCCCTCTTCCCTTTCATCCTCTGCCAAATTGGAAACCTGTGCGAACCAGGAGGTTAAAGGGGCTGTCCCTCCAATTTGGGAGGTTGATAGTAAAGCAGATGGAAAGTCAAACCGGAGCACCAGGAGAGGGACTATTCGTTGAGTTTTAGAAACGTTTCGTATTCACAGTGTGTCCGTTCTCTAGGTTTCTCGTACATGTTATAACTGTAGTAATATTCCCTTCAACCTGGAGAGTTGGGACCCATGGAATGGGTGCCATTCATTATTGCTTTAAAGGGTCTGCATTTGCTCACCCAATCTCACCAATCCTCTCAGTCCCAAGTGTCCAGCCTTATGCCACATCCAGCTGTCGTTGTAGATAGGGTCATTCCAGGTTTCATCAGAGACCCTGAAGGAATTGTAAAGAATTTCCCAGTTTTTTTGTTTTGTTTTTGAAATTCCTTTTTATAGTGGGTTTGAGCTGATTCTCGCTGCCATGTTTATGCCAGTCTAGACACACTTGATTCCCTTACGGAGACATGTGAATCCATAGCTTTTAAGATTCTTACTAGTCAGATATATTCCTCTGCGGGAAATATGGTGTTTTGAGTCCCTTTCACTGAGGAAGGTGTAGGTCTTGTCTATTCCATAGTTGGTTTTTGGAACGGTACCTGTGCTTATATCAAACTCTGGTTTTATGCATCACCCCACCTCTCCTTCCCCCTTAAGCAGGCATAAGAGTGTTTTCTAAATGTGAGACACTGTTCTCTTTCCTAACTCAGTTCAAGTGTAGCCATGTTTACAGGATCTTCATAAGTGATATCTTATGATAAGTTTCTTTTTCTCTGTGACTTATTTCACATAGAATCATCGTACCTTAATCCACCCATTTTGCTGCTACTGGTCTTATGACATTGATTTCATGGCTGAGAGATATTCCATCATACGTAAGTACCACAATTTTTTGAACCATTTTTATATTTCCTGGGATATTTAATGTGTACCCAAGTTGAGGTCCTTGTAAGCAGTGCAGCACTAAATATTGGGGTGGCTCTGTCTTATCGATTTTCAGTTTTCCCAAGGTATATTCCCTACACTGGAAGTGCCCTTGGCTCTGTACCTCTGTTGTTTACTTGTTTTAGCGAACACAATGCACTCCTCCAGAGAGGCAGTTGGCAATTTACATCCCGCCCATCAGCATAACAAGGCTCCCTATTCTCCAGGGCCTGTCTTGCCTTTCTGGTATTTACACATTTTGTGGATGTCCCTTTTGACTGGTGGGAAGTGATACTTCTTTGTAGTGCAGATTTGCATTGCCCGCTTGCTTGCTTCGCCAAAAGGGGCGTATGCGTTTCCTCCTGAATATATTCAGGAGAAAACGCATACGCCCTTTTTGGCCAAGTGCATCATTGTCGAAGTTGGGCCCCTCTTCCTGTGCCTTAAAGGTAATTCCAACCTACCTCTTGAAATCTGCTTCCTGCTATTCTGCCTCGCTTTCAAGTCCGCCTCGTTGCCTTCCCTCAACAGATTTTTGGACGATAGTTGTCCTTTATTACTTAGCCAGTTTGTGAATTGCTGTGCCCCTGAGCTCCATTATTCAACTCGTTTTTGGTGAGCTACCGCAAGGCCAAAATTTTGCTTCAGGACCTATGCTGGTTCCAGGTGGGTGTCTGAGACTTTGGTTAATTCTCCTTCCTGCCGGGAATTTAGAGTGATATGTGCCCGTCCAAATGCCTAACAGCTACTCTCTCATTGGTTCTCCCTCTTCCCTTTCATCCGCTGGCAAATTGGCAACCTGTGCGAACCAGGAGGTTAAAGGGGCTGTCTCTTCAAGTTGGGAGGTTGATAGTAAAGCAGATTGAAAGACAAACCGGAGCACCAGGAGAGGGACTATTCGTTGAGTTTTAGAAACCTTTCGTATTCACAGTGTGTCCGTTCTCTAGGTTTCCCGTACATGTTATAACTGTAGTAATAATCCCTTCAACCTGGAGAGTTGGGACCCATGGAATGGGTGCCATGCATTATTGCTTTAAAGGGTCTGCATTTGCTCACCCAATCTCACCAATCCTCTCAGTCCCAAGTGTCCAGCCTTATGCCATATCCAGCTGTCATTGTAGATAGGGTCATTACAGGTTTCATCAGAGACCCTGAAGGAATTGTAAAGAATTTCCCAGTTTTTTTGTTTTGTTTTTGAAATTCCTTTTGATAGTGGGTTTGAGCTGATTCTCGCTGCCATGTTTATGCCAGTCTAGACACACTTGATTCCCTTACGGAGACATATCAATCCATAGGTTTTAAGATTCTTACTAGTCAGATATATTCCTCTGCGGGAAATATGGGGTTTTGAGTCCCTTTCACTGAGGAAGGTGTAGGTCTTGTCTATTCCATAGTTGGTTTTTGGAACGGTACCTGTGCTTATATCAAACTCTGGTTTTATGCATCACCCCACCTCTCCTTCCCCCTTAAGGAGGCATAAGAGTGTTTTCTAAATGTGAGACACTGTTCTCTTTCCTAACTCAGTTCAAGTTTAGCCATGTTTACAGGATCTTCATAAGTGATATCTTATGATAAGTTTCTTTTTCTGTGTGACTTATTTCACTTAGAATCATCGTACCTGAATCCACCCATTTTGCTGCTACTGGTCTTATGACATTGATTTCATTGCTGAGGGATATTCCATCGTACGTAAGTACCACAATTTTTTGAAGCATTTTTATATTTCCTGGGATATTTCAGGTGAACCCAAGTTGAGGTCCTTGTAAGCAGTGCATCCCTAAATTTGGGGGTGGCTCTCTCTTATTGATTTTCAGTTTTCCCAAGGTATATTCCCTAGACTGGAAGTGCCCTCGGCTCTGTAGCTCTGTTGTTTACTTGTTTTAGGGAACACAATGCACTCCTCCAGAGAGGCAGTTGGCAATTTACATCCCGCCCGTCAGCATAAAAAGGCTCCCTATTCTCCAGGGCCGGTCTTGCCTTTCTGGTTTTTACACATTTTGTGGATGTCCCTTTTGACCGGTGGGAAGTGATACTTCTTTGTAGTGCAGATTTGCATTGCCCGCTTGCTTGCTTGGCCAAAAAGGGCGTATGCGTTTTCTCCTGAATATATTCAGGAGAAAACGCATACGCCCTTTTTGGCCAAGTGCATCACTGTCGAAGTTGTGCCCCTCTTCCTGTGCTTTAAAGGCGATTCCAACGTACGTCTTGAAATCTGTTTCCTGCTATTCTGCCTCGCTTTCAAGTCCGACTCGTTGCCTTCCCTCATCAGATTTTTGGACGATAGTTGACCTTTATTACTCGGCCAGTTTGTGAACTGCTGTGCCCCTGAGCTCCATTTTTCAACTCGTTTTTGGTGAGCTGACTGCAAGTCCAAAATTTTGGTTCAGGACCTATACTGGTTCCCGGTGGGTTGCTGAGACTTTGGTTAATACTTCTTCCTGCCGGGAAGTTAGAGTGATATGTGCCCGTCCAAATGCCTAACAGCTACTCTCTCATTGGTTCTCCCTCTTCCCTTTCATCCTCTGCCAAATTGGCAACCTGTGCGAACCAGGAGGTTAAAGGGGTGTCTCTGCAAGTTGGGAGATTGATAGTAAAGCAGATGGAAAATCAAACCGGAGCACCAGGAGAGGAACTATTCGTTGAGTTTTAGAAACCTTTCGTATTCACAGTGTGTCCATTCTCTAGGTTTCCCGTACATGTTATAACTGTAGTAATATTCCCTTCAACCTGGAGAGTTGGGACCTATGGAATGGGTGCCATGCATTATTGCTTTAAAGGGTCTGCATTTGCTCACCCAATCTCACCAATCCTCTCAGTCCCAAGTGTCCAGACTTATGCCACATCCAGCTGTCATTGTAGATAGGGTCATTCCAGGTTTCATCAGAGACCCTGAAGGAATTGTAAAGAATTTCCGAGTTTTTTTGTTTTGTTTTTGAAATTCCTTTTTATAGTGGGATTGAGCTGATTCTCGCTGCCATGTTTATGCCAGTCTAGACACACTTGATTCCCTTACGGAGACATATCAATCCATAGGTTTTAAGAGTCTTACTAGTCAGATATATTGCTCTGCGGGAAATATGGGGTTTTGAGTCCCTTTCACTGAGGAAGGTGTAGGTCTTGTCTATTCCATAGTTGGTTTTTGGAACGGTACCTGTGCTTATATCAAACTCTGGTTTTATGCATCACCCCACCTCTCCTTCCCCCTTAAGCAGGCATAAGAGTGTTTTCTAAATGTGAGACACTGTTCTCTTTCCTAACTCAGTTCAAGTGTAGCCATGTTTACAGGATCTTCATAAGTGATATCTTATGATAAGTTTCTTTTTCTGCGTGACTTATTTCACTTAGAATCATCGTACCTGAATCCACCCATTTTGCTGCTACTGGTCTTATGACATTGATTTCATGGCTGAGGGATATTCCATCATACGTAAGTACCACAATTTTTTGAACCGGTTTTATATTTCCTTGGATATTTAAGGTGTACCCAAGTTGAGGTCCTTGTAAGCAGTGCAGCCCTAAATTTTGGGGTGGCTCTGTCTTATTGATTTTCAGTTTTCCCAAGGTATATTCCGTAGACTGGAAGTGCCCTTGGCTCTGTAGCTCTGTTCTTTACTTGTTTTAGGGAACACAATGCACTCTTCCAGAGAGGCAGTTGACAATTTACATCCCGCCCATCAGCATAACAAGGCTCCCTGTTCTCCAGGGCCTGTCTTGCCTTTCTGGTTTTTACACATTTTGTGGATGTCCCTTTTGACCGGTGGGAAGTGACTTCTTTGTAGTGCAGATTTGCATTGCCCGCTTGCTTGCTTGGCCAAAAAGGGCATATGCGTTTTCTCCTGAATATATTCAGGAGAAAACGCATATGCCCTTTTTGGCCAAGTGCATCACTGTCGAAGTTGTGCCCCTCTTCCTGTGCTTTAAAGGCGATTCCAACGTACCTCTTGAAATCTGTTTCCTGCTATTCTGCCTCGCTTTCAAGTCCGCCTCGTTGCCTTCCCTCAACAGATTTTTGGACGATAGTTGTCCTTTATTACTCGGCCAGTTTGTGAATTGCTGTGACCCTGAGCTCCATTTTTCAACTCGTTTTTGGTGAGCTGACCGCAAGTCCAAAATTTTGGTTCAAGACCTATACTGGTTCCCGGTGGGTGGCTGAGACTTTGGTTAATTCTTCTTCCTGCCGGGAAATTACAGTGATATGTGCCCGTCCAAATGCCTAACAGGTACTCTCTCATTGGTTCTCCCTCTTCCCTTTCATCCTCTGCCAAATTGGCAACCTGTGCGAACCAGGAGGTTAAAGGGGCTGTCTCCCCAAGTTGGGAGGTATATAGTAAAGCAGATGTAAAGTCAAACCAGAGCACCAGGAGAGGGACTATTCGTTGAGTTTTAGAAACCTTTCGTATTCACAGTGTGTCCATTCTCTAGGTTTCCCGTACATGTTATAGCTGTAGTAATATTCCCTTCAACCTGGAGAGTTGGGACCCATGGAATGGGTGCCAGGCATTTGTGCTTTAAAGGGTCTGCATTTGCTCACCCAATCTCACCAATCCTCTCAGTCCCAAGTTTTCAGCCGTATGCCACATCCAGCTGTCATTGTAGATAGGGTCATTCCAGGTTTCATCAGAGACCCTGAAGGAATTGTAAAGAATTTCCAAGTTTTTTTGTTTTGTTTTTGAAATTCCATTTTATAGTGGGTTTGAGCTGATTCTCGCTGCCATGTTTATGCCAGTCTAGACACACTTGATTCCCTTACGGAGACATATCAATCCATAGGTTTTAAGATTCTAACTAGTCAGATATATTCCTCTGCGGGAAATATGGGGTTTTGAGTCCCTTTCACTGAGGAAGGTGTAGGTCTTGTCTATTCCATAGTTGGTTTTCGCACGGTACTTGAGCTTATATGAAACTCTGGTTTTATGCATCACGCCACCTCTCCTTCCCCCTTAAGCAGGCATAAGAGTGTTTTCTAAATGTGAGACAATGCTCTCTTTCCTAACTCAGTTCAAGTGTAGCCATGTTTACAGGATCTTCTTAAGTGATATCTTATGATAAGTTTCTTTTTCTGTGTGACTTATTTCACTCAGAATCATCGTACCTGAATCCACCTAATTTGCTGCTACTGGTCTTATGACATTGATTTCATGGCTGAGGGATAATCCATCGTTCGTAAGTACCACAATTTTTTGAACCAGTTTTATATTTCCTTGGATATTTAAGGTGTACCCAAGTTGAGGTCCTTGTAAGCAGTGCAGCCCTAAATTTTGGGGTGGCTCTGTCTTATTGATTTTCAGTTTTCCCAAGGTATATTCCCTAGACTGGAAGTGCCCTCGGCTCTGTAGCTCTGTTCTTTACTTGTTTTAGGGAACACAATGCACTCCTCCAGAGAGGCAGTTGGCAATTTACATCCCGCCCATCAGCATAACAAGGCTCCCTGTTCTCCAGGGCCTGTCTTGCCTTTCTGGTTTTTACACATTTTGTGGATGTCCCTTTTGACCGGTGGGAAGTGATACTTCTTTGTAGTGCAGATTTGCATTGCCCGCTTGCTTGCTTGGCCAAAAAGGGCGTATGCGTTTTCTCCTGAATATATTCAGGAGAAAACGCATACGCCCTTTTTGGCCAAGTGCATCACTGTCGAAGTTGTGCCCCTCTTCCTGTGCTTTAAAGGCGATTCCAACGTACCTATTGAAATCTGTTTCCTGCTATTCTGCCTCGCTTTCAAGTCCACCTCGTTGCCTTCCCTCAACAGATTTTTAGACGATAGTTGTCCTTTATTACTCGGCCAGTTTGTGAATTGCTGTGCCCCTGAGCTCCATTTTTCAACTCGTTTTTGGTGAGCTGACCGCAAGTCCAAAATTTTGGTTCAAGACCTATACTGGTTCCCGGTGGGTGGCTGAGACTTTGGTTATTTCTTCTTCCTGCCGGGAAATTACAGTGATATGTGCCCGTCTAAATGCCTAACAGCTACTCTCTCATTGGTTCTCCCTCTTCCCTTTCATCCACTGGCAAATTGGCAACCTGTGCGAACTAGGAGGTTAAAGGGGCTGTCTCTTCAAGTTGGGAGGTTGATAGTAAAGCAGATTGAAAGACAAACCGGAGCACCAGGAGAGGGACTATTCGTTGAGTTTTAGAAACCTTTCGTATTCACAGTGTGTCCGTTCTCTAGGTTTCCCGTACATGTTATAACTGTAGTAATAATCCCTTCAACCTGGAGAGTTGGGACCCATGGAATGGGTGCCATGCATTATTGCTTTAAAGGGTCTGCATTTGCTCACCCAATCTCACCAATCCTCTCAGTCCCAAGTGTCCAACCTTATGCCATATCCAGCTGTCGTTGTAGATAGGGTCATTACAGGTTTCATCAGAGACCCTGAAGGAATTGTAAAGAATTTCCCAGTTTTTTTGTTTTGTTTTTGAAATTCCTTTTGATAGTGGGTTTGAGCTGATTCTCGCTGCCATGTTTATGCCAGTCTAGACACACTTGATTCCCTTACGGAGACATATCAATCCATAGGTTTTAAGATTCTTACTAGTCAGATATATTCCTCTGCGGGAAATATGGGGTTTTGAGTCCCTTTCACTGAGGAAGGTGTAGGTCTTGTCTATTCCATAGTTGGTTTTTGGAACGGTACCTGTGCTTATATCAAACTCTGGTTTTATGCATCACCCCACCTCTCCTTCCCCCTTAAGCAGTCATAAGAGTGTTTTCTAAATGTGAGACACTCTTCTCTTTCCTAACTCAGTTCAAGTGTAGCCATGTTTACAGGATCTTCATAAGTGATATCTTATGATAAGTTTCTTTTTCTGTGTGACTTATTTCACTTAGAATCATCGTACCTGAATCCACCCATTTTGCTGCTACTGGTCTTATGACATTGATTTCATTGCTGAGGGATATTCCATCGTACGTAAGTACCACAATTTTTTGAAGCATTTTTATATTTCCTGGGATATTTCAGGTGAACCCAAGTTGAGGTCCTTGTAAGCAGTGCATCCCTAAATATTGGCGTGGCTCTCTCTTATTGATTTTCAGTTTTCCCAAGGTATATTCCCTAGAGTGGAAGTGCCCTCGGCTCTGTAGCTCTGTTGTTTACTTGTTTTAGGGAACACAATGCACTCCTCCAGAGAGGCAGTTGGCAATTTACATCCCGCCCATCAGCATAACAAGGCTCCCTATTCTCCAGGGCCGGTCTTGCCTTTCTGGTTTTTACACATTTTGTGGATGTCCCTTTTGACCGGTGGGAAGTGATACTTCTTTGTAGTGCAGATTTGCATTGCCCGCTTGCTTGCTTGGCCAAAAAGGGCGTATGCGTTTTCTCCTGAATATATTCAGGAGAAAACGCATACGCCCTTTTTGGCCAAGTGCATCATTGTCGAAGTTGTGCCCCTCTTCCTGTGCTTTAAAGGCGATTCCAACGTACCTCTTGAAATCTGTTTCCTGCTCTTCTGCCTCGCTTTCAAGTCTGCCTCGTTGCCTTCCCTCAACAGATTTTTGGACGATAGTTGTCCTTTATTACTCGGTCAGTTTGTGAATTGCTGTGCCCTGAGCTCCATTTTTCAACTCGTTTTTGGTGAGCTGACCGCAAGTCCAAAATTTTGGTTCAGGACCTATACTGGTTCCCGGTGGGTGGCTGAGACTTTGGTTAATTCTTCTTCCTGCCGGGAAATTACAGTGATATGTGCCCGTCCAAATGCCTAACAGCTACTCTCTCATTGGTTCTCCCTCTTCCCTTTCATCCTCTGCCAAATTGGCAACTTGTGCGAACCAGGAGGTTAAAGGGGCTGTCTCTTCAAGTTGGGAGGTTGATAGTAAAGCAGATTGAAAGTCAAACCGGAGCACCAGGAGAGGGACTATTCGTTGAGTTTTAGAAACCTTTCGTATTCACAGTGTGTCCGTTCTCTAGGTTTCCCGTACATGTTATAACTGTAGTAATAATCCCTTCAACCTGGAGAGTTGGGACCCATGGATTGGGTGCCATGCATTATTGTTTTAAAGGGTCTGCATTTGCTCACCCAATCTCACCAATCCTCTCAGTCCCAAGTGTCCAGCCTTATGCCATATCCAGCTGTCGTTGTAGATAGGGTCATTACAGGTTTCATCAGAGACCCTGAAGGAATTGTAAAGAATTTCCCAGTTTTTTTGTTTTGCTTTTGAAATTCCTTTTTATAGTGGGTTTGAGCTGATTCTCGCTGCCATGTTTCTGCCAGTCTAGACACACTTGATTCTCTTACGGAGACATATCAATACATAGCTTTTAAGATTCTTACCTGTCAGATATATTCCTCTGCAGGAAATATGGGGTTTTGAGTCCCTTTCACTGAGGAAGGTGTAGGTCTTGTCTATTCCATAGTTGGTTTTTGGAACGGTACCTGTGCTTATATCAAAGTCTGGTTTTATGCATCACCCCACCTCTCCTTCCCCCTTAAGCAGGCATAAGAGTGTTTTCTAAATGTGAGACACTCTTCTCTTTCGTAACTCAGTCAAGTGTAGCCATGTTTACAGGATCTTCATAAGTGATATCTTATGATAAGTTTCTTTTTCTGTGTGACTTATTTCACTTAGAATCATCGTACCTGAATCCACCCATTTTGCTGCTACTGGTCTTATGACATTGATTTCATTGCTGAGGGATATTCTATCGTACGTAAGTACCACAATTTTTTGAACCATTTTTATATTTCCTGGGATATTTAAGGTGTAACCAAGTTGAGGTCCTTGTAAGCAGTGCAGCCCTAAATTTTGGGGTGGCTCTGTCTTATTGATTTTCAGTTTTCCCAAGGCATATTCCCTAGACTGGAAGTGCCCTCGGCTCTGTAGCCCTGTTGTTTACTTGTTTTAGGGAACACAATGCACTCCTCCAGAGAGGCAGTTAGCAATTTACATCCCGCCCATCGGCATAACAAGGCTCACTGTTCTGCAGGAACTGTCTTGCCTTTCTTGTTTTTACACATTTTGTGGATGTCCCTTTTGACCGGTGGGAAGTGATACTTCTTTGTAGTGCAGATTTGCATTGGCTGTTTGCTTGCTTGGCCAAAAAGGGCGTATGCGTTTTCTCCTGAATATATTCAGGAGAAAACGCATACGCCCTTTTTGGCCAAGTGCATCATTGTCGAAGTTGTGCCTCTCTTCCTGTGCTTTAAAGGCGATTCCAACGTACCTCTTGAAATCTGTTTCCTGCTATTCTGCCTCGCTTTCAAGTCCGCCTCGTTGCCTTCCCTCAACAGATTTTTGGACGATAGTTGTCCTTTATTGCTCGGCCAGTTTGTGAATTGCTGTGCCCCTGAGCTCCATTTTTCAACTCGTTTTTGGTGAGCTGACCGCAAGTCCAAAATTTTGGTTCAGGACCTATACTGGTTCGCGGTGGGTGGCTGAGACTTTGGTTAATTCTTCTTCCTGCCAGGAAATTACAGTGATATGTGCCCATACAAATGCCTAACAGCTACTCTCTCATTGGTTCTCCCTCTTCCCTTTCATCCTCTGCCAAATTGGCAACCTGTGCGATCCAGGAGGTTAAAGGGGCTGTCTCTCCAAGATGGGAGGTTGATAGTAAAGCAGATGGAAAGTCAAACCGGAGCACCAGGAAAGGGACTATTCGTCGAGTTTTAGAAACCTTTCGTATTCACAGTGTGTCCGTTCTCTAGGTTTCCCGTACATGTTATAGCTGTAGTAATATTCCCTTCAACCTGGAGAGTTGGGATCCATGGAATGGTTGCCAGGCATTTGTGCTTTAAAGGGTCTGCATTTGCTCACCCAATTTCACCAGTCGTCTCAGTCCCAAGTGTCCAGCCTTATGCCACATCCAGCTGTCGTTGTAGATAGGGTCATTCCAGGTTTCATCAGAGACCCTGAAGGAATTGTAAAGAATTTCCCAGTTTTTTTGTTTTGTTTTTGAAATTCCTTTTGATAGTGGGTTTGAGCTGATTCTCGCTGCCATGTTTATGACAGTTTAGACACACTTGATTCCCTTACGGAGACATATCAATCCATAGGTTTTAAGATTCTTACTAGTCAGATATATTCCTCTGCGGGAAATATGGGGTTTTGAGTCCCTTTCACTGAGGAAGGTGTACGTCTTGTCTATTCCATAGTTGGTTTTTGGAACGGTACCTCTGCTTATATCAAACTCTGGTTTTATGCATCACCCCACCTCTCCTTCCCCCTGAAACAGGCATAAGAGTGTTTTCTAAATGTGAGACACTGTTCTCTTTCCTAACTCAGTTCAAGTGTAGCCATGTTTACAGGATCTTCATAAGTGATATCTTATGATAAGTTTCTTTTTTGTGTGACTTATTTCACTTAGAATCATCGTACCTGAATCCACCCATTTTGATGCTACTGGTCTTATGACATTGATTTCATGGCTGAGGGATATTCCATCGTACGTAAGTACCACAATTTTTTGAACCATTTTTATATTTCCTGGGATATTTAACGTGTACCCAAGTTGAGGTCCTTGTAAGCAGTGCAGCCCTAAATTTTGGGGTGGCTCTGTCTTAGTGTTTTTCAGTTTTCCAAAGGTATATTCCCTAGACTGGAAGTTGCCCTTGGCTCTGTAGCACTGTCGTTTACTTGTTTTAGGGAACACAATGCACTCTTCCAGAGAGGCAGTTGGCAATTTACATCCCGCCCATCAGCATAACAAGGCTCCCTGTTCTCCAGGGCCTGTCTTGCCTTTCTGGTTTTTACACATTTTGTGGATGTCTCTTTTGACCAGTGGGAAGTGATACTTCTTTGTAGTGCAGATTTGCATTGCCCGCTTGCTTGCTTGGCCAAACAGGGCGTATGCGTTTTCTCCTGAATATGTTCCGGAGAAAACGCTTACGCCCTTTTTGGCCAAGTGTATCATTGTCGAAGTTGTGCCCCTCTTCCTGTGCTTTAAAGGCGATTCCAACGTACCTCTTGAAATCTGTTTCCTGCTCTTCTGCCTCGCTTTCAACTCCGCCTCGTTGCCTTCCCTCAACAGATTTTTGGACGATAGTTGTCCTTTATTACTCGGCCAGGCTGTGAATTGTTGTGCGCTTGAGCTCCATTTTTCAACTCGTTTTTGGTGAGCTGACCGCAAGTCCAAAATTTTGGTTCAGGACCTATACTGGTTCCCGTTGGGTGGCTGAGACTTTGGTTAATTCTTCTTCCTGCCGGGAAATTACAGTGATATGTGCCCGTCCAAATGTCTAACAGCTACTCTCTCATTGGTTCTCCCTCTTCCCTTTCATCCTCTGCCAAATTGGCAACCTGTGTGAACCAGGAGGTTGAAGGGGCTGTCTCTCCAAGTTGGGAGATTGATAGTAAAGCAGATGGAAAGTCAAACCGGAGCACCAGGAGAGGGACTATTCGTTGAGTTTTAGAAACCTTTCGTATTCACAGTGTGTCCGTTCTCTAGGTTTCTCGTACATGTTATAACTGTAGTAATATTCCCTACAACCTGGAGAGTTGGGACCCATGGAATGGGTGCCATGCATTATTGCTTTAAAGGGACTGCATTTTCTCACCCAATCTCACCAATCCTCTCAGTCCCAAGTGTCCAGCCTTATGCAACATCCAGCTGTCATTGTAGATAGGGTCATTCCAGGTTTCATCAGAGACCCTGAAGGAATTGTAAAGAATTTCCCAGTTTTTTTGTTTTGTTTTTGAAATTCCTTTTTATAGTGGGTTTGAGGTGATTCTCGCTGCCAAGTTTATGCCAGTCTAGACACACTTGATTCCCTTACGGAGACATATCAATACATAGGTGTTAAGATTCCTGCTAGTCAGATATATTCCTCTGCGGGAAATATGGGGTTTTGAGTCCCTTTCACTGAGGAAGGTGTAGGTCTTGTCTATTCCATAGTTGGTTTTTGGAACGGTACCTGTGCTTATATCAAACTCTGGTTTTATGCATCACCCCACCTCTCCTTCCCCCTTAAGCAGGCATAAGAATGTTTTCTAAAAGTGAGACACTGTTCTCTTTCCTAACTCAGTTTAAGTGTAGCCATGTTTACAAGATCTTCATAAGTGATATCTTATGATAAGTTTCTTTTTCTCTGTGACTTATTTCACTTAGAATCATCGTACCTGAATCCACCCATTTTGCTGCTACTGGTCTTATGACATTGATTTCATGGCTGAGGGATATTCCATCGTACGTAAGTACCACAATTTTTTGAACCATTTTTATATTTCCTGGGATATTTAAAGTGTAACCAAGTTGAGGTCCTTGTAAGCAGTGCAGCCCTAAATTTTGGGGTGGCTCTGTCTTATTGAATTTCAGTTTTCCCAAGGTATATTCCCTAGACTGGAAGTGCCCTTGGCTCTGTAGCTCTGTTCTTTACTTCTTTTAGGGAACACAATGCACTCCTCCAGAGAGGCAGTTGGCAATTTACATCCCGCCCATCAGCATAACAAGGCTCCCTGTTCTCCAGGGCCTGTCTTGCCTTTCTGGTTTTTACACATTTTGTGGATGTCCCTTTTGACCGGTGGGAAGTGATACTTCTTTGTAGTGCAGATTTGCATTGCCCGCTTGCTTGCTTGGCCAAAAAGGGCGTATGCGTTTTCTCCTGAATATATTCAGGAGAAAACGCATACGCCCTTTTTGGCCAAGTACATCATTGTCGAAGTTCTGCCTCTCTTCCTGTGCTTTAAAGGCGATTCCAACGTACCTCTTGAAATCTGTTTCCTGCTATTTGCCTCGCTTTCAAGTCCGCCTCGTTGCCTTCCCTCAACAGATTTTTGGACGATAGTTGTCCTTTATTACTTGGCCAGTTTGTGAATTGCTGTGCCCCTGAGCTCAATTTTTCAACTCGTTTTTGGTGAGCTGACCGCAAGTCCAAAATTTTGGTTCAGGACCTATGCTGGTTCCCGGTGGGGGGCTGAGACTTTGTTTAATTCTTCTTCCGGCCAGGAAGTTAGAGTGATATATGCCCATTCAAATGCCTAACAGCTACGCTCTCATTGGTTCTCACTCTTCCCTTTCATCCTCTGCCAAATTGGAAACCTGTGTGAACCAGGAGGTTAAAAGGGCTGTCTCTCCAAGTTGGGAGATTGATAGTAAAGCAGATGGAAAGTCAAACCGGAGCACCAGGAGAGGGACTATTCGTTGAGTTTTAGAAACCTTTCGTATTCACAGTGTGTCCGTTCTCTAGGTTTCCCGTACATGTTATAACTGTAGTAATATTCCCTTCAACCTGGAGAGTTGGAGCCCATGGAATGGGTGCCAGGCATTTGTGCTTTAAAGGGTCTGCATTTGCTCACCCAATCTCACCAATCCTCTCAGTCCCAAGTGTCCAGCCTTAGGCCACATCCAGCTGTCGTTGTAGATAGGGTCATTCCAGGCTTCATCAGAGACCCTGAAGGACTTGTAAAGAATTTCCCAGTTTTTTGTTTTGTTTTTGAAATTCCTTTTTATAGTGGGTTTGAGCTGATTCTCGCTGCCATGTTTATGCCAGTCTAGACACACTTAATTCCCTTACGGAGACATATCAATACATAGGTTTTAAGATTCCTGCTAGTCAGATATATTCCTCTGCGGGAAATATGGGGTTTTGAGTCCGTTTCAATGAGGAAGGTGTAGGTCTTGTCTATTCCATAGTTGGTTTTTGGAACGGTACCTGTGCTTATATCAAACTCTGGTTTTATGCATCACCCCACCTCTCCTTCCCCCTTAAGCAGGCATAAGAGTGTTTTCTAAATGTGAGACACTGTTCTCTTTCCTAACTCAGTTCAAGTGTAGCCATGTTTACAGGATCTTCATAAGTGATATCTTATGATATGTTTCTTTTTCTCTGTGACTTATTTCACTTAGAATCATCGTACCTTAATCCACCCATTTTGCTGCTACTGGTCTTATGACATTGATTTCATGGCTGAGGGATATTCCATCGTATGTAAGTACCACAATTTTTTGAACCATTTTTATATTTCCTGGGATATTTAATGAGTACCCAAGTTGAGGTCGTTGTAAGCAGTGCAGCCCTAAATTTTGGGGTGGCTCTGTCTTATTGATTTTCAGTTTTCCCAAGGTATATTCCCTAGACTGGAAGTGCCCTTGGCTCTGTAGCTCTGTTCTTTACTTCTTTTAGGGAACACAATGCACTCCTCCAGAGAGGCAGTTGGCAATTTACAACCCGCCCATCAGCATAACAAGGCTCCCTGTTCTCCAGGGCCTGGCTTGCCTTTCTGGTTTTTACACATTTTGTGGATGTCCCTTTTGACCGGTGGGAAGTGATACTTCTTTGTAGTGCAGATTTGCATTGCCCGCTTGCTTGCTTGGCCAAAAAGGGCGTATGCATTTTCTCCTGAATATATTCAGGAGAAAACGCATATGCCCTTTTTGGCCAAGTTCATCATTGTCGAAGTTGGGCCCCTCTTCCTGTGCTTTAAAGGCGATTCCAACGTACCTCTTGAAATCTGTTTCCTGCTATTCTGCCTCACTTTCAAGTCCGCCTCTTTGGCTTCCCTCAACATATTTTTGTACGATAGTTGTCCTTTATTACTCGGCCAGTTTGTGAATTGCTGTGCCCCTGAGCTCCATTTTTCAACTCGTTTTTGGAGAGCTGACCGCAAGTCCAAAATTTTGGTTCAGGACCTATGCTGGTTCCCGGTGGGTGGCTGAGACTTTGGTTAATTCTTCTGCCTGCAGGGAAATTACAGTGATATGTGCCCGTCCAAATGTCTAACAGCTACTCTCTCATTGGTTCTCCCTCTTCCCTTTCATCCTCTGCCAAATGGGCAACCTGTGTGAACCAGGAGGTTGAAGGGGCTGTCTCTCCAAGTTGGGAGATTGATAGTAAAGCAGATGGAAAGTGAAACCGGAGCACCAGGAGAGGGACTATTCGTTGAGTTTTAGAAACCTTTCGTATTCACAGTGTGTCCGTTCTCTAGGTTTCTCGTACATGTTATAACTGTAGTAATATTCCCTTCAACCTGGAGAGTTGGGACCCATGGAATGGGTGCCATGCATTATTGCTTTAAAGGGTCTTCATTTTCTCACCCAATCTCACCAATCCTCTCAGTCCCAAGTGTCCAGCCTTATGCAACATCCAGCTGTCGTTGTAGATAGGGTTATTCCAGGTTTCATCAGAGACCCTGAAGGAATTGTAAAGAATTTCCCAGTCTTTTTGTTTTGTTTTTGAAATTCCTTTTTATAGTGGGTTTGACGTGATTCTCGCTGCCAAGTTTATGCCAGTCTAGACACACTTGATTCCCTTACGGAGACATATCAATACATAGGTTTTAAGATTCCTGCTAGTCAGATATATTCCTCTGCGGGAAATATGGGGTTTTGAGTCCCTTTCAATGAGGAAGGTGTAGGTGTTGTGTATTCCATAGTTGGTTTTTGGAACGGTACCTGTGCTTATATCAAACTCTGGTTTTATGCATCACCCCACCTCTCCTTCCCCCTTAAGCAGGCATAAGAATGTTTTCTAAATGTGAGACACTGTTCTCTTTCATAACTCAGTTTAAGTGTAGCCATGTTTACAAGATCTTCATAAGTGATATCTTATGATAAGTTTCTTTTTCTCTGTGACTTATTTCACTTAGAATCATCGTACCAGAATCCACCCATTTTGCTGCTACTGGTCTTATGACATTGATTTCATGGCTGAGGGTTATTCCATCGTACGTAAGTACCACAATTTTTTGAACCATTTTTATATTTCCTGGGAAATTTAAAGTGTAAACAAGTTGAGGTCCTTGTAAGCAGTGCAGCCCTAAATTTTGGGGTGGCTGTGTCTTATTGATTTTCAGTTTTCCCAAGGTATATTCCCTAGACTGGAAGTGCCCTTGGCTCTGTAGCTCTGTTCTTTACTTGTTTTAGGGAACACAATGTACTCCTCCAGAGAGGCAGTTGGCAATTTACATCCCGCCCATCAGCATAACAAGGCTCCCTGTTCTCCAGGGCCTGTCTTGCCTTTCTGGTTTTTACACATTTTGTGGATGTCCCTTTTGACCGGTGGGAAGTGATACTTCTTTGTAGTGCAGATTTGCATTGCCCGCTTGCTTGCTTGGCCAAAAAGGGCGTATGCGTTTTCTCCTGAATATATTCAGGAGAAAACGCATATGCCCTTTTTGGCCAAGTACATCATTGTCGAAGTTGTGCCTCTCTTCCTGTGCTTTAAAGGCGATTCCAACGTACCTCTTGAAATCTGTTTCCTGCTATTTGCCTCGCTTTCAAGTCCGCCTCGTTGCCTTCCCTCAACAGATTTTTGGACGATAGTTGTCCTTTATTACTTGGCCAGTTTGTGAATTGCTGTGCCCCTGAGCTCAATTTTTCAACTCGTTTTTGGTGAGCTGACCGCAAGTCCAAAATTTTGGTTCAGGACCTATGCTGGTTCCCGGTGGGGGGCTGAGACTTTGTTTAATTCTTCTTCCGGCCAGGAAGTTAGAGTGATATGTGCCCATTCAAATGCCTAACAGCTACGCTCTCATTGGTTCTCACTCTTCCCTTTCATCCTCTGCCAAATTGGAAACCTGTGCGAACCAGGAGCTTAAAAGGGCTGTCTCTCCAAGTTGGGAGATTGATAGTAAAGCAGATGGAAAGTCAAACCGGAGCACCAGGAGAGGGGCTATTCGTTGAGTTTTAGAAACCTTTCGTATTCACAGTGTGTCCGTTCTCTAGGTTTCCCGTACATGTTATAACTGTAGTAATATTCCCTTCAACCTGGAGAGTTGGAACCCATGGAATGGGTGCCAGGCATTTGTGCTTTAAAGGGTCTGCATTTGCTCACCCAATCTCACCAATCCTCTCAGTCCCAAGTGTCCAGCCTTAGGCCACATCCAGCTGTCGTTGTAGATAGGGTCATTCCAGGCTTCATCAGAGACCCTGAAGGACTTGTAAAGAATTTCCCAGTTTTTTGTTTTGTTTTTGAAATTCCTTTTTATAGTGGGTTTGAGCTGATTCTCGCTGCCATGTTTATGCCAGTCTAGACACACTTAATTCCCTTACGGAGACATATCAATACATAGGTTTTAAGATTCCTGCTAGTCAGATATATTCCTCTGCGGGAAATATGGGGTTTTGAGTCCCTTTCAATGAGGAAGGTGTAGGTCTTGTCTATTCCATAGTTGGTTTTTGGAACGGTACCTGTGCTTATATCAAACTCTGGTTTTATGCATCACCCCACCTCTCCTTCCCCCTTAAGCAGGCATAAGAGTGTTTTCTAAATGTGAGACACTGTTCTCTTTCCTAACTCAGTTCAAGTGTAGCCATGTTTACAGGATCTTCATAAGTGATATCTTATGATAAGTTTCTTTTTCTCTGTGACTTATTTCACTTAGAATCATCGTACCTGAATCCACCCATTTTGCTGCTACAGGTCTTATGACATTGATTTCATGGCTGAGGGATATTCCATCGTACGTAAGTACCACAATTTTTTGAACCATTTTTATATTTCCTGGGATATTTAAGGTGTACCCAAGTTGAGGTCCTTGTAAGCAGTGCAGCCCTAAATTTTGGGGTGGCTCTGTCTTATTGATTTTCAGTTTTCCCACGGTATATTCCCTAGACTGGAAGTGCCCTTGGCTCTGTAGCTCTGTTGTTTACTTGTTTTAGGGAACACAATGCACTCCTCCAGAGAGGCAGTTGGCAATTTACATCCCGCCCATCAGCATAACAAGGCTCCCTGTTCTCCAGGGCCTGTCTTGCCTTTCTGGTTTTTACACATTTTGTGAATGTCCCTTTTGACCGGTGGGAAGTGATACTTCTTTGTAGTGCAGATTTGCATTGCCCGCTTGCTTGCTTGGCCAAAAAGGGCGTATGCGTTTCCTCCTGAATATATTCAGGAGGAAACACATACGCCCTTTTTGGACAAGTGCATCATTGTCGAAGTTGTGCCCCTCTTCCTGTGCTTTAAAGGCGATTCCAACGTACCTCTTGAAATCTGTTTCCTGCTCTTCTGCCTCGCTTTCAAGTCCGCCTCGTTGCCTTCCCTCAACAGATTTTTGGACGATAGTTGTCCTTTGTTACTCGGCCAGTTTGTGAATTGCTGTGCCCCTGAGCTCCATTTTTCAACTCGTTTTTGGAGAGCTGACCGAAAGTCCAAAATTTTGGTTCAGGACCTATACTGGTTCCCGGTGGGTGGCTGAGACTTTGGTTAATTCTTCTTCCTGCTGGGAAATTACAGTGATATGTGCCTGTCCAAATGCCTAACAGCTACTCTCTCATTGGTTCTCCCTCTTCCCTTTCATCCGCTGCCAAATTGGCAACCTGTGCGAACCAGGAAGTAAAAGGGTCTGTCTCTCCAAGTTGGGAGGTTGATAGTAAAGCAGATGGAAAGTCAAACCGGAGCACCAGGAGAGGGACTATTCGTTGAGTTATAGAAACCTTTCGTATTCACAGTGTGTCCGTTCTCTAGGTTTCCTGTACATGTTATAACTGTAGTAATATTCCCTTCAACCTGGAGAGTTGGGACCCATGGAATGGGTGCCAGGCATTTGTGCTTTAAAGGGTCTGCATTTGCTCACCCAATCTCACCAATCGTCTCAGTCCCAAGTGTCCCTCCTTATGCCACATCCAGCTGTGATTGTAGATAAGGTCATTCCAGGTTTCATCAGAGACCCTGAAGGAATTGTAAAGAATTTCCCAGTTTTTTTGTTTTGTTTTTGAAATTACTTTTTATAGTGGGTTTGAGCTGATTCTCGCTGCCATGTTTATGCCAGTCTAGACACACTTGATTCCCTTACAGAGGGATATCAATCCATAGGTTTTAATATTCTTACTAGTCAAATATATTTCTCTGCGGGAAATATGGGGTTTTGAGTCCCTTTCACTGAGGAAGGTGTAGGTCTTGTCTATTCCATAGTTGGTTTTTGGAACGGTACTTGTGCTTATATCAAACTCTGGTTTTATGCATCACCCCAACTCTCCTTCCCCCTTAAGCAGGCATAAGAGTGTTTTCTAAATGTGAGACACTCTTCTCTTTCCTAACTCAGTTCAATGTAGCCATGTTTACAGGATCTTCATAAGTGATATCTTATGATAAGTTTCTTTTTCCCTGTGACTTATTTCACTTAGAACCATCGTACCTGAATCCACACATTTTGCTGCTACTGGTCTTATGACATTGATTTCATGGCTGAGGGATATTCCATCGTACGTAAGTACCACAATTTTTTGAACCATTTTTATATTTCCTGGGATATTTAAGGTGTACCCAATTTGAGGTCTTTGTAAGCAGTGCAGCCCTAAATTTTCGGGTGGCTCTGTCTTATTGATTTTCAGTTTTCCCAAGGTATATTCCCTAGACTGGAAGTGCCCTTGGCTCTGTAGCTCTGTTGTTTACTTGTTTTAGGGAACACAATGTACTCCTCCGTAGTGGCAGTTGGCAATTTACATCCCGCCCATCACCATAACAAGGCTCCCTGTTCTCCAGGGCCTGTCTTGCCTTTCTGGTTTTTACACATTTTGTGGATGTCCCTTTTGACCGGTGGGAAGTGATACTACTGTGTAGTGCAGATTTCCATTGCCCGCATGCTTGCTTGGCCTAAAAGGGCGTATGCGTTTTCTCCTGAATATATTCAGGAGAAAACGCATACGCCCTTTTTGGCCAAGTGCATCATTGTCGAAGTTGTGCCCGTCTTCCTGTGCTTTAAAGGCGATTCCAACGTACCTCTAGAAATCTGTTTCCTGCTATTCTGCCTTGCTTTCAAGTCCGCCTCGCTGCCTTCCCTCAACAGATTTTTGGACGATAGTTGTCCTTTATTACTCGGCCAGTTTATGAAATGCTGTTCCCCTGAGCTCCATTTTTCAACTAGTTTTTGGTGAGCTGACCGCAAGTCCAAAATTTTGGTTCAGGACCTATACTGGTTCCCGGTGGGTGGCTGAGACTTTGGTTAATTCTTCTTCCTGCCGGGAAATTACAGTGATATGTGCCCGTCCAAATGCCTAACAACTACTCTCTCATTGGTTCTCCCTCTTCCCTTTCATCCGCTGGAAATTGGCAACCTGTGCGAACCAGGAGGTTAAAGGGGCTGTCTCTCCAAGTTGGGAGGTTGATAGTAAAGCAGATGTAAAGTCAAACCGGAGCACCAGGAGAGGGACTATTCGTTGAGTTTTAGAAACCTTTCGTATTCACAGTGTGTCCGTTCCCTAGGTTTCCCGTACATGTTATAGCTGTAGTAATATTCCCTTCAACCTGGAGAGCTGGGACCCATGGAATGGGTGCCAGGCATTTGTGCTTTAAAGGGTCTGCATTTGCTCACCCAATCTCACCAATCCTCTCAGTCCCAAGTGTCCCTCCTTATGCCACATCCAGCTGTCATTGTAGATAGGGTCATTCCAGGTTTCATCAGAGACCCTGAAGGAATTGTAAAGAATTTCCCAGTTTTTTTGTTTTGTTTTTGAAATTCCTTTTTATACTGGGTTTCAGCTGATTCTCGCTGCCATGTTTATGCCAGTCTAGACACACTTGATTCCCTTACAGAGACATATCAATCCATAGGTTTTAAGATTCTTACTAGTCAGATATATTCCTCTGCGGGAAATATGGGGTTTTGAGTCCCTTTCACTGAGGAAGGTGTAGGTCTTGTCTATTCCATAGTTGGTTTTTGGAACGGTACCTGTGCTTATATCAAACTCTGGTTTTATGCATCACCCCACCTCTCCTTCCCCCTTAAGCAGGCATAAGAGTGTTTTCTAAATGTGAGACACTGTTCTCTTTCCTAACTCAGTTCAAGTGTAGCCAAGTTTACAGGATCTTCATAAGTGATATCTTATGATAAGTTTCTTTTTCTCTGTGACTTATTTCACTTAGAATCATCGTACCTGAATCCACCCATTTTGCTGCTACTGGTCTTATGACATTGATTTCATTGCTGAGGGATATTCCATCGTACGTAAGTACCACAATTTTTTGAACCAATTTTATATTTCCTGGGATATTTAAGGTGTACCCAAGTTGAGGTCCTTGTAAGCAGCGCAGCCCTAAATTTTGGGGTGGCTCTGTCTTATTGATTTTCAGTTTTCCCAAGGTATATTCCCTAGACTGGAAGTGCCCTTGGCTCTGTAGCTCTGTTCTTTACTTGTTTTAGGGAACACAATGTACTCCTCCAGAGAGGCAGTTGGCAATTTACATCCCGCCCATCAGCATAACAAGGCTCCCTGTTCTCCAGGGCCTGTCTTGCCTTTCTGGTTTTTACACATTTTGTGAATGTCCCTTTTGACCAGTGGGAACTGATACTTCTTTGTAGTGCAGATTTGCATTGCCCACTTGCTTGCTTGGCCAAAAAGGGTGTATGGGTTTTCTGCTGAATATATTCAGGAGAAAACGCATACGCCCTTTTTGGCCAAGTGCATCATTGTCGAAGTTGGGCCCCTCTTCCTGTGCTTTAAAGGCGATTCCAACGTACCTCTTGAAATCTGTTTCCTGCTCTTCTGCCTCGCTTTCAAGTCCGCCTCGTTGCCTTCCCTCAATAGATTTTTGGACGATAGTTGTCCTTTATTACTCGGCCAGTTTGTGAATTGCTGTGCCCCTGAGCTCAATTTTTCAACTCGTTTTTGGTGAGCTGACTGCAAGTCCAAAATTTTGGTTCAGGACCTATGCTGGTTCCCGGTGGGGGGCTGAGACTTTGGTTAATTCTTCTTCCTGCCGGGAAGTTAGTGTGATATGTGCCAATTGAAATGCCTAACAGCTACGCTCTCATTGGTTCTCCCTCTTCCCTTTCATCCTCTGCCAAATTGGCAACCTGTGCGAACCAGGAGGTTAAAGGGGCTGTCTCTTCAAGTTGGGAGGTTGATAGTAAAGCAGATGGAAAGTCAAACCGGAGCACCAGGAGAGCGACTATTCATTGAGTTTTAGAAACATTTCGTATTCACAGTGTGTCCGTTCTCTAGGTTTCCCGTACATGTTATAACTGTTGTAATATTCCCTTCAACCTGGAGAGTTGGGACCCATGGAATGGGTGCCATGCATTATTGCTTTAAAGGGTCTGCATTTGCTCAGCCAATCTCACCAATCCTCTCAGTCCCAAGTGTCCAGGATTATGCCACATCCAGCTGTCGTTGTAGATAGGGTCATTCCAGGATTCATCAGAGACCCTGAAGGAATTGTAAAGAATTTCCCAGTTTTTTTCTTTTGTTTTTGAAATTCCTTTTTATATTGGTTTTTAGCTGATTCTCGCTGCCATGTTTATGCCAGTCTAGACGCACTTGATTCCCTTACGGACACATATCAATCCATAGGTTTTAAGATTCTTAGTAGTCAGATATCTTCCTCTGCGGGAAATATGGGGCATTGAATCCCTTTCACTGAGGAAGGTGTAGGTCTTGTCTATTCCATAGTTGGTTTTTGGAACGGTACCTTTGCTTATATCAAACTCTGGTTTTATGCATCACCCCACCTCTCCTTCCCCCTTAAGCAGGCATAAGAGTGTTTTCTAAATGTGAGTCACTGTTCTCTTTCCTAACTCAGTTCAAGTGTAGCCATGTTTACAGGATCTTCATAAGTGATATCTTATGATATGTTTCTTTTTCTCTGTGACTTATTTCACTTAGAATCATCGTACCTGAATCCACCCATTTTGCTGCTACTGGTCTTATGACATTGATTTCATGGCTGAGGGATATACCATCGTACGTAAGTACCACAATTTTTTGAACCATTTTTATATTTCCTGGGATATTTAAGGTGTACCCAAGTTGAGGTCCTTGTAAGCAGTGCAGCCCTAAATTTTGGGGTGGCTCTGTCTTATTGATTTTCAATTTTCCCAAGGTATATTCCCTAGACTGGAAGTGCCCTTGGCTCTGTAGCTCTGTTCTTTACTTGTTTTAGGGAACACAATGTACTCCTCCAGAGAGGCAGTTGGCAATTTACATCCCGCCCATCAGCATAACAAGGCTCCCTGTTCTCCAGGGCCTGTCTTGCCTTTCTGGTTTTTACACATTTTGTGGATGTCCCTTTTGACCGGTGGGAAGTGATACTTCTTTGTAGTGCAGATTTGCATTGCCCGCTTGCTTGATTGGCCACAAAGGGCGTATGCGTTTTCTTCTGAATATATTCAGGAGAAAATGCATACGCCCTTTTTGGCCAAGTGCATCATTGTCGAAGTTGTGCCCCTCTTCCTGTGCTTTAAAGGCGATTCCAACGTACCTCTTGAAATCTGTTTCCTGCTCTTCTGCCTCGCTTTCAAGTCCGCCTCGTTGCCTTCCCTCAATAGATTTTTGGACGATAGTTGTCCTTTATTACTCGGCCAGTTTGTGAATTGCTGTGCCCCTGAGCTCAATTTTTCAACTCGTTTTTGGTGAGCTGACTGCAAGTCCAAAATTTTGGTTCAGGACCTATGCTGGTTCCCGGTGGGGGGCTGAGACTTTGGTTAATTCTTCTTCCTGCCGGGAAGTTAGTGTGATATGTGCCAATTGAAATGCCTAACAGCTACGCTCTCATTGGTTCTCCCTCTTCCCTTTCATCCTCTGCCAAATTGGCAACCTGTGCGAACCAGGAGGTTAAAGGGGCTGTCTCTTCAAGTTGGGAGGTTGATAGTAAAGCAGATGGAAAGTCAAACCGGAGCACCAGGAGAGCGACTATTCATTGAGTTTTAGAAACATTTCGTATTCACAGTGTGTCCGTTCTCTAGGTTTCCCGTACATGTTATAACTGTTGTAATATTCCCTTCAACCTGGAGAGTTGGGACCCATGGAATGGGTGCCATGCATTATTGCTTTAAAGGGTCTGCATTTGCTCAGCCAATCTCACCAATCCTCTCAGTCCCAAGTGTCCAGGATTATGCCACATCCAGCTGTCGTTGTAGATAGGGTCATTCCAGGTTTCATCAGAGACCCTGAAGGAATTGTAAAGAATTTCCCAGTTTTTTTGTTTTGTTTTTGATATTCCTTTTTATAGTGGGTTTGAGCTGATTCTCGCTGCCATGTTTATGCCAGTCTAGACCCACTTGATTCCCTTACGGAGACATATTAATCCATAGGTTTTAAGATTCTTACTAGTCAGATATATTCCTCTGCGGGAAATATGGGGTTTTGAGTCCCTTTCATTGAGGAAGGTGTAGGTCTTGTCTATTCCATAGTTGGTTTTTGGAACGGTACCTGTGCTTATATCAAACTCTGGTTTTATGCATCACCCCAGCTCTCCTTCCCCCTTAAGCAGGCATAAGAGTGTTTTCTAAATGTGAGACACTGTTCTCTTTCCTAACTCAGTTCAAGTGTAGCCATGTTTACAGGATCTTCATAAGTGATATCTTATGATAAGTTTCTTTTTCTCTGTGACTTATTTCACTTAGAATCATCGTACCTTAATCCACCCATTTTGCTGCTACTGGTCTTATGACATTGATTTCATGGCTGACGGATATTCCATCGTACGTAAGTACCACAATTTTTTGAACCATTTTTATATTTCCTGGGATATTTAAGGTGTACCCAAGTTGAGGTCCTTGTAAGCAGTGCAGCCCTAAATTTTGGGGTGGCTCTGTCTTATTGATTTTCAGTTTTCCCAAGGTATATTCCGTAGCCTGGATGTGCCCTTGGCTCTGTAGCTCTGTTCTTTACTTGTTTTAGGGAACACAATATACTCCTCCGGAGAGGCAGTTGGCAATTTACATCCCGCCCATCAGCATATCAAGGCTCCCTGTTCTCCAGGGCCTGTCTTGCCTTTCTGGTTTTTACACATTTTGTGGATGTCCCTTTTGACCGGTGGGAACTGATACTTCTTTGAAGTGCAGATTTGCATTGCCCGCTTGCTTGCTTGGCCAAAAAGGGCGTATGCGTTTTCTCCTGAATATATTCAGGAGAAAACGCATACGCCCTTTTTGGCCAAGTGCATCATTGTCGAAGTTGTGCCCCTCTTCCTGTGTTTTAAAGGCGATTCCAACGTACCTATTGAAATATGTTTCCTGCTATTCTGCCTCGCTTTCAAGTTCGCCTCGTTGCCTTCCCTCAACAGATTTTTGGACGATAGTTGTCCTTTATTACTCGGCCAGTTTGTGAATTGCTGTGCCCCTGAGCTCCATTTTTCAACTCGTTTTTGGTGAGCTGACCTCAAGTCCAAAATTTTGGTTCAGGACCTATACTGGTTCCCAGTGGGTTGCTGAGACTTTGGTTAATTCTTCTTCCTGCCAGGAAATTACAGTGATATGTGCCCGTCCAAATGCCTAACAGCTACTCTCTCATTGGTTCTCCCTCTTCCCTTTCATCCTCTGCCAAATTGGCAACCTGTGCGAACCAGGAGGTTAAAGGGGCTGTCTCTCCAATTTGGGAGGTTGATAGTAAAGCAGATGGAAAGTCAAACCGGTACACCAGGAGAGGGACTATTCGTTGAGTTTTAGAAACCTTTAGTATTCACAGTGTGTCCGTTCTCTAGGTTTCCTGTACACGTCATAGCTCTAGTAATATTCCCTTCAACCTGGAGAGTTGGGACCCATGGAATGGGTGCCATGCATTATTGCTTTAAAGGGTCTGCATTTGCTCACCCAATCTCACCAATCCTCTCAGTCCAACGCGTCCAGCCTCATGCCACATCCAGCTGTCATTGTACATATGGTCATTCCAGGTTTCATCAGAGACCCTGAAGGAATTGTAAAGAATTTCCCAGTTTTTTTCTTTTGTTTTTGAAATTCCTTTTTATATTGGTTTTTAGCTGATTCTCGCTGCCATGTTTATGCCAGTCTAGACGCACTTGATTCCCTTACGGACACATATCAATCCATAGGTTTTAAGATTCTTAGTAGTCAGATATCTTCCTCTGCGGGAAATATGGGGCATTGAATCCCTTTCACTGAGGAAGGTGTAGGTCTTGTCTATTCCATAGTTGGTTTTTGGAACGGTACCTTTGCTTATATCAAACTCTGGTTTTATGCATCACCCCACCTCTCCTTCCCCCTTAAGCAGGCATAAGAGTGTTTTCTAAATGTGAGACACTGTTCTCTTTCCTAACTCAGTTCAAGTGTAGCCATGTTTACAGGATCTTCATAAGTGATATCTTATGATATGTTTCTTTTTCTCTGTGACTTATTTCACTTAGAATCATCGTACCTGAATCCACCCATTTTGCTGCTACTGGTCTTATGACATTGATTTCATGGCTGAGGGATATACCATCGTACGTAAGTACCACAATTTTTTGAACCATTTTTATATTTCCTGGGATATTTAAGGTGTACCCAAGTTGAGGTCCTTGTAAGCAGTGCAGCCCTAAATTTTGGGGTGGCTCTGTCTTATTGATTTTCAATTTTCCCAAGGTATATTCCCTAGACTGGAAGTGCCCTTGGCTCTGTAGCTCTGTTCTTTACTTGTTTTAGGGAACACAATGTACTCCTCCAGAGAGGCAGTTGGCAATTTACATCCCGCCCATCAGCATAACAAGGCTCCCTGTTCTCCAGGGCCTGTCTTGCCTTTCTGGTTTTTACACATTTTGTGGATGTCCCTTTTGACCGGTGGGAAGTGATACTTCTTTGTAGTGCAGATTTGCATTGCCCGCTTGCTTGATTGGCCACAAAGGGCGTATGCGTTTTCTTCTGAATATATTCAGGAGAAAATGCATACGCCCTTTTTGGCCAAGTGCATCATTGTCGAAGTTGTGCCCCTCTTCCTGTGCTTTAAAGGCGATTCCAACGTACCTCTTGAAATCTGTTTCCTGCTATTCTGCTTCTCTTTCAAGTCCGCCTCGTTGCCTTCCCTAAACAGATTTTTGGACGATAGTTGTCCTTTATTACTCGGCCAGTTTGTGAATTGCTGTGCCGCTGAAGTCCATTTTTCAACTCGTTTTTTGTGAGCTGACCGCAAGTCCAAAATTTTAGTTCAGGACCTATGCTGGTTCCCGGTGGGGGGCTGAGACTTTGGTTAATTCTCCTTCTTCCGGGAAGTTAGAGTGATATGTGCCCATCCAAACGCCTAACAGCTACTCTCTCATTGGTTCTCCCTCTTCCCTTTCATCCTCTGCCAAATTGGAAACCTGTGCGAACCAGGAGGTTAAAGGGGCTGTCTCTCCAAGTTGGGAGATTGATAGTAAAGCAGATGGAAAGTCAAACCGGAGCTCCAGGAGAGGGACTATTCGTTGAGTTTTAGAAACATTTCGTATTCACAGTGTGTCCGTTCTCTAGGTTTCCCGTACGTGTTATAACTGTAGTAATATTCCCTTCATCCTGGAGAGTTGGGACCCATGTAATGGGTGCCATGCATTATTGCTTTAAAGGGTCTGCATTTCATCACCCAATCTCACCAATCCTCTCAGTCTGAAGTGTCCAGCCTTATGCCACATCCAGCTGTAGTTGTAGATAGGGTTATTCCAGGTTTCATCAGAGACCCTGAAGGAATTGTAAAGAATTTCCCAGTTTTTTTGTTTTGTTTTTGAAATTCCTTTTTATAGTGGGTTTGACCTGATTCTCGCTGCCATGTTTATGCCAGTCTAGACACACTTGATTCCCTTACGGAGACATATCAATACATAGGTTTTAAGATTCTTCCTAGTCAGATACATTCCTCTGCGGGTAATATGGTGTTTTGAGTCCCTTTCACTGAGGAAGGTGTAGGTCTTGACTATTCCATAGTTGGTTTTTGGAACGGTACCTCTGCTTATATCAAACTCTGGTTTTATGCATCACCCCACCTCTCCTTCCCCCTTAAGCAGGCATAAGAGTGTTTTCTAAATGTGAGACACTGTTCTCTTTCCTAACTCAGTTCAAGTGTAGCCATGTTTACAGGATCTTCATAAGTGATATCTTATGATAAGTTTCTTTTTCTGTGTGACTTATTTCACTTAGAAACATCGTACCTGAATCCACCCATTTTTTGCTACTGGTCTTATGACATTGATTTCATTGCTGAGGGATATTCCATCGTACGTAAGTACCACAATTTTTTGAACCATTTTTATATTTCCTGTGATATTTAAGGTGTACCCAAGTTGAGGTCCTTGTAAGCAGTGCAGCCCTAAATTTTGGGGTGGCTCTGTCTTATTGATTTTCACTTTTCCAAAGGTATATTCCCTAGACTGGAAGTGCCCTTGGCTCTGTAGCTCTGTTTTTTTCTTGTTTATGGGAACACAATGCTCTCCTCAAGAGAGGCAGTTGGCAATTTACATCCCACCCATCAGCATAACAAGGCTCCCTGTTCTCCAGGGCCTGTCTTGCCTTTCTGGTTTTTACACATTTTGTGGATGTCCCTTTTGACCGGTGGGAAGTGATACTTCTTTGTAGTGCAGATTTGCATTGCCCGTTTGCTTGCTTGGCCAAAAAGGGCGTATGCGTTTTCTCCTGAATATATTCAGGACAAAACGCATACGCCCTTTTTGGCCAAGTGCATCATTGTCGAAGTTGTGCCCCTCTTCCTTTGCTTTAAAGGCGATTCCAACGTTCCTCTTGAAATCTGTTTCCTGCTATTCTGCCTCGCTTTCTAGTCCGCCTCGTTGCCTTCCCTCAACAGATTTTTGGACGATAGTTGTCCTTTATTACTCGGCCAGTTTGTGAATTGCTGTGCCCCTGAACTCCATTTTTCAACTCATTTTTGGTGAGCTGACCACAAGTCCAAAATTTTGGTTCAGGACTTATACTGGTTCCTGGTGGGTGGCTGAGACTTTGGTTAATTCTTCTTCCTGCCGGGAAATTACGGTGATATGTGCCCGTCCAAATGCCTAACAGCTACTCTCTCATTGGTTCTCCCTCTTCCCTTTCATCCTCTGCCAAATTGGCAACCTGTGCGAACCAGGAGGTTAAAGGGGCTGTCTCTCCAAGTTGGGAGGTTTAGAGTAAATCAGATGGAAAGTCAAACCGAAGCACCAGGAGAGGGACAATTCGTTGAGTTTTAGAAACCTTTCGTATTCACAGTGTGTCCATTCTCTATGTTTCCCGTACATGTTATAGCTGTAGTAATATTCCCTTCAACCTGGAGAGTAGGGACCCATGGAATGAGTGCCAGGCATTTGTGCTTTAAAGGGTCTGCATTTGCTCACCCAATCTCACCAATCGTCTCAGTCCCAAGTGTCCCTCCTTATTCCACATCCAGGTGTCATTGTAGATAGGGTCATTCCAGGTTTCATCAGACCCTGAAGGAATTGTAAAGAACTTCCCAGTTTTTTTTGTTTTGTTTTTGAAATTCCTTTTTATAGTGGGTTTGAGCTGATTCTCACTGCCATGTTTATGCCAGTCTAGACACACTTGATTCCCTTACGGAGACATATCAATATATAGGTTTTAAGATTCTTATTTTCAGATATATTCCTCTGTGGGAAATATGGGGTTTTGAGTCCCTTTCACTGAGGAAGGTGTAGGTCTTGTCTATGCTATACTTGGTTTTTGGAACGGTACCTGTGCTTATATCAAACTCTGGTTTTATGCATCATCCCACCTCTCCTTCCCTCTTAAGCAGGCATAAGAGTGTTTTTTAAATGTGAGACACTGTTCTCTTTCCTAACTCAGTTCAAGTGTAGCCATGTTGACAGGATCTTCATAAGTGATATCTTATGATAAGTTTCTTTTTCTGTGTGACTTATTTCACTTAGAATCATCGTACCTGAATCCACCCATTTTGCTGCTACTGGTCTTATGACATTGATTTCATGGCTGAGGGATATTCCATCGTACGTAAGTACGAAAATTTTTGAACCATTTTTATATTTCCTGGGATATTTAAGGTGTACCCAAGTTGAGGTCCTTGTAACAGTGCAGCCCTAAATTTTGGGGTGGCTGTGTCTTATTGATTTTCAGTTTTCCCAAGGTATATTCCCTAGACTGGAAGTGCCCTTGGCTCTGTAGCTCTGTTCTTTACTTGTTTTAGGGAACACAATGCACTCCTCCATAGAGGCAGTTGGCAATTTACATCCCGTCCATCAGCATAACAAGGCTCCCTGTTCTCCAGGGCCTGTCTTGCCTTTCTGGTTTCTACACATTTTGTGGATGTCCCTTTTGACCGGTGGGAAGTGATACTTCTTTGTAGTGCAGATTTGCATTGCCCGCTTGCTTGCTTGGCCAAAACGGGCGTATGCGTTTTCTCCTGAATATATTCAGGACAAAACGCATACACCCTTTTTGGCCAAGTGCATCATTGTCTATGTTGTGCCCCTCTTCCTGTGCTTTAAAGGCGATTCCAACGTACCTCTTGAAATCTGTTTCCTGCTATTCTGCATCGCTTTCAAGTCCGCCTCGTTGCCTTCCCTCAACAGATTTTTGGACGATAGTTGTCCTTTATTACTCGGCCAGTTTGTGAATTGCTGTGCCCCTGAGCTCCATTTTTCAACTCGTTTTTGGTGAGCTGACCGCAAGTCCAAAATTTTGGTTCAGGACCTATGCTGTTTCCCGGTGGGGGGCTGAGACTTTGGTTAATTCTTCTTCCTGCCGGGAAGTTAGAGTTATATGTGCCCGTCCAAATGCCTAACAGCTACTCTCTCATTGGTTCTCCCTCTTCCCTTTCATCCTCTGCCAAATTGGAAACCTGTTCGAACCAGGAGGTTAAAGGGGCTGTCTCTCCAAGTTGGGAGGTTGATAGTAAAGCAGATGGAAAGTCAAACCGGAGCACCAAGAGAGGGTCTATTCGTTGAGTTTTAGTAACCTTTCGTATTCACAGTGTTTCCGTTCTCTAGGTTTCCCGTACATGTTATAACTGTAGTAATATTCCCTTCAATCTGGAGAGTTGGGACCCATGGAATGGGTGCCATGAATTATTGCTTTAAAGGGTCTGCATTTGCTCACCCAATCTCACCAATCCTCTCAGTCCCAAGTGTCCAACCTTAAGCCACATCCAGCTGTCGTTGTAGATAGGGTCATTCCAGGTTTCATCAGAGACCCAGAAGGAATTGTAAAGAATTTCCCAGTTTTTTGTTTTGTTTTTGAAATTCCTTTTTATACTGGTTTTGAGCTGATTCTCGCTGCCATGTTTATGCCAGTCTAGACACACTTGATTCCCTTATGCAGATATATCAATACATAGGTTTTAAGATTTTTACTAGTCAGATATATTCCTCTGTAGGAAATAAGGGGTTTTGAGACCCTTTCACTGAAGAAAGAGTAGGTCTTGTCTATTCCATAGTTGGTTTTTGGAACGGTACCTGTGCTTATATCAAACTCTGGTTTTATGCATCACCCCACCTCTCCTTCTCCCTTAAGCAGGCATAAGAGTGTTTTCTAAATGTGAGACACTGTTCTCTTTCCTAACTCAGTTCAAGTGTAGCCATGTTTACAGGACCTTCATAAGTGATATCTTATGATAAGTTTCTTTTTCCCTGTGACTTATTTCACTTAGAATCATCATACCTGAATCCACCCATTTTGCTGCTACTGGTCTTATGACATTGATTTCATGGCTGAGGGATATACCATCATACGTAAGTACCACAATTTTTTGAACCATTTTTATATTTCCTGGGATATTTAAGGTGTACCCAAGTTGAGGTCCTTGTAAGCAGTGCAGCCCTAAATTTTGGGGTGGCCCTGTCTTATTGATTTTCAGTTTTCCCAAGGTATATTCCCTAGACTGGAAGTGCCCTTGGCTCTGTAGCTCTGTTCTTTAATTGTTTTAGGGAACACAATGCACTCCTCCAGAGAGGCAGTTGGCATTTTACATCCCGCCCATCAGCATAACAAGGCTCCCTGTTCTCCAGGGCCTGTCTTGCCTTTCTGGTTTTTACACATTTTGTGGATGTCCCTTTTGACAGGTGGGAAGTGATACTTCTCTGTAGTGCAGATTTGCATTCCCCGCTTGCTTGCTTGGCCAAAAAGGGAGTATGCGTTTTCCCCTGAATATATTCAGGGGAAAACGCATATGCCCTTTTTGGCCAAGTGCATCATTGTCGAAGTTGTGCCCCTCTTCCTGTGCTTTAAAGGCGATTCCAACGTACCTCTTGAAATCTGTTTCCTGCTATTCTGCCTCGCTTTCAAGTCCGCCTCATTGCCTTCCCTCAACAGATTTTTGGACGATAGTTGTCCTTTATTACTCGGCCAGTTTGTGAATTGCTGTGCCCCTGAGCTCCATTTTTCAACTCGTTTTTGGTGAGCTGACCGCAAGTCCAAAATTTAGGTTCAGGACCTATGCTGCTTCCCATTGGGTGGCTGAGACTTTGGGTAATTCTTCTTCCTGCCGGGAAATTACAGTGATATGTGCCCGTTAAAATGCCTAACAGCTACTCTCTCATTGGTTCTCCCTCTTCCCTTTCATCCTCTGCCAAATTGGCAACCTGTGCGAACCAGGAGGTTAAAGGGGCTGTCTCTCCAAGTTGGGAGGTTGATAGTAAAGCAGATGGAACGTCAAAGTGGAGCACCAGGAGATGGACTATTCGTTGAGTTTTAGAAAGTTTTCGTATTCACAGTGTGTCTGTTCTCTAGGTTTCCCGTACATGTTATAGCTGTAGTAATATTCCCTTCAAACTGGAGAGTTGGGAGCCATGGAATGGGTGGCAGGCATTTGTGCTTTAAAGGGTCTGCATTTGCTCACCCAATCTCACCAATCGTCTCAGTCCCAAGTGTCCCTCCTTATGCCACATCCAGCTGTCATTGTAGATAGGGTCATTCCAGGTTTCATCAGAGTCCCTGAAGGAATTGTAAAGAATTTCCCAGTTTTTTTGTTTTGTTTTTGAAATTCCTTTTTATAGTGGGTTTGAGCTGATTCTCGCTGCCATGTTTATGCCAGTCTAGACACACTTGATTCCCTTATGGAGACACATCAGTACATAGTTTTTAAGATTCTTACTAGTCAGATATATTCCTCTGCGGGAAACATGGGGTTTTGAGTCCCTTTCACTGAGGAAGGTGTAGGTCTTGTCTATTCCATAGTTGGTTTTTGGAACGGTACCTGTGCTTATATCAAACTCTGGTTTTATGCATCACCCCACCTCTCCTTCCCCCTTAAGCAGGCATAAGAGTGTTTTCTAAATGTGAGACACTGTTCTCTTTCCTAACTCAGTTCAAGAGTAGCCATGTTGACAGGATCTTCATGAGTGATATCTTATGATAAGTTTCTTTTTCTGTGTGACTTATTTCACTTAGAATCATCGTACCTGAATCCACCCATTTTGCTGCTACTGGTCTTATGACATTGATTTCATGGCTGAGGGTTATTCCATCATACGTTAGTACCAAAATTTTTGAACCATTTTTATATTTCCTGGGATATTTAAGGTGTACCCAAGTTGAGGTCCTTGTAAGCAGTGCAGCCCTAAATTTTGGGCTGGCTCTGTCTTATTGAGTTTCAGTTTTCCCAAGGTATATTCCCTAGACTGGAAGTGCCCTTGGCTCTGTAGATCTGTTGTTTACTTGTTTTAGGGAACACAATGCACTCCTCCAGAGAGGCAGTTGGCAATTTACATCCCGCCCATCAGCATAACAAGGCTCCCTGTTCTCCAGGGCCTGTCTTGCCTTTCTGGTTTTTACACATTTTGTGGATGTCCCTTTTGACCAGTGGGGGAGTGATACTTCTCTGTAGTGCAGATTTGCATTGCCGGCTTGCTTGCTTGGCCAAAAAGGGCGTATGCGTTTTCTCCTGAATATATTCCGGAGAAAACGCATATGCCCTTTTTGGCCAAGTGCATCATTGTCGAAGTTGTGCCCCTCGTCCTGTGCTTTAAAGGCGATTCCAACGTACCTCTTGAAATCTGTTTCCTGCTACTCTGCCTCGGTTTCAAGTCTGCCTCGCTGCCTTCCCTCAACAGATTTTTGGACGATAGTTGTCCTTTATTACTCTGCCAGTTTGTGAATTGCAGTGCCCCTGAGCTCCATTTTTCAACTCGTTTTTTGTGAGCTGACCGCAAGTCCTAAATTTTGGTTCAGGACCTATACTGGTTCCCGAGGTGTTGCTGAGAATTTGGTAAATTCTTCCTCCTGCCAGGAAATTAGAGTGAAATGTGCCCGTCCAAATGCCTAACAGCTACTCTCTCATTGGTTCTCCCTCTTCCCTTTCATCCTCTGCCAAATTGGAAACCTGTGCGAACCAGAAGGTTAAAGGGGCTGTCTCTCCAAGTTGGGAGATTGATAGTAAAGCAGATGGAAAGTCAAACTGGAGCACCAGGAGAGGGACTATTCGTTGAGTTTTAGAAACCTTTCGTATTCACTGTGTGTCCGTTCTCTAGGTTCCCCGTACATGTTATAACTGTAGTAATATTCCCTTCAACCTGGAGAGTTGGGACCCATGGAATGGGTGCCATGCATTATTGCTTTAAAGGGTCTGCATTTGCTCACCCAATCTCACCAATCCTCTCAGTCCGAAGTGTCCAGCCTTATGCCACATCCAGCTGTCGTTGTAGATAGGGTCATTCCAGGTTTCATCAGAGACCCTGAAGGAATTGTAAAGAATTTCCCTGTTTTTTTGTTTTGTTTTTGAAATTCCTTTTTATAGTGTGTTTGAGCTGATTCTCGCTGCCATGTTTATGCCAGTCTAGACACACTTGATTCCCTTTCGGAGACATATCAATCCATAGGTTTTAAGATTCTTACTAGTCAGATATATTGCTCTGCGGGACATATGGGGTTTTGAGTCCCTTTCACTGAGGAAGGTGTAGGTCTTGTCTATTCTGTATTTGGATTATGGAACCGTACCTGTGCTAATATCAAACTCTGGTTTTATTCATCACCCCACCTCTGCTTTCCCCTTAAGCATGCATAAGAGTGTTTTCTAAATATGAGACTCTGTTCCCTTTCCTAATTCATTCCATGTGTAGCAATGTTTATATACCCTTCATAAGTGATATCTTATGATAAGTTTCTTTTTCTGTGTGATTTTTTCAGTTAGAATCATCGTACATGAATCCCGTAATTATTCTGCTACTGGCCTTATGACATTGACTTCATGGCTGAGGGATATTCCATCATACGTATGTACCACAATTTCTTTACCATTTTTGTCTTTCCTCGTATTTATAAGGTGTCCCGAAGTCGAGGTTCTTGTAAGCAGTGCTGCCATAAATTTTGGGGTGGCTGTGTCTTATTGATTTTAAATTTTCCCAAGGTATATTCCCGTGACTGGACGTGCCTTAGGTTGTGAAGCACTGTTGTTTACTTCTTTTTGGGAACACAATGCACTCCACCAGAGTGGCTGTTGGCAATTTACATCCCACCCATCCCCATAACAAGGCTCCCTCTTCTCCAGATCCTGTCTTGCCTTTCTTGTTTTTACACATTTTACGGATGTCCCTTTTGACCGGTTGGAAGTGATACTTCTTTGTAGTGCAGATTTGCATTGTGCGGTTGCTTGGTTGGCCAAAATGGGCGTATGTGTTTTCTCCTGAATATATTCAGGAGAAAACGCATGTGCTCTTTATGGACAATTCCATAATTGTCGAAGTTGTGATGCTTTTCCTTTGTTTAAAGGCGATTCCAATGTACTTCTGGAAATCTGTTTCGTGCACTTCTGCCTCATTTTCAAGTCCGCCTCATGGCTTTCTCTCAACAGATTTTTGGAAGGGAGTAGTCCTTTATAACTCTGCAAGTTAGTGAATTGCTGTGCCCCTGAGCTCCATTTTTCAACTCGCGTTTTTGTGAGCTGACTGCCAATCCACAATTTTGCTTCAGGACCTATACTAGTTCCATTGGGGGGGCTGGCTCAGAGTTTGTTAATTCTTCTTCGTGACGGGAATTTAGAGTGACATGTGGCCATCCAAATGCCTACAGCTACTCTCTAATTGTTTCTCCCTCTTCCCTTTATATCTTCTGCACAACGTGCCAACTGTGCGAACCAGGAGGTTAAATGTGCTGACTCCCCAATTTGGGAGATTGATACTAAAGCAGTTGGAATGTCAAACTGGTGCACAAGGAGAGAAAAAAATTAGTAGAGTTTTAGAAACCTTTCACCAATAGATGGTGTCCATTCTCTAGGTTTCCCATACATGTTATAACTGTAGTGATATTCCCTTCTACCTGGAGAGTTGGGAACCATGGAATGGGTGCCAGGTATTATTGCTTTAAACGGTCTGCATTTTCTCACCCAATCTCACCAATCCTCTCAGTCCCAAGTGACCAGCCTTATGCCACATCCAGCTGTCATTGTAGATAGGTTCATTTTAAGTTTCATCAGAACCCCTGAAGGTATTGTGTAAGAATTTCACTGTTTATTTGTTTTGTTTTCAAATTCATTTTTATAGTGGGTTTGAGCTGATTCTCACTGCCGTGTTTATGTCGTTCTAGACACACTTGGTTACCTTATGGAGACATATCAATACATAGGTTTTAAGATTCTTACTAGTCAGATACACTACTCTGCGGGGAATAAGGGTGTTGAGCCCCATTCAGGGAGGAAAGAGTAGGTCTTGTCTATGCTGTATTTGGATTATGCAACCGTACCTGTGCTAATATCAAACTCTGGTTTTATGCATCACCCCACCTCTCCTTTCCTCTTGAGCAGGCATAAGAGTGTTTTCTAAATGTGAGACTCTTCTCTTTCCTAATTCAGTTCATGTGTAGCCATGTTTACAAGAACTTCATAAGTGATATCTTATGATAAGTTTCTTTTTCTGTGTGACTTATTTCAGTTAGAATCATCGTACATGAATCCACTCATTATGCTGCTACTGGCCTTATGACATTGATTTCATGGCTGAGGGATATTCCATCGTACGTATGTACCACAATTTCTTTACTATTTTTGTCTTTCCTGGGATATTTAAGGTGTCCCGAAGTCGAGGTTCTTTTAAGCAGTGCTGCCCTATATTTTGGGTTGGCTGTGTCTTATTGATTTTCAATTTTCGCAAGGTATATTCCCATGACTGGAAGTGCCTTAGGTTGTGAAGCTCTGTTGTTTAATTATTTTAGGGAACACAGTGCACTCCTCCTGAGTGGCTGTTGGCAATCTACATCCCACCCATCAGCATAACAAGGCTCCCTGTTCTCCAGAGCCCCTCTTGCCTTTCTGGTTTTTACCCATTTTACGGATATCCCTTTTGACTGGTGGGAAGTGATACTTCTTTGTAGTGCAGATTTGCATTGTGCGGTTGCATGGTTGGCCAAAATGGGTGTATGCGTTTTCTCCTGAATATATTCAGGAGAAAACTCATGCGCCCTTTATGGACAATTCCATAATTGTCGAAGTTGTGATGCTTTTCCTGTGTTTAAAGGCGATTCCAACGTACCTCTTGAAATCTGTTTCCTGCTATTCTGCCTCGCTTTCAAGTCCACCTCGTTGCCTTCCCTCAACAGATTTTTGGACGATAGTTGTCCTTTATTACTCGGCCAGTTTGTGAATTGCTGTGCCCCTGAGCTCCGTTTTTCAACTCGTTTTTGGTGAGCTGACCGCAAGTCCAAATCTTTGGTTCAGGACCTATACTGGTTCCCGGTGGGAGGCTGAGACTTTGCTTAATTCTTCTTCCTGACGGGAATTTACAGTGATATGTGCCCGTCCAAATGCCAAACAGCTACTCTCTCATTGGTTCTCCCTCTTCCCTTTCATCCTCTGCCAAATTGGCAACCTGTGCGAACCAGGAGGTTAAAGGGGCTGTCTCTCCAAGTTGGGAGGTTGATAGTAAAGCAGATGGAAAGTCAAACCGGAGCACGAGGAGAGGGACTATTCGTTGAGTTTTAGAAACCTTTCGTATTCACAGTGTTTCCGTTCTCTAGGTTTCCCGTACATGTTATAGCTGTAGTAATATTCCCTTCAACCTGGAGAGTTGGGACCCATGGAATGGGTGCCAGGCATTTGTGCTTTAAAGGGTCTGCATTTGCTCACCCAATCTCACCAATCGTCTCAGTCCCAAGTGTCCCTCCTTAGGCCACATCCAGCTGTCATTGTAGATAGGGTCATTCCAGGTTTCATCAGAGACCCTGAAGGAATTGTAAAGAATTTCCCAGTTTTTTTGTTTTGTTTTTGAAATTCCTTTTTATAGTGGGTTTGAGCTGATTCTCCTGCCAGGTTTATGCCAGTCTAGACACACTTGTTTCCCTTACGGTGACACATGAATACATAGGTTTTAAGATTCTTACTAGTCAGATATATTCCTCTGCGGTAAATATGGGGTTTTGAGTCCCTTTCACTGAGGACGGTGTAGGTCTTGTCTATTCCATAGTTGGTTTTTGGAACGGTACCTGTGCTTATATCAAACTCTAGGTTTATGCATCACCCCACCTCTCCTTCACCCTTAAGCAGGCATAAGAGTGTTTTCTAAATGTGAGACTCTGTTCTCTTTCCTAACTCAGTTCAAGTGTAGCCATGTTTATAGGATCTTCATAAGTGACATCTTATGATAAGTTTCTTTTTCTGTGTGACTTATTTCACTTAGAATCATCGTACCTGAATCCACTCATTTTCCTGCTACTGGTCTTATGACTTTTATTTCATGTTTGAGGGATATTCCATCGTACGTAATTACCACAATATTTTGAACCATTTTTATATTTCCTGGAATATTTAATGTGTACCCAAGTTGAGGTTCTTGTAATCAGTGCAGCCCTAAATTTTGGGGTGGCTCTTTCTTATTGATTTTCAGTTTTCCCAAGGTATATTCCCTAGACTGGAAGTGCCCTTGGCTCTGTAGCTCTGTTCTTTACTTGTTTTAGGCCACACAATGCATTCCTCCAGAGAGGCAGTTGACAATTTTCATGTCGCCCAACACCATAACAAGGCTCCCTGTTCTCCAGGGCCTGTCTTGCCTTTCTGGATTTTACACATTTTGTGGCTGTCCCTTTTGACAGTGGGAAGTGATACTTCTTTGTAGTGCAGATTTGCATTGCCCGCTTTCTTGCTTGGCCAAAAAGGGCGTATGCGTTTCCTCCTGAATATATACAGGAGAAAACGCATACGCTCTTTTTGGCCAAGGGCATTATTGTCGAATTTGTGCCCCTGTTCCTGTGCTTTAAAGGCGATTCCAACGTACCTCTTGAAATCTGTTTCCTGCTATTCTGCCTGCCTTTCAAATCAGCCTCGTTTCCTTCCCTCAACAGATTTTTGGACGGTCGTTGTCATTTATTACTCTGCCAGTTTTTGAATTGCTGTGCCCCTGAGCTCCATTTTTCAACTCGTTTTTTGTGAGCTGAACGCAAGTCCAAAATTTTGGTTCAGGACCTATACTGGTTCCCGGTGGGTGGCTGAGACTTTTGTTAATTCTTCTTCCTACCGGGAAATTAGAGTGACATGTGCCCGTCCAAATACCTAACAGCTACTCTCTCAATGGTTCTCCCTCTTCCCTTTCATCCTCTGCCAAATTGGCAACCTGTGCGAACCAGCAGGTTAAAGTAGCTGTCTCTTCAAGTTGGGAGACTGATAATAAAGCAGTTGGAAAGTCAAACCGGAGCAGCAGGAGAGGGACTATTCTTTGAGTTTTAGAAACGTTTCATATTCACAGTGTGTCCGTTCTCTAGGTTTTCCGTACATGTTATAGCTGTAGTAATAGTTCCTTCAACCTGGAGAGTTGAGACCCATGGAATGGGTGCCACATATTATTGTTTTAAAGGTTCTGCATTTGCTCACCCACTCTCACCAACACTCTCAGCCCCAAGTGTCCAGCCTTATGCCACATCCAGCTGTTGTTGTAGATAGGGTCATTCCAGGTTTCATCAGAGACCCTGAAGGAATTGTAAAGAATTTCCCTGTTTTTTGTTTTGTTTTTGAATTTCCTTTTCTAGTGGGTTTGACCTGATTCTCGCTGCCATGTTTATGCCAGTCTAGACACACTTGATTCCCTTACGGAGACATATCAATACATAGGTTTTAAGATTCTTACTAGTATGATATATTCCTCTGCGGGAAATATGGGGTTTTGATTCCCATTCACAGAGGAAGTAGTAGGTCTTGTCTATTCTTTATTTGGATTATGGAACCGTACCTGTGCTAATATCAAACTCTGGTTTTATTCATCACCCCACCTCTGCTTTCCCCTTAAGCATGCATAAGAGTGTTTTCTAAATATGAGACTGTTCCCTTTCCTAATTCGTTCCATGTGTAGCCATGTTTATATACCCTTCATAAGTGATATCTTATGATAAGTTTCTTTTTCTGTGTGATTTTTTCAGTTAGAATCATCGTACATGAATCCCGTCATTATGCTGCTACTGGCCTTATGACATTGACTTCATGGCTGAGGGATATTCCATCATACGTATGTACCACAATTTCTTTACCATTTTTGTCTTTCCTCGTATTTATAAGGTGTCCCGAAGTCGAGGTTCTTGTAAGCAGTGCTGCCATAAATTTTGGGGTGGCTGTGTCTTATTGATTTTAAATTTTCCCAAGGTATATTCCCGTGACTGGACGTGCCTTAGGTTGTGAAGCACTGTTGTTTACTTCTTTTTGGGAACACAATGCACTCCACCAGAGTGGCTGTTGGCAATTTACATCCCACCCATCCCCATAACAAGGCTCCCTCTTCTCCAGATCCTGTCTTGCCTTTCTTGTTTTTACACATTTTACGGATGTCCCTTTTGACCGGTTGGAAGTGATACTTCTTTGTAGTGCAGATTTGCATTGTGCGGTTGCTTGGTTGGCCAAAATGGGCGTATGTGTTTTCTCCTGAATATATTCAGGAGAAAACGCATGTGCTCTTTATGGACAATTCCATAATTGTCGAAGTTGTGATGCTTTTCCTTTGTTTAAAGGCGATTCCAATGTACTTCTGGAAATCTGTTTCGTGCACTTCTGCCTCATTTTCAAGTCCGCCTCATGGCTTTCTCTCAACAGATTTTTGGAAGGGAGTAGTCCTTTATAACTCTGCAAGTTAGTGAATTGCTGTGCCCCTGAGCTCCATTTTTCAACTCGCGTTTTTGTGAGCTGACTGCCAATCCACAATTTTGCTTCAGGACCTATACTAGTTCCATTGGGGGGGCTGGCTCAGAGTTTGTTAATTCTTCTTCGTGACGGGAATTTAGAGTGACATGTGGCCATCCAAATGCCTACAGCTACTCTCTAATTGTTTCTCCCTCTTCCCTTTATATCTTCTGCACAACGTGCCAACTGTGCGAACCAGGAGGTTAAATGTGCTGACTCCCCAATTTGGGAGATTGATACTAAAGCAGTTGGAATGTCAAACTGGTGCACAAGGAGAGAAAAAAATTAGTAGAGTTTTAGAAACCTTTCACCAATAGATGGTGTCCATTCTCTAGGTTTCCCATACATGTTATAACTGTAGTGATATTCCCTTCTACCTGGAGAGTTGGGAACCATGGAATGGGTGCCAGGTATTATTGCTTTAAACGGTCTGCATTTTCTCACCCAATCTCACCAATCCTCTCAGTCCCAAGTGACCAGCCTTATGCCACATCCAGCTGTCATTGTAGATAGGTTCATTTTAAGTTTCATCAGAACCCCTGAAGGTATTGTGTAAGAATTTCACTGTTTATTTGTTTTGTTTTCAAATTCATTTTTATAGTGGGTTTGAGCTGATTCTCACTGCCGTGTTTATGTCGTTCTAGACACACTTGGTTACCTTATGGAGACATATCAATACATAGGTTTTAAGATTCTTACTAGTCAGATACACTACTCTGCGGGGAATAAGGGTGTTGAGCCCCATTCAGGGAGGAAAGAGTAGGTCTTGTCTATGCTGTATTTGGATTATGCAACCGTACCTGTGCTAATATCAAACTCTGGTTTTATGCATCACCCCACCTCTCCTTTCCTCTTGAGCAGGCATAAGAGTGTTTTCTAAATGTGAGACTCTTCTCTTTCCTAATTCAGTTCATGTGTAGCCATGTTTACAAGAACTTCATAAGTGATATCTTATGATAAGTTTCTTTTTCTGTGTGACTTATTTCAGTTAGAATCATCGTACATGAATCCACTCATTATGCTGCTACTGGCCTTATGACATTGATTTCATGGCTGAGGGATATTCCATCGTACGTATGTACCACAATTTCTTTACTATTTTTGTCTTTCCTGGGATATTTAAGGTGTCCCGAAGTCGAGGTTCTTTTAAGCAGTGCTGCCCTATATTTTGGGTTGGCTGTGTCTTATTGATTTTCAATTTTCGCAAGGTATATTCCCATGACTGGAAGTGCCTTAGGTTGTGAAGCTCTGTTGTTTAATTATTTTAGGGAACACAGTGCACTCCTCCTGAGTGGCTGTTGGCAATCTACATCCCACCCATCAGCATAACAAGGCTCCCTGTTCTCCAGAGCCCCTCTTGCCTTTCTGGTTTTTACCCATTTTACGGATATCCCTTTTGACTGGTGGGAAGTGATACTTCTTTGTAGTGCAGATTTGCATTGTGCGGTTGCATGGTTGGCCAAAATGGGTGTATGCGTTTTCTCCTGAATATATTCAGGAGAAAACTCATGCGCCCTTTATGGACAATTCCATAATTGTCGAAGTTGTGATGCTTTTCCTGTGTTTAAAGGCGATTCCAACGTACCTCTTGAAATCTGTTTCCTGCTATTCTGCCTCGCTTTCAAGTCCACCTCGTTGCCTTCCCTCAACAGATTTTTGGACGATAGTTGTCCTTTATTACTCGGCCAGTTTGTGAATTGCTGTGCCCCTGAGCTCCGTTTTTCAACTCGTTTTTGGTGAGCTGACCGCAAGTCCAAAACTTTGGTTCAGGACCTATACTGGTTCCCGGTGGGAGGCTGAGACTTTGCTTAATTCTTCTTCCTGACGGGAATTTACAGTGATATGTGCCCGTCCAAATGCCAAACAGCTACTCTCTCATTGGTTCTCCCTCTTCCCTTTCATCCTCTGCCAAATTGGCAACCTGTGCGAACCAGGAGGTTAAAGGGGCTGTCTCTCCAAGTTGGGAGGTTGATAGTAAAGCAGATGGAAAGTCAAACCGGAGCACGAGGAGAGGGACTATTCGTTGAGTTTTAGAAACCTTTCGTATTCACAGTGTTTCCGTTCTCTAGGTTTCCCGTACATGTTATAGCTGTAGTAATATTCCCTTCAACCTGGAGAGTTGGGACCCATGGAATGGGTGCCAGGCATTTGTGCTTTAAAGGGTCTGCATTTGCTCACCCAATCTCACCAATCGTCTCAGTCCCAAGTGTCCCTCCTTAGGCCACATCCAGCTGTCATTGTAGATAGGGTCATTCCAGGTTTCATCAGAGACCCTGAAGGAATTGTAAAGAATTTCCCAGTTTTTTTGTTTTGTTTTTGAAATTCCTTTTTATAGTGGGTTTGAGCTGATTCTCCTGCCAGGTTTATGCCAGTCTAGACACACTTGTTTCCCTTACGGTGACACATGAATACATAGGTTTTAAGATTCTTACTAGTCAGATATATTCCTCTGCGGTAAATATGGGGTTTTGAGTCCCTTTCACTGAGGACGGTGTAGGTCTTGTCTATTCCATAGTTGGTTTTTGGAACGGTACCTGTGCTTATATCAAACTCTAGGTTTATGCATCACCCCACCTCTCCTTCACCCTTAAGCAGGCATAAGAGTGTTTTCTAAATGTGAGACTCTGTTCTCTTTCCTAACTCAGTTCAAGTGTAGCCATGTTTATAGGATCTTCATAAGTGACATCTTATGATAAGTTTCTTTTTCTGTGTGACTTATTTCACTTAGAATCATCGTACCTGAATCCACTCATTTTCCTGCTACTGGTCTTATGACTTTTATTTCATGTTTGAGGGATATTCCATCGTACGTAATTACCACAATATTTTGAACCATTTTTATATTTCCTGGAATATTTAATGTGTACCCAAGTTGAGGTTCTTGTAATCAGTGCAGCCCTAAATTTTGGGGTGGCTCTTTCTTATTGATTTTCAGTTTTCCCAAGGTATATTCCCTAGACTGGAAGTGCCCTTGGCTCTGTAGCTCTGTTCTTTACTTGTTTTAGGCCACACAATGCATTCCTCCAGAGAGGCAGTTGACAATTTTCATGTCGCCCAACACCATAACAAGGCTCCCTGTTCTCCAGGGCCTGTCTTGCCTTTCTGGATTTTACACATTTTGTGGCTGTCCCTTTTGACAGTGGGAAGTGATACTTCTTTGTAGTGCAGATTTGCATTGCCCGCTTTCTTGCTTGGCCAAAAAGGGCGTATGCGTTTCCTCCTGAATATATACAGGAGAAAACGCATACGCTCTTTTTGGCCAAGGGCATTATTGTCGAATTTGTGCCCCTGTTCCTGTGCTTTAAAGGCGATTCCAACGTACCTCTTGAAATCTGTTTCCTGCTATTCTGCCTGCCTTTCAAATCAGCCTCGTTTCCTTCCCTCAACAGATTTTTGGACGGTCGTTGTCATTTATTACTCTGCCAGTTTTTGAATTGCTGTGCCCCTGAGCTCCATTTTTCAACTCGTTTTTTGTGAGCTGAACGCAAGTCCAAAATTTTGGTTCAGGACCTATACTGGTTCCCGGTGGGTGGCTGAGACTTTTGTTAATTCTTCTTCCTACCGGGAAATTAGAGTGACATGTGCCCGTCCAAATACCTAACAGCTACTCTCTCAATGGTTCTCCCTCTTCCCTTTCATCCTCTGCCAAATTGGCAACCTGTGCGAACCAGCAGGTTAAAGTAGCTGTCTCTTCAAGTTGGGAGACTGATAATAAAGCAGTTGGAAAGTCAAACCGGAGCAGCAGGAGAGGGACTATTCTTTGAGTTTTAGAAACGTTTCATATTCACAGTGTGTCCGTTCTCTAGGTTTTCCGTACATGTTATAGCTGTAGTAATAGTTCCTTCAACCTGGAGAGTTGAGACCCATGGAATGGGTGCCACATATTATTGTTTTAAAGGTTCTGCATTTGCTCACCCACTCTCACCAACACTCTCAGCCCCAAGTGTCCAGCCTTATGCCACATCCAGCTGTTGTTGTAGATAGGGTCATTCCAGGTTTCATCAGAGACCCTGAAGGAATTGTAAAGAATTTCCCTGTTTTTTGTTTTGTTTTTGAATTTCCTTTTCTAGTGGGTTTGACCTGATTCTCGCTGCCATGTTTATGCCAGTCTAGACACACTTGATTCCCTTACGGAGACATATCAATACATAGGTTTTAAGATTCTTACTAGTATGATATATTCCTCTGCGGGAAATATGGGGTTTTGATTCCCATTCACAGAGGAAGTAGTAGGTCTTGTCTATTCTTTATTTGGATTATGGAACCGTACCTGTGCTAATATCAAACTCTGGTTTTATTCATCACCCCACCTCTGCTTTCCCCTTAAGCATGCATAAGAGTGTTTTCTAAATATGAGACTGTTCCCTTTCCTAATTCGTTCCATGTGTAGCCATGTTTATATACCCTTCATAAGTGATATCTTATGATAAGTTTCTTTTTCTGTGTGATTTTTTCAGTTAGAATCATCGTACATGAATCCCGTCATTATGCTGCTACTGGCCTTATGACATTGACTTCATGGCTGAGGGATATTCCATCATACGTATGTACCACAATTTCTTTACCATTTTTGTCTTTCCTCGTATTTATAAGGTGTCCCGAAGTCGAGGTTCTTGTAAGCAGTGCTGCCATAAATTTTGGGGTGGCTGTGTCTTATTGATTTTCAATTTTCCCAAGGTATATTCCCGTGACTGGAAGTGCCTTAGGTTGTGAAGCACTGTTGTTTACTTCTTTTTGGGAACACAATGCACTCCTCCAGAGTGGCTGTTGGCAATTTACATCCCACCCATCCGCATAACAAGGCTCCCTGTTCTCCAGATCCTGTCTTGCCTTTCTTGTTTTTACACATTTTACGGATGTCCCTTTTGACCGGTTGGAAGTGATACTTCTTTGTAGTGCAGATTTGCATTGTGCGGTTGCTTGGTTGGCCAAAATGGGCGTATGCGTTTTCTCCTGAATATATTCAGGAGAAAACGCATGCGCCCTTTATGGACAATTCCATAATTGTCGAAGTTGTGATGCTTTTCCTGTGTTTAAAGGCGATTCCAATGTACTTCTGGAAATCTGTTTCGTGCACTTCTGCCTCATTTTCAAGTCCGCCTCATGGCTTTCTCTCAACAGATTTTTGGAAGAGAGTAGTCCTTTATAACTCTGCAAGTTAGTGAATTGCTGTGTCCCTGAGCTCCATTTTTCAACTCGCGTTTTTGTGAGCTGACTGCCAATCCACAATTTTGCTTCAGGACCTATACTGGTTCCATTGGGTGGGCTGGCTCAGAGTTTGTTAATTCTTCTTCGTGACGGGAATTTAGAGTGACATGTGGCCATCCAAATGCCTACAGCTACTCTCTAATTGTTTCTCCCTCTTCCCTTATATCCTCTACACAACGTGCCAACTGTGCGAACCAGGAAGTTATAGGTGCTGACTCTCCAATTTGGGAGATTGATACTAAAGCAGTTGGAATGTCAAACTGGTGCACAAGGAGAGAAAAAAATTAGTAGAGTTTTAGAAACCTTTCACCATCAGATGGTGTCCATTCTCTAGGTTTCCCATACATGTTATAACTGTAGTGATATTCCCTTCTACCTGGAGAGTTGGGACCCATGGAATGGGTGCCAGGTATTATTGCTTTAAACGGTCTGCATTTTCTCACCCAATCTCACCAATCCTCTCAGTCCCAAGTGACCAGCCTTATGCCACATCCAGCTGTCTTTGTAGATAGGGTCATTCTAAGTTTCATCAGAATCCCTGAAGGTATTGTGTAAGAATTTCACTGTTTATTTGTTTTGTTTTCAAATTCATTTTTATAGTGGGTTTGAGCTGATTCTCTCTGCCGTGTTTATGTCATTCTAGACACACTTGGTTAACTTATGGAGACATATCAATACATATGTTTTAAGATTCTTACTAGTCAGATATACTACTCTGTGGGGAATAGGGGTGTTGAGCCCCGTTCAGTGAGGAAGGAGTAGGTCTTGTCTATTTTGTATTTGGATTATGCAACCATACCTGTGCTAATATCAAACTCTGGTTTTATGCATCACCCCACCTCTCCTTTCCTCTTGAGCAGGCATAAGACTGTTTTCTAAATGTGAGACTCTTCTCTTTCCTAATTCAGTTCATGTGTAGCCATGTTTACAAGACCTTCATAAGTGATATCTTATGATAAGTTTCTTTTTCTGTGTGACTTATTTCAGTTAGAATCATCGTACATGAATCCACTCATTATGCTGCTACTGGCCTTATGACATTCATTTCATGGCTGAGGGATATTCCATCGTACGTATGTACCACAATTTCTTTACTATTTTTGTCTTTCCTGGGATATTTAAGGTGTCCCGAAGTCGAGGTTCTTGTAAGCAGTGCTGCCCTATATTGTGGGTTGGCTGTGTCTTATTGATTTTCAATTTCCCCAAGGTATATTCCCATGACTGGAAGTGCCTTAGGTTGTGAAGCTCTGTTGTTTAATTCTTTTAGGGAACACAATGCACTCCTCCAGAGTGGCTGCTGGCAATCTGCATCCCACCCATCAGCATAACAAGGCTCCCTGTTCTCTAGAGCCCCTCTTGCCTTTCTGGTTTTTAAACATTTTACGGATATGCCTTTTGACTGGTGGGAAGTGATACTTCTTTGTAGTGCAGATTTGCATTGTGCGGTTGCTTGGTTGGCCAAAATGGGTGTATGCGTTTTCTCCTGAATATATTCAGGAGAAAACGCATGCGCCCTTTATGGACAATTCCATAATTGTCGAAGTTGTGATGATTTTCCTGTGTTTAAAGGCGATTCCAATGTACTTCTGGAAATCTGTTTCATGCAAATCTCCCTCATTTTCAAGTCCGCCTCATGGCTTTTCCTCAACAGATTTTTGGAAGAGAGTAGTCCTGTATAACTCTGCAAGTTAGTGAATTGCTGTGCCCCCGAGCTCCATTTTTCAACTTGTGTTTTTGTGAGCTGACCTTAAACCCACAATTTTGCTTCAGGACCTATACTAGTTATGGGGGTGGGGCAGGCTGAGAGTTTGGTTAATTCTTCTTCATGACGGGAAATTAGAGTGACATGTGGCCGTCCAAATGCCTACAGCTACTCTCTCATTGGTTCTCCCTCTTCCCTTATATCCTCTGCACAATGTGCCAACTGTGCGAACCAGGATGTTATAGGGGCTGACTCTCCAAGTTGGGAGATTGATATTAAAGCAGGTGGAATGTCAAGCTGCAGCACATGGAGGGAAAAAAAATTAGTAGAGTTTTAGAAACCTTTCACCATCAGAGGGTGTCCATTCTCTAGGTTTCCCATACATGTTATAACTGTAGTGATATTCCCTTCTACCTGGAGAGTTGGGAACCATGGAATCAGTGGCAGGCATTATTGCTTTAAAGCGTCTGCATTTTCTCACCCAATCTCACCAATCCTCTCAGTCCCAGGTGAACAGCCTTATGCCACATCCAGCTGTTGTTGTAGATAGGGTCATTCCAAGTTTCATCAGAACCCCTGAAGGTGTTGTGTAAGAATTTCACTGTTTCTTTGTTTTGTTTTGAAATTCCTTTTTATAGTGGGTTTGAGCTGATTCTCACTGCCGTGTTTATGTCATTCTAGACACACTTGGTTCCCTTATGGAGACATATCAATACATAAGTTTTAAGATCCTTACTAGTCAGATATATTTCTCTGTGGGGAATAGGAGTGTTGAGTCCCATTCACTGAGGAAGGAGTCGGGCTTGTCTCTTCTGTATTTGGATTATGGAACGGTACCTGTGTTAATATCAAACTCTGGTTTTGTGTGTCTCCCCACCTCTCCTTCCCCCTTAAGCAAGCATAAGAGTGTTTTCTAAATCTGAGACTCTGTTCTCTTTCCTAATTCAGTTCATATTTAGCCAGGTTTACATTCCCTTCATAAGTGATATCTGATATCAGAATGCACCATGGCCCTTGTCATAATAATGCTCCATGACCCCTGTCATCACTATGCTCCATTCCCTGGTTATCACAATGCTCCATGTCCCTTGTCATAACAATTCTCCACGTAATTGTCATCACAATGCTACATGACACTTCTCATCACAAAGTTACATGCTCGTTTCATCACAATTCTCCATGCACTTGTCATTGCAATGTTCCATGACCCCTGTCATAGCAAGCTCCAAGTGTTTGTCATCACAATGCTTCACGACTTTATCATCAAAATTCTCAATGGCACTTTTCATCACAATGTTCCGTACCCTTGTCATAACAATGCTCCATGCCCTTGTCATCGCAATGCTCCATGACACCTGTCATCACAATTCTCCCTGACACCTGTCATCACAATTACCCATGGTCTTCTCATCACAATGCTCCACGGTTTTGCCATCACAATGCTCCATGCCCTGGTCATCTCAAAGCTCAATGTCCCTTGTCCTCACAATTCTCCACGTCCTTGTCATCACAATGCTCCATGGCACTTCTCATCACAATGTTATATGCTCTTGTCATAACAATACTCCATGCACTTGTCATCACAATGCTCCATGACCCCTGTCATAGGAAGTTCCATGCGCTTGTCTTCACAATGTTTCAGGACATGGACATTAAAATTATCAATGGCCCTTGACATCTCAATGCTCCATGCGCTTATCATCACAATGCTCCTTTACCTTTGTCACAACAATCCTCCATGACACTTGGCATCACAATGCTCCGTGCTATTGTCATCACAATGGAACATGACATATGTCATCACAATGCTCCCTGACACCTGTCTTCACAATACTCCATGACCTTGTCATCACAATGCTCCATGCCCTTGTCATCACAATGTGCCATGCCCACTGTCATCAAAATAATCCATGAAACTTGTCAGACCAAAGCTCCATGCCACCTTTCATCACAATGCTCCATGAACCCTGTCATCACAATGCACCATGCCCATCATCATAATGCTTCATGCTCTTGTCATCACAATGAAATCAAAATGCTCTATGACCTCTGTCATCACAATGCTCCAAACCCTTGTGATCACAATGTTCCATAACACTTGTCATCACAATACCCCATGACGCTAGTCATCACAATTATCCATGGACTTCTCATCACAATGCCCCATGACATTTGTCATCACAATGCGCAATACACATGTCATCACAATGCTCCCTGACTCTTGCCATCAGTATGCTCCCTGAACCCTTTCATGACAAGGCTCCATGCCTTTTTCATCACAATGCTCCATGCCCTTGTCATCACAATGCTCCAAGACCCCTGCAATCACAATGGTCCATGCCCCTTTTCATCAGAATGCTCCATGAGACTTGTCATCACAAGGCTCCATGGTCTTCTCATCACAATGCTCCAGGACATTGTCATCAAAATGCTCCATTCCCTTAACATCACAATGCTCCATGACCCCTGTCATCACAATACTCCATGAACATTTTCAGCCCAATGCTCCATGACCTTCTCATCACAATGCTCCATGACCAATATCATCACAATGCTCCATGACCACAGTCATCACAACGCTCAATATCACCTGACAACACAATGATCCGGGACTCTTGTCATCACAATGCTCCATTCCCTAGTCATCACAATGCTCCATGACGCCTGTCATCACAATACTCCATGAACATTTTCAGCCCAATGCTCCATGACACTTGTCATCACAATGATGCATGCCCTTGTCATCCCAATGCTCCATGACCCCTGTAATCACAATGCTCCGTGACGCTTGTCATCACAGTGCTCCATGACACCTGTCATCACAATTCTCCATGCCTTTGTCAGCAAAATGCTACATGACCTTGTCATTACAATGTTCTATGCACTTGTCATCACAATACTCCATTACCATTGCCATCACAATCCTCCATGAACCTTGGGATCACATTGCTCCATGCCCTTGTCATCAAAATGCTCCATGCTCCTTGAAATCAAAATGATCCATGACCTCTGTCATCACAATGCTCCAAACCCTTGTGATCACAATGTTCCATAACACTTGTCATCACAATGCTCCATGATGCCTGTCATCACAATACTCCATGCACTTTTCATCACAATGCTCCATGACCTTTGCCATCACAATTCTCGATACACTTGTCATCACAATGCTCCCTGACACTTGTCATCAGAATGCTCCTTGAACCCTGTCACAAAAAGGCTGCATGCCTTTTTCATCAAAATGCACCATGCCGTTTTCATCCCAATGCTCCATGCCATTGCCATCAAAATACTCCACAAGCTTGTCATCAGAATGCTCCATGTCCCTTGTCATCACAATTTTCCATGCACTTGTCAGCACAATGCTCCCTGACCCTTGTCATCACAATGCTCCAAGCCATTGTCATCACAATGCTCCATTACCTTTGTCATCAGAATCCTCCATGACACTTGGCATCACAATGCTCCATGGCATTGTCATCACAATGGGCCATTACATATGTCATCACAATGCTCCCTGACACCTGTCTTCACAATAATGAATGACCTGGTCATCACAATGCTCCATGCCCTTGTCATCACAATGCGCCATTCCAACTGTCATCGCAATAAGCCATGAAACTTATTAGACCAATGCTCCATGCCCTTGTCATCACAATGCCCCATGCCCTTGTTATCACAATGCTCCATGACCCCTGTCATCACAATGCTCCGTGACTCCAGTCATCACAAGGCTTCATGACCTTTGTCATCACAATGGTCCATGCCCTTGTCATCAACAGTCTCTGTGACCTTTTTAACCACAATGCTTCATGAACTTTTCATCACAATGCCCTTTGACCCTTGTCATCACAATGCTCTATGCCTTTCTCAGCACAATGCTCCATGACCCTTGTCATCACAATGCTCCATGCGCTTTTCATCACAATGCACCATGCGCTTGTCGTCACAGTGCTCCACAATCTTGTCATCACAATGCTCCATAAACCTTGTCATCACAATGCTCCATGCACTTCAAATCAAAATGCTCTCTCACCACTGATATCACAATGTTACATCACTATTCATCACAATACTCCCTCAAACCTGTCATCACAATGTTCCATGACTCCTGTCATCACAATGCTACATGCACTTATCATCACAATGTTCGATGATCCCTGACATCACAATGTTCCATAACCCCTGTCATCAAAATGCTCCATGACCCTTTTCATCAAAATGCTCCATGACCCCTGACATCACAATGTTACATAACGCCTCTCATCAAAATGTTCCATGACACTTTACATCAAATTGGTCCATGACAGTGTCATCACAATGCTCCCTGCCCTTCTCATCACAATGCACCACGCCCTTGTCTTCAAAATGCTCCATGACCTTTGTCATCACAAAGCTCAATGACCCTTGGCATCACAATGCTCCATGCCATTGTCATCACAATACTCCATGAAACCTCTCATCACATTGTTCCATGCAATTGTCATCAAAAAGCTCCATGGTGCTTGTCATCACACTGCTCGATGCCCTTCTCATCACAATGCTCCATGCCCTTGTCATTACAATCCTCCATGACCCATGTATCACTGTGTTCCGTGCCCTTGTCATCACAATGCTCCATGCCCACTCTCATCACAATAATCCATGAAACTTTTCAGACAAATATTCTATTCCCTTGTCATCACAATGCTCCATTACCCCTGTCATAACAATGCTCCATGACCCCAGCCATCACAACGTTCCACGGGCTTGTCATCACAAGGCTCCTTGACCCTTGTCATCAGAATGCTCCAAGACCCCTGTAATCACAATGCTACATGCCCGTGTCATCACAAAGCTCCATGATGCATGTCATCAGAATGCTCCATGCCCTTGCCATCACAATGCTCCATTACCCCGTGATAACAATGCTCCATGACCCCTGCCAACACGATGTTCCATGGCCTTGTCATCACAAGGCTCCATGACCCTTCTCATCACAATGCTCCAAGACCCCTGTAATCACAATGCTCCATGTCCATTTTTATCTCAATGATCCATGAACCCTGTCATCACAATGCACCATGCCCATCATCATAATGCTTCAGGCTATTGTCATCACAATGAAATCAAAATTCTCCATGACCTCTGTCATAACACTGCTCCAAACCCTTGTGATCACAATATTCCATAACACTTGTCATCACAATGCCCCATGACGCTCGTCATCACAATTATCTATGGTCTTCTCATCACAATGCTCCATGACCTTTGTCATCACAATGCTCAATACACTTGTCATCAAAATGCTCCCAGACACTTGTTCTCTGTATGCTCCTTGAACTCTGTCATGACAAGGCTCCATGCCTTTTTCATCACAATGATCCATGCCTTTTTCATCACAATGCTCCAAAACACCTGTAATTACAATGCTCCATGCCCTTGTCATCACAAAGCTCAATGACGCATGTCATCAGACTGCTCCTTGGCCTTCTCATCACAATGCTCCATGCCCTTGTCATCACAATTTTCCAAGACACTCTAATCACAATGCTCCATGCCCCTTTTCATCAGTATGCTCCATGAGACTTGTCTCACAAGGCTCCATGGTTTTCTCATCACAATGCTCCAGCACGTTGTCATCACAATGCTTCACGACCTTGTCATGAAAATTTTCAATGGCCCTTGTCATCATAATGCGCCAAGCCCTAGTCATCACAATGCTCCATTATATTTGTCATCACAATCCTCCATTACATTTGGCATCACAATGCTCCATGCCATTGTCATCGCAATGGACCATGACATATGTCATCACAATGCTCCCTGACACCTGTCTTCACAATACTACATGACCTTCTCATCACAATGCCCCATGCCCTTGTCATCACAATGCCCCATGCCCACTGTCATCACAATAATCTATTAAACTTGTCAGACCAATGCTCCATGCCCATGTCATCACAATGCAATGTGCCCTTGTCATCACAATGCTCCATGCCCTTGTCATCACAATGCTCCATGCCCTTGTCATCACAATGCTCTATGACCCCTGTCATCACAATGCTCTGTGACTCCAGTCATCACAATGCTTCGTAACATTTGTCATCACAGTGGTCCATGCCCACATCATCACAAGGCTCTGTGACCTTTGTAACCACAATACTCCATGAACTTTTCATCACAATGCTCCGTGACCCTTGTCATCACAATGCTCCATGCCTTTGTCAGAACAATGCTCCATGACCCTTGTCATCACAATGTGCCACGTGATTTTCATCACAACGGTCCACAAACTTGTCAACGTAATGCTCCATAACCCTTGTAATCACAATGCTCCATGCACTTCTCATCAAAATGCTCTCTCAACAGAGATATCACAATGTTCCATCACTAGTCATCACAATACTCCCTCACCCCTGTAATCACAATGTTCCATGACCCCTGTCATCACAATGCTACATCCCCCTATCATCACAATGTTCCATGACCCCTGACATCACAATGTTCCATAACCCCTGTCATCAAAATGCTCCATGACCCTTTTCATCCCAAAGCTCCATGACCCCTGACATCACAATGTTCTATAACCACTGTCATCAAAATGTTCCATTACACTTTTCATCAAATTGCTGCATGACCCTGTCATCAAAATGCTCCCTGCCCTTCTCATCACAATGCACCACGCCCTTGACATCAAAATGCTCCATGACTTTTGTCATCACAAAGCTCCATAACCCTTGGAATCACAATGTTCCATGAACCCTCTCATCACATTGTTCCATGCCCTTGTCATCACAAAGCTCCATGACGCTTGTCAAAACAATGTTCGATGCCCTTCTCATCACAATGCTCCATGCCCTTGTCATTACAATCCTCCATGACCCATGGATCACAGTGTTCCGTGACCTTGTCATCACAATGCTCCATGCCCACTCTCATCACAATAATCCATGAAACTTTTCAGACCAATGCTCCATGCCCTTCTCATCACAATGCTCCATTACCCCTGTCATAACAATGCTCCATGACCCCTGCCATCACAATGTTCCACACCATTGTCATCACAAGGCGCCATGACCCTTGTCATCACAATGCTCCAAGACCCCTGTAATCACAATGCTCCATGCCCTTGTCATCACAAAGCTCAATGACGCATGTCATCAGAATGCTCCATGGCCTTCTCATCACAATGCTCCTTGCCCTTGTCATCACAATGCTCCAAGACCCCTGTAATCACAATGCTCCATGCCCCTTTTCATCTCAATGCTCCATGAACGCTGTCATCACAATGCACCATGCCCATCACCATAATGCTTCAGGCTATTGTCATCACAATGAAATCAAAATGCTCCATGACCTCTGTCATCACAATGCTCCAAACCCTTGTGATCACAATGTTCCATAAAACTTATCATCACAACACCCCATGACGCTCATCATCAAAATTATCCATGGTCTTCTCATCACAATGCTCCATGAACTTTGTCATCACAATGCTCAATACACTTTTCATCACAATGCTCCGTGACACTTGTCGTCAGTATGCTCCTTGAACCCTGTCATGACAAGGCTCCATGCCTTTTTCATAACAATGATCCATGCCATTTTCATCACAATGCTCCATGCCCTTGTCAGCACAAAGCTCCATGACGCATGTCATCTGAATGCTCCATGGCCTTCTCATCACAATGCTCCATGCCCTTGTCATCACAATGCTCCAAGACCCCTGTAATCACAATGCTCCATGCCCCTTTTCATCAGAATGTTCCATGAGAATTGTCATCACAAGGCTCCATGGACTTCCCATCACAATGCTCCAGGACCTTGTCATCACAGTGCTCAATTCCCTTCTCATTACAATGCTCCATGACCCGTGTCATCACAATACTCCATGAACATTTTCAGCCCAATGCTTCATGACCTTCTCATCACAATGCTCCATGACCCATATCATCACAGTCCTCCATGACCACTGTCATCACAACACTCCATGACCCCTGACAACACAATGATCCGGGACTCTTGTCATCACAATGCTCCATTCCCTTGTCATCACAATGCTCCATGAACATTTTCAGCCCTATGCTCCATGACACTTGTCATCACAATGCTCTGTGACGCTTATCATCACAGTGCTCCATGACCCTTATCATCACAATTCTCCATGCCTGTGTCATCAAAATCCTACATGACCTTGTCATCACAATGCTCCATGACCCCTGTAATCACAATGCTCTGTGACGCTTATCATCACAGTGCTCCATGACCCTTATCATCACAATTCTCCATGCCTGTGTCATCAAAATCCTACATGACCTTGTCATCACAATGCTCCATGAGCTTGTCATCACAATACTCCATTACCATTTTCATCACAATCCTCCATGAACCTTGGGATCACATTGCTCCATGCCCTTGTCATCACAATGCTCCATGCTCCTTGAAATCAAAATGGTCCATGACTTCTGTCATCACAATGCCCCAACCCATTGTGATCACAATGTTCCATAACACTTGTCATCAAAACACTCCATGATGACGGTCATGACAATACTCCATGCACTTGTCGTCACAATGCTCCATGACCTTTGTCATCACAATTCTCAATACACTTGTCATCACAATGCTCCCTGACACTTGTCGTCAGAATATTCCTTGAACACTGTCATGAAAAGGCTCCATGCCTTTTTCATCAGAATGCTCCATGCCCTTTTCATCACAACGCTCCAGGTCATTGTCATCACAATACTCCACAAGTTGTCATCAGAATGCTCCATGATCATTGTCTTCAGAATGCTCCATGACCCCTGTCATCACAATGCTCCATACCCCTTGTCATTACAGTGTTCCATGACGCTCGTCATCACAATTATCCATGGTCTTCTCATCACAATGCTCCACGGTCTTGCCATCACAATGCTCCATGCCCTGGTCATCACAATGCTCCATGTCCCCTGTCATCACAATTCTCCACGTTCTTGGCATCACTATGCTCCATGATACTTCTCATCACAGTGTTACATGTTTTGTCATCACAATTCTCTATGCACTTGTCATCGCAATGCTCCATGACCCCTGTCATAGCAAGCTCCATGTGATTGTCATCACAATGCTTCATGAACATGTCATCAAAATTCTCAATGGCCCTTGTTATCACAATGCTCCATGACCCTTGTCATCACAATGCTCCAAGCCCTGGTCATCAAAATGCTCCATTATCTTTGTCATCACAATCCTCCATGACACTTGGCATCACAATACTACATTCCATTGTCATTGCAATAGACCATGACATATGTCATCACAATGCTCCCTGACACCCTTCTTCACAATACTCCATGACCTTCTCATCACAATGCTCCATGCACTTGTCATCACAATGCGCCATGCCCACTGTCATCACAATAATCCATGAAACTTGTCAGAAAAATGCTCCATGACCCTGTCATCACAAGGCTCCATGCCCTTTCATCACAATGCTCTATGACCCCTGTCATCACAATGCTCCGTGACTCCAGTTATCACAATGCTTCATGACCTTTGTCATCACAATGGTCCATGACCTCGTCATCACAAGGCTCTGTGACCTTTGTGACCACAACACTCCATGAACATTTCATCACAATGCTCGGTGACCCTTGTCATCACAATGCTCCATGCCTTTGTCAGCACATTACTCCATGACACATGGCATCAAATGTGCCATGCTCTTGTAATCACAATGCTCCACATCGTTGTCATCACAATGCTCCACAAACCTTGTCATCACAATGCTCCATGCGTTTGTCAGCACAATGATCCATGACCCATGTCATCACAATGTGCCCTGCGTTTCTCATCACAATGCTCCACAGCCTTGTCATCACAATGCTCCATGCACCACTCATCAAAATGCTCTCTCACCACTGATATCACAATATTCCATCAGTAGTCAACACAATACTCCCTCCACCCTGTCATCCCAATGTTCCATGACCCTTGTCACAACAATGCTACATGCTCTTATCATCACAATGCTCCATGACCCCTGACATCACAATGTCCCATAACCCCTGTCATCACAATGCTCCATGACCCTTTTCATCACAATGCTGAATGACCCCTAACATCACAATGTTCCATAAACACTGTCATCAAAATGTTCCATGACCCTTTTCATCCAATTGCTCCATGACCCTGTCATCACAATTCTCCCTGCCCTTCTCATCACAATGCACCACGCTCTTGTCATCAAAATGCTCCATGGCCTATGTCATCACAAAGCTCCATGACCCTTGGAATCACAATGCTCCATGCCATTGTCATCACAAAGCTCCATGAAACCTCTCATCACATTGCTCCATGCCGTTGTCATCACAAAGCTCGATGACGCTTGTCATCACAATGCTCCATGCCCTTGTCATTGCAATCCTCCATAACACATGTATCACTGTGTTCCGTGCCCTTGTCATCACAATGCTCCATGCTCACTCTCATCACAATAATCCATGAAACTTTTCAGACCAATGCTCCATGCCCTTGTCATCACAATGCTCCATTACACCTGTCATAACAATGCTCCATGACCCCTGCCATCACAATGTTCTACGGCCTTATCATCACAAGACTCCATGACCCTTGTCATCACAATGCTCCAAGACCCATGTAATCACAATGCTCCATGCCCATGTCATCACAAAGCTCCCTGACGCATGTCATCAGAATGCTCCATGGCCTTCTCATCACAATACTCCATGCCCTTGTCATCACAATGCTCCAAGACCCTTGTTATTACAATGATCCATGCCTCTTTGCATCTCAATGCTCCATGAACCCTGTCATCACAATGCACCATGCCCATCATCATAATGCTTCATGCTATTGTCATCACAATGAAATCAAAATTCTCCATGACCTCTCTCATCACAATGCTCCAAACCCTTGTGACCACAATGTTCCATAACACTTGTCATCACAACGCCCCATGACGCTGGTCATCACAATTATCCATGGACTTCTCATCACAATGCTCCATGACCTTTTTCATCACAATTCTCAATACACTTGTCATCACAATGCTCCCTGATACTTGTCATCAGTATGCTCATTGAACCCTGTCATGACAAGTCTCCATGCCTTTTTCATCACAATGATCCATTCCCTTTTCATCACAATGCTCCATGCCATTGTCATCACAATACTCCACAAGCTTGTCATCAGAATGCTCCATGACACTTTTCATCTCAATGATCCATGACCCCTGTCATCACAATGCTCCATGACACCTGTCATCACAATGCTCCATGCCCCTTGTCATTACAGTGCTCCATGATGTTCGTCATCACAATTATCCATGGTCTTCTCATCACAGTGCTCCACGGTCTTGCCATCACAATGCTCCATGCCCTGGTCTTCACAATGCTCCATGTCCCCAGTCATCACAATGCTCCATGACCCCTGTCGTCACAATGCTCCATACCGCTTGTCATTACAGTGCTCCATGACACTCGTAATCACAATTGTCCATGGTCTTCTCATCACAATGCTCCACGACCTTGTCATCAAAATGCTCCATGACCCTTGTCATCACAATGCTCCATGACCACTGTCATAACAATGCTCCATGACCCCTGTCATCACAAGGCTCCATACCACTTGTCATTACAGTGTTCCATGACACTCCTCATCACAATTATCCATGGTCTTCTCATCACAATGCTCCACGGTCTTGCCATCACAGTGCTCCATGCCTTGGGCATCACAATGCTCCATGTCCCCGGTCATCACAATGCTCCATGACCACTGTCATCACAATGCTCTATACCCCTTGTCATTACAGTGCTCCATGACGCTCGTCATCACAATTATCCATGGTCTTCTCATCACAGTGCTCCACGGTCTTGCCATCACAATGCTCCATGCCCTGGTCATCACAATGCTCCATGTCCCCTGTCATCACAATTCTCCACGTTCTTGGCATCACTATGCTCCATGATACTTCTCATCACAGTGTTACATGTTTTGTCATCACAATTCTCTATGCACTTGTCATCGGAATGCTCCATGACCCCTGTCATAGCAAGCTCCATGTGATTGTCATCACAATGCTTCATGAACATGTCATCAAAATTCTCAATGACCCTTGTCATCACAATGCTCCAAGCCCTTGTCATCAAAATGCTCCATTACCTTTGTCATCACAATCCTCCATGACACTTGGCATCACAATGCTACATTCCATTGTCATTGCAATAGACCATGACATATGTCATCACAATGCTCCCTGACACCCTTCTTCACAATACTCCATGACCTTCTCATCACAATGCTCCATGCCCTTGTCATCACAATGCACCATGCCCACTGTCATCACAATAATCCATGAAACTTGTCAGAAAAATGCTCCATGACCCTGTCATCACAAGGCTCCATGCCCTTTCATCACAATGCTCTATGACCCCTGTCATCACAATGCTCCGTGACTCCAGTTATCACAATGCTTCATGACCTTTGTCATCACAATGGTCCATGACCTCGTCATCACAAGGCTCTGTGACCTTTGTGACCACAACACTCCATGAACATTTCATCACAATGCTCGGTGACCCTTGTCATCACAATGCTCCATGCCTTTGTCAGCACATTACTCCATGACACATGGCAACAAATGTGCCATGCGCTTGTCATCACAATGCTCCACATCGTTGTCATCATAATGCTCCACAAACCTTGTCATCACAAAGCTCCATGCGTTTGTCAGCACAATGATCCATGACCCATGTCATCACAATGTGCCCTGCGTTTCTCATCACAATGCTCCACAGCCTTGTCATCACAATGCTCCATGCACCTCTCATCAAAATGCTCTCTCACCACTGATATCACAATGTTCCATCACTAGTCAACACAATACTCCCTCCACCCTGTCATCCCAATGTTCCATGACCCTTGTCACAACAATGCTACATGCTCTTATCATCACAATGCTCCATGACCCCTGACATCACAGTGTTCCATAACCCCTGTCATCACAATGCTCCATGACCCTTTTCATCACAATGCTCCATGACCCCTAACATCACAATGTTCCATAAACAGTGTCATCAAAATGTTCCATGACACTTTTCATCCAATTGCTCCATGACCCTGTCATCACAATGCTCCCTGCCCTTCTCATCACAATGCACCACGCTCTTGTCATCAAAATGCTCCATGGCCTATGTCATCACAAAGCTCCATGACCCTTGGAATCACAATGATCCATGCCATTGTCATCACAAAGCTCCATGAAACCTCTCATCACATTTCTCCATGCTGTTGTCATCACAAAGCTCCATGACGCTTGTCATCAAAATGCTCCATGCCCTTGTCATTGCAATCCTCCATAACACATGTATCACTGTGTTCCGTGCCCTTGTCATCACAATGCTCCATGCTCACTCTCATCACAATAATCCATGAAACTTTTCAGACCAATGCTCCATGCCCTTGTCATCACAATGCTCCATTACACCTGTCATAACAATGCTCCATGACCCCTGCCATCACAATGTTCTACGGCCTTATCATCACAAGACTCCATGGCCCTTGTCATCACAATGCTCCAAGACCCCTGTAATCACAATGCTCCATGCCTATGTCATCACAAAGCTCCCTGATGCATGTCATCAGAATGCTCCATGGCCTTCTCATCACAATACTCCGTGACCTTGTCATCACAATGCTCCAAGACCCTTGTTATTACAATGATCCATGCCTCTTTGCATCTCAATGCTCCATGAACCCTGTCATCACAATGCACCATGCCCATCATCATAATGCTTCATGCTATTGTCATCACAATGAAATCAAAATTCTCCATGACCTCTCTCATCACAATGCTCCAAACCCTTGTGATCACAATGTTCCATAACACTTGTCATCACAACGCCTCATGACGCTGGTCATCACAATTATCCATGGACTTCTCAACACAATGCTCCATGACCTTTGTCATCACAATTCTCAATACACTTGTCATCACAATGCTCCCTGATACTTGTCATCAGTATGCTCATTGAACCCTGTCATGACAAGTCTCCGTGCCTTTTTCATCACAATGATCCATGCCCTTTTCATCACAATGCTCCATGCCATTGTCATCACAATACTCCACAAGCTTGTCATCAGAATGCTCCGTGACACTTTTCATCTCAATGATCCATGACCCCTGTCATCACAATGTTCCATGACACCTGTCATCACAATGCTCCATGCCCCTTGTCATTACAGTGCTCCATGATGTTCGTCATCACAATTATCCATGGTCTTCTAATCACAGTGCTCCACGGTCTTGCCATCACAATGCTCCATGCCCTGGTCATCACAATGCTCCATGTCCCCAGTCATCACAATGCTCCATGACCCCTGTCGTCACAATGCTCCATACCGCTTGTCATTACAGTGCTCCATGACACTCGTAATCACAATTGTCCATGGTCTTCTCATCACAATGCTCCACGACCTTGTCATCAAAATGCTCCATGACCCTTGTCATCACAATGCTCCATGACCACTGTCATAACAATGCTCCATGACCCCTGTCATCACAAGGCTCCATACCACTTGTCATTACAGTGTTCCATGACACTCCTCATCACAATTATCCATGGTCTTCTCATCACAATGCTCCACGGTCTTGCCATCACAGTGCTCCATGCCTTGGGCATCACAATGCTCCATGTCCCCGGTCATCACAATGCTCCATGACCACTGTCATCACAATGCTCTATACCCCTTGTCATTACAGTGCTCCATGACACTCGTCATCACAATTATCCATGATCTTCTCATCACAGTGCTCCACGACCTTGCCATCACAAGGCTCCATGCCCTGGTCATCACAATGCTCCATGTCCCCAGTCATCAAAATGCTCCATGTCCCCGGTCATCACAATGCTCCATGACCACTGTCATCACAATGCTCTATACCCCTTGTCATTACAGTGCTCCATGACGCTAGTCATCACAATTATCCATGGTCTTCTCATCACAGTGCTCCACGGTCTTGCCATCACAATGCTCCATGCCCTGGTCATCACAATGCTCCATGTCCCCTGTCATCACAATTCTCCACGTTCTTGGCATCACTATGCTCCATGATACTTCTCATCACAGTGTTACATGTTTTGTCATCACAATTCTCTATGCACTTGTCATCGGAATGCCCCATGACCCCTGTCATAGCAAGCTCCATGTGATTGTCATCACAATGCTTCATGAACATGTCATCAAAATTCTCAATGACCCTTGTCATCACAATGCTCCAAGCCCTTGTCATCAAAATGCTCCATTACCTTTGTCATCACAATCCTCCATGACACTTGGCATCACAATGCTACATTCCATTGTCATTGCAATAGACCATGACATATGTCATCACAATGCTCCCTGACACCCTTCTTCACAATACTCCATGACCTTCTCATCACAATGCTCCATGCCCTTGTCATCACAATGCGCCATGCCCACTGTCATCACAATAATCCATGAAACTTGTCAGAAAAATGCTCCATGACCCTGTCATCACAAGGCTCCATGCCCTTTCATCACAATGCTCTATGACCCCTGTCATCACAATGCTCCGTGACTCCAGTCATCACAATGCTTCATGACCTTTGTCATCACAATAGTCCATGACCTCGTCATCACAAGGCTCTGTGACCTTTGTGACCACAACACTCCATGAACATTTAATCGCAATGCTCGGTGACCCTTGTCATCACAATGCTCCATGCCTTTGTCAGCACATTACTCCATGACACATGGCAACAAATGTGCCATGCGCTTGTCATCACAATGCTCCACATCGTTGTCATCACAATGCTCCACAAACCTTGTCATCACAATGCTCCATGCGTTTGTCAGCACAATGATCCATGACCCATGTCATCACAATGTGCCCTGCGTTTCTCATCACAATGCTCCACAGCCTTGTCATCACAATGCTCCATGCACCTCTCATCAAAATGCTCTCTCACCACTGATATCACAATGTTCCATCACTAGTCAACACAATACTCCCTCCACCCTGTCATCCCAATGTTCCATGACCCTTGTCACAACAATGCTACATGCTCTTATCATCACAATGCTCCATGACCCCTGACATCACAATGTTCCATAATCCCTGTCATCACAATGCTCCATGACCCTTTTCATCACAATGCTCCATGACCCCTAACATCACAATGTTCCATAAACAGTGTCATCAAAATGTTCCATGACCCTTTTCATCCAATTGCTCCATGACCCTGTCATCACAATTCTCCCTGCCCTTCTCATCACAATGCACCACGCCCTTGTCATCAAAATGCTCCATGGCCTATGTCATCACAAAGCTCCATGACCCTTGGAATCACAATGCTCCATGCCATTGTCATCACAAAGCTCCATGAAACCTCTCATCACATTGCTCCATGCCGTTGTCATCACAAAGCTCGATGACGCTTGTCATCACAATGTTCCATGCCCTTGTCATTGCAATCCTCCATGACACATGTATCACTGTGTTCCGTGCCCTTGTCATCACAATGCTCCATGCTCACTGTCATCACAATAATCCATGAAACTTTTCAGACCAATGCTCCATGCCCTTGTCATCACAATGCTCCATTACACCTGTCATAACAATGCTCCATGACCCCTGCCATCACAATGTTCTACGGCCTTGTCATCACAAGACTCCATGACCCTTGTCATCACAATGCTCCAAGACCCCTGTAATCACAATGCTCCATGCCCATGTCATCACAAAGCTCCCTGATGCATGTCATCAGAATGCTCCATGGCCTACTCATCACAATACTCCATGCCCTTGTCATCACAATGCTCCAAGACCCTTGTTATTACAATGATCCATGCCTCTTTTCATCTCAATGCTCCATGAACCCTGTCATCACAATGCACCATGCCCATCAACATAATGCTTCATGCTATTGTCATCACAATGAAATCAAAATTCTCCATGACCTCTCTCATCACAATGCTCCAAACCCTTGTTATCACAATGTTCCATAACACTTGTCATCACAACGCCCCATGACGCTGGTCATCACAATTATCCGTGGACTTCTCATCACAATGCTCCATGTCCTTTGTCATCACAATTCTCAATACACTTGTCATCACAATGCTCCCTGACACTTGTCATCAGTATGCTCATTGAACCCTGTCATGACAAGTCTCCATGCCTTTTTCATCACAATGATCCATGCCCTTTTCATCACAATGCTTCAAGCCATTGTCATCACAATACTCCACAAGCTTGTCCTCAGAATGCTCCGTGACCCTTGTCATCTCAATGATCCATGACCCCTGTCATCACAATGCTCCATGACACCTGTCATCACAATGCTCCATGCCCCTTGTCATTACAGTGCTCCATGATGTTCGTCATCACGATTATCCATGGTCTTCTAATCACAGTGCTCCACGGTCTTGCCATCACAATGGTCCATGCCCTGGTCATCACAATGCTCCATGTCCCCAGTCATCACAATGCTCCATGACCCCTGTCATCACAATGCTCCATACTGCTTGTCATTACAGTGCTCCATGACACTCGTAATCACAATTGTCCATGGTCTTCTCATCACAATGCTCCACGACCTTGTCATCAAAATGCTCCATGACACTTGTCATCACAATGCTCCATGACCACTGTCATAACAATGCTCCATGACCCCTGTCATCACAAGGCTCCATACCGCTTGTCATTATAGTGTTCCATGATGCTCCTCATCACAATTATCCATGGTCTTCTCATCACAATGCTCCACGGTCTTGCCATCATAGTGCTCCATGCCTTGGGCATCACAATGCTCCATGTCCCCGGTCATCACAATGCTCCATGACCACTGTCATCACAATGCTCTATACCCCTTGTCATTACAGTGCTCCATGACCCTCGTCATCACAATTATCCATGGTCTTCTCATCACAATGCTCCACGATCTTGCCATCGCAATGCTCCATGCCCTGGTCATCACAATGCTCCATGTCCCCTGTCATCACAATTGTCCACGATCTTGGCATCACTATGCTCCATGACGCTTCTCATCACAGTGTTACATGCTTTGTCATCACAATTCTCTATGCACTTGTCATCGCAATGCTCCATGAACCCGTCATAGCAAGCTCCATGTGCTTGTCATCACAATACTCCATGCCCTTGTCGTCACAATTCTCCATGACGTTTGTCATCACAATGCTCCCTGACACTTGTCGTCAGAATGCTCCCTGAAAACTGTCATGAAAAGGCTCCATGTCTTTTTCATCACAATGCCCCATGCCATTGTCATCACAATGCTCCATGAACCCTCTCATCACATTGTTCCATGCCCTTGTCATCACAGGCTCCATGATGCTTTTCATCACAATGCTCGATGCCATTCTTATCACAATGCTCCATGCGCTTGTCATTACAATCCTCCATGACCGATGTATCACAGTGTTCCATGCCCTTGTCATCACAATGCTCCTTGCCCCCTCTCATCACAATAATCCATGAAACTTTTCAGACCAATGCTCCATGCCGTTGTCATCACAATGCTCCATTACCCCTGTCATAACAATGCTCCATGACCCCTGCCATCACAATGTTCCACAGCCTTGTCATCACAAGGCTCCATGACCCTTGTCATCACAATGCTCCAAGACCCCTGTAATCACAATGCTCCATGCCCTTGTCATCACAAAGCTCCATGACGCATGTCAACAGAATGCTCCATGGCCTTCTCATTCACGATGTTCCATGCCTTTGTCATCACAATGCTCCAAGACTCCTGTAATCGCAATGCTCCATGCCCCTTTTCATCTCAATGCTCCATGAACCCTGTCATCACAATGCACCATGCCCATCATCATAATGCTTCAGGCTATTGTCATCACAATGAAACCAAAATGCTCCATGACCTCTGTCATCACAATGCTCCAAATCCTTGAGATCAATATGTTCCATAACACTTATCATCACAACGCCCCATGACGTTCATCATCACAATTATCCATGGTCTTCTCATCACAATGCTCCATGACCTTTGTCATCACAATACTCAATACCCTTGTCATCACAATGCTCCCTGACACTTGTTGTCAGTTTGCTTCTTGAGTCCTGTCATGACAAGGCTCCATGCCTTTTTCATCACAATGATCCATGCCCTTTTCATCACAGTGCTCCAGTACCTTGTCATCACAATGCTCCATGAACCCTGTCATCACAGTACTCCATGGACATTTTCAGCCCAATGCTCCATGACCTTCTCATCACAATGCACCATGACCCCTGTCATCACAATGCTCCATGACCACTGTCATCACAACGCTCCATGAACCCTGACAACACAATGATCCGGGACTCTTGTCATTAAAATGCTCCATGACCATTGTCATCACAACGATCCATGCGCTTGTCATCCCAATGCTCCATGACCCTTGTAATCACAATGCTCCGTGATGCTTGTCATCACAGTGCTCCATGAACCTTGTCATCATAATGCTCCTTGCCTTTGTCAACAAAATGGTACATAATCTTGTCATCACAATTCTCCATGCGCTTGTCATCACAATCCTCCATGACCATTGGAATCACATTGCTTCATGCCCTTGCCATCTCTCTCTCGCCTTTCTGGTTTTTACAGATATTCGGATGTCCCTTTTGACCGGTGGTAAGTGGCAATTCTTTGTAGTTTGGATTTGTATTGCGCGCTTGCTTGATTGGCCAAAAAGGGCGTATGCGTTTTCTTCTGAATATATTCAGGAGAAAAGGCATACGCACTTTTTGGCCAAGTGCATCTCTGTCCAAGTTGGGATGCTTTTCCTGTGCTTTAAAGGCGATTCCAATTTACCTCTTGAAATATGTTTTGTGCAATTCTGCATCATTTTCAAGTCCGCTTCATTGCCTTCCCTCAACAGGTTTTTGGAAGAGAGTAGTCCTTTATAAGTCTACAGGTTTGTGAATTGCTGTGCCCCTGAGCTCCAATTTTCAAATCCCATCTTTGTGAGCTGGCCGCAAATCCACAATTTTGATTCAGGACCTATACTGGTTCCAGGGGTCGCTATATTGGTTCCCTGTGGGTGGTTGAGGCTTTGGTTAATTCTTCTTACTGCCGGGAACTTAGAGTGACATGTGCCCGTCCAAATGCCTACATCTACTCTCTGATTGGTTCTCCCTCTTCCCTTTCATCCTCTGCACAATTAGCAAACTGAGCGAACCAGGAGGTTATAGGGGCTGACTCTCCTAAGTTGGGAGATTGATAGTAAAGCAGTTGGAATGCCAAAGTGGAGCACAAGGAGAGGAAAAATTAGGAGAGTTTTAGAAACCTTTCGCCATCACAGGGTGTCCATTTTCTAGGTTTCCCATACATGTTATAATTGTAGTGATATACCCTTCTACCTGGAGATTTGGGACACATGGAATGGTGGCATGCATTACTACTTTAAAAGGTCTGCATTTTCTCTCCCAATCTCACCAGTCCTCTCAGTCCCAAGTGTCCAGCCTTATGTCTCATCCAGCTGTCTTTGCAGATAGGGTCATTCCAGGTTTCATCAGAAACCCTGAAGGAATTGTGTAAGAATTTCGCTGTTTTTTGGGGTTTTTTTGAAATTCATTTTTATAATGGGGTAGAGCTGATTTTCACTGACGTGTTTATGCCAGTCTAGACACAACTGATTCCCTTATGGAGACATATCAATACATAGGTTTTAAGATTCTTAGTAGTCAGATATATTCCTCTGTGGGGCATAGGGGTGTTGAGTCCCGTTCACTGAGGAAGGTGTAGGTCTTGTCTATTCTGTATTTGGTTTATGGAATGGTACCTGTGCTAATATCAAACTCTGGTTTTATGCATCACCCCACCTCTCCTTTCCCCTGAAGCAGGCATAAGAGATTTTTGCTAAATGTGAGACTCTGTTCTCTTTCCTAATTCAGTTCATGTGTTGTGATATTGACATTCCCTCTATAAGTGATATCTTATGATAAGATTCTTTTTCTGTGTGACTAATTTCCCTTAAAATCATCATACCGAAATCCACTCTTTATGCTGCTACTGGCCTTATATACATTGATTTCACGTCTGAGTCATATTCCGTTGTACAAAATTACCACAAGTTCTTTATGCATTTCTCTTTTTCCTGGGATATTTTAGGTGTACCAAAGTTGAGGTTCTTGTATGCAGAGCAGCCCTAAACTTTGGGGTGCCTGTGTCTTATTGACATTTAGTCTTCCCATGTTATATGTCCATGAGTTGAAGTCCCCTTGCTCCGGGGCTTTGTATTTTAGATGTTTTAAAAACAGCATACACTTCTTCAGAGTGGCTCTTGGATATTTATACCCCACCCATCAGCGTGACTAGGCTCCCTGTTTTCCATGGCCTCTCCTGCATTTCTGGTTTGTACACATTTTTTGGATGGCCTTTCTGAGCAGTGGAAATTGAGACTTCTTTGTTGTGCGGATTTGCATTTCCCTCTTGCTTGGTTGGCCAAAAACTCTGCATGTGTTTTTTTCCTGAAGATATTCACGAAAAAAACGCATACACCCTTTTGCCCAACCACATCATTTTAGAAATTCTGCTGCTTTTCATATGCTTTAAATGTGAGTACAATCTACCTTTTGAAATCTGTTTCCTGAAATTCTGCCTCTCATTCAGATCCTCTTCGTTACCTTACCTGAATATATTTTTGGACGTTGGTTATCATTTATATCTTTGCAGGTCTTTGAATTGTCTGCTCCTGAGCTCCATTTTGCAACTCGCTTTTTTTGTGAGCTGGCCGCCAAACCATTGGATTACTTCTGGCCCTATTCTGGTTCTGGGGAGGCAGGCTGAGCCTTTGGTTAATTCTTCTTCCTAATGGGAAATTAGAGTGACATGTGCCTGTCAAAAGTCCTACAGCTAATCTCTCATTGGTTCCCCCTCTTCCCATTTATCCTCTGCACAAATTGCAAACTGTGTGAAACAGGAGGTTAAAGGTGCTGATTCTCCAAGTGGGGAGATTGTTAGTAATGTGGCTGGAATGGCGAACCCCAGCACCAGGAGATCAAAAATGAGGTGCATTTTAGACACCTTTCCTGAGCACACGGTGTACATTCATCTCGGTTTCCCAGGCATGTTTTCGCTGTCAGAAGATTCCCTTGAACCTGCAGATTTGGGACCCATGGAATGGGTACCAGGCAGTATTACTTTAAAAGGTCTGCATTTCCTCACCCAGCCTCTCTAACATCTCTTAGCGTGCATAACTTCCAGCCTTATATAATCATCCTGCTGTGGGTCTACATGTGTTCAATCCATGTTACATCGTAGCCCTTCAACAAATGTTGTAAGAATTTTTGTCTGTCTCACTGTTTTTATAAATAGTTTTAAATTTATTTTTATATTGATTACAGCTGATTTTCAAAGCTCTGTTTTTTGCTGCTGTACATCCACTTGATTCATGTACTGTGAGACAACAATAACTTCTTTTTCAGATGCTTACCAGTCATATGTATTATTTTCCAGTGACTTGAGTGGGCTGAGTGCAGTTCTTTGAGGTACCGTGTAGGCCTTGTCAGTTATTCAATTTGGTACTTGGAATGGTATCTTTGCTAATTTTAACCTCTTGGATAATACCTCACCATTCCCCACCTTTCCCATTTAGCAGCCTTATGTCTATTTTCTACATATTTGACTATGTTTCTGTTTTGTAATTTATTTCATGTGTAGCCATTTTTGATTCCACCTTTAAGTGACATCTTATGATATGTGTCTTTTTCTTTCTGACATATGTCACTTAGAATGATCGTATGTAACTCCTCCAGAGTTGTTACAACTGGCCTTATTTCATTGATTTCTGGATGAGTAATATTCCACTCTACATAAGTACCCCATCTCTTTTATCCATTTTATCCTTCCAGGGACATTTAGGTTATATCCAAGTTGAGGCCCTTTTTAACAGAGAGGTGGTAAACGTTCGGGTGCCTGTTTTCTGTCGATTTTTGTTTTTCCCAAGGTACACGCCCATGAGTGCAAGTGCCCTATGCTCTGTAGCTCATTTTTTAGATGTTTTAGCAAACACAATACACTTCTCCAGAGTGGCCGTTGGCAAATTACATTTCCACTATCAGCCTCACAGGGCTCCCTTTTCTCCTCACCCTGTCCTGCATTTCTGGTGTTTACACTTTATGTGGATGGCCCTTCTGACTGATGTGAAGTGATACATTTTGTGATATTGATTTCCAGTGCCCACCTGTTGGGTTGGATAAAAAGTGTGTATGGCCTTTACTTGAATATATTCAGAAAAAATGCATACACCCTTTTTGGCCAACTGCATCATTGGCGATGTTCAGCCCCTTTTCTTGTGCTTTAATGGGGAGTCCTTTCTACCTCTTCAAATCTGTTTCCTGCCACTCTCCCTTGCTTACAAGTCCTTTTCTGTGACTTACCTCAAGACATTTTTCGACGATAGATATTTTCAACTCTGTAGTTTCATGAATTTTAGTGCCCCTGAGTTCCATTTTTCAACTTGTGTTTTTGGAAACTGGACACAAAACAGCGGGATTTCCTCTAGCCCTATTCTGTTTCCGTGGGCAATTCTAGCCTTTGATGAATTTGTGTTCTGGATTGGAAATTAGAGTGGCATGTGCCTGTCCGAAAACCTAAGACATGTCTCTATATTTTTCTCATCCTTCCGCTACATCCTCTGGACAAATTCCAAACTGTGTGCAACAGGATGTTGACGGTGCTGATATCCCCAAGTGAGGAGATTGTTAGGAAAGATGCTGGAGGGTTGAACCCGAGCACCAGGCAATGAGGAGATGAGGTGCCTTTTCCAAACTCTTTCCGATCAAACGGTGTACCATCCTCTAGGTGTGACAGGCATGTTTTAGCTGTTGGAAGGGTCCCGTGCATGTAAGGAGAACACCAGGGATTTTTCCAAATCAGTGCCTCCCCGAACCCGAAACTGGGGAATTTTTAAGCTACGGCTACACGTATGTCCTTTAAGGGCCTTGGGAAATAGGCAGAGCCCAAACTTTAGATGACTGAAATCTTCAGGGTCAGAAGCACTCACCATCGGCCTTGCTTAGGTTACATTTTATCTGTCATTGATAGATGATATCAATAAAATTATCTATTGTTTTTCAGATTATTTCCCCTTATAGGTTATTGCAAAATATTCAGTGTAGTTCCCTGTGCTATACAGTAGTTCCTTGTTGATGATCTATTTTATACATAGCAGTGTGTATGTGTTAATCCCAAACTGTTAATTTATCCCTTCTCCTACCTTTCCCCTTTGGTAATAATAAATTATAAGATTTTATACTTCTCAGAAATGGGGGAGCTGAAAGAGAGGTATCATTTTCAATGGAAAAGCATTCAAAACAAGATTGAAGCTTCAGCCAAGAGTATTCGATGTACATGCATGGAAATAAATCACTTCATTTCTCTAATGTTGACCTGACAAATAAGACAGACGTCTTCACTGGACTTGCTTATAGGAAAGTGATGGAAATATCAAATGTAAGTCTTAGAAACATCTTATTTTACCCGAGCATTATACACTGCTCTATGTTAAATACAGTTTGGCTCACACATCTGTTCATTGAAGTTACAATGTTCTCAATTTCTGTTACTGATCCTCCAGAGTGGACCCCAACAGGAGTCCCCGTGCCCAGTGTCATTGGAGCCAACAGATCAAGACTGAGTTTGGTTCAGAAGCAAAGGAAACAGTATTTTGAAAACAGAATGGAGAGGTGAGAGCGTGCACTCCCCCATGGGCTGTGGGCTGGGCTGCTGTGTAGGGTCCCCGGCAGCGTCAGTGGGAGGGAGGGGATGGAGCTCTCGAGGGCTGCGTTGGCTGCAGCTCAGGCTCTATGCCGCGGAGTCTGCATGGGACCACGCTAGCTGAGGTGTCGACCCAGCCATTCTGCACTAGGAAATCGCGTCTGAAGTGCCGGGTGTGGGACCTCTGCATGCGGAACCCTAGGAGCACGTGAAATTAGACAAAGCACAAAGGAAAAACAGGTTAGACTTTATTTAATTGCCCAGATTCTCTTTTTATCTCCCAGGAATTTTTAATGAACGTTGCCGGAGACGAACACCTCCTCTGCTTTTTGTTCCGTTCCTTATTCTTGGGGTGTTGAGGGTGCAGACCCCTCTTTTGTAACTGCTTCATGCTGTGGTGGGAGCCCTGATACATGTGGGGAGGGGCAAAACGTCTCCCCACCAGCCTCCTGGTGAGGTTGATTGTCCCAAGGCCTCCTGCCTCACTTCTCGTCTGCCTGAGCACCAGCATTGGAAGTGTTACAGATTCTAATGACCTTTAAGGGTCCAGGAAAGAGAGGCGCAGAGATGCTGTGGTGGCAGGTTTCACCCCACCCCACATATGTTCGGCAACCTTAGGCTGACAGTTTTTGCCAGACTAGATGCTCTGACCAGTAGTCTGTGCTTTCTTTAATTAGGTCCCTGAATTAATGTACAAACAGCACCATGTGTCAGAGCCCTGCCCGCGCAACTCCCAGACAGTCCAGGGTCAGTGGTGATCCAGGACCATGACGTCCACTGAGTCAACGGCCTTTAGAAGTAGCCAGCAGTCCAGCCGGTCATATTGGCCACCATCACCGCGGTGTCTGTAGGGTTTTCTATGGTGAAAGCGTGATATACGTTTCCCCCGCCAAGCTTATTAGCTCCCCTCTGGGTGCAGTAAGTCCTGCAAGCAGTAGTCTGCTCTTTCGGGGCACAGTCTTGTCGTTTTCTGAGAGAAACTCCAGGTCAAGTGATGGTCACACGAGTCATCTTGGGGGCCCGTTGCCCCCGTTTATCTCTCTGGAGGTTGGAGTTGGAGGGCCTCCTCACTCGAGGTCAGTGTGTCCACAGAGCGACCCCTGCAACTTCAGGGCATGATGGGTGGTTAGGATCACCACGTGGGGTCCTTTTCCCTTAGGAGGGAGCTGGCCTTGCGGGCTGCTGATTTCCAGCTTTTTAGATACCCCAGTATCCTGGCCTGATGAGTCGGTGGGCAAAGCCCTTGGTGACCATAGTTTATCATACCTGAAGGGCATTCTTGTGTTGCTCCATTTCAAGTGGTCCCAGTTTTTGCACTAAGGCTCCAAGGGCGATTAACCTTTGACCGGGTATGTAAAGGTCAAAGGGTTTAGCTAAATTAGGGAGTTCCTGGGCAAGGGTCTGTATTGACTGCTCTTTCCATTCTTGAAAGGCTGCTTCTGGATTCTATTCAAAAGGATCATCATCTTTTCGTGTCAGTGTTTCATGTAGATGCCCAGCTATTACACTGTAGTTAGGGATCCAGGTGCAGAAAACCTTGGCCTCCCCAGGAACCCCTAAGCTGTCTTCTAGTTTTAGAAGAGGTAAGGCTGCAAATGGCTTCTTCCCTATCCTGGGATGCGTTTCTCCGAATATCTGTGAGAATGAAGCCCAGGCATGTCACCTTAGCCTGGGATATTTGAGCGTTTTTCTTGGACACCTTCTATCCTTTCTTGGCTAGGTAGTTCAGAGGCGTCTTTAGTAGGCCTGGCGATCAGAATGTCATCTGCATATTGAAGGAGGGTTCCCTTTTACAGAGGTTGAACTTTTAGGTCTTTAGAGGACATTTCCCCACTGATGGTGTGGGGATTTTTGAACCATTGGGGCAGGACGGCCCAGCATTATTGCTTTTGTTGCATGTTGTGTCCTGCCACTCACAAGCCAAAAATTATTGTGACTCTGAGATGAATGGAATACAGAAGAAGGCATCATTGAAGTGTAATACAGAATGCCATGGCCTGGTGGAAGGTAGAATGACCAGCAGAGAGTAGGAAATAGGAGCTACTGGATGTATATCCTCGGTGGCTTCACTGACTGTCCTGATATCCTTTACCAGGTCTCCAGCAGCCCATGGGGCTCTCGTGGTCAGGCCAATAACAATATATGGAGCTCACCTGGGCTGCACGCCTACCCCACAGCCCACGGGGCTCTCATGGTCAAGTCCCTCCCAGGGTATGGAGCTCACCTCTGCAGCTACCCAGCAGCCCATGGGGCTCTCCTACTCAGGCCCTTCCCAGGATACGGAGCTCCCCTGGGCAGGTACCCCAACAGGGCTGGACATACAGGAACTGTGCACATAGCCCACCTTGCAGAGAACCCCCAGCTCACCTGTCGCTCACAGCTGACACAGAATACCTCAGAGCAGGACTTGAACTAACAAACAGCAGCTCTGACAGGTCTGTTACAATGGCTATCACTCTCTGCAGGCTCTTTCTGCCTGGTCTTCCAGACACTTCCACTGCAGCCAGGGCACCAGGCCTCTGTCTCCACCCACCATCAATCCTCTCCCTGACTCCTGGGTTCCTCTCATTAGGATAGTGTCTTCTTGAAGTTGTTTTCCACTCATGGACCAGATAAAATGATAAGAAAACAAGCCTCAGCTGCAGCCCCTTGTCTATCCTGACTCTCAAGAGCCCACACCTGTTCCTAGGGCCTGGCCCGTTTAGCAAGTTTCATTTTCTGCAACTGTGAGCCCCTGAGGGGTGAGGATTGGCTGATTTTGGTAGCCTGAAACTGCCTGCCAGCCCTCCACAGGTGTGCCTGGGTTGAGGGCAATATAAACAGCTCTCCAGTGAGCGACAGCCCTTGTAGCTGTGACTGACGCCATATTCTCTGCCCCGTAGGCAGTGCCAGGGCTGTGCTGGTGGGAGGGAGTGAGTGGCCGTGGCTTTGTGGGTGGCCCAGTGTGAGTGGGGCTCTGCTGGACTTTCTGCAGGAGTTGCCAGGCTGCCACCTGCTAAAGAAGAGGATGTGTCACCGATACCTGCCGCTGGAATTTCTCCCCAGACAGAGGTGAGGAAGTAAAAAAGCAGTGGGGGCCGTGGCAGGAGGGGTATCTCAGGCAGGGAAATGGAAAGCTTCCAGAAGAGCATCTGGGGACAGGACCATCCTGACTGGCCTGCAGGCACCAAGTCGGCCTGTGTGCTGTCGCTGGTGTGGCTCCACAGCCCTTCCTCTAAACTTGCAAGTTCTTGTACATATTCAGGTGTTTTACCTGGAAAGGGTGGGAAGAGTTCAGCTGCAGCAGGACTGGGACTCAGCTCACGTTTACTCACAGATGCCTTGGAACTGTCCCCCAGCTTTGCAATGAGGACCCTCCTTGCTTGGGGGGTGGGCTGCTGGCTGTATGGGAGATGATTCCCCACCTCTGACCAATTTCAGAATTAGTTACCGCTGGAGCAAGTGCCCTGATAGGGTTTTCCTCTGTATAACTGGTGGGTTCAGGTTTTTTTTTCCTTTTTTGGTTCAAGTTAGATTTTATTCCTCTTTTATGTATTTATAGATATAAGCATGGAAATAATTCATTCATATAAATACATCTGTGTGAAGGGAAGAACTTTATTTCTGTTTTATTTTTAAATTTTATTTTTTAAAATTTTGAAATTTAATTTAATTTATTTTTTTATACAGCAGGTTATTATTAGTTATGTATTTTATGCATATACATGTATACAGGTCATCCCAATCTCCCAACTCATCCCAACAGCACCTCCCCATGGCTTCCCACACTTGGTGTCCATACGTGTGTTCTCTACCTCTGTGTCTCTATTTCTTCCTTGCAAACCAGTTCATCTGTTCCATTTTTCTACGTTCCACGTATATGCATTAATATACAATATTTGTTTTTTCTCTTTCTGACTTACTTCATTCTGTATGACAGTCTCTAGATTCAACGACGTCTCTACAAATGACCCAGTTTCATTCCTTCTTATGGCTGAGTAATATTCCATTTTATATATGTACCACATCTTTATCCATTCGTCTGTCTGTGGGTATTTAGGTAGCTTCCATTACCTGGCTATCGTAAATAGTGCTGAAATGAGCATTGTGGTGAATGTGCCTTTTTGATTTATGGTTTTCTCTGGGTATATGCCCAGAAGTGGGATTGCTGGATCATATGGTAATTCTATTTCTAGTTTTTTTAAGGAAACTCCATACTGTTCTCCATCGTGACTGTATCAATTTACATTTCCACCACTAGTGGAAGAGGGATCCTTTTGTCCACACCCTCCCCAGAATTCGTTGTTTGTAGATTTTCTGATGATGCCGATTCTAACAGGTGTGAGGTGATACCTCATTGTAGTTTTGATTTGCATTTCTCTAATAATTAGTGATGTTGAGCAGCTTTTCATGTGCGTCTTGGCCATCTCTGTGTCTTCTTTGAAGAAACGTCTCTTTAGATCTTCTGCCCATTTTTGTATTGGGTTGTTTGTTGTTTTAATATTAAGCTGCATGAGCTCTTTATATATATTGGAGATTAAACCTTTGTCCATTGATTCGTTTGCAAATATTTTCGCCCATTCTGAGGGTTGCTTTTTGCCATTCCCGTTTTTTTAACAAAAAAAGAAAGAAAGAAAAAGAAGCAGAACACTAATGTGTGTAAAATATGCCTTTTGAAACTGTCGTTTTGAAATATGGACGTCCTTTGAATTTTTTGGTCGATATATGAACCCAGGATTTGTTTTCAGGGCAGGTGTCATTTACAGGCCTGCAATGATTTGGAATATCAACTGACCATTAGCGCTGGGATTAAAGATGCTGTTGTGTGAAACGGCCACAAGGTGGCAGCAGTTCTCCCTTACCAAATCTGGTTACTGGGGCAACAGAGCCTCAATGGAAGTCGTGTTCTAGATTGGAATTTAGAATGCAATGTGCCAGGAGAAAGCCCCTCAAGTTTGTCTCACTACTTCTTGTTCGTGTTTTTAATTTAATTTTTTATTTTTTATTACAGCAAATTTGATTACAATGTTTGGCTAGTTGTAGGTGTGGAAGATGTGGTTCTTTTACACATATACATATGTCTGTTCTTCCTGGGATCCTTTTCCCATGTACCTTATGACAGAATGTTGAGTAGTCTTCTCTTGGTATTGTGTGGGTCTTTGGTGATTATATATGTCACCTGTGTTTGTATATGTCTGTTAACCCCAATATCATAATGAAACCAATCCTCACACCTTTCCATTGTTGAACCATAAGTTTGTTGAATGAATCTGTGATTGCCCTTCTCCGTGGAAATATCTGCCCTGGTATCCAGTTTTCGGTCACACCTATAAGAGATATGATATGATATGTGTCTTTCACTTTCTGACTTACTACAAGTCACGTGATTACCTCTAGACACACCTACGGTGCTGCAAATGGCATTGTGTCCTTTCATTCCTTGGCTTCTATTCTGCCTTAGCGAGGTCCATTTTCTACAATGTGATTCCCTGATGGCTGAGGATTAGCTGACCTGTGTAGCCTGACCCTGCCGGCCGGCCCTCCCCAGGTGTGCCTGGTTTGAGGTCAATATAAACAGCGCTGCAGGCAGCAATAGCCCCTGAAGCTGTGCCTGACTCCATATTCTCTGCCCCGTCAGCAGTGTCGGGGCTGTGCTGGTGGGAGGGAGTGAGGGGCCACGTCTTTGTGGGTGGCCCAGTGTGAGTGCGTCTCTGCTGGACGTTCTGCAGGAGTTGCCAGGCTTCCACCAGTAAAGAAGAGGATGTGTCACCCATACCTTCTGCTGGAATTTCTCTCCGGACTGAGGTGAGGAAGGAAAAAAGCAGTGGATGCCGGGACAGGATGGGTATCTCATGCAGGGCAATGGAAAGCTTCCAGAAGAGCGCCCAGGGACTGGATCATCCTGGCTGGCCTGCAGGCCCCAAGTCGGCCTGCGTGCTGTCGCTGGTGTGGCTCCACGGCCTTTCCTCTAGGATTTCAAGCCCTTGTACATATTCAGGTGTTTTACCTGGGAAGGGTGGGAAAAGTTCAACAGTAGCTGGCATGGGGCTCAGCTCACGGTTACTCACAGATGCCTCGGCATGGCCCCCAGCTTTGCAATGAGGACGCTCCTTGCGTACGAGTGGGCTGCTGGCTCTATGGGAGATGATTCCCCACCTCTGACCAATTTCAGAATTGTTTACCGCTGGAGCAAGTGCCCTGATAGGGTTTTCTTCTGTATAACTGGTGGGTTCAGGGTTTATTTTTTTTCTTTTTTGGTTCAAGTTAGATTTTATTCCTCTTTTATGTATTTATAGATATAAGCATGGAAATTATTCATTCATATAAATACATCTGTGTGAAGGGAAGAAATTTTTTCTGTTTTATTTTTAAATTATATTTTTTAAAATTTTGAAATTTCATTTTATTTATTTTTTTATACAGCAGGTTATTATTAGTTATGTATTTTATGCATATACATGTATGCAGGTCAATCCCAATCTCCCAACTCATCCCACCACCACCACCCCATGGCTTCCCACACTTGGTGTCCATACGTGTGTTCTCTACCTCTGTGTCTCTATTTCTTCCCTGCAAACCAGTTCATCTGTACCAATTTTCTAGGTTCCACATATATGCATTAATATACAATATTTGTTTTTCTCTTTCTGACTTACTTCATTCTGTATGACAGTCTCTAGATCCATCGACGTCTCTACAAATGACCCAGTTTCATTCCTTCTTATGGCTGAGTAATATTCCATTTTATATATGTACCACATCTTTATCCATTCGTCTGTCTGTGGGTATTTAGGTTGCTTCCATTACCTGGCTATTGTAAATAGTGCTGAAATGAGCATTGTGGTGAATGTGCCTTTTTGATTTATGGTTTTCTCTGGGTATATGCCCAGAAGTGGGATTGCTGGATCATATGGTAATTCTATTTCTAGGTTTTTTAAGGAAACTCCATACTGTTCTCCATCGTGACTGTATCAATTTACATTTCCACCACTAGTGGAAGAGGGATCCTTTTGTCCACACCCTCCCCAGATTTTGTTGTTTGTAGATTTTCTGATGATGCCGATTCTAACAGGTGTGAGGTGATATCTCATTGTAGTTTTGATTTGCATTTCTCTAATAATTAGTGATGTTGAGCTGCTTTTCATGTGCGTCTTGGCCATCTCTGTGTCTTCTTTGAAGAAACGTCTCTTTAGATCTTCTGCCCATTTTTGTATTGGGTTGTTTGTTTTTTTAATATTAAGCTGCATGAGCTCTTTATATATATTGGAGACTAAACCTTTGTCCATTGATTGATTTTCAAATATTTTCGCACATCCTGAGGGATGCTTTTTGCCAATCCCGTTTTTTTAACAAAAAAAGAAAGAAAGAAAAAGAAGCAGAACACTAATGTGTGTAAAATATGCCTTTTGAAACTGTCGTTTTGAAATATGGACGTCCTTTGAATTTTTTGGTCGATATATGAACCCAGGATTTGTTTTCAGGGCAGGTGTCATTTACAGGCCTGCAATGATTTTGAATATCAACTGACCATTAGCGCTGGGATTAAAGATGCTGTTGTGTGAAACAGCCACAAGGTGGCAGCAGTTCTCCCTTACCAAATCTGGTTACTGGGACAACAGAGCCTCAATGGAAGTCATGTTCTAGATTGGAATTTAGAATGGAATGTGCCAGGAGAAAGCCCCTCAAGTTTGTCTCACTACTTCTTGTTCGTGTTTTTAATTTAATTTTTTTATTTTTTATTACAGCAAATTTGATTACAGAGTTTGGCTTGTTGTAGGCGTGGAAGATGTGGCTCTTTTACACATATACATATGTCTGTAATTCCTGGGATCCTTTTCCTATGTACCTTATGACAGAATGTTGAGTAGTCTTCTCTTGATATTCTGTAGGTCTTTGGTGATTATATATGTCACCTGTGTTTGTATATGTCTGTTAACCCCAATATCATAATGAAACCAATCCTCACACCTTTACATTGGTGGACCATATGTATGTTTAAAGAATATGTGATTGCTCTTCTCTGTGGAAATATCTGCCCTGGTATCCATTTTTCGGTCACACCTATAAGAGATATGATATGATATGTGTCTTTCACTTTCTGACTTACTACAAGTCACGTGATTACCTCTAGACACACCTACGGTGCTGCAAATGGCATTGTGTCCTTTTATTCCTTGGCTTCTATTCTGCCTTAGCGAGGTCCATTTTCAACAATGTGATTCCCTGAGGGCTGAGGATTAGCTGACCTGTGTAGCCTGACCCTGCCAGCCGGCCCTCCCCAGGTGTGCCTGGGTTGAGGTCCATAAAAACAGCACTTCAGGCAGCAATAGCCCCTGAAGCTGTGCCTGACTCCATATTCTCTGCCCCGTCAGCAGTGTCGGGGCTGTGCTGGTGGGAGGGAGTGAGGGGCCACGGCTTTGTGGGTGGCCCGTTGTGTGTGGGGCTCTGCTGGACTTTCTGCAGGAGTTGCCAGGCTTCCACCTGTAAAGAAGAGGATGTGTCACCCATACCTTCCGCTGGAATTTCTCTCCGGACAGAGGTGAGGAAGGACAAAAGCAGTGGGGGCCGGGACAGGATGGGTATCTCAGGCAGGGCAATGGAAAGCTTCCAGAAGAGCGCACAGGGACTGGACCATCCTGGCTGGCCTGCAGGCCCCAAGTTGGCCTGCGTGCTGTCGCTGGTGTGGCTCCACGCCCCTTCCGCTAGGCTTTCAAGCCCTTGTACATATTCAGGTGTTTTACCTGGGAAGGGTGGGAAAAGTTCAACAGCAGCTGGCCTGGGGCTCAGCTCACGGTTACTCACAGATGCCTTGGCATGGCCCCCTGCTTTGCAATGAGGACGCTCCTTGCGTAGGAGTGGGCTGCTGGCTCTATGGGAGATGATTCCCCACCTCTGACCAATTTCAGAATTGTTTACTGCTGGAGCAAGTGTCCTGATACGGTTTTCCTCTATCTAACTGGTGGGTTCAGTTTTTTTTTTTTTTTTCTTTTTTGGTTCAAGTTAGATTTTATTCCTCTTTTATGTATTTATAGATATAAGCATGGAAATAATTCATTCATATAAATACATCTGTGTGAAGGGAAGATCTTTTTTCTGTTTTATTTTTAAATTTTATTTTTTTAAAATTTTGAAATTTAATTTTATTTATTTTTTTATACAGCAGGTTATTATTAGTTATGTATTTTACGCATATACATGTATACAGGTCAATCCCAATCTCCCAACTCATCCCACCACCACCACCCCATGGCTTCCCACACTTGGTGTCCATACGTGTGTTCTCTACCTCTGTGTCTCTATTTCTTCCCTGCAAACCAGGTCATCTGTACCATTTTTCTAGGTTCCACATATATGCATTAATATACAATATTTGTTTTTCTCTTTCTGACTTACTTCATTCTGTATGACAGTCTCTAGATCCATCGACGTCTCTACAAATGACCCAGTTTCATTCCTTCTTATGGCTGAGTAATATTCCATTTTATATATGTACCACATCTTTATCCATTCGTCTGTCTGTGGGTATTTAGTTTGCTTCCATTACCTGGCTATTGTAAATAGTGCTGAAATGAGCATTGTGGTGAATGTGCCTTTTTGATTTATGGTTTTCTCTGGGTATATGCCCAGAAGTGGGATTGCTGGATCATATGGTAATTCTATTTCTAGTTTTTTTAAGGAAACTCCATACTGTTACCCATCATGACTGTATCAATTTACAGTTCCACCACTAGTGGAAGAGGGATCCTTTTGTCCACACCTTCCCCAGAATTTGTTGTTAGTAGATTTTCTGATGATGCCGATTCTAACAGGTGTGAGGTGTTACCTCATTGTAGTTTTGATTCGCATTTCTCTAATAATTAGTGATGTTGAGCAGCTTTTCATGTGCGTCTTGGCCATCTCTGTGTCTTCTGTGAAGAAACGTCTCTTTAGATCTTCTGCCCATTTTTGTATTGGGTTGTTTGTTTTTTTAATATTAAGCTGCATGAGCTCTTTATATATATTGGAGATTAAGCCTTTGTCCATTGATTCGTTTGCAAATATTTTCGCCCATTCTGAGGGATGCTTTTCACCATTCCCGTTTTTTTAACAAAAAGAAAGAAAGAAAGAAAAAGAAGCAGAACACTAATGTGTGTAAAATATGCCTTTTGAAACTGTCGTTTTGAAATATGGACGTCCTTTGAATTTTTTGGTCGATATAAGAACCCAGGATTTGTTTTCAGGGCAGGTGTCATTTACAGGCCGGCAATGATTTTGAATATCAACTGACCATTAGTGCTGGGATTAAAGCTGCTGTTTTGTGAAAAGGCTACAAGGTGGCAGAAGTTCTCCCTTACCAAATCTGGTTACTAGTGCAACAGAGCCTCAATGGAAGTCGTGTTCTAGATTGGAGTTTAGAATGGAATGTGCCAGGAGAAAGCCCCTCAAGTTTGTCTCACTACATCTTGTTCGTGTTTTTAATTTATTTTTTTATTTTTTATTACAGCAAATTTGATTACAATGTTTGGCTTATTGTAGGTGTGGAAGATGTGGTTCTTTTACACATATACATATGTCTGTTCTTCCTGGGATCCTTTTCCCATGTACCTTATGACAGAATGTTGAGTAGTCTTCTCTTGATATTCTGTAGGTCTTTGGTGATTATATATGTCACCTGTGTTTGTATATGTCTGTTAACCCCAATATCATAATGAAACCAATCCTCACACCTTTACATTGGTGGACCATATGTATGTTTAAAGAATATGTGATTGCTCTTCTCTGTGGAAATATCTGCCCTGGTATCCATTTTTCGGTCACACTTATAAGAGATATGATATGATATGTGTCTTTCACTTTCTGACTTACTACAAGTCACGTGATTACTTCTAGACACACCTACGGTGCTGCAAATGGCATTGTGTCCTTTTATTCCTTGGCTTCTATTCTGCCTTAGCGATGTCCATTTTCAACAATGTGATTACCTGAGGGCTGAGGATTAGCTGACCTGTGTTGCCTGACCCTGCCAGCCGGCCCTCCCCAGGTGTGCCTGGGTTGAGGTCCATAAAAACAGCACTTCAGGCAGCAATAGCCCCTGAAGTTGTGCCTGACTCCATATTCTCTGCCCCGTCAGCAGTCTCGGGGCTGTGCTGGTGGGAGGGAGTGAGGGGCCACGGCTTTGTGGGTGGCCCGTTGTGTGTGGGGCTCTGCTGGACTTTCTGCAGGAGTTGCCAGGCTTCCACCTGTAAAGAAGAGGATGTGTCACCCATACCTTCCGCTGGAATTTCTCTCCGGACAGAGGTGAGGAAGGACAAAAGCAGTGGGGGCCGGGACAGGATGGGTATCTCAGGCAGGGCAATGGAAAGCTTCCAGAAGAGCGCACAGGGACTGGACCATCCTGGCTGGCCTGCAGGCCCCAAGTTGGCCTGCGTGCTGTCGCTGGTGTGGCTCCACGCCCCTTCCGCTAGGCTTTCAAGCCCTTGTACATATTCAGGTGTTTTACCTGGGAAGGGTGGGAAAAGTTCAACAGCAGCTGGCCTGGGGCTCAGCTCACGGTTACTCACAGATGCCTCGGCATGGCCCCCTGCTTTGCAATGAGGACGCTCCTTGCGTAGGAGTGGGCTGCTGGCTCTATGGGAGATGATTCCCCACCTCTGACCAATTTCAGAATTGTTTACTGCTGGAGCAAGTGTCCTGATACGGTTTTCCTCTATCTAACTGGTGGGTTCAGGTTTTTTTTTTCTTTTTTGGTTCAAGTTAGATTTTATTCCTCTTTTATGTATTTATAGATATAAGCATGGAAATAATTCATTCATATAAATACATCTGTGTGAAGGGAAGATCTTTTTTCTGTTTTATTTTTAAATTTTATTTTTAAAATTTTGAAATTTAATTTTATTTATTTTTTTATACAGCAGGTTATTATTAGTTATGTATTTTATGCATATACATGTATACAGGTCAATCCCAATCTCCCAACTCATCCCACCACCACCACCCCATGGCTTCCCACACTTGGTGTCCATACGTGTGTTCTCTACCTCTGTGTCTCTATTTCTTCCCTGCAAACCAGTTCATCTGTACCATTTTTCTAGGTTCCACATATATGCATTAATATACAATATTTGTTTTTCTCTTTCTGACTTACTTCATTCTGTATGACAGTCTCTAGATCCATCGACGTCTCTACAAATGACCCAGTTTCATTCCTTCTTATGGCTGAGTAATATTCCATTTTATATATGTACCACATCTTTATCCATTCGTCTGTCTGTGGGCATTTATGTTGCTTGCATTACCTGGCTATTGTAAATAGGGCTGAAATGAGCATTGTGGTGAAGGTGCCTTTTTGATTTATGGTTTTCTCTGGGTATATGCCCAGAAGTGGGATTGCTGGATCATATGGTAATTCTATTTCTAGTTTTTTTAAGGAAACTCCATACTGTTCTCCATCGTGAATGTATCAATTTACATTTCCACCACTAGTGGAAGAGGGATCCTTTTGTCCACACCCTCCCCAGAATTTGTTGTTTGTAGATTTTCTGATGATGCCGATTCTAACAGGTGTGAGGTGATACCTCATTGTAGTTTTGATTTGCATTTCTCTAATAATTAGTGATGTAGAGCAGCTTTTCATGTGCGTCTTGGCCATCTCTGTGTCTTCTTTGAAGAAACGTCTCTTTAGATCTTCTGCCCATTTTTGTATTGGGTTGTTTGTTTTTTTAATATTAAGCTGAATGAGCTCTTTATATATATTGGAGATTAAGCCTTTGTCCATTGATTCGTTTGCAAATATTTTCGCCCATTCTGAGGGAAGCCTTTTGCATTCCCGTATTTTTAACAAAAAAAGAAAGAAAGAAAAAGAAACAGAACACTAATGTGTGTAAAATATGCCTTTTGAAACTGTCGTTTTGAAATATGGACGCCCTTTGAATTTTTTCGTCTATATATGACCCCAGGATTTGTGTTCAGGGCAGGTGTCATTTACAGGCCTGCAATGATATTGAATATCAACTGACCATTAGCGCTCTGATTAAAGCTGCTCTTGTGTGAAACGGCCGCAAGGTGGCAGCAGTTCTCCCTTACCAAATCTGCTTACTGGGGAAACAGAGCCTCAATGGAAGTCGTGTTCTAGATTGGAATTTAGAATGGAATGTGCCAGGAGAAAGCCCCTCAAGTTTGTCTCACTACTTCTTGTTCGTGTTTTTAATTTAATTTTTTATTTTTTGTTACAGCAAATTTGATTACAATGTTTGGCTTGTTGTAGGTGTGGAAGATGTGGTTCTTTTACACATATACATATGTCTGTTCTTCCTGGGATCCTTTTCCCATGTACCTTATGACAGAATGTTGAGTAGTCTTCTCTTGGTATTCTGTAGGTCTTTGGTGACTATATATGTCACCTGTGTTTGTATATGTCTGTTAACCCCAATATCATAATGAAACCAATCCTCACACCTTTCCTTTGGTGAACCATAAGTTTGTTTAATGAATCTGTGATTGCCCTTGTCCGTGGAAATATCTGCCCTGGTATCCATTTTTCGGTCACACCTATAAGAGATATGATATGGTATATGTCTTTCACTTTCTGACTTACTACAAGTCACGTGATTACCTCTAGTCACACCTACGGTGCTGCAAATGGCATTGTGTCCTTTTATTCCTTGGACTCTATTCTGCCTTAGCGAGGTCCATTTTCAACAATGTGATACCCTGAGGGCTGAGGATTAGCTGACCTGGGTAGCCTGACCCTGCCGGCCGGCCCTCCCCGGGTGTGCCTGGGTTGAGGTCAATATAAACAGCGCTGCAGGCAGCAATAGCCACTGAAGCTGTGCCTGAATCCATATTCTCTGCCCCGTCAGCAGTCTCAGGGCTGTGGTTGTGGGAGCGAGTGAGGGGCCACGGCTTTGTGGGTGGCGCGGTGTGAGTGGGTCTCTGCTGGACTTTCTGCAGGAGTTGCCAGGCTTCATCCTGTAAAGAAGAGGATGTGTCACCCATATCATCCACTGGAATTTCTCTCCGGACAGAGGTGAGGAAGGAAAAATGCAGTGGGGGCCGGGACAGGAGGGGTATCTCAGGCAGGGCAATGGAAAGCTTCCAGAAGAGCGCCCAGGGCCAGGACCATCCTCGCTGGCCTGCAGGCACCAAGTTGGCCTGCGTGCTGTCGCTGGTGTGGCTCCACGGCCCTTCCTCTAGGCTTTCAAGCCCTTGTACATATACAGGTGTTTTACCTGGGAAGGGTGGGAAAAGTTCAGCAGCAGCTGGCCTGGGGCTCAGCTCACGGTTACTCACAGATGCCTCGGCATGGCCCCCCGCTTTGCAATGAGGACGCTCCTTGCGTACGAGTGGGCTGCTGGCTCTATGGGAGATGATTCCCCACCTCTGACCAATTTCAGAATTGTTTACCGATGGAGCAAGTGCCCTGATTGTGTTTTCCTCTGTCTAACTCGTGGGTTCAGGTTTTTTTTTTCTTTTTTGGTTCAAGTTAGATTTTATTCCTCTTTTATTTATTTATAGATATAAGCATGGAAATAATTCATTCATATAAATACATCTGTGTGAAGGGAAGAACTTTTTTCTGTTTTATTTTTAAATTTTATTTTTTAAAATTTTGAAATTTAATTTTATTTATTTTTTTATACAGCAGGTTATTATTAGTTATGTATTTTATGCATATACATGTATACAGGTCAATCCCAATCTCCCAACTCATCCCAACACCACCTCCCCATGGCTTCCCACAGTTGGTGTCCATATGTGTGTTCTCTACCTCTGTGTCTCTATTTCTTCCCTGCAAACCAGTTCATCTGTACCATTTTTCTAGGTTCCACATATATTCATTAATATACAATGTTTGTTTGTCTCTTTCTGACTTACTTCATTCTGTATGACAGTCTCTAGATCCATCGACGTCTCTACAAATGACCCAGTTTCATTCCTTCTTATGGCTGAGTAATATTCCATTTTATATATGTACCACATCTTTATCCATTCGTCTGTCTGTGGGTATTTAGGTTGCTTCCATTACCTGGCTATCGTAAATAGTGCTGAAATGAGCATTGTGGTGAATGTGCCTTTTTGATTTATGGTTTTCTCTGGGTATATGCCCAGAAGTGGGATTGCTGGATCATATGGTAATTCTATTTCTAGTTTTTTTAAGGAAACTCCATACTGTTCTCCATCGTGACTGTATCAATTTACATTTCCACCACTAGTAGGAAGAGGGATCCTTCTGTCGACACCCTCCCCAGAATTCGTTGTTTGTAGATATTCTGATGATTCCAATTGTAACAGGTGTCAGGCGATAACTCATTGTAGTTTTGATTTGCATTTCTCTAATAATTAGTGATGTTGAGCAGCTTTTCATATGTGCCTTGTCCATCTCTGTGTCTTCTTTGAAGAAACGTCTCTGTAGATCTTCAGCCCATTTTTGTATTGGGTTGTTTGTTTTTTTAATATTAAGCTGCATGAGCTCTTTATATATATTGGAGATTAAACTTTTGTCCATTGACTCGTTTGCAAATATTTTCGCCCATTCTGAGGGATGCTTTTTGCCATTCCCGTTTTTTTAACAAAAAAAGAAAGAAAGAAAAAGAAGCAGAACACTAATGTGTGTAAAATATGCCTTTTGAAACTGTCGTTTTGAAATATGGACATCCTTTGAATTTTTTGGTCGATATACGAACCCAGGATTTGTTTTCAGGGCAGGTGTCATTTACAGGCCTGCAATGATTTTGAATATCAACTGACCATTAGCGCTGGGATAAAAGCTGCTCTTTTATGAAACGGCCACAAGCTGGCAGCAGTTCTCCCTTACCAAATCTGGTTACTGGGGCAACAGAGCCTCAATGGAAGTCGTGTTCTAGATTGGAATTTAGAATGGAATGTGCCAGGTGAAAGCCCCTCAGGTTTGTCTCACTACTTCTTGTTCGTGCTTTTAATTTAATTTTTTATTTTTTATTACAGGTAATTTGATTACAGTGTTTGGCTTGTTGTAGGTGTGGAAGATGTGGCTCTTTTACACATATACATATGTCTGTTCTTCCTGAAATCCCTTTCCCATGTACCTTATGACAGAATGTTGAGTAGTCTTCTCTTGGTATTATGTAGGTCTTTGGTCATTATATATGTCACCTGTGTTTGTATATGTCTGTTAACCCCAATATCATAATGAAACCTACCCTCACACGTTTCCATTGGTGAACCATAAGTTTGTTGAATGAATCTGTGATTGCCCTTCTCCGTGGAAATATCTGTCCTGGTATCCATTTTTCGGTCACACCTATAAGAGATAAGATATCATATGTGTCTTTCACTTTCTGACTTACTTCAAGTCACGTGATTACCTCTAGACACACCTACGGTGCTGCAAATGGCATTGTGTCCTTTTATTCCTTGGCTTCTATTCTGCCTTAGCGAGGTGCATTTTCAACAATGTGATTCCCTGAGGGCTGAGGATTAGCTGACCTGAGTAGCCTGACCCTGCCGGCCGGCCCTCCCCAGGTGTGCCTGGGATGAGGTCAATATAAACAGCGCTTCAGGCAGCAATTGCCCCTGAAGCTGTGCCTGACTCCATGATCTCGGCCCCGTCAGCAGTCTCGGGGCTGTGCTGGTGGGAGGGAGTGAGGGGCCACGGCTTTGTGGGTGGCCCGGTGTGAGTGGGTCTCTGCTGGACTTTCTGCAGGAGTTGCCAGGATGCCACCTGTAAACAAGAGGATGTATCACCCACACCTTCCGTTGGAATTTCTCTCCGGACAGCAGTGAGGAAGGAAAAAAGCAGTGAGGGCAGGGACAGGAGGGGTATATCAGGCAGGGCAATGGAAAGCTTCCAGAAGAGCGCCCAGGGCCAGGACCATCCTGGCTGGCCTGTAGGCACCAAGTTGGCCTGCATGCTGTCGCTGGTGTGGCTCCACGGCCCTTCCTCTAAGCTTTCAAACCCTTGTACATATTCAGGTGTTTTACGTGGGAAGGGTGGGAAAAGTTCAACAGCAGCTGGCCTGGGGCTCAGCTCACGGTAACTCACAGATGCCTCGGGTCCCTTTCACTGACGAAGGTGTAGGTCTTGTCTATTCCATAGTTTGTGTTTGGAAAGGTACCTGTGCTTATATCAAACTCTTGTTTTATGCATCACCCCACCTCTCATTCCCCCTTAAGCAGGCATCAGAGTGTTTTCCAAAGATGAGACTCTGTTCTCTTTCTTAACTGAGTTCAAGTGTAGCCATGTTTACAGGATCTTCATAAGTGATATCTTAATATAAGTTTCTTTTTCTGTGTGACTTATTTCACTTAGAAGCATCATACCTCAATCCACTCATTTTGCTGCTACTGGTCTTATGCCATTGATTGCATGGCTGAGGGATATTCCATCGTACGGAAGTACCACAATTTTTTGAACCATTTTTATATTTCCTGGGATATTTAAGGTGTACCCAAGTTGAGGTTCTTGTAAGCAGTGCAGCCCTAAATTTTGGGGTGGCTCTGTCTTATTGATTTTCAGTTTTCCCAAGGTATATTCCCTAGACTGGAAGTGCCCTTGGCTCTGTAGCTCTGTTGTTTACTTGTTTTAGGGAACACAATGCACTCCTCCAGAGATGCAGTTGGCAGTTTACATCCCGCCCATCAGCAAAACAAGCCTCCCTGTTCTCCGGGGCCGGTCTTGCTTTTCTGGATTTTACACATTTTGTGGATATCCCTTTTGAACAGTGGGAAGTGATACTTCTTTGTAGTGCAGATTTGCATTTCCCGCTTGCTTGCTTGGCCAAAAAAGGCGTATGCGTTTTCTCCTGAATATATTCAGGAGAAAACGGATATACCCTTTTTGCTCAAGTGCATCATTGTTGAAGTTGTGCCCCTCATCCTGTGCTTTAAAGTCAATTCCAACGTACCACTTGAAATCTGTTTCTTGCTACTCTGCCTAGCTTTCAAGTCCACGTCGTTGCCTTCCCTCAACAGATTTTTGGACAATAGTTGTCTTTATTACTCTGCCAGTTTGTGAATTGCTGTGCCCCTGAGCTCCATTTTTCAACTTGTTTTTTGTGAGCTGACCGAAAGTCCAAAATTGTGGTTCAGGACCTATACTGGTTCCCGGTTGGGGGCTGAGACTTTGGTTAATTCTTCTTCCTGCTGGGAAATTAGAGTGACATGTGCCCGTCCAAATGCCTTAGAGCTACTCTCTCACTGGTTCTCCCACTTCCCTTTCATCCTCTGCCAAATTGGCAACCTGTGCGAACCAGGAGGTTAAAGGGGCTGTTTCTCCAAGTTGTGAGATTGATAGAAAAGCAGTTGGAAAATCAAACCGGAGCACCAGGAGAGGGACTATTCGTTGAGTTTTAGAAACCTTTCATATTCACAGTGTGTCCATTCTCTATTTTTCCCTTACATCTTATATCTGTAGTAATAGTCCCTTCAACATGGAGAGTTGGGAACCATGTAATGCGTACCATTATTTAATGCTTTAAAGGGTCTGCATTTGCTCACCCAATCTCACCAATCCTCTCAGTCTCAAGTGTCCAGCCTTATGCCGCATCCAGCTGTCGTTGTAGATTGGGTCATTCCAGGTTTCATCAGAGACCCTGAAGGAATTGTAAAGAATTTCCCAGTTTTTTTGTTTTGTTTTTGAAATTCCTTTTTATAGTGGGTTTGAGCTGATTCTCGCTGCCATGTTTATGCCAGTCTAGACACACTTGATTCCCTTACGGAGACATATCAATACATAGGTTTTAAGATTCTTACTAGTCAGATATATTCCTCTGCGGGAAATATGGGGTTTTGAGTCCCTTTCACTGAGCAAGGTGTAGGTCTTGTCTATTCCATAGTTGGTTTTTGGAACGGTGCCTGTGCTTATATCAAACTCTGGTTTTATGCATCACCCCACCTCTCCTTCCCCCTTAAGCAGGCATAAGAGTGTTTTCTAAATGTGAGACACTGTTCTCTTTCTTAACTCAGTTCAAGTGTAGCCATGTTTACAGGATCTTCATAAGTGATATCTTATGGTAAGTTTCTTTTTCTGTGTGACTTATTTCACTTAGAATCATCCTACCTGAATCCACCCATTTTGCTGCTACTGGTCTTATGACATTGATTTCATGGCTGAGGGATATTCCATCGTACGTAAGTACCACAATTTTTTGAACCATTTTTATATTTCCTGGGATATTTAAGGCGTACCCAAGTTGAGGTCCTGGTAAGCAGTGCAGCCCTAAATTTTGGGGTAGCTCTGTCTTATTGATTTTCTCTTTTCCCAAGGTACATTCCCTAGACTGGAAGTGCCCTTGGCTCTGTAGCTCTGTTGTTTACTTGTTTTAGGGAACACAATGCACTCCTCCAGAGAGGCAGTTGGCAATTTACATCCCGCCCATCAGCATAACAAGGAACCCTGTTCTCCAGGGCCTGTCTTGCCTTTCTGGTTTTTACACATTTTGTGGATGTCTCTTTTGAACGGTGGAAAGTGATACTTCTTTGTAGTGCAGATTTGCATTGCCCGCTTGCTTGCTTGGCCAAAAAGGGCGTATGCGTTTTCTCCTGAATATATTCATGAGAAAACGCATACACCCTTTTTGGCCAAGTGCATCATTGTCGAAGTTGTGCCCCACTTCCTGTGCTTTAAAGGCGATTCCAACGTACCTCTTGAAATCTGTTTCCTGCTATACTGCCTCACTTTCAAGTCCGCCTCGTTGCCTTCCCTCAACAGATTTTTGGACGATAGTTGTCCTTTATTACTCGGCCAGTTTGTGAATTGCTGTGCCCTTGAGCTCCATTTTTCAACTCGTTTTTGGTGAGCTGAACGCAAATCCAAAATTATGGTTCAGGACCTATGCTGGTTCCCGGTGGGGGGCTGAGACTGTGGTTAATTCTTCTTCCTGCCTGGAAATTACAGTGATATGTGCCCGTCCAAATGCCTAACAGCTACTCTCTCATTGGTTCTCCCTCTTCCCTTTCATCCTCTGCCAAATTGGAAACCTGTGCGAACCAGGAGGTTAAAGGGGCTGTCTCTCCAAGTTGGGAGATTGATAGTAAAGCAGATGGAAAGTCAAACCGGAGCACCAGGAGAGGGACTATTCGTTGAGTTTTAGAAACCTTTCATATTCACAGTGTGTCCGTTCTCTAGGTTTCCCGTACATGTTATAACTGTAGTAATATTCCCTTCAACCTGGAGAGTTGGGACCCATGGAATGTGTGCCATGCATTATTGCTTTAAAGGTTCTGCATTTGCTCACCCAATCTCACCAATCCTCTCAGTCCCAAGTGTGCAGCCTTATGCCACATCCAGCTGTCATTGTAGATAGGGTCATTCCAGGTTTCATCAGAGACCCTGAAGGAATTGTAAAGATTTTCCCAGGTTTTTTGTTTTGTTTTTGAAATTCCTTTTTATAGTGGGTTTGAGCTGATTCTGGCTGCCATGTATATGCCAGTCTAGACACACTTGATTCCCTTAAGGAGACATATCAATACATAGGTTTTAAGATTCTTACTAGTCAGATATATTCCTCTGCGGGAAATATGGGGTTTTGAGTCCGTTTCACTGTGGAAGGTGTAGGTCTTGTCTATTCCATAGTTGGTTTTTGGAACGGTACCTGTGCTTATATCAAACTCCGGTTTTATGCATCACCCCACCTCTCCTTCCCCCTTAAGCAGGCATAAGAGTGTTTTCTAAATGTGAGACACTGTTCTCTTTCCTAACTCAGTTCAAGTGTAGCCATGTTTACAGGATCTTCATAAGTGATATCATATGATAAGTTTCTTTTTCTGTGTGACTTATTTCACTTAGAATCATCGTACCTGAATGCACCCATTTTGCTGCTACTGGTCTTATGTCATTGATTTCATGGCTGAGGGATATTCCATCGTATGTAAGTCCCACAATTTTTTGAACCATTTTTATATTTCCTGGGATATTTAAGGTGTACCCAAGTTGAGGTCCTTGTAAGCAGTGCAGCCCTAAATTTTGGGGTGGCTCTGTCTTATTGATTTTCAGTTTTCCCAAGGTATATTCCCTAGACTGGAAGTGCCCTTGGCTCTGTAGCTCTGTTGTTTACTTGTTTTAGGGAACACAATGCACTCCTCCAGAGAGGCAGTTGGCAATTTACATCCCGCCCATCAGTATAACAAGGCTCCCTGTTCTCCAGGGCCTGTCTTGCCTTTCTGGTTTTTACACATTTTGTGGATGTCGCTTTTGACCGGTGGGAAGTGATACTTCTTTGTAGTGCAGATTTGCATTGCCCGCTTGCTTGCTTGGCCAAAAAGGGCGTATGCGTTTTCTCCTGAATATATTCAGGAGAAAACGCATACGCCCTTTTTGGCCAAGTGCATCATTGTCGAAGTTGTGCCCCTCTTCCTGTGCTTTAAAGGCGATTCCAACGTACCTCTTGAAATCTGTTTCCTGCTATTCTGCCTCGCTTTCAAGTCCGCCTCGTTGCCTTCCCTCAACAGATTTTTGGACGATAGTTGTCCTTTATTACTCGGCCAGTTTGTGAATTGCTGTGCCCCTGAGCTCCATTTTTCAACTCGTTTTTTGTGAGCTGACCGCAAGTCCAAAATTTTGGTTCAGGACCTATGTTGGTTCCCGGTGCGGGGCTGAGACTTTGGTTAATTTTTCTTCCTGCTGGGAAGTTAGAGAGATATGTGCCCTTCCAAATGCCTAACACCTACTGTCTCATTGGTTCTCCCTCTTCCCTTTCATCCTCTGCCAAATTGGCAACCTGTGCGAACCAGGAGGTTAAAGGGTCTGTCTCTCCAAGTTGGGAGGTTGATAGTAAAGCAGATGGAAAGTCAAACCGGAGCACCAGGAGAGGGACTATTCGTTGACTTTTAGAAACCTTTCGTATTCACAGTGTGTCCGTTCTCTAGTTTTCCCGTACATGTTATAGCTGTAGTAATATTCCCTTCAACCTGGAGAGTTGGGACCCATGGAATGGGTGCCAGGCATTTGTGCTTTAAAGGGTCTGCATTTGCTCACCCAATCTCACCATTCGTCTCAATCCCAAGTGTCCCTCCTTATGCCACATCCAGATGTCATTGTAGATAGGGTCATTCCAGGTTTCATCAGAGACCCTGAAGGAATTGTAAAGAATTTCCCAGTTTTTTTGTTTTGCTTTTGAAATTCCTTTTTATAGTGGGTTTGAGCTGATTCTCGCTGCCATGTTTATGCCAGTCTAGACACACTTGATTCCCTTACGGAGACATATCAATACATAGGTTTTAAGATTCTTACTAGTCAGATATATTCCTCTGCGGGAAATATGGGGTTTTGAGTCCCTTTCACTGAGGAAGGTGTAGGTCTTCTCTATTCCATAGTTGGTTTTTGGAACGGTACCTGTGCTTATATCAAACTCTGGTTTTATGCATCACCCCACCTCTCCTTCCCCCTTAAGCAGGCATAAGAGTGTTTTCTAAATGTGAGACACTGTTCTCTTTCCTAACTCAGTTCAAGTGTAGCCATGTTTACAGGATCTTCATAAGTGATATCTTATGATAAGTATCTTTTTCTCTGTGACTTATTTCACTTAGAATCATCGTACCTGAATCCACCCATTTTGCTGCTACTGGCCTTATGACATTGATTTCATGGCTGAGGGATACTCCATCGTACGTAAATACCACAATTTTTTGAACCATTTTTATATTTCCTGGGATATTTAAGGTGTACCCAAGTTGAGGTCCTTGTAAGCAGTGCAGCCCTAAATTTTGGGGTGGCTCTGTCTTATTGATTTTCAGTTTTCCCAAGGTATATTCCCTAGACTGGAAGTGCCCTTGGCTCTGTAGCTCTGTTCTTTACTTGTTTTAGGGAACACAATGTACTGCTCCAGAGAGGCAGTTGGCAATTTACATCCCGCCCATCAGCATAACAAGGCTCCCTGTTCTCCAGGGCCTGTCTTGCCTTTCTGGTTTTTACACATTTTGTGGATGTCCCTTTTGACCGGTGGGAAGTGATACTTCTTTGTAGTGCAGATTTGCATTGCACGCTTGCTTGCTTGGCCAAAAAGGGCGTATGCGTTTTCTCCTGAATATATTCAGGAGAAAACGCATACGCCCTTTTTGGCCAAGTGCATCATTGTCGAAGTTGTGCCCCTCTTCCTGTGCTTTAAAGGCGATTCCAACATACCTCTTGAAATCTGTTTCCTGCTATTCTGCCTCGCTTTCAAGTCCGCCTCGTTGCCTTCCCTCAACTGATTTTTGGACGATAGTTGTCCTTTATTACTCGGCCAGTTTGTGATTTGCTGTGACCCTGAGCTCCATTTTTCAACTCGTTTTTGGTGAGCTGACCGCAAGTCCAAAATTTTGGTTCAGGACCTATACTGGTTCCCGGAGGGTGGCTGAGACTTTGGTTAATTCTTCTTCCTCCCGGGAAAATACAGTGATATGTGCCCATCCAAATGCCTAACAGCTACTCTCTCATTGGTTCTCCCTCTTCCCTTTCATCCTCTGCCAAATTGGCAACCTGTGCGAACCAGGAGGTCAAAGGGGCTGTCTCTCCAATTTGGGAGGTTGATAGTAAAGCAGATGGAAAGTCAAACCGGAGCACCAGGAGAGGGAATATTCCTTGAGTTTTAGAAACCTTTTGTATTCACAGTGTGTCCGTTCTCTTGGTTTCCCGTACATGTTATAGCTGTAGTAATATCCCCTTCAACCTGGAGACCTGGGACCCATGGAATGGGTGCCAGGCATTTGTGCTTTAAAGGGTCTGCATTTGCTCACCCAATCTCACCAATCGTCTCAGTCCCAATTGTCCCTCCTTATGCCACATCCAGCTGTCGTTGTAGATAGGGTCATTCCAGGTTTCGTCAGAGACCCTGAAGGAATTGTAAAGAATTTCCCAGTTTTTATGTTTTGTTTTTGAAATTCCTTTTTGTGGTGGGTTTGAGCTGATTCTCGCTGCCATGTTTATGCCAGTCTAGACACACTTGATTCCCTTACGGAGACATATCAATACATAGGTTTTAAGATTCTTACTAGTCAGATATATTCCTCTGCGGGAAATATGGTGTTTTGAGTCCCTTTCACTGAGGAAGGTGTAGGTCTTGTCTATTCCATAGTTGGTTATTGGAACGGTACCTGCGCTTATATCAAACTCTGGTTTTATGCATCACCCCACCTCTCCTTCCCCCTTAAGCAGGCATAAGTGTGTTTTCTAAATGTGAGACACTGTTCTCTTTCCTAACTCAGGTCAAGTGTAGCCATGTTACAGGATCTTCATAAGTGATATCTTATGATAAGTTTCTTTTTCTCTGTGACTTATTACACTTAGAATCATTGTACCTGAATCCACCCATTTTGCTGCTACTGGTCTTATGACATTGATTTCATGGCTGAGGGATATTCCATCGTATGTAAGTACCACAATTTTTTGAACCATTTTTTTATTTCCTGGGACATTTAAGGTGTACCCAAGTTGAGGTCCTTGTAAGCAGTGCAGCCCTAAATTTTGGGGTGGCTCTGTCTTATTGATTTTCAGTTTTCCCAAGGTATATTCCCTGGACTGGAAGTGCTCTTGGCTCTGTAGCTCTGTTCTTTACTTCTTTTAGGGAACACAATGTACTCCTCCAGAGAGGCAGTTGACAATTTACATGCCGCCTATCAGCATAACAAGGCTCCCTGTTCTCCAGGGCCTGTCTTGCCTTTCTGGTTTTTACACATTTTGTGGATGTCCCTTTTGAGCGGTGGGAAGTGATACTTCTTTGTAGTGCAGATTTGCATTGCCCAGTTGCTTGCTTGGCCAAAAAGGGCGTATGCGTTTTCTCCTGAATATATTCAGGCGAAAACGCATACACCCTTTTTGGCCAAGTGCATCATTTTCGAAGTTTTGCCCCTCTTCCTGTGCTTTAAAGGCGATTCCAAAGTACCTCTTGAAATCTGTTTCCTGCTATTCTGCCTCGCTTTCAAGTCCGCCTCGTTGCCTTCCCTCAAAAGATTTTTGGACGATAGTTGTCCTTTATTACTCGGCCAATTTGTGAATTGCTGTGACCCTGAGCTCCATTTTTCAACTCGTTTTTGGTGAGCTGACCGCAAGTCCAAAATTTTGGTTCAGGACCTATGCTGGTTCCCAGGGGGTGGCTGAGACTTCGGGTAATTCTTCTTCCTGCCGGGAAATTACAGTGATATGTGCCCGTCCAAATGCCTTACAGCTACTCTCTCATTGGTTTTCCCTCTTCCCTTTCATCCTCTGCCAAATTGGCAACCTGTGAGAACCAGGAGGTTAAAGGGGCTGTCTCTCCAAGTTGGGAGGTTGATAGTAAAGCAGATGGAAAGTCAAACCGGAGCACCAGGAGAGGGACAATACGTTGAGTTTTAGAAACCTTTCGTATTCACAGTGTGTCCATTCTCTAGGTTTTCCTTACATGTTATAGCTGTAGTAATATTCCCTTCAACCTGGAGAGTTGGGACCCATGGAATGTGTGCCATGCATTATTGCTATAAAGCGTCTGCATTTGCTCACCCAATCTCACCAATCCTCTCAGTCCCCAGTGTCCAGCCTTATGCCACATCCAGCTGTCGTTGTAGATAGGGTCATTCCAGGTTTCATCAGAGAACCTGAAGGAATTGTAAAGAATTTCCCATTTTTTTTTTGTTTTGTTTTTAAAATTCCTTTTTATAGTGGGTTTGAGCTGATTCTCGCTGCCATGTTTATGCCAGTCTAGACACACTTGATTCCCGTATGGAGCCATATCAATACATAGGTTTTAAGATTCTTACTAGTCAGATATATTCCTCTGTGGGAAATATGGGGTTTTGAGTTCGTTTCACTGAGGAAGGTGTAGGTCTTGTCTATTCCATAGTTGGTTTTTGGAACGGTACCTGTGCTTATATCAAACTCTGGTTTTATGCATCACCCCACCTCTCCTTCCCCCTTAAGCAGGCATAAGAGTGTTTTCTAAATGTGAGACACTGTTCTCTTTCCTAACTCAGTTCAAGTGTAGCCATGTTTACAGGATCTTCATAAGTGATATCTTATGATAAGTTTCTTTTTCTCTGTGACTTATTTCACTTAGAATCATCGTACCTGAATCCACCCATTTTGCTGCTACTGGTCTTATGACATTGATTTCATGGCTGAGGGATATTCCATCGTACGTAAGTACCACAATTTTTTGAACCATTTTTATATTTCCTGGGATATTTAAGGTGTACCCAAGTTGAGGTCCTTGTAAGCAGTGCAGCCCTAAATTTTGGGGTGGCTCTGTCTTATTGATTTTCAGTTTTCCCAAGGTATATTCCCTAGACTGGAAGTGCCCTTGGCTCTGTAGCTCTGTTGTTTACTTGTTTTAGGGAACACAATGCACTCCTCCAGAGAGGCCGTTGGCAATGTACATCCCGCCTATCAGCATAACAAGGCTCCCTGTTCTCCAGGGCCTGTCTTGCCTTTCTGGTTTTTACACATTTTGTGGATGTCCCTTTTGACCAGTGGGAAGTGATACTTCTTTGTAGTGCAGATTTGCATTGCCCGCTTGCTTGCTTGGCCAAAAAGGGCGTATGCGTTTTCTCCTGAATATATTCAGGAGAAAACGCATACGCCCTTTTTGGCCAAGTGCATCATTCTCGGAATTGTGCCCCTCTTCCTGTGCTTTAAAGGCGATTCCAACGTACCTCTTGAAATCTGTTTCCTGCTATTCTGCCTCGCTTTCAAGTCCGCCTCGTTGCCTTCCCTCAAAAGATTTTTGGACGATAGTTGTCCTTTATTACTCGGCCAGTTTGTGAATTGCTGTGACCCTGAGCTCCATTTTTCAACTCGTTTTTGGTGAGCTGACCGCAAGTCCAAAATTTTGGTTCAGGACCTATGCTGGTTCCCAGGGGGTGGCTGAGACTTCGGGTAATTCTTCTTCCTGCCGGGAAATTACAGTGATATGTGCCCGTCCAAATGCCTTACAGCTACTCTCTCATTGGTTTTCCCTCTTCCCTTTCATCCTCTGCCAAATTGGCAACCTGTGAGAACCAGGAGGTTAAAGGGGCTGTCTCTCCAAGTTGGGAGGTTGATAGTAAAGCAGATGGAAAGTCAAACCGGAGCACCAGGAGAGGGACAATACGTTGAGTTTTAGAAACCTTTCGTATTCACAGTGTGTCCATTCTCTAGGTTTTCCTTACATGTTATAGCTGTAGTAATATTCCCTTCAACCTGGAGAGTTGGGACCCATGGAATGTGTGCCATGCATTATTGCTTTAAAGCGTCTGCATTTGCTCACCCAATCTCACCAATCCTCTCAGTCCCTAGTGTCCAGCCTTATGCCACATCCAGCTGTCGTTGTAGATAGGGTCATTCCAGGTTTCATCAGAGAACCTGAAGGAATTGTAAAGAATTTCCCATTTTTTTTTGTTTTGTTTTTAAAATTCCTTTTTATAGTGGGTTTGAGCTGATTCTCGCTGCCATGTTTATGCCAGTCTAGACACACTTGATTCCCGTATGGAGCCATATCAATACATAGGTTTTAAGATTCTTACTAGTCAGATATATTCCTCTGCGGGAAATATGGGGTTTTGAGTTCGTTTCACTGAGGAAGGTGTAGGTCTTGTCTATTCCATAGTTGGTTTTTGGAACGGTACCTGTGCTTATATCAAACTCTGGTTTTATGCATCACCCCACCTCTCCTTCCCCCTTAAGCAGGCATAAGAGTGTTTTCTAAATGTGAGACACTGTTCTCTTTCCTAACTCAGTTCAAGTGTAGCCATGTTTACAGGATCTTCATAAGTGATATCTTATGATAAGTTTCTTTTTCTCTGTGACTTATTTCACTTAGAATCATCGTACCTGAATCCACCCATTTTGCTGCTACTGGTCTTATGACATTGATTTCATGGCTGAGGGATATTCCATCGTACGTAAGTACCACAATTTTTTGAACCATTTTTATATTTCCTGGGATATTTAAGGTGTACCCAAGTTGAGGTCCTTGTAAGCAGTGCAGCCCTAAATTTTGGGGTGGCTCTGTCTTATTGATTTTCAGTTTTCCCAAGGTATATTCCCTAGACTGGAAGTGCCCTTGGCTCTGTAGCTCTGTTGTTTACTTGTTTTAGGGAACACAATGCACTCCTCCAGAGAGGCCGTTGGCAATGTACATCCCGCCTATCAGCATAACAAGGCTCCCTGTTCTCCAGGGCCTGTCTTGCCTTTCTGGTTTTTACACATTTTGTGGATGTCCCTTTTGACCAGTGGGAAGTGATACTTCTTTGTAGTGCAGATTTGCATTGCCCGCTTGCTTGCTTGGCCAAAAAGGGCGTATGCGTTTTCTCCTGAATATATTCAGGAGAAAACGCATACGCCCTTTTTGGCCAAGTGCATCATTCTCGGAATTGTGCCCCTCTTCCTGTGCTTTAAAGGCGATTCCAACGTACCTCTTGAAATCTGTTTCCTGCTATTCTGCCTCGCTTTCAAGTCCGCCTCGTTGCCTTCCCTCAACAGATTTTTGGACGATAGTTGTCCTTTATTACTCGGCCAGTTTGTGAATTGCTGCGCCCCTGAGCTCCATTTTTCAACTCGTTTTTAGTGAGCTGACCGCAAGTCCAAAATTTTGGTTCAGGACCTATACTGGTTCCCGGTGGGTGGCTGAGACTTTGGTTAATTCTTCTTCCTGCCGGGAAATTACGTTGATATGTGCCCGTCCAAATGCCTAACAGCTACTCTTTCATTGGTTCTCCCTCTTCCCTTTCATCCTCTGCCAAATTGGCAACCTGTCGGAACCAGGAGGTTAAAGGGGCTGTCTCTCCAATTTGGGAGGTTGATAGTAAAGCAGATGGAATGTCAAACCAGAGCACCAGGAGAGGGACTATTCGTTGAGTTTTAGAAACCTTTCCTATTCACAGTGTGTCCGTTCTCTAGGTTTCCCGTACATGTTATAGTTGTAGTAATATTCCGTTCAACCTGGAGAGTTGGGACCCATGGATTGTGTGCCATGCATTATTGCTTTAAAGGGTCTGCATTTGCTCACCCAATCTCACCAATCCTCTCAGTCCCAAGTGTCCAGCCTTATGCCACATCCAGCTGTCATTTTATATAGGTTCATTACAGGTTTCATCAGAGACTCTGAAGGAATTGTAAAGAATTTCCCAGTTTTTTTGTTTTGTTTTTGATATTCTTTTATAGTGGGTTTGAGCTGTTTCTCGCTGCCATGTTTATGCCAGTCTAGACACACTTGATTCCCTTACGGAGACATATCAATACATAGGTTTTAAGATTCTTACTAGTCAGATATATTCCTCTGCGGGAAATATGGGGTTTTGAGTCCCTTTCACTGAGGAAGGTGTAGGTCTTGTCTATTCCATAGTTGGTTTTTGGAACGGTACCTGTGCTTATATCAAACTCTGGTTTTATGCATCACCCCACCTCTCCTTCCCTCTTAAGCAGGCATAAGAGTGTTTTCTAAATGTGAGACACTGTTCTCTTTCCTAACTCAGTTCAAGTGTAGCCATGTTTACAGGATCTTCATAAGTGATTTCTTATGATCAGTTTCTTTTTCTGTGTGACTTATTTCACTTAGAATCATCGTACCTGAATCCACCCATTTTGCTGCTACTGGTCTTATGACATTGATTTCATGGCTGAGGGATATTTCATCGTACGTAAGTACCACAATTTTTTGAACCATTTTTATACTTCCTGGGATATTTAAGGTGTACCCAAGTTGAGGTCCTTGTAAGCAGTGCAGCCCTAAATTTTGGGGTGGCTCTGTCTTATTGATTTTCAGTTTTCCCAAAGTATATTCCCTAGACTGGAAGTGCCCTTGGCTCTGTAGCTCTGTTGTTTACTTGTTTTAGGGTACACAATGTACTCCTCCAGAGAGGCAGTTGGCAATTTACATCCCGCCCTTCAGCATAACAAGGCTCCCTGTTCTCCAGGGCCTGTCTTGCCTTTCTGGATTTTACACATTTTGAGGATGTCTCTTTTGACCGGTGGGAAGTGATACTTCTTTGTAGTGCAGATTTGCATTGCCCGCTTGCTTGCTTGGCCAAAAAGGGCGTATGTGTTTTCTCCTGAATATATTCAGGAGAAAACGCATACCCCCTTTTTGGCCAAGTGCATCATTGTCGAAGTTGTGACCCTCTTACTGTGCTTTAAAGGCGATTCCAACGTACCTCTTGAAATCTGTTTCCTGGTATTCTGCCTCGCTTTCAAGTCCGCCTCGTTGCCTTCCCTCAACAGATTTCTGGACGATAGTTGTCCTTTATTACTCGGCCAGTTTGTGAATTGCTGTGCCCCTGAGCTCCATTTTTCAACTCGTTTTTGGTGACCTGACCGCAAGTCCAAAATTTTGGTTCAGCACCTATGCTGTTTCCCGGTGGGGGGCTTAGACTTTGGTTAATTCTTCTTCCTGCCGGGAAATTACAGTGATATGTGCCCGTCCAAATGCCTAACAGCTACTCTCTCATTGGTTCTCCCTCTTCCCTTTCATCCTCTGCCAAATTGGCAACCTGTGCGAACCAGGAGGTTAAAGGGGCTGTCTCTCCATGTTGGGAGGTTGATAGTAAAGCAGGTGGAAAGTCAAACTGGAGCACCAAGAGAGGGACTATTCGTTGAGTTTTAGAAACCTTTCGTATTCACAGTGTGTCCGTTCTCTAGGTTTCCCGTACATGTTATAGCTGTAGTAATATTTCCTTCAACCTGGAGAGTTGGGACCCATGATAAGGGTGCCAGGCATTTGTGCTTTAAAGGGTCTGCATTTGCTCACCCAATCTCACCAATCCTCTCAGTCCCAAGTGTCCAGCCTTATGCCACATTCAGCTGTCGTTGTAGATATGGTCATTCCAGGTTTCATCAGAGACCCTGAAGGAATTGCAAAGAATTTCCCAGTTTTTTTGTTTTGTTTTTGAAATTCCTTTTTATGGTGGGTTTGAGCTGATTCTCGCTGCCATGTTTATGCCAGTCTAGACACACTAGATTCCCTTACGGAGACATATCAATACATAGGTTTTAAGATTCTTACTAGTCAGATATATTCCTCTGCGGGAAATATGGGGTTTTGAGTCCCTTTCACTGAGGAAGGTGAAGGTCTTGTCTATTCCATAGTTGGTTTTTGGAACGGTACCTGTGCTTATATCAGACTCTGGTTTTATGCATCACCCCACCTCTCCTTCCCCCTTAAGCAGGCATAAGAGTGTTTTCTAAATGTGAGACACTGTTCTCTTTCCTAACTCAGTTCAAGTGTAGCCATGTTTACAGGATCTTCATAAGTGATATCTTATGGTAAGTTTCTTTTTCTGTGTGACTTATTTCACTTAGAATCATCCTACCTGAATCCACCCATTTTGCTGCTACTGGTCTTATGACATTGATTTCATGGCTGAGGGATATTCCATCGTACGTAAATACCACAATTTTTTGAACCATTTTTATATTTCCTGGGATATTTAAGGTGTACCCAAGTTGAGGTCCTTGTAAGCAGTGCAGCCCTAAATTTTGGGGTGGCTCTGTCTTATTGATTTTCAGTTTTCCCAAGGTATATACCCTAGACTGGAAGTGCCCTTGGCTCTGTAGCTCTGTTGTTTACTTGTTTTAGGGAACACAATGCACTCTTCCAGAGAGGCAGTTCGCAATTTACATCCCGCCCAAAAGCATAACAAGGCTCCCTGTTCTCCGGGGCCTGTCTTGCCTTTCTGTTTTTTACACATTTTTTGGGTGTCCCTTCTGACCGGTGGGAAGTGATACTTCTTTGTAGTGCAGATTTGCATTGCCCGCTTGCTTGCTTGGCCAAAAAGGGCGTATGCGTTTTCTCCTGAATATATTCAGGAGAAAACGCATACGCCCTTTTTGGCTAAGTGCATCATTGTCGAAGTTGTGCCCCTCTTCCTGTGCTTTAAAGGTGATTCCAACGTACCTCTTGAAATCTGTTTCCTGCTATTCTGCCTCGCTTTCAAGTCCGCCTCGTTGCCTTCCCTCAACAGATATTTGGACGATAGTTGTCCTTTATTACTCGGCCAGTTTGTGAATTGCTGTGCCCCTGAGCTCCATTTTTCAACTCGTTTTCTGTGAGCTGACCGCAGGTCCAAAATTTTGGTTCAGGACCTATACTGGTTCCCGGGGGGTGGCTGAGACTTTGGTTAATTCTTCTTCCTGCCTGGAAATTAGAGTGATATGTGCCCGTCCAAATGCCTAACAGCTACTCTCTCATTGGTTCTCCCTCTTCCCTTTCATCCTCTGCCAAATTGGCAACCTGTGCGAACCAGGAGGTTAAAGGGGCTGTATCTCCAATTTGGGAGGTTGACAGTAAAGCAGATGGAAAGTCAAACCCGAGCACCAGGAGAGGGACTATTCGTTGAGTTTTAGAAACCTTTCCTATTCACAGTGTGTCTGTTCTCTAGGTTTCCCGTACATGTTATAGCTGTAGTAATATTCCCTTCAACCTGGAGAGTTGGGACCCATGGAATGGGTGCCAGGCATTTGTGCTTTAAAGGGTCTGCCTTTGCTCACCCAATCTCACCAATCCTCTCAGTCCCAAGTGTCCAGCCTTATGCCACATCCAGCTGTCGTTGTACATAGGGTCATTCCAGGTTTCATCAGAGACCCTGAAGGAATTGGAATGTATTTCCCAGTTTTTTTGTTTTGTTTTTGCAATTACTTTTTATAGTGGGTTTGAGCTGATTCTCGCTGCCATGTTTATGCATGTCTAGACACACTTGATTCCCTTACGGAGCCATATCAATACATAGGTTTTAAGATTCTTAATAGTCAGATATATTCCTCTGCGGGAAATATGGGGTTTTGAGTCCCTTTCACTGAGGAAGGTGTAGGTCTTGGCTATTCCATAGTTGGTTTTTGGAACGGTACCTGTGCTTATATCAAACTCTGGTTTTATGCATCACCCCACCTCTCCTTCCCCCTTAAGCAGGCATAAGAGTGTTTTCTAAATGTGAGACACTGTTCTCTTTCCTAACTCAGTTCAAGTGTAGCCATGTTTACAGGATCTTCATAAGTGATATCTTATGATAAGTTTCTTTTTCTGTGTGACTTATTTCACTGAGAATCATCGTACCTTAATCCACCCATTTTGCTGCTACTGGTCTTAAGACATTGATTTCATGGCTGAGGGATATTCCATCGTACGTAAGTACCACAATTTTTGAACCATTTTTATATTTCCTGGGATATTTAAGGTGTACCCAAGTTGAGGTCCTTGTAAGCAGTGCAGCCCTAAATTTTGGGGTGGCTCTGTCTTATTGATTTTCAGTTTTCCCAAGGTATATTCCCTGGACTGGAAGTGCTCTTGGCTCTGTAGCTCTGTTGTTTACTTGTTTGAGGGAACACAATGCACTCCCCCAGAGAGGCAGTTGGCAATTTACATCCCGCCCATCAGCATAACAAGGCTCCCTGTTCTCCAGGGCCTGTCTTGCCTTTCTGGTTTTTACACATTTTGTGGATGTCCCTTTTGACCGGTGGGAAGTGATACTTCTTTGTAGTGCAGATTTGCATTTCCCTCTTGCTTGCTTGGCCAAAAAGGGCGTATGCGTTTTCTGCTGAATATATTCAGGAGAAAACGCATACGCCCTTTTTGGCCAAGTGCATCATTGTCAAAGTTGGGCCACTCTTCCTGTGCTTTAAAGGCGATTCCAACGTACCTCTTGAAATCTGTTTCCTGCTATTCTGCCTCGCTTTCAAGTCTGCCTCCTTGCCTTCCCTTAACAGATTTTTGGACGATAGTTGTCCTTTATTACTCAGCCAGTTTGAGAATTGCTGTGCCCCTCAGCTCCATTTTTCAACTCGTTTTTTGTGAGCTGACCGCATGTCCAAAATTTTGGTTCAAGACCTATGCTGGTTCCCGGTGGGTGGCTGAGACTTTGGTTAATTCTTCTTCCTGCCAGGAAATTACAGTGATATGTGCCCGTCCAAATGCCTAACAGCTACTCTCTCATTGGTTCTCCCTCTTCCCTTTCATCCTCCGCCAAATTGGAAAACTGTGCAAACCAGGAGGTTAAAGGGGCTGTCTCTCCAAGTTGGGAGGTTGATAGTAAAGCAGATGGCAAGTCAAACCGGAGCACGAGGAGAGGGACTATTCGTTGAGTTTTAGAAACCTTTCGTATTCACAGTGTGTCTGTTCTCTAGGTTTCCTGTACATGTTATAGCTGTAGTAATATTCCCTTCAACCTGGAGAGTTGGGACCCATGGAATGGGTGCCAGGCATTTGTGCTTTAAAGGGTCTGCATTTGCTCACCCAATCTCACCAATCCTCTCAGTCCCAAGTGTCCAGCCTTATGCCACATCCAGCTGTCATTGTAGATAAGGTCATTCCAGGTTTCATTAGAGACCCTGAAGGAATTGTAAAGAATTTCCCAGTTTTTTTGTTTTGTTTTTGAAATTCCTTTTTATAGTGGCTTTGAGCTGATTCTCGCTGCCATGTTTATGCCAGTCTAGACACACTTGATTCCCTTACGGAGACATATCAATACATAGGTTTTAAGATTCTTACTAGTCAGATATATTCCTCTGCGGGAAATATGGGGTTTTGAGTCCCTTTCACTGAGGAAGGTGTAGGTCTTGTCTATTCCATAGTTGGTTTTTGGAACGGTACTTGTGCTTATATCAAACTCTGGTTTTATGCATCACCCACCTCTCTTTCACCCTTAAACAGGCATAAGAGTGTTTTCTAAATGTGAGACACTGTTCTCTTTCCTAACTCAGTTCAAGTGTAGCCATGTTTACAGGATCTTCATAAGTGATATCTTATGATAAGTTTCTTTTTCTCTGTGACTTATTTCACTTAGAATCATCGTACCTGAATCCACCCATTTTGTTGCTACTGGTCTTATGACATTGATTTCATGGCTGAGGGATATTCAATCGTACGTAAGTACCACAATTTTCTGAACCATTTTTATATTTCCTGGGATACTTAAGGGGTACACAAGTTGAGGTCCTTGTAAGCAGTGCAGCCCTAAATTTTGGGGTGGCTGTGTCTTATTGATTTTCAATTTTCCCTAGGTATATTCCCTAGACTGGAATTGCCCCTGGCTCTGTAGCTCTGTTGTTTATTTGTTTTAGGGAACACAATGCACTCCTCCAGAGAGGCAGTTGGCAATTTACATCCCGCCCATCAGCATAACAAGGCTCCCTGTTCTCCAGGGCCTGTCTTGCCTTTCAGGATTTTACACATTTTGTGGATGTCCCTTTTGACCGGTGGGAAGTGATACTTCTTTGTAGTGCAGATTTGCATTGCCCGCTTGCTTGCTTGGCCAAAAAGGGCGTATGCATTTTCACCTGAATATATTCAGGAGAAAACGCATACGCCCTTTTTGCCCAAGTGCATCATTGTCGAAGTTCTGCCCCTCTTCCTGTGCTTTAAAGGCGATTCCAACGTACCTCTTGAAATCTGTTTCCTGCTATTCTGCCTCGCTTTCAAATCCGCCTCATTGCCTTCCCTCAACAGATTTTTGAACGATAGTTGTCCTTTATTACTCGGCCGGTTGGTGAATTGCTGTGCCCCTGAGCTCCATTTTTCAACTCATTTTCTGTGAGCTGACCGCAAGTGCAAATTTTGGTTCAGAACCTAAACTGGTTCCCGGGGGGTGGCTGAGACTTTGGTTAATTCTTCTTCCTGCCTGGAAATTAGAGTGATATGTGCCCGTCCAAATGCCTAACAGCTACTCTCTCATTGGTTCTCCCTCTTCCCTTTCATCCTCTGCCAAATTGGAAACCGGTGCGAACCAGGAGGTTAAAGGGGCTGTCTCTCCAATTTGGGAGGTTGACAGTAAAGCAGATGGAAAGTCAAACCCGAGCACCAGGAGAGGGACTATTCGTTGAGTTTTAGAAACCTTTCATATTCACAGTGTGTCTGTTCTCTAGGTTTCCTGTACATGTTATAGCTGTAGGAATATTCCCTTTAACCTGGAGAGTTGGGACCCATGGAATGGGTGCCAGGCATTTGTGCTTTAAAGGGTCTGCATTTGCTCACCCAATCTCACCAATCCTCTCAGTCCCAAGTGTCCAGCCTTATGCCTCATCCAGCTGTCGTTGTACATAGGGTCATTCCAGGTTTCATCAGTGACCCTGAAGGAATTGTAAAGAAATTCCCAGTTTTTTTGTTTTGATTTTGAAATTCCTTTTTATAGTGGGATTGAGCTGATTCTCGCTGCCATGTTTATGCCAGTCTAGACACACTTGATTCCCTTACGGAGACATATCAATACATAGGTTTTAAGATTCTTACTAGTCAGATATATTCCTCTGCGGGAACTATGGGGTTTTGAGTCCCTTTCACTGAGGAAGGTGTAGGTCTTGTCTATTCCATAGTTGGTTTTTGGAACGGTACCTGTGCTTATATCAAACTCTGGTTTTATGCACCACCCCACCTCTCCTTCCCCCTTAAGCAGGCATAAGAGTGTTTTCTAAATGTGAGACACTGTTCTCTTTCCTAACTCAGTTCAAGTGTAGCCATGTTTACAGGATCTTTATAAGTGATATCTTATGATAAGTTTCTTTTTCTCTGTGACTTATTTCACTTAGAATCATCGTACCTGAATCCACCCATTTTGCTGCTACTGGTCTTATGACATTGATTTCATGGCTGAGGGATATTCCATCGTACGTAAGTACCACAATTTTTTGAACCATTTTTATATTTCCTGGGATATTTAAGGTGTACCCAAGTTGAGGTCCTTGTAAGCAGTGCAGCCCTAAATTTTGGGGTGGCTCTGTCTTATTGATTTTCAGTTTTCCCAAGGTATATTCCCTATACTGGAAGTGCCCTTGGCTCTGTAGCTCTGTTGTTTACTTGTTTTAGGGAACACAATGCACTCCCCCAGAGAGGCAGTTGGCAATTTACATCCCGCCCATCAGCATAACAAGGCTCCCTGTTCTCCAGGGCCTGTCTTGCCTTTCTGGTTTTTACACATTTTGTGGATGTCCCTTTTGACCGGTGGGAAGTGACACTTCTTTGTAGTGCAGATTTGCATTGCCCGCTTCCTTGCTTGGCCAAAAAGGGCGTATGCGTTTTCTGCTGAATATATTCAGGAGAAAACGCATACGCCCTTTTTGGCCAAGTGCATCATTGTCGAAGTTGTGCCCCTCTTCCTGTGCTTTAAAGGCGATTCCAACGTACCTCTTGAAATCTGTTTCCTGCTATTCTGCCTCGCTTTCAAGTCCGCCTCGTTGCCTTCCCTCAACAGATTTTTGGACGATAGTTATCCTTTTTTACTCGGCCAGTTTGTGAATTGCTGTGCCCCTGAGCTCCATTTTTCAACTCGTTTTTCCTGAGCTGACCGCAAGTCCAAAATTTTGGTTCAGGACCTATGCTGGTTCCCAGTGGGTGGCTTAGACTTTGGTTAATTCCTCTTCCTGCCGGGAAATTACAGTGATATGTGCCCGTCCAAATGCCTAACAGCTACTCTCTCATTGGTTCTCCCTCTTCCCTTTCATCCTCTGCCAAATTGGCAAGCTGTGCGAACCAGGAGGTTAAAGGGGCTGTCTCTCCAATTTGGGAGATTGATAGGAAAGCAGATGGAAAGTCAAACCGGAGCACTAGGAGAGGTACTATTCGTTGAGTTTTACAATCCTTTCGTATTCACATTGGGTCCGTTCTCTAGGTTTCCAGTACATGTTATAACTGTAGTAATATTCCTTTCATGCTGGAGAGTTGGGACCAATGGAATGTGTGCCATGCATTATTGCTTTAAAGGGTCTGCATTTGCTCACCCAATCTCACCAATCCTCTCAGTCCCAAGTGTGCAGCCTTATGCCACATCCAGGTGTCATTGCAGATAGGGTCATTCCAGGTTTCATCAGAGACTCTGAAGGAAATGTAAAGAATATCCCATTTTTTTTGTTTTGTTTTTGAAATTCGTTTTTATCGTGGGTTTGAGCTGATTCTCGCTGCCATGTTTATGCCAGTCTAGACACACTTGATTCCCTTACGGAGTCATATCAATACATATGTTTTAGGATTCTTACTAGTCAGATATATTCCTCTGCGTGAAATATGGTGTTTTGAGTCCCTTTCACTGAGGAAGGTGTAGGTCTTGTCTATTCCATAGGTGGTTTTTGGAGCGGTACCTGTGCTTATATCAAACTCTGGTTTTATGCATCACCCCACCTCTCTTTCCCCCTTAAGCAGGCATAAGAATGTTTTCTAAATGTGAGACACTGTTCTCTTTCCTAACTCAGTTCAAGTGTAGCCATGTTTACAGGATCTTCATAAGTGATATCTTATGATAAGTTTCTTTTTCTGTGTGACTTATTTCACTTAGAATCATCGTACCTGAATCCACCCATTTTGCTGCTACTGGTCTTATGACATTGATTTCATGGCTGAGGGATATTCCATCGTACGTAAGTACCACAATTTTTTGAACGATTTTTATATTTCCTGGGATATTTAAGGTGTACCCAAGTTGAGGTCCTTGTAAGCAGTGCAGCCCTAAATTTTGGGGTGGCTCTGTCTTATTGATTTTCAGTTTTCCCAAGGTATATTCCCTAGACTGGAAGTGCCCTTGGCTCTGTAGCTCTGTTCTTTACTTGTTTTAGGGAACACAATGTACTCCTCCAGAGAGGCAGTTGGCAATTTACATCCTGCCCATCAGCATAACATGGCTCACAGTTCTCCATGGCCTGTCTTGCCTTTCTGGTTTTTACACATTTTGTGGATGACCCTTTTCAACGGTGGGAAGTGATACTTCTTTGTAGTGCAGATTTGCATTGCCCGCTTGCTTGCTTGGCCAAAAAGGGCGTATGCGATTCCTCCTGAATATATTCAGGAGAAAACGCATACGCCCTTTTTGGCCAAGTGCATCATTGTCGAAGTTGTGCCCATCTTCCTGTGCTTTAAAGGCAATTCCAACGTACCTCTTGAAATCTGTTTCCTGCTATTCTGCCTCGCTTTCAAGTCTGCCTCGTTGCCTTCCCTCAACAGATTTTTGGACGATAGTTGTCCTTTATTACTCGGCCAGTTTGTGAATTGCTGTGCCCCTGAGCTCCATTTTTCAACTCGTTTTTGGTGAGCTGACCGCAAGTCCAAAATTTTGGTTCAGGACCTATACTGGTTCCCGGTGGGTGGCTGAGACTTTGGTTAATTCTTCTTCCTGCCGGGAAATTACAGTGATATGTGCCCGTCCAAATGCCAAACAGCTACTCTCTCATTGGTTCTCCCTCTTCCCTTTCATCCTCTGACAAATTGGCAACCTGTGCGAACCAGGAGGTTAAAGGGGCTGTCTCTCCAATTAGGGAGGTTGATAGTAAAGCAGGTGGAAAGTCAAACCGGAGCACCAGCAGAGGGAGTATTCGTTGAGTTTTAGAAACCTTTCGTATTCACAGTGTGTCCGTACTCTAGGTTTCCCGTACATGTTATAACTGTAGTAATATTCCCTTCAACCTGGAGAGCTGGGACCCATGGAATGGGTGCCATGCATTATTGCTTTAAAGGGTCTGCATTTGCTCACCCAATCTCACCAATCCTCTCAGTCCCAAGTGTCCAGCCTTATGCCACATCCAGCTGTCGTTGTAGATCGGGTCATTCCAGGTTTCATCAGAGACCCTGAAGGAATTGTAAAGAATATCCCAGTTTTTTTGTTTTCTTTTTGAAATTCCTTTTTATAGTGGGTTTGAGCTGATTCTCGCTGCCATGTTTATGCCAGTCTAGACACACATGATTCCCTTACGGAGACATATCAATACATAGGTTTTAATATTCTTACTAGTCAGATATATTCGTCTGCGGGAAATATGGGGTTTTGAGTCCCTTTCACTGAGGAAGGTGTAGGTGTTGTCTATTCCATAGTTGGTTTTTGGAACGGTACCTGTGCTTATATCAAACTCTGGTTTTATGCATGACCCCACCTCTCTTTCCCCCTTAAGCAGGCATAAGAGTGTTTTCTAAATGTGAGACACTGTTCTCTTTCCTAACTCAGTTCAAGTGTAGCCATGTTTACAGGATCTTCATAAGTGATATCTTATGATAAGTTTCTTTTTCTGTGTGACTTATTTCACTTAGAATCATCGTACCTGAATCCACCCATTTTGCTGCTACTGGTCTTATGTCATTCATTTCATGGCTGAGGGATATTCCATCGTACGTAAATACCACAATTTTTTGAACCATTTTTATATTTCCTGGGATATTTAAGGTGTACCCAAGTTGAGGTCCTTGTAAGCAGTGCAGCCCTAAATTTTGGGGTGGCTCTGTCTTATTGATTTTCAGTTTTCCCAATGTATATTCCCTAGACTGGAAGTGCCCTTGGCTCTGTAGCTCTGTTCTTTACTTGTTTTAGGGAACACAATGCACTCCTCCAGAGAGGCATTTGGCAATTTACATCCCGCCCATCAGCATAACAAGGCTCCCTGTTCTCCAGGGCCTGTCTTGCCTTTCTGGTTTTTACACATTTTGTGGATGTCCCTTTTGACCGGTGGGAAGTGATACTTCTTTGTAGTGCAGATTTGCATTGCCCGCTTGCTTGCATGGCCAAAAAGGGCGTATGCTTTTTCTCCTGAATATATTCAGGAGAAAACACATACGCCCTTTTTGGCCAAGTGCATCATTGTCGAAGTTGTGCCCCTCTTCCTGTGCTTTAAAGGCGATTCCAACGTACCTCTTGAAATCTGTTTCCTGCTATTCTGCCTCGCTTTCAAGTCCGCCTCGTTTCCTTCCCTCAACAGATTTTTGGACGATAGTTGTCCTTTATTACTCGGCCACTTTGTGAATTGCTGTGCCCCTGAGCTCCATTTTTCTACTCGTTTTTGGTGATCTGACCGCAAGTCCAAAATTTTGGTTCAGGACCTATACTGGTTCCCGGTGGGGGGCTGAGACTTTCGTTAATTCTTCTTCCTGCCAGGAAATTACAGTGATATGTGCCCGTCCAAATGCCTAACAGCTACTCTCTCATTGGTTCTCCCTCTTCCATTTCATCCTCTGACAAATTGGCAACCTGTGCGAACCAGGAGGTTAAAGGGGCTGTCTCTCCAAGTTGGGAGGTTGATAGTAAAGCAGGTGGAAAGTCAAACCGGAGCACCAGGAGAGGGACTATTCGTTGAGTTTTCAAAACCTTTCGTATTCACAGTGTGTCCGTTCTCTAGGTTTCCAGTACATGTTATAACTGTAGTAATATTCCCTTCAACCTGGAGAGTTGGGACCCATGGAATAGGTGCCATGCATTATTGCTTTAAAGGGTTTGCAATTGCTCACCCAATCTCACCAATCCCCTCAGTCCCAAGTGTCCAGCCTTATGCCACATCCAGCTGTCGTTGTAGATAGGGTCATTCCAGGTTTCATCATTGACCCTGAAGGAATTGTAAAGAATTTCCCCGTTTTTTTGTTTTGTTTTTGAAATTCCTTTTTATAGTGGGTTTGAGCTGATTCTCGCTGCCATGTTTATGCCAGTCTAGACACACTTGATTCCCTTACGGAGACATATCAATACATAGGTTTTAAGATTCTTACTAGTCAGATATATTCCTCTGCGGGAAATATGGGGTTTTGAGTACCTTTCACTGAGGAAGGTGTAGGTCTTGTCTATTCCATAGTTGGTTTTTGGAACGGTACCTGTGCTTATATCAAACTCTGGTTTTATGCATCACCCCACCTCTCCTTCCCCCTTAAGCAGGCATAAGAGTGTTTTCTAAATGTGAGACACTGTTCTCTTTCCTAACTCAGTTCAAGTGTAGCCATGTTTACAGGATCTTCATAAGTGATATCTTATGATAAGTTTCTTTTTCTGTGTGACATTTCACTTAGAATCATCGTACCTGAATCCAACCATTTTGCTGCTACTGGTCTTATGACATTGATTTCATGGCTGAGGGATATTCCATCGTACGTAAGTACCTCAATTTTTTGAACAATTTTTATATTTCCTGGGATATTTAAGGTGTACCCAAGTTGAGGTCCTTGTAAGCAGTGCAGCCCTAAATTTTGGGGTGGCTCTGTCTTATTGATTTTCAGTTTTCCCAAAGTATATTCCCTAGACTGGAAGTGCCCTTGGCTCTGTAGCTCTGTTGTTTACTTGTTTTAGGGAACACAATGTACTCCCCCAGAGAGGCAGTTGGCAATTTACATCCCGCCATTCAGCATAACAAGGCTCCCTGTTCTCCAGGGCCTGTCTTGCCTTTCTGGTTTTTACACATTTTGTGCATGTCCCTTTTGACCGGTGGGAAGTGATACTTCTTTGTAGTGAAGATTTGCATTCCCCGCTTGCTTGCTTGGCCAAAAAGGGCGTATGCGTTTTCTCCTGAATATATTCAGGAGAAAACACATACGCCCTTTTTGGCCAAGTGCATCATTGTCGAAGTTGTGCCCCTCTTCCTGTGCTTTAAAGGCGATTCCAACGTACCTCTTGAAATCTGTTTCCTGCTATTCTGCCTCGCTTTCAAGTCCGCCTCGTTTCCTTCCCTCAACAGATTTTTGGACGATAGTTGTCCTTTATTACTCGGCCAGTTTGTGAATTGCTGTGCCCCTGAGCTCCATTTTTCTACTCGTTTTTGGTGAGCTGACCGCAAGTCCAAAATTTTGGTTCAGGACCTATACTGGTTCCCGGTGGGGGGCTGAGACTTTCGTTAATTCTTCTTCCTGCCAGGAAATTACAGTGATATGTGCCCGTCCAAATGCCTAACAGCTACTCTCTCATTGGTTCTCCCTCTTCCATTTCATCCTCTGACAAATTGGCAACCTGTGCGAACCAGAAGGTTAAAGGGGCTGTCTCTCCAAGTTGGGAGGTTGATAGTAAAGCAGGTGGAAAGTCAAACCGGAGCACCAGGAGAGGGACTATTCGTTGAGTTTTCAAAACCTTTCGTATTCACAGTGTGTCCGTTCTCTAGGTTTCCAGTATAAGTTATAACTGTAGTAATATTCCCTTCAACCTGGAGAGTTGGGACCCATGGATTAGGTGCCATGCATTATTGCTTTAAAGGGTTTGCAATTGCTCACCCAATCTCACCAATCCCCTCAGTCCCAAGTGACCAGCCTTATGCCACATCCAGCTGTCGTTGAAGATAGGGTCATTCCAGGTTTCATCATTGACCCTGAAGGAATTGTAAAGAATTTCCCCGTTTTTTTGTTTTGTTTTTGAAATTCCTTTTTATAGTGGGTTTGAGCTGATTCTCGCTGCCATGTTTATGCCAGTCTAGACACACTTGATTCCCTTACGGAGACATATCAATACATAGGTTTTAAGATTCTTACTAGTCAGATATATTCCTCTGCGGGAAATATGGGGTTTTGAGTACCTTTCACTGAGGAAGGTGTAGGTCTTGTCTATTCCATAGTTGGTTTTTGGAACGGTACCTGTGCTTATATCAAACTCTGGTTTTATGCATCACCCCACCTCTCCTTCCCCCTTAAGCAGGCATAAGAGTGTTTTCTAAATGTGAGACACTGTTCTCTTTCCTAACTCAGTTCAAGTGTAGCCATGTTTACAGGATCTTCATAAGTGATATCTTATGATAAGTTTCTTTTTCTGTGTGACATTTCACTTAGAATCATCGTACCTGAATCCAACCATTTTGCTGCTACTGGTCTTATGACATTGATTTCATGGCTGAGGGATATTCCATCGTACGTAAGTACCTCAATTTTTTGAACCATTTTTATATTTCCTGGGATATTTAAGGTGTACCCAAGTTGAGGTCCTTGTAAGCCGTGCAGCCCTAAATTTTGGGGTGGCTCTGTCTTATTGATTTTCAGTTTTCCCAAAGTATATTCCCTAGACTGGAAGGGCCCTTGGCTCTGTAGCTCTGTTGTTTACTTGTTTTAGGGAACACAATGTACTCCCCCAGAGAGGCAGTTGGCAATTTACATCCCGCCATTCAGCATAACAAGGCTCCCTGTTTTCCAGGGCCTGTCTTGCCTTTCTGGTTTTTACACGTTTTGTGGATGTCCCTTTTGACCGGTGGGAAGTGATACTTCTTTGTAGTGCAGATTTGCATTGCCCGCTTGCTTGCTTGGCCAAAAAGGGCGTATGCGTTTTCTCCTGAATATATTCAGGAGAAAACGCATACGCCCTTTTTGGCCAAGTGCATCATTGTCCAAGTTGTGCCCCACTTCCTGTTCTTTAAAGGCGATTCCAACGTACCTCTTGAAATCTGTTTCCTGCTATTCTGCCTCTCTTTCAAGTCCGCCTGGTTGCCTTCCCTCAACAGATTTTTGGACGATAGTTGTCCTTTATTACTTGGCCAGTTTGTGAATTGCTGTGCCCCTGAGCTCCATTTTTCAACTCGTTTTTGGTGAGCTGACCGCAAGTCCAAAATTTTGGTTCAGGTCCTATGCTGGTTCCCGGTGGGTGGCTGAGACTTTGGTTAATTCTTCTTCCTGCCGGGAAATTACAGTGATATGTGCCCGTCCAAATGCCTAACAGCTACTCTCTCATTGGTTCTCCCTCTTCCCTTTCATCCTCTGCCAAATTGGCAACCTGTGCGAACCAGGAGGTTAACGGGGCTGTCTCTCCAAGTTGGGAGATTGATAGTAAAGCAGGTGGAAAGTCAAACCGGAGCACCAGGAGAGGGACTATTCGTTGAGTTTTAGAAACCTTTCGTATTCACTGTGTGTCCGTTCTCTAGGTTTCCCATACATGTTATAACTGTAGTAATATTCCCTTGAACCTGGAGAGTTGGGACCCATGGAATGGGTGCCAGGCATTTGTGCTTTAAAGGGTCTGCATTTGCTCACCCAATCTCACCAAACCTCTCAGTCCCAAGTGTCCAGCCTTATGCCACATCCAGCTGTCGTTGTAGTTAGGGTCATTCCAGGTTTCATCAGAGACCCTGAAGGAATTGTAAAGAATTTCCCAGTTTTATTGTTTTGTTTTTGAAATTCCGTTTTATAGTGGGTTTCAGCTGATTCTCGCTGCCATTTATATGCCAGTTTAGAAACACTTGATTCCCTTACGGTGACATATCAATACATAGGTTTTAAGATTCTTACTAGTCAGATATATTCCTCTGCGGGAAATATGGGGTTTTGAGTCCCTTTCACTGAGGAAGGTGTATGTTTTGTCTATTCCATAGTTGGTTTTTGGAACGGAACCTGTGCTTATATCAAACTCTGGTTTTATGCATCACCCCACCTCTCCTTCCCCCTTAAGCAGGCATAAGAGTGTTTTCTAAATGTGAGACACTGTTCTCTTTCCTAACTCAGTTCAAGTGTAGCCATGTTTACAGGATCTTCATAAGTGATATCTTATGATAAGTTTCCTTTTCTGTGTGACTTATTTCACTTAGAATCATCGTACCTGAATCCACCCATTTTGCTGCTACTGGTCTTATGACATTGATTTCATGGCTGAGGGATATTCTATCATACGTAAGTACCACAATTTTTTGAACCATTTTTATATTTTCTGGGATATTTAAGGTGGACCCAAGTTGAGGTCCTTGTAAGCAGTGCAGCCCTAAATTTTGGGGTGGCTCTGTCTTATTGATTTTCAGTTTTCCCAAGGTATATTCCCTAGACTGGAAGTGCACTTGGCTCTGAAGCTCTGTTGTTTACTTGTTTTAGGGAATACAATGCACTCCTCCAGAGAGGCAGTAGGGAATGTACATCCCGCTCATAAGCATAACAAGGCTCCATGTTCTCCAGGGCCTGTCTTGCCTTTCTGGTTTTTACACATTTTGTGGATGTCCCTTTTGACCAGTGGGAAGTGATACCTCTTTGTAGTGCAGATTTGCATTGCCCGATTGCTTGCTTGGCCCAAACGGGCGTATGCGTTTTCTCCTGTATATATTCAGGAGAAAATGCATACGCCGTTTTTGGCCAAGTGCATCATTGTCAAAGTTGTGCCCCTTTCCTGTGCTTTAAAGGCGATTCCAACGTACCTCTTGAAGTCTGTTTCCTGCTATTCTGCCTCGCTTTCAAGTCCGCCTCGTTGCCTTCCCTCAACAGATTTTTGGACGATAGTTGTCCTTTACTACTCGGCCAGTTTGTGAATTGCTGTTCCCCTGAGCTCCATTTTTCAACTCGTTTTTTGTGAGCTGACCGCATGTCCAAAATTTTGGTTCAGGACCTATGTTGGTTCCCGTTGGGTGGATGAGACTTTGGTTTATTCTTCTTCCTACCGGTAAAATAGAGTGATATGTGCCCGTCCAAATGCCTAACAGCTACTCTCTCATTGGTTCTCCCTCTTCCCTTTCATCCTCTGCCAAATTGGCAACCTGTGCGAACCAGGAATTAAAGGGGCTGTCTCTCCAAGTTGCGAGATTGATAGTAAAGCAGATGGAAAGTCAAACCGGAGCACCAGGAGAGGGACTATTCGTTGAGTTTTAGAAACCTTTCGTATTCACGGTGTGTCCGTTCTCTAGGTTTCCCGTACATGTTATAACTCTAGTAATATTCCCTTCAACCTGGAGAGTTGGGACCCATGGAATGGGTGCCATGCATTATTGCTTTAAAGGGTCTTTATTTGCTCACCCAGTCTCACCAATCCCCTCAGCCCAAGTGTCCAGCCTTATGCCACATCCAGCTGTCATTGTAGGTAAGGTCATTCCAGGTTTCATCAGAGACCGTGAAGGAATTGTAAAGAATTTCCCAGTTTCTTTGTTTTGTTTTTGAAATTCCTTTTTATCATGTGTTTGGGCTGATTCTCGCTGCCATGTTTATGCCAGTCTAGACACACTTGATTCCCTTACAGAGACATATCAATACATAGGTTTTAAGATTCTTACTAGTCAGATATATTCATCTGCGGGAAATATGGGGTTTTGAGTCCCTTTCACTGAGGAAGGTGTAGGTCTTGTCTATTCCTTCGTTGGTTTTTGGAACGGTACCTGTGCTTATATCAAACTCTGGTTTTATGCATCACCCCACCTCTCCTTCCCCCTTAAGCAGGCATAAGAGTGTTTTCTAAATGTGAGACACTGTTCTCTTTCCTAACTCAGTTCAAGTGTAGCCATGTTTACAGGATCTTCATAAGTGATATCTTTTGATAAGTTTCTTTTTCTGTGTAACTTATTTCACTTAGAATCATCGTACCTGTATCCACCCATTTTGCTGCTACTGGTCTTATGACATTGATTTCATGGCTGAGGGATATTCCATCGTACGTAAGTACCACAATTTTTTGAACCATTTTTATATTTCCTGGGATATTTAAGGTGTACCCAAGTTGATGTCCTTGTAAGCAGTGCAGCCCTAAATTTTGGGGTGGCTCTGTCTTATTGATTTTCAGTTTTCCCAAGGTATATTCCCTAGACTGGAAGTGACCTTGGCTCTGTAGCTCTGTTGTTTACTTGTTTTAGGGAACACAATGCACTCCTCCAGAGAGGCAGTAGGCAAGTTATATCCCGCCCATCAGCATAACAAGGCTCCCTGTTCTCCAGGGCCTGTCTTGCCTTTCTGGTTTTTACACATTTTGTGGATGTCCGTTTTGACCGGTGGGAAGTGATACTTCTTTGTAGTGCAGATTTGCATTGCCCGCTTGCTTGCTTGGCCAAAAAGGGCGTATGCGTTTTCTCCTGAATATATTCTAGAGAAAACGCATACGCCCTTTTTGGCCAAGTGCATCATTGTCGAAGTTGTGCCCCTCTTCCTGTGCTTTAAAGGCGATTCCAATATACCTCTTGAAATCTGTTTCCTGCTATTCTGCCTCGCGTTCAAGTCCGACTCGTTGCCTTCCCTAAACAGATTTTTGGACGATAGTTGTCCTTTATTACTCGGCCAGTTTGTGAATTGCTGTGCCCCTGAGCTCCATTTTTCAACTCGTTTTTTGTGAGCTGACCGCAAGTCCAAAGTTTTGGTTCAGGACCTATGCTGGTTCCCATTGCGGGGCTGTGACTTTGGTTAATTCTTTCTCCTGATGGGAAGTTAGAGTGATATGTGCGCATCCAAATGCCTGACAGCTACTCTCTCATTCGTTCTCCCTCTTCCCTTTCATCCTCTGCCAATTTGGAAACCTGTGAGAAGCAGGAGGTTAAAGGGGCTGTCTCTCCAAGTTGGAGGTTTGATAGTAAAGCAGATTGAAAGCCAAACAGGAGCACCAGGAGAGGGACAATTCGTTGACTTTTAGAAACCTTTCATATTCACAGTGTGTCCGTTCTCTAGGTTTCCCGTACATGTTTTAGCTGTAGTAATATTCCCTTCAACCTGGAGAGTTGAAACCCATGGAATGGGTGCCAGGCATTTGTGCTTTAAAGGGTCTGCATTTGCTCACCCAATCTCACCAATCGTCACAGTCCCAAGTGTCCAGCCTTATGCCAAATCCAGCTTTCGTTGTAGATATGGTCAGTCCAGATTTCATCAGAGACGCTGAAGGAATTGTAAAGAATTTCCCAGTTTTTTTGTTTTGTTTTTGTAATTCCTTTTTATAGTGGGTTTGAGCTGATTCTCGCTGCCATGTTTATGCCAGTCTAGACACACTTGATTCCCTTATGGAGACATATCAATACATAGGTTTTAAGATTCTTACTAGTCAGATATATTCCTCTGCGGGAAATATGGTGTTGTGAGTCCCTTTCACTGAGGAAGGTGTAGGCCTTGTCTATTCCATAGTTGGTTTTTGGAACGGTACCTGTGCTTATATCAAACTCTGGGTTTATGCATCACCCCACCTCTCCTTCCCCCTTAAGCAGGCATAAGAGATTTTTCTAAATGTGAGACACTGTTCTCTTTCCTAACTCAGTTCAAGTGTAGCCATGTTTACAGGATCTTCATAAGTGATATCTTATGATAAGTTTCTTTTTCTGTGTGACTTATTTCACTTAGAATCATCGTACCTGAATCCACCCATTTTGCTGCTACTGGTCTTATGACATTGATATCATGGCTGAGGGATATTCCATCGTACATAAGTACCACAATTTTTTGAACCATTTATATATTTCCTGGGATATTTAAGGTGTACCCAAGTTGAGGTCCTTGTAAGCAGTGCAGCCCTAAATTTTGGGGTGGCTCTGCCTTATTGATTTTCAGTTTTCCCAAGGTATATTCCCTAGACTGGAAGTGCCCTTGGCTCTGTAGCTCTGTTGTTTACTTGTTTTAGGGTACACAATGCACTCCTCCAGAGAGGCAGTTGGCAATTTACATCCCGCCCATAAGCATAACAAAGCTCCCTGTTCTCCAGGGCCTGTCTTGCTTTTCTGGTTTTTACACATTTTGTGGATGTCCCTTTTGACCGGTGGGAAGTGATACTTCTTTGTAGTGCAGATTTGCATTGCCCGCTTGCTTGCTTGGCCAAAAAGGGCGTATGCGTATTCTACTGAATATATTCAGGAGAAAACGAATACACCCTTTTTGGCCAATTGCATCATTGTCGAAGTTGTGCCCCTCTTGCTGTGCTTTAAAGGCGATTCCAACGTACCTCTTGAAATCTGTTTCCTGCTATTCTGCCTCACTTTCAAGTCCACCCCGTTGCCTTCCCTGAACAGATTTTTGGAGGATAGTTGTCCTTTATTACTCTGCCAGTTTGTGAATTGCTGTGCCCTTTAGGTCCATTTTTCAACTCGTTTTTTGTGAGCTGACCGCATGTCCAAAATTTTGGCTCAGGACCTATGCTGGTTCCCAGTGGGTGGCTGAGACTTTGGTTAATTCTTCTTCCTGCCGGGAAATTAGAGTGATATATGCCCGTCCTAATGCCTAACAGCTACTCTCTCATTGGTTCTCCCTCTTCCCTTTCATCCTCTGCCAATTTCAAAACCAGTGCATACCAGGAGGTTAAAGGGACTGTCTCTCCAAGTTGGGAGATTGTTAGTAAAGCAGATGGAAAGTCAAAACGTAGCACGAGGATAGGTATTATTCGTTGAGTTTTAGAAAACTTTCGTGTTCACCGTGGGTCCATTCTCTAGGTTTTCCTTACATGTTATAGCTGTAGTAATATTCCCTTCAACATGGAGAGTTGGGACGCATGGAATGGGTGCCAGGCATTTGTGCTTTAAAGGGTCTGCATTTGCTCGCCCAATCTCACCAATCCTCTCATTCCCAATTGTCCAGCCTTATGCCACATGCAGCTGTCTTTGTAGATAGGGTCATAGCAGGTTTCATCAGAGACCCTGAAGGAATTGTAAAGAATTTCCCAGTTTTTTCGTTTTGTTTTTGAAATTCCTTTTTATAGTGGGTTTGAGGTGATTCTCGCTGCGATGTTTATGCCAGTCTAGACACACTTGATTCCCGTATGGAGCCATATCAATACATAGGTTTTAAGATTCTTACTAGTCAGATATATTCCTCTGTGGGAAATATGGGGTTTTGAGTTCGTTTCACTGAGGAAGGTGTAGGTCTTGTCTATTCCATAGTTGGTTTTTGGAACGGTACCTGTGCTTATATCAAACTCTGGTTTTATGCATCACCCCACCTCTCCTTCCCCGTTAAGCAGGCATAAGAGTGTTTTCTAAATGTGAGACACTGTTCTCTTTCCTAACTCAGTTCAAGTGTAGCCATGTTTACAGGTTCTTCATAAGTGATATCTTATGATAAGTTTCTTTTTCTGTGTGACTTATTTCACTTAGAATCTTCGTACCTGAATCCACTCATTTTGCTTCCACTGGTCTTATGACATTGATTTCATGGCTGAGGGATATTCCATCGTACGTAAATACCACAATGTTTTGAACCATTTTTATATTTCGTGGGATATTTAAGGTGTACCCAAGTTGAGGTCCTTGTAAGCAGTGCAGCCCTAAATTTTGGGATTGCTCTGTCTTATTGATTTTCAGTTTTCCCAAGGTATATTCCCTAGACTGGAAGTGCCCTTGGCTCTGTAGCTCTGTTCTTTCCTTGTTTTAGGGAACAAAATGTACTCCTTCAGAGAGGCAGTTGGCAATTTACATCCCACCCATCAGCATAAGAAGGCTCCCTGTTCTCCAGGGCCTGTCTTGCCTTTCTGGTTTTTACACATTTTGTGGATGTCCCTTTTGACTGGTGGGAAGTGATACTTCTTTGTAGTGCAGATTTGCATTGCCCGCATGCTTGCTTGGCCAAAAACGGCATATGCGTTTTCTCCTGAATATATTCAGGAGAAAACGCATACGTCCTTTTAGGCCAAGTGCATCATTGTCGAAGTTGTGCCCCTCTTCCTGTGCTTTAAAGGCGATTCCAACGTACCTCTTGAAGTCTGTTTCCTGCTATTCTGCCTCGCTTTCAAGTCCGTCACGTTGCCTTCCCTCAACAGATTTTTGGACGATAGTTGTCCTTTATTACTTGGCCAGTTTGTGAATTGCTGTGCCCCTGAACTCCATTTTTCAACTCGTTTTTGGTGAGCTGAGCGCAATTCAAAATTTTGGTTCAGGACCTATACTGGTTCCCGGTGGGTGGCTGAGACTTTGGTTAATTCTTCTTCCTGCTGGGAAATTACAGTGATATGTGCCCGTCCAAATGCCTAACAGCTACTCTCTCATTGGTTTTCCCTCTTCCCTTTCATCTTCTGCCACATTGGCAACGTGTGCGAACCAGGAGGTTAAAGGGGCTGTCTCTCCAAGTTGGGAGGTTGATAGTAAAGCAGATGGAAATTCAAACCGGTGCACCAGGAGAGGGACTATTCGTTGAGTTTTAGAAACCTTTCATATTCAAAGTGTGTCCGTTCTCTAGGTTTCCCGTACATGTTATATCTGTAGTAATATTCCCTTCAACCTCGAGAGTTGGGACCCATGGAATGGGTGCCTTGCATTATTGCTTTAAAGGGTCTGCATTTGCGCACCCAATCTCACCAATCGTCTCAGTCCCAAGTGTCCCTCCTTATGCCACATCCAGCTGTCATTGTAGATACGGTCATTCCTGGTTTCATCAGAGGCCCTGTAGGAAATCTAAAGAATTTCACAGTTTTTTTGTTTTGTTTTTGAAATTCCTTTTTATAGTGGGTTTGAGCTGATTCTCGCTGCCCTGTTTATGCCAGTCTAGACACACTTGATTCCCTTACGGAGACATATCAATACATAGGTTTTAAGATTATTACTAGTCAGATATATTCCTCTGCGGGAAATATGGGGTTTTGAGTCCCTTTCCCTGAGGAAGGTGTAGGTCTTGTCTATTCCATAGTTGGTTTTTGGAACGGTACCTGTGCTTATATCAAACTCTGGTTTTATGCATCACCCCACCTCTCCTTCCCCCTTAAGCAGGCATAAGAGTGTTTTCTAAATGTGAGACACTGTTCTCTTTCCTAACTCAGTTCAAGTGTAGCCATGTTTACAGGATCTTCATAAGTGATATCTTATGATAAGTTTCTTTTTCTGTGTGACTTATTTCACTTAGAATCATCGTACCTTAATCCACCCATTTTGCTGCTACTGGTCTTATGACATTGATTTCATGGCTGAGGGATATTCCATCGTACGTAAGTACCACAATTTTTTGAACCATTTTTATATTTCCTGGGATATTTAAGGCGTACCCAAGTTGAGGTCCTTGTAAGCAGTGCAGCCCTAAATTTTGGGGTGGCTCTGTCTTATTGATTTTCAGTTTTCCCAATGTATATTACATAGACTGGAAGTGCGCTTGGCTCTGTAACTCTGTTCTTTACTTGTTTTAGGGAACACAATGTACTCCTCCAGTGAGGCAGTTGGCTATTTACATCCCGCCCATCAGCATAACAAGGCTCCCTGTTCTCCAGGGCCTGTCTTGCCTTTCTGGTTTTTACACATTTCGTGGATGTCCCTTTTGACCAGTGGGAAGTGATACTTCTGTGTAGTGCAGATTTGCATTGCCCGCTTGCTTCCTTGGCCAAAAATCGCGTATGCGTTTTCTCCTGAATATATTCAGGAGAAAACGCATACGCCCTTTTTGGCCAAGTGCATCATTGTCGAAGTTGTGCTCCTCTTCCTGTGCTTTAAAGGCGATTCCAACGTACCTCTTGAAATCTGTTTCCTGCTATTCTGCCTCGCTTTCAAGTCCGCCTCGTTGCCTTCCCTCAACAGATTTTTGGACGATAGTTGTCCTTTATTACTCGGCCAGTTTGTGAATTGCTGTGCCCCTGAGCTCCATTTTTCAACTCGTTTATGGTGAGCTGAGCGCAAGTCCAATATTTTGGTTCAGGTCCTATGCTGGTTCCCGGTGGGGGGCTGAGACTGTGGTTAATTCTTCTTCCTGCCGGGAAGTTAGAGTGATATGGGCCAATCCAAATGCCTAACAGCTACTCTCTCATTGGTTCTCCCTCTTCCCTTTCATCCTCTGCCAAATTGGAAACTTGTGCGAACCAGGAGGTTAAAGGGGCTGTCTCTCCAAGTTGGGAGACTGATAGCAAAGCAGATGGAAAGTCAAACCGGAGCACCAGGAGAGGGATTATTCGTTGAGTTTTAGAAACCTTTCGTGTTCACAGTGTGTCCGTTCTCTAGGTTTCCCGTACATGTTATAACTGTAGTAATATTCCCTTTAGGCGGGAGAGTTGGGACCCATGGAATGGGTGCCATGCATTATTGCTTAAAAGGGTCTGCATTTGCTCACCCAATCTCACCAATCCTCCCAGACCCAAGTATCCAGCCTTATGCCACATCCAGCTGTCTTTGTAGATAGGGTCATTCCAGGTTTCATCACAGACCATGAAGGAATTGTAAAGAATTTCCCAGTTTTTTGTGTTTTTTTTGAAATTCCTTTTTATAGTGGGTTTGAGCTGATTCTCGCTGCCATGTTTATGCCAGTCTAGACACACTTGATTCCCTTACGGAGACATATCAATACATAGGTTTAAGATTCTTACTAGTCAGATATATTCCTCTGCAGGAAATATGGGGTTTTGAGTCCCTTTCACTGAGGAAGGTGTAGGTCTTGTCTATTCCATAGTTGGTTTTTGGAACGGTACCTGTGCTTATATCAAACTCTGGTTTTATGCATCACCCCACCTCTCCTTCCCCCTTAAGCAGGCATATGAGTGTTTTCTATATGTGAGACACTGTTCTCTTTCCTAACTCAGTTCAAGTGTAGCCATGTTTACAGGATCTTCATAAGTGATATCTTATGATAAGTTTCTTTTTCTCTGTGACTTATTTCACTTAGAATCATCGTACATGAATCCACCCATTTTGCTGCTACTGGTCTTATGACATTGATTTCATGCCTGATGGATATTCCATCGTACGTAAGTACCATAATTTTTTGAACCATTTTTATATTTCCTGGGATATTTAAGGTGTACCCAAGTTGAGGTCCTTGTAAGCAGTGCAGCCCTAAATTTTGGGGTGGCTCTGTCTTATTGATTTTCAGTTTTCCCAAGGTATATTCCCTAGACTGGAAGTGCCCTTGTCTCTGTAGCTCTGTTGTTTACTTGTTTTAGAGAACACATTGCACTCCTCCAGAGAGGCAGTTGGCAATTTACATTCCGCCCATCAGCATAAAAAGGCTCCCTGTTCTCTAGGGCCTTTCTTGCCTTTCTGGTTTTTACACATTTTGTGGAAGTCCCTTTTGACCGGTGGGAAGTGATACTTCTTTGTAGTGCAGATTTGCATTGCCCGCTTGCTTGCTTGGCCAAAAAGGGCGTATGCGTTTTCTCCTGAATATGTTCAGGAGAAAACGCATACGCCCTTTTTGGCCAAGTGCATCATTGTCGAAGTTGTGCCCCTCTTCCTGTGCTTTAAAGGCGATTCCAACGTACCTCTTGAAATCTGTTTCCTGCTATTCTGCCTCGCTTTCATGTCCGCCTCGTAGCCTTCCCTCAACAGATTTTTGGACGATAGTTGTCCTTTATTACTCGGCCAGTTTGTGAATTGCTGTGCCCCTGAGCTCCATTTTTCAACTCGTTTTTGGTGAGCTGACCGCAAGTCCAAAATTTTGGTTCAGGACCAATACTGGTTCCCGGTAGGTGGCTGAGACTTTGGTTAATTCTTCTTCCTGCCAGGAAGTTAGAGTGATATGTGCCCGTCCAAATGCCTAACAGCTACTCTCTCATTGGTTCTCCATTTTCCCTTTCATCCTCTGCCAAATTGGAAACCTGTGTGAACCAGGAGGTTAAAGGGGCTGTCTCTCCAAGTTGGGAGATTGATAGTAAAGCAGATGGAAAGTCAAACCGGAGCACCAGGAGAGGGACTATTCGTTGAGTTTTAGAAACCTTTCGTATTCACAGTGTGTCCGTTCTCTAGGTTTCCCGTACATTTTATAACTGTAGTAATATTCCCTTCAACCTGGAGAGTTGGGACCCATGGAATGGGTGCCATGAATTATTGCTTTAAAGGTCTGCATTTGCTCACCCAATCTCACCAATCATATCAGTCCCAAGTGTCCAGCCTTATGCCACATCCAGCTGTCGTTGTAGGTAGGGTCATTCCAGGTTTCATCAGAGACCCTGAAGGAATTGTAAAGAATTTCCCAGTTTTTTTGTTTTGTTTTTGAAATTCCTTTTTATAGTGGGTTTGAGCTGATTCTCGCTGCCATGTTTATGCCAGTCTAGACACACTTGATTTCCTTACGGAGACATATCAATACATAGGTTTTAAGATTCTTACTAGTCAGATATATTCCTCTGCGGGAAATATGGGGTTTTGAGTCCCTTTCACTGAGGACGTGTAGGTCTTGTCTATTCCATAGTTGGTTTTTGGAACGGTACCTGTGCTTATATCAAACTCTGGTTTTATGCATCACCCCATCTCTTCTTCCATCTTAAGCAGACATAAGAGTGTTTTCTAAATGTGAGACACTGTTCTCTTTCCTAACTCAGTTCAAGTGTAGCCATGTTTACAGGATCTTCATAAGTGATATCTTATGATAAGTTTCTTTTTCTGTGTGACATATTTCACTTAAAATCATCGTACCTGAATCCACCCATTTTGCTGCTACTGGTATTATGACATTGATTTCATTGCTGAGGGATATACCATCATACGTAGGTACCACAATTTTTTGAACCATTTTTATATTTCCTGGGATATTTAAGGTGTACCCAAGTTGAGGTCCTTGTAAGCAGTGCAGCCCTAAATTTTGGGGTGGCTCTGTCTTATTGATTTTCAGTTTTCCCAAGGTATATTCCCTAGACTGGAAGTGCCCTTGCCTCTGTAGCTCTGTTATTTACTTGTTTTATGGAACACAATGTACTCCTCCGGAGAGGCAATTGGCAATTTACATCCCGCCCATCAGCATAACAAGGCTCCCTGTTCTCCAGGGCCTGTCTTGCCTTTCTGGTTTTTACACATTTTGTGGATGTCCCTTTTGACCGGTGGGAAGTGATACTTCTTTGTAGTGCAGATTTGCATTGCCCGCTTGCTTGCTTGGCCAAAAAGGGCGTATGCGTTTTCTCCTGAATATATTCAGGAGAAAACGCATACGCCCTTTTAGGCCAAGTGCATCATTTTCGAAGTTGGGACCCTCTTCCTGTGCTTTAAATGCGATTCCAACGTACCTCTTGAAATCTGTTTCCTGCTATTCTGCCTCGCTTTCAAGTCCGCCTCGTTGCCTTCCCTCAACAGATTTTTGGACGATAGTTGCCCTTTATTACTCGGCCAGTTTGTGAATTGCTGTGCCCCTGAGCTCCATTTTTCAACTCGTTTTTTGTGAGCTGACCGCAAGTCCAAAATTTTGGTTCAGGACCTATACTGGTTCCCGGTGGGTGGCTGAGACTTTGGTTAATTCTTCTTCCTGCCGGGAAATTACAGTGATATGTGCCCGTCCAAATGCCTAACAGCTACTCTCTCATTGGTTCTCCCTCTTCCCTTTCATCCTCTGCCAAATTGGCTACCTGTGCAAACCAGGAGGTTAAAGGGGATGTCTCTATAACTTGGGAGGTTGATAGTAAAGCAGATGGAAAGTCAAACTGGAGCACCAGGAGAGGGACTATTCGTTGAGTTTTAGAAACCTTTCGTATTCACAGTGTGTCCGTTCTCTAGGTTTCCGGTACATGTTATAACTGTAGTAATATTCCCTTCAACCTGGAGAGTTGGGACCCATGGAATGGGTGCCATGCATTATTGCTTTAAAGGGTCTGCATTTGCTCACCAAAACTCACCAATCGTCTCAGTCCCAAGTGTCCAGCCTTATGCCACATCCAGCTGTCGTTGTAGATAGGGTCATTCCAGGGTTCATCAGAGACCCTGAAGGAATTGTAAAGAATTTCCCAGTTTTTTTGTTTTGTTTTTGAAATTCCTTTTTATAGTGGGTTTGAGCTGATTCTCGCTGCCATGTTTATGCCAGTCTAGACACACTTGATTCCCTTACGGAGACATATCAATACATAGGTTTTAAGATTCTTACTAGTCAGATATATTCCTCTGCGGGAAATATGGGGTTTTGAGTCCCTTTCACTGAGGAAGGTGCAGGTCTTGTCTATTCCATAGTTGGTTTTTGGAACGGTACCTGTGCTTATATCAAACTCTGGGTTTATGCATCACCCCACCTCTCCTTCCCCCTTAAGCAGGCATAAGAGTGTTTTCTAAATGTGAGACACTGTTCTCTTTCCTAACTCAGTTCAAGTGTAGCCATGTTTACAGGATCTTCATAAGTGATATCTTATGATAAGTTTCTTTTTCTCTGTGACTTATTTCACTTAGAATCATCGTAGCTGAATCTACCCATTTTGCTGCTACTGGTCTTATGACATTGATTTCATGGCTGAGGGATATTCCATCGTACGTAAGTACCACAATTTTTTGAACCATTTTTATATTTCCTGGGATATTTAAGGTGTACCCAAGTTGAGGTCCTTGTAAGCAGTGCAGCCCTAAATTTTGGGGTGGCTCTGTCTTATTGATTTTCAGTTTTCCCAAGGTATATTCCCTAGACTGGAAGTGCCCTTGGCTCTGTAGCTCAGTTCTTTACTTGTTTTAGGGAACACAATGCACTCCTCCAGAGAGGCAGTTGGCAATTTACATCCCGCCCATCAGCATAACAAGGCTCCCTGTTCTCCAGGGCCTGTCTTGCCTTTCTGGTTTTTACACATTTTGTGGATGTCCCTTTTGACCGGTGGGAAGTGATACTTCTTTGTAGTGCAGATTTGCATTGCCCGCTTGCTTGCTTGGCCAAAAAGGGCGTATGCGTTTTCTCCTGAATATATTGAGGAGAAAACGCATACACCCTTTTTGGCCAAGTGCATCATTGTCGAAGTTGTGCCCCTCTTCCTGTGCTTTAAAGGCGATTCCAACGTACCTCTTGAAATCTGTTTCCTGCTATTCTGCCTCGCTTTCAAGTCCGCCTCGTTGCCTTCCCTCAACAGATTTTTGGACGATAATTGTCCTTTATTACTCGGCCAGTTTGTTAATTGCTGTGCCCCAGAGCTCCATTTTTCAACTCGTTTTTGGTGAGCTGACCGCAAGTCCAAAATTTTGGTTCATGACCTATACTGGTTCCCGGGGGGTGGCTGAGACTTTGGTTAATTCTTCTTCCTGCCGGGAAATTACAGTGATATGTGCCCGTCCAAATGCCTAACAGCTACTCTCTCATTGGTTCTCCCTCTTCCCTTTCATCCTCTGCCAAATTGGCAACCTGTGCGAACCAGGAGGTTAAAGGGGCTGTCTCTCCAAGTTGGGAGGTTGATAGTAAAGCAGATGGAAAGTCAAACCGGAGCACCAGGAGAGGGACTATTCGTTGAGTTTTAGAAACCTTTCGTATTCACAGTGTGTCTGTTCTCTAGGTTTCCGGTACATGTAATAACTGTAGTAATATTCCCTTCAACCTGGAGAGTTGGGACCCATGGAATGGGTGCCATGCATTATTGCTTTAAAGGGTCTGCATTTGCTCACCCAATCTCACCAATCGTATCAGTCCCAAGTGTCCAGCCTTATGCCACATCCAGCTGTCGTTGTAGATAGGGTCATTCCAGGGTTCATCAGAGACCCTGAAGGAATTGTAACGAATTTCCCAGTTTTTTTGTTTTGTTTTTGAAATTCATTTTTATAGTGGGTTTGAGCTGATTCTCGCTGCCATGTTTATGCCAGTATAGACACACTTGATTCCCTTACGGAGACATATCATACATAGGTTTTAAGATTCTTATTAGTCAGATATATTCCTCTGCGGGAAATATGGGGTTTTGAGTCCCTTTCACTGAGGAAGGTGCAGTTCTTGTCTATTCCATAGTCGGTTTTTGGAACGGTACCTGTGCTTATATCAAACTCTGGGTTTATGCATCACCCCACCTCTCCTTCCCCCTTAAGCAGGCATAAGAGTGTTTTCTAAATGTGAGACACTGTTCTCTTTCCTAACTCAGTTCAAGTGTAGCCATGTTTACAGGATCTTCATAAGTGATATCTTATGATAAGTTTCTTTTTCTCTGTGACTTATTTCACTTAGAATCATCGTACCTGAATCTTCCCACTTGGCTGCTACTGGTCTTATGACATTGATTTCATGGCTGAGGGATATTCCATCGTACGTAAATACCTCAATTTTTTGAACCATTTTTATATTTCCTGGGATACTTAAGGTGTACCCAAGTTGAGGTCCTTGTAAGCAGTGCCGCCCTAAATTTTGGGGTGGCTCTGTCTTATTGATTTTCAGTTTTCCCAAGGTATATTCCCTAGACTGGAAGTGCCCTTGGCTGTGTAGCTCTGTTGTTTACTTGTTTTAGGGAACACAATGCACTCCTCCAGAGAGGCAGTTGGCAATTTACATCCCGCCCATCAGCATAACAAGGCTCCCTGTTCTCCAGGGCCTGTCTTGCCTTTCTGGTTTTTACACATTTTGTGGATGTCCCTTTTGACCGGTGGGAAGTGATACTTCTTTGTAGTGCAGATTTGCATTGCCCGCTTGCTTCCTTGGCCAAAAAGGGCGTATGCGTTTTCTCCTGAATATATTCAGGAGAAAACGCATACGCCCTTTTTGGCCAAGTGCATCATTGTCGAAGTTGTGCCCCTCTTCCTGTGCTTTAAAGGCGATTCCAACGTACCTCTTGAAATCTGTTTCCTGCTATTCTGCCTCGCTTTCAAGTCCGCCTCGTTGCCTTCCCTCAACAGATTTTTGGACGATAGTTGTCCTTTATTACTCGGCCAGTTTGTGAATTGCTGTGCCCCTGAGCTCCATTTTTCAACTCGTTTTTGGTGAGCTGACCGCAAGTCCAAAATTTTGGTTCAGGACCTATACTGGTTCCCGGTGGGTGGCTGAGACTTTGGTTTATTCTTCTTCCTGCCGGGAAATTACAGTGATATGTGCCCGTCCAAAAGCCTAACAGCTACTCTCTCATTGGTTCTCCCTCTTCCCTTTCATCCTCTGCCAAATTGGCAACCTGTGCGAACCAGGAGGTTAAAGGGGCTGTCTCTCCAAGTTGGGAGGTTGATAGTAAAGCAGATGGAAAGTCAAACTGGAGCACCAGGAGAGGGACTATTCGTTGAGTTTTAGAAAATTTTCGTATTCACAGTGTGTCCATTCTCTAGGTTTCCGGTACATGTTATAACTGTAGTAATATTCCCTTCAACCTGGAGAGTTGGGACCCATGGAATGGGTGCCATGCATTATTGCTTTAAGGGGTCTGCATTTGCTCACCCAATCTCACCAATCCTCTCAGTCCCAAGTTTCCAGCCTTATGCCACATCCAGCTGTCGTTGTAAATAGGGTCATTCCAGGTTTCATCAGAGACCCTGAAGGAATTGTAAAGAATTTCCCAGTTTTTTTTTTTTTTTTTGAAATTCCTTTTTATAGTGGGTTTGAGCTGATTCTCGCTGCCATGTTTATGCCAGTGTAGACACACTTGATTCCCTTACGGAGACATATCAATACATAGGTTTTACGATTCTTACTAGTCAGATATATTCCTCTGTGAGAAATATGGGGTTTTGAGTCCCTTTCCCTGAGGAAGGTGTAGGACTTGTCTATTCCATAGTTGGTTTTTGGAATGGTTCCTGTGCTTATATCAAACTCTGGTTTTATGCCTCACCCCACCTCTCTTTCCCCCTTAAGCAGGCATAAGAGTGTTTTCTAAATGTGAGACATTCTTCTCTTTCCTAACTCAGTTCAAGTGTAGCCATGTTTACAGGATCTTCATAAGTGATATCTTATGATAAGTTTCTTTTTCTGTGTGACTTATTTCACTTAGAATCATCGTACCTGAATCCACCCATTTTGCTGCTACTGGTCTTATGACATTGATTTCATGGCTGACGGATATTCCATCGTACGTAAGTACCACAATTTTTTGAACGATTTTTATATTTCCTGGGATATTTAAGGTGTACCCAAGTTGAGGTCCTTGTAAGCAGTGCAGCCCTAAATTTCGGGGTAGCTCTGTATTATTGATTTTCAGTTTTCCCAAGGAATATTCCCTAGACTGGAAGTGCCCTTGGCTCTGTAGCTCTGTTGTTTACTTGTTTTAGGGAACACAATGCACTCCTCCAGAGAGGCAGTTGGCAATTTACATCCCGCCCATCAGCATAACAAGGCTCCCTGTTCTCCAGGGCCTTTCTTGCCTTTCTGGTTTTTACACATTTTGTGGATGTCCCTTTTGACTGGTGGGAATTGATACTTCTTTGTAGTGCAGATTTGAATTGCCCGCTTGCTTGCTTGGCCAAAAAGGGTGTATGCGTTTTCTCCTGAATATATTCAGGAGAAAACGCATACGCCCTTTTTGGCCAAGTGCATCATTGTCGAAGTTGTGCCCCTCTTCTTGTGCTTTAAAGGCGATTCCAACGTACCTCTTGAAATCTGTTTTCTGCTATTCTGCCTCGTTTTCAAGTCCGCCTCGTTGCCTTCCCTCAACAGATTTTTGGACGATAGTTGTCCTTTATTACTCGGCCAGTTTGTGAATTGCTGTGCCCCTGAGCTCCATTTTTCAAATCGTTTTTGGTGAGCTGACCGCAAGTCCAAAATTTTGGTTCAGTACGTATACTGGTTCCCGGTGGGTGGCTGAGACTGGTTAATTCTACTTCCTGCCGGGAAATTACAGTGATATGTGCCCGTCCAAATGCCTAACAGCTACTCTCTCATTGGTTCTCCCTCTTCCCTTTCATCCTCTGCCAAATTGGCAACCTGTGCGAACAAGGAGGTTAAAGGGGCTGTCTCTCCAAGTTGGGAGGTTGATAGTAAAGCAGATGGAAAGTCAAACCGGAGCACCAGGAGAGGGACTATTCTTTGAGGTTTAGAAACCTTTCGTATTCACAGTGTGTCCGTTCTCTAGGATTCCGGTACATGTTATAACTGTAGTAATATTCCCTTCAACCTGGAGAGTTGGGACCCATGGAATGGGTGCCATGCATTATTGCTTTAAAGGGTCTGCATTTGCTCACCCAATCTCACCAATCCTCTCAGTCCCAAGTGTCCAGCCTTATGCAACATCCAGCTGTCGTTTTAAATAGGGTCATTCCAGGTTTCATCAGAGACCCTGAAGGAATTGTAAAGAATTTCCCAGTTTTTTTGTTTTGTTTTTGAAATTCCTTTTTATAGTGGGTTTGAGCTGATTCTCGCTGCCCTGATTATGCCAGTCTAGACACACTTGATTCCCTACGGAGACATATCAATCCATAGGTTTTAAGATTCTTACTAGTCAGATATATTCCTCTGCGGGAAATATGGGGTTTTGAGTCCCTTTCACTGAGGAAGGTGTAGGTCTTGTCTATTCCATAGTTGGTTTTTGGAACGGTACCTGTGCTTATATCAAACTCTGGTTTTATGCATCACCGCACCTCTCCTTCCTCCTTAAGCAGGCATAAGAGTGTTTTCTAAATGTGAGACACTGTTCTCTTTCCTAACTCAGTTCAAGTGTAGCCGTGTTTACAGGATCTTCTAAGTGATATCTTATGATAAGTTTCTTTTTCTCTGTGACTTATTTCACTTAGAATCATCGTACCTGAATCCACCCATTTTGCTGCTACTGGTCTTATGACATTGATTTCATGGCTGAGGGATATTCCATCGTACGTAAGTACCACAATTTTTTGAACCATTTTTCTATTTCCTGGGATATTTAAGGTGTACCCAAGTTGAGGTCCTTGTAAGCAGTGCAGCCCTAAATTTTGGGGTGGATCTGTCTTATTTATTTTCAGTTTTCCCAAGGAATATTCCTAGACTGGAAGTCACCTTGCCTCTGTAGCTCTGTTGTTTACTTGTTTTAGGGAACCCAATGCACTCCTTCAGAGAGACAGTTGGCAATTTACATCCCGCCCATCAGCATAACAAGGCTCCCTGTTCTCCATGGCCTGTCTTGCCTTTCTGGTTTTTACACATTTTGTGGATGTCCCTTTTGACCGGTGGGAAGTGATACTTCTTTGTAGTGCAGATTTGCATTGCCCGCTTGCTTGCTTGGCCAAAAAGGGCATATGCGTTTTCTCCTGAATATATTCAGGAGAAAACACATACGCCCTTTTTGGCAAAGTGCATCATTGTCGAAGTTTTGCCCCTCTTCCTGTGCTTTAAATGTGATTCCAACGTACCTCTTCAAATCTGTTTCCTGCTATTCTGCCTCGCTTTCAAGTCCTCCTCCTTGCCTTCCCTCAACAGATTTTTGGACGATAGTTGTCCTTTATTACTCGGCCAGTTTGTGAATTGCTGTGCCCCTGAGCTCCATTTTTCAACTCGTTTTTGGTGAGCTGACCGCAAGTCCAAAATTTTGGTTCAGGACCTATGCTGGTTCCAGGTGGGTGGCTGAGACTTTGGTTAATTCATCTTCCTGCCGGGAATTTAGAGTGATATGTGCCCGTACAAATGCCTAACAGCTATTCTCTCTTTGGTTCTCCCTCTTCCCTTTCATCCTCTGCCAAATTGGAAACCTGTGCGAACAAGGAGGTTAAAGGGGCTGTCTCTCCAAGTTGGGAGGTTGATAGTAAAGCAGATGGAAAGTCAAACCGGAGCACCAGGAGAGGGACTATTCGTTGAGTTTTAGAAACCTTTCGTATTCACAGTGTGTCCGTTCTCTAGGTTTCCGGTACATGTTAAAACTGTAGTAATATTCCCTTCAACCTGGAGAGTTGGGACCCATGGAATGGGTGCCATGCATTATTGCTTTAAAGGGTCTGCATTTGCTCACCCAATCTCACCAATCCTCTCAGTCCCAAGTGTCCAGCCTTATGCCACATCCAGCTGTCGTTGTAAATATGGTCATTCCAGGTTTCATCAGAGACCCTGAAGGAATTGTAAAGAATTTCCCAGTTTTTTTGTTTTCTTTTTGAAATTCCTTTTTATAGTGGGTTTGAGCTGATTCTGTCTGCCATGTTTATGCCAGTCTAGACACACTTGATTCCCTATGGAGACATATCAATCCATAGGTTTTAAGATTCTTACTAGTCAGATATATTCCTCTGCGGGAAATATGGGGTTTTAAGTCCCTTTCACTGAGGAAGGTGTAGGTCTTGTCTATTCCATAGTTGGTTTATGGAACGGTACCTGTGCTTATATCAAACTCTGGTTTTATGCATCACCCCCCTCTCCTTCCCCCTTAAGCAGGCATAAGAGTGTTTTCTAATTGTGAGACACTGTTCTCTTTCCTAACTCAGTTCAAGTGTAGCCATGTTTACAGGATCTTCATAAGAGATACCTTATGATAAGTTTCTTTTTCTGTGTGACTTATTTCACTTAGAATCATCGTACCTGAATCCACCCATTTTGCTGCTACTGGTCTTATGACATTGATTTCATGGCTGAGGGATATTCCATCGTACGTAAGTACCACAATTTTTTGAACCATTTTTATATTTCCTGGGATATTTAAGGTGTACCCAAGTTGAGGTCCTTGTAAGCAGTGCCGCCCTAAATTTTGGGGTGGCTCTGTCTTATTGATTTTCAGTTTTCCCAAGGAATATTCCCTATACTGGAAGTGCCCTTGGCTCTGTAGCTCTGTTCTTTACTTGTTTTAGGGAACACAGTGCACTCCTCCAGAGAGGCAGTTGGCAATTTACATCCCGCCCATCAGCATAACAAGGCTCCCTGTTCTCCAGGGCCTGTCTTGCCTTTCTGGTTTTTACACATTTTGTGGATGTCCCTTTTGACCGGTGGGAAGTGATACTTCTTTGTAGTGCAGATTTGCATTGCCCGCTTGCTTGCTTGGCCAAAAAGGGCGTATGCGTATTCTCCTGAATATATTCAGGAGAAAACGCATACGCCCTTTTTGGCCAAGTGCATCATTGTCGAAGTTGTGCCCCTCTTCCTGTGCTTTAAAGGCGATTCCAACGTACCTCTTGAAATCTGTTTCCTGCTATTCTGCCTCGCTTTCAAGTCCGCCTCGTTGCCTTCCCTCAACAGATTTTTGGACGATAGTTGTCCTTTATTACTCGGCCAGTTTGTGAATTGCTGTGCCCCAGAGCTCCATTTTTCAACTCGTTTTTGGTTAGCTGACCGCAAGGCCAGAATTTTGGTTCAGGACCTATGCTAGTTCCTGGTGGGTGGCTGAGACTTTGGTTAATTCTTCTTCCTGCCGGGAAATTACAGTGATATGTGCCCGTCCAAATGCCTAACAGCTACTCTCTCTTTGGTTCTCCCTCTTCCCTTTCATCCTCTGCCAAATTGGCAACCTGTGCGAACCAGGAGGTTAAAGGGGCTGTCTCTCCAAGTTGGGAGGTTGATAGTAAAGCAGATGGAAAGTCAAACCGGAGCACCAGGAGAGGGACTATTCGTTGAGTTTTAGAAACCTTTCGTATTCACAGTGTGTCCATTCTCTAGGTTTCCGGTACATGTTATAACTGTAGTAATATTCCCTTCAACCTGGAGAGTTGGGACCCATGGAATGGGTGCCATGCATTAATGCTTTAAAGTGTCTGCATTTGCTCACCCAATCTCACCAATCCTCTCAGTCCCAAGTTTCCAGCCTTATGCCACATCCAGCTGTCGTTGTAAATAGGGTCATTCCAGGTTTCATCAGAGACCCTGAAGGAATTGTAAAGAATTTCCCAGTATTTTTTTTTGTTTGTTTTTGAAATTCCTTTTTATAGTGGGTTTGAGCTGATTCTCGCTGCCATGTTTATGCCAGTCTAGACACACTTGATTCCCTTATGGAGACATATCAATACATAGGTTTTAAGATCCTTACTAGTCAGATATATTCCTCTGCGGGAAATATGGGGTTTTGAGTCCCTTTCACTGAGGAAGGTGTAGGTCTTGTCTATTCCATAGTTGGTTTTTGGAACGGTACCTGTGCTTATATCAAACTCTGGTTTTATGCATCACCCCACCTCTCCTTCCCCCTTAAGCAGGCATAAGAGTGTTTTCTAAATGTGAGACATTCTTCTCTTTCCTAACTCAGTTCCAGTGTAGCCATGTTTACAGGATCTTCATAAGTGATATCTTATGATAAGTTTCTTTTTCTGTGTGACTTATTTCACTTAGAATCATCGTACCTGAATCCACCCATTTTGCTGCTACTGGTCTTATGACATTGATTTCATGGCTGAGGGATATTCCATCGTACATAAGTACCACAGTATTTTGAACCATTTTTATATTTCCTGGGATATTTAAGGTGTACCCAAGTTGAGTTCCTTGTAAGCAGTGCAGCCCTAAATTTTGGGGTGGCTCTGTATTATTGATTTTCAGTTTTCCCAAGGAATATTCACTAGACTGGAAGTGATGTTGGCTCTGTAGCTCTGTTGTTTACTTGTTTTAGGGAACACAATGCACTCCTCCAGAGAGGCAGTTGGCAATTTACATCCCGCCCATCAGCATAACAAGGCTCCCTGTTCTCCAGGGCCTGTCTAGCCTTTCTGGTTTTTACACATTTTGTGGATGTCCCTTTTGACCGGTGGGAAGTGATACTTCTTTGTAGTGCAGATTTGCATTGCCCGCTTGCTTGCTTGGCCAAAAATGGTGTATGCGTTTTCTCCTGAATATATTCAGGAGAAAACGCATACGCACTTTTTGGCCAAGTGCATCATTGTCGAAGTTGTGCCCCTCTTCCTGTGCTTTAAAGGTGATTCCAACGTACCTCTTGAAATCTGTTTCCTGCTATTCTGCCTCGCTTTCAAGTCCGCCTCCTTGCCTTCCCTCAACAGATTTTTGGACGATAATTGTCCTTTATTCCTCGGCCAGTTTGTGAATTGCTGTACCCCAGAGCTCCATTTTTCAACTCGTTTTTGGTCAGCTGACCGCAAGTCCAAAATTTTGGTTCAGGACCTATACTGGTTCCCGGTGGGTGGCTGAGACATTGGTTAATTCTTCTTCCTGCCGGGAAATTACAGTGATATGTGCCCGTGCAAATGCCTAACAGCTAATCTCTCATTGGTTCTCCCTCTTCCCTTTCATCCTCTGCCAAATTGGCAACCTGTGCGAACCAGGAGGTTAAAGGGGCTGTCTCTCCAAGTTGGGAGGTTGATAGTAAAGCAGATGGAAAGTCAAACCAGAGCACCAGGAGAGGGACTATTCGTTGAGTTTTAGAAACCTTTCGTATTCACAGTGTGTCTGTTCTCTAGGTTTCCGGTACATGTTATAACTGTAGTAATATTCCCTTCAACCTGGAGAGTTGGGACCCATGGAATGGTTGCCATGCATTATTGCTTTAAAGGGTCTGCATTTGCTCACCAAATCTCACCAATCGTCTCAGTCCCTAGTGTCCAGCCTTATGCCACATCCAGCTGTCGTTGTAGATAGGGTCATTCCAGGGTTCATCAGAGACCCTGAAGGAATTGTAAAGAATTTCCCAGTTTTTTTGTTTTGTTTTTGAAATTCCTTTTTATAGTGGGTTTGAGCTGATTCTCGCTGCCATGTTTATGCCAGTCTAGACACACTTGATTCCCTTACGGAGACATATCAATACATAGGTTTTAAGATTCTTACTAGTCAGATATATTCCTCTGTGGGAAATATGGGGTTTTGAGTCCCTTTAACTGAGGAAGGTGCAGTTCTTGTCTATTCCATAGTTGGTTTTTGGAACGGTACCAGTGCTTATATCAAACTCTGGGTTTATGCATCACCCCACCTCTCCTTCCCCCTTAAGCAGGCATAAGAGTGTTTTCTAAATGTGAGACACTGTTCTCTTTCCTAACTCAGTTCAAGTGTAGCCATGTTTACAGGATCTTCATAAGTGATATCTTATGATAAGTTTCTTTTTCTCTCTGACTTATTTCACTTAGAATCATCGTACTTGAATCTTCCCATTTTGCTGCTACTGGTCTTATGACATTGATTTCATGGCTGACGGATATTCCATCGTACGTAAGTACCTCAATTTTTTGAACCATTTTTATATTTCCTGGGATATTTAAGGTGTACCCAAGTTGAGGCCCTTGTAAGCAGTGCAGCCCTAAATTTTGGGGTGGCTCTGTCTTATTGATTTTCAGTTTTCCCAAGGTATATTCCCTAGACTGGAAGTGCCCTTGGCTCTGTAGCTCTGTTCTTTACTTGTTTTAGGGAACACAATGCACTCCTCCAGAGAGGCAGTTGGCAATTAACATCCCGCCCATCAGCATAACAAGGCTCCCTGTTCTCCAGGGCCTGTCTTGCCTTTCTGGTTTTTACACATTTTGTGGCTGTCCCTTTTGACCGGTGGGAAGTGATACTTCTTTGTAGTGCAGATTTGCATTGCCCGCTTGCTTGCTTGGCCAAAAAGGGCGTATGCGTTTTCTCCTGAATATATTCAGGAGAAAACGCATACGCCCTTTTTGGCCAAGTGCATCATTGTCGAAGTTGTGCCCCTCTTCCTGTGCTTTAAAGTCGATTCCAACGTACCTCTTCATATCTGTTTCCTACTATTCTGCCTCGCTTTCAAGTCCACCTCGTTGCCTTCCCTCAACAGATTTTTGGACGATAGTTGTCCTTTATTACTCGGCCAGTTTGTGAATTGCTGGGTCCCTGAGCTCCATTTTTCAACTCGTTTTTGGTGAGCTGACCGCAAGTCCAAAATTTTGGTTCAGGACCTATGCTGGTTCTCGGTTGGTGTCTGAGACTTTGGTTAATTCTTCTTCCTGCCGGGAAATTACAGTGATATGTGCCCGTTCAAATGCCTAACAGCTACTCTCTCATTGGTTCTCCCTCTTCCCTTTCATCCTCTGCCAAATTGGCAACCTGTGCGAACCAGGAGGTTAAAGTGGCTGTCTCTCCAAGTTGGGAGGTTGATAGTAAAGCAGATGGAAAGTGAAACCGGAGCACCAGGAGAGGGACTATTCGTTGAGTTTTAGAAACCTTTCGTATTCACAGTGTGTCCGTTCTCTAAGATTTCGGTACATGTTATAACTGTAGTAATATTCCTTTCAACCTGGAGAGTTGGGACCCATGGAATGGGTGCCATGCATTATTGCTTTAAAGGGTCTGCATTTGCTGACCCAATCTCACCAATCCTCTCAGTCCCAAGTGTCTAGCCTTATGCAACATCCAGCTGTCGTTGTAAATAGGGTCATTCCAAGTTTCATCAGAGACCCTGAAGGAATTGTAAAGATTTTCCAGGTTTTTTTGTTTTGTTTTTGAAATTCCTTTTTATAGTGGGTTTGAGCTGATTCTCGCTGCCATGTTTATGCCAGTCTAGACACACTTGATTCCCTATGGAGACATATCAATCCATAGGTTTTAAGATTCTTACTAGTCACATATATTCCTCTGCGGGAAAAATGGGGTTTTGAGTCCCTTTCACTGAGGAAGGTGTAGGTCTTGTCTATTCCATAGTTGGTTTTTGGAACGGTACCTGTGCTTATATCAAACTCTGGGTTTATGCATCACCCCACCTCTCCTTCCCCCTTAAGCAGGCATAAGAGTGTTTTCTAAATGTGAGACACTGTTCTCTTTCCTAACTCAGTTCAAGTGTAGCCATGTTTACAGGATCTTCATAAGTGATATCTTATGATAAAATTCTTTCTCTGTGACTTATTTCACTTAGAATCATCGTAGCTGAATCTACCCATTTTGCTGCTACTGGTCTTATGACATTGATTTCATACCAGAGGGATATTCCATCGTACGTAAGTACCACAATTTTTTGAACCATTTTTATATTTCCTGGGATATTTAAGGTGTACCCAAGTTGAGGTCCTTGTAAGCAGTGCAGCCCTAAATTTTGGGGTGGCTCTGTCTTATTGATTTTCAGTTTTCCCAAGGTATATTCCCTAGACTGGAAGTGCCCTTGGCTCTGTAGCTCTGTTCTTTACTTGTTTCAGGGAACACAATGCACTCCTCCAGAGAGGCAGTTGGCAATTTACATCCCGGCCATCAGCATAACAAGGCTCCCTGTTCTCCAGGGCCTGTCTTGCCTTTCTGGTTTTTACACATTTTGTGGATGTCCCTTTTGACCGGCGGGAAGTGATACTTCTTTGTAGTGCAGATTTGCATTGCCCACTTGCTTGCTTGGCCAAATAGGGCGTATGCGTTTTCTCCTGAATATATTCAGGAGAAAATGCATACGCCCTTTTTGGCCAAGTGCATCATTGTCGAAGTTGTGCCCCTCTTCCTGTGCTTTAAAGGCGATTCCAACGTACCTCATGAAATCTGTTTCCTGCTATTCTGCCTCGCTTTCAAGTCCGCCTCGTTGCCTTCCCTCAACAGGTTTTTAAATGATAGTTGTCCTTTATTACTCGGCCAGTTTGTGAATTGCTGTGCCCCTGAGCTCCATTTTTCAACTCGTTTTTGGTGAGCTGACCGCAAGTCCAAAATTTTGGTTCAGGACCTATACTGGTACCCGTTGCATGGCTGAGACTTTGGTTAATTCTTCTTCCAGCCGGGAAATTACAGTGATATGTGCCCGTCCAAATGCCTAACAGCTACTCTCTCATTGGTTCTCCCTCTTCCCTTTCATCCTCTGCCAAATTGGCAACCTGTGCGAACCAGGAGGTTAAAGGGGCTGTCTCTCCAAGTTGGGAGGTTGATAGTAAAGCAGATGGAAAGTCAAACCGGAGCACCAGGAGAGGGACTATTCGTTGAGTTTTAGAAACCTTTCGTATTCACAGTGTATCCATTCTCTAGGTTTCCGGTACATGTTATAACTGTAGTAATATTCCCTTCAACCTGGAGAGTTGGGACCCATGGAATGGGTGCCATGCATTATTGCTTTAAAGGGTCTGCATTTGCTCACCAAATCTCACCAATCGTCTCAGTCCCAAGTGTCCAGCCTTATGCCACATTCAGCTGTCGTTGTAGATAGGGTCATTCCAGGGTTCATCAGAGACCCTGAAGGAATTGTAACGAATTTCCCAGTTTTTTTGTTTTGTTTTTGAAATTCCTTTTTATAGTGGGTTTGAGCTGATTCTCGCTGCCATGTTTATGCCAGTCTAGACACACTTGATTCCCTTACGGAGACATATCAATACATAGGTTTTAAGATTCTTACTAGTCAGATATATTCCTCTGCGGGAAATATGGGGTTTTGAGTCCCTTTCACTGAGGAAGGTGCAGGTCTTGTCTATTCCATAGTTGGTTTTTGGAACGGTACCTGTGCTTATATCAAACTCTGGTTTTATGCATCACCCCACCTCTCCTTCCCCCTTAAGCAGGCATAAGAGTGTTTTCTAAATGTGAGACACTGTTCTCTTTCCTAACTCAGTTCAAGTGTAGCCATGTTTACAGGATCTTCATAAGTGATATCTTATGATAAGTATCTTTCTCTGTGACTTATTTCACTTAGAATCATCGTACCTGAATCTACCCATTTTGCTGCTACTGGTCTTATGACATTGATTTCATGGCTGAGGGATATTCCATCGTACCTAAGTACCACAATTTTTTGAACCATTTTTATATTTCCTGGGATATTTAAGGTGTACCCAAGTTGAGGTCCTTGTAAGCAGTGCAGCCCCAAATATTGGGGTGGCTCTGTCTTATTGATTTTCAGTTTTCCCAAGGTATATTCCCTAGGCTGGAAGTGCCCTTGGCTCTGTAGCTCTGTTCTTTACTTGTTTTAGGGAACACAGTGCACTCCTCCAGAGAGGCAGTTGGCAATTTACATCCCGCCCATCAGCATAACAAGGCTCCCTGTTCTCCAGGGCCTGTCTTGCCTTTCTTGTTTTTACACATTTTGTGGATGTCCCTTTTGACCGGTGGGAAGTGATACTTCTTTGTAGTGCAGATTTGCATTGCCCGCTTGCTTGCTTGGCCAAAAAGGGCGTATGCGTTTTCTCCTGAATATATTCAGGAGAAAACGCATACGCCCTTTTAGGCCAAGTGCATCATTGTCGAAGTTTTGCCCCTCTTCCTGTGCTTTAAAGGTGATTTCAAGGTACCTCTTGAAATCTGTTTCCTGCTATTCTGCCTCGCTTTCAAGTCCGCCTCGTTTCCTTCCCTCAACAGATTTTTGCACGATAATTGTCCTTTATTACTCGGCCAGTTTGTGAATTGCTGTGCCCCAGAGCTCCATTTTTCAACTCGTTTTTGGTGAGCTGACCGCAAGTCCAAAATTTTGGTTCATGACCTATACTGGTTCCCGGGGGGTGGCTGAGACTTTGGTTAATTCTTCTTCCTGCCGGGAAATTACAGTGATATGTGCCCGTCCAAATGCCTAACAGCTACTCTCTCATTGGTTCTCCCTCTTCCCTTTCATCCTCTGCCAAATTGGCAACCTGTGCGAACCAGGAGGTTAAAGGGGCTGTCTCTCCAAGTTGGGAGGTTGATAGTAAAGCAGATGGAAAGTCAAACCGGAGCACCAGGAGAGGGACTATTCGTTGAGTTTTAGAAACCTTTCGTATTCACAGTGTGTCTGGTCTCTAGGTTTCCGGTACATGTTATAACTGTAGTAATATTCCCTTCAACCTGGAGAGTTGGGACCCATGGAATGGGTGCCATGCATTATTGCTTTAAAGGGTCTGCATTTGCTCACCAAATCTCACCAATCGTCTCAGTCCCAAGTGTCCAGCCTTATGCCACATCCAGCTGTCGTTGTAGATAGGGTCATTCCAGGGTTCATCAGAGACCCTGAAGGAATTGGAAAGAATTTCCCAGTTTTTTTGTTTTGTTTTTGAAATTCCTTTTTATAGTGGGTTTGAGCTGATACTCGCTGCCATGTTTATGCCAGTCTAGACACACTTGATTCCCTTACGGAGACATATCATACATAGGTTTTAAGATTCTTATTAGTCAGATATATTCCTCTGCGGGAAATATGGGGTTTTGAGTCCCTTTCACTGAGGAAGGTGCAGTTCTTGTCTATTCCATAGTTGGGTTTTGGAACGCTACCTGTGCTTATATCAAACTCTGGGTTTATGCATCACCCCACCTCTCCTTCCCCCTTAAGCAGGCATTAGAGTGTTTTCTAAATGTGAGACACTGTTCTCTTTCCTAACTCAGTTCAAGTGTAGCCATGTTTACAGGATCTTCATAAGTGATATCTTATGATAAGTTTCTTTTTCTCTGTGACTTATTTCACTTAGAATCATCGTACCTGAATCTTCCCATTTGGCTGCTACTGGTCTTATGACATTGATTTCATGGCTGAGGGATATTCCATCGTACGTAAGTACCTCAATTTTTTGAACCATTTTTATATTTCCTGGGATATTTAAGGTGTACCCAAGTTGAGGTCCTTGTAAGCAGTGCCGCCCTAAATTTTGGGGTGGCTCTGTCTTATTGATTTTCAGTTTTCCCAAGGTATATTCCCTAGACTGGAAGTGCCCTTGGCTCTGTAGCTCTGTTGTTTACTTGTTTTAGGGAACACAATGCACTCCTCCAGAGAGGCAGTTGGCAATTTACATCCCGCCCATCAGCATAACAAGGCTCCCTGTTCTCCAGGGCCTGTCTTGCCTTTCTGGTTTTTACACATTTTGTGGATGTCCCTTTTGACCGGTGGGAAGTGATACTTCTTTGTAGTGCAGATTTGCATTGCCCGCTTGCTTGCTTGGCCAAAAAGGGCGTATGCGTTTTCTCCTGAATATATTCAGGAGAAAACGCATACGCCCTTTTTGGCCAAGTGCATCATTGTCGAAGTTGTGCCCCTCTTCCTGTACTTTAAAGGCGATTCCAACATACCTCTTCAAATCTGTTTCCTACTATTCTGCCTCGCTTTCAATTCCACCTCGTTGCCTTCCCTCAACAGATTTTTGGACGATAGTTGTCCTTTATTACTCGGCCAGTTTGTGAATTGCTGTGCCCCTGAGCTCCATTTTTCAACTCGTTTTTGGTGAGCTGACCGCAAGTCCAAAATTTTGGTTCAGGACCTATACTGGTTCCCGGTGGGTGGCTGAGACTTTGGTTAATTCTTCTTCCTGCCAGGAAATTACAGTGATATGTGGCCGTCCAAATGCCTAACAGCTACTCTCTCATTGGTTCTCCCTCTTCCCTTTCATCCTCTGCCAAATTGGCAACCTGTGCGAACCAGGAGGTTAAAGGGGCTGTCTCTCCAAGTTGGGAGGTTGATAGTAAAGCATATGGAAAGTCATACCGGAGCACCAGGAGAGGGAATATTCGTTGAGTTTTAGAAACCTTTCGTATTCACAGTGTGTCCGTTCTCTAGGATTCCGATACATGTTATAACTGTAGTAATATTCCCTTCAACCTGCAGAGTTGGGGCCCATGGAATGGGTGCCATGCATTATTGCTTTAAAGGGTCTGCATTTGCTCACCCAATCTCACCAATCCTCTCAGTCCCAAGTGTCCAGCCTTATGCCACATCTAGCTGTCATTGTAAATATGGTCATTCCAGGTTTCATCAGAGACCCTGAAGGAATTGTAAAGAATTTCCCAGTTTTTTTGTTTTCTTTTTGAAATTCCTTTTTATAGTGGGTTTGAGCTGATTCTCTCTGCCATGTTTATGCCAGTCTAGACACACTTGATTCCCTACGAGACATATCAATCCATAGGTTTTAAGATTCTTACTAGTCAGATATATTCCTCTGTGGGAAATATGGTGTTTTGAGTCCCTTTCACTGAGGAAGGTGTAGGTCTTGTCTATTCCATAGTTGGTTTTTGGAACGGTACCTGTGCTTATATTAAATTCTGGTTTTATGCATCACCCCCCTCTCCTTCCCCCTTAAGCAGGCATAAGAGTGTTTTCTAAATGTGAGACACTGTTCTCTTTCCTAACTCAGTTCAAGTGTAGCCATGTTTACAGGATCTTCATAAGTGATATCTTATGATAAGTTTTTTTTTCTCTGTGACTTATTTCACTTAGAATCAGCGTACCTGAATCCACCCATTTTGCTGCTACTGGTCTTATGACATTGATTTCATGGCTGAAGGATATTCCATCGTACGTAAGTACCACAATTTTTTGAACCATTTTTATATTTCCTGGGATATTTAAGGTGTACCCAAGTTGAGGTCCTTGTAAGCAGTGCAGCCCTAAATTTTGGGGTGGATCTGTCTTATTGATTTTCAGTTTTCCCAAGGAATATTCCCTAGACTGGTAGTGCCCTTGGCTCTGTAGCTCTGTTCTTTACTTGTTTTAGGGTACACAATGCACCCCTCCAGAGAGGCAGTTGGCAATTTACATCCCACCCATCAGCATAACAAGGCTCCCTGTTCTCCAGGGCCTGTCTTGCCTTTCTGGTTTTTACACATTTTGTGGATGTCCCTTTTGACCGGTGGGAAGTGATACTTCTTTGTAGTGCAGATTTGCATTGCCCGCTTGCTTGCTTGGCCAAAAAGGGCGTATGCGTTTTCTCCTGTATATATTCAGGAGAAAACGCATACGCCCTTTTTGGCCAAGTGCATCATTGTCGAAGTTGTGCCCCTCTTCCTGTGCTTTAAAGGCGATTCCAACGTACCTCTTGAAATCTGTTTCCTGCTATTCTGCCTCGCTTTCAAGTCCGCCTCGTTGCCTTCCCTCAACAGATTTTTGGACGATAGTTGTCGTTTATTACTCGGCCAGTTTGTGAATTGCTGTGCCCCTGAGCTCCATTTTTCAACTCGTTTTTGGTGAGCTGACCGCAAGTCCAAAATTTTGGTTCAGGACCTATACTGGTTCCCAGTGGGTGGCTGAGACTTTGGTTAATTCTTCTTCCTGCCGGGAAATTACAGTGATATGTGCCCGTCCAAATGCCTAACAGCTACTCTCTCATTGGTTCTCCCTCTTCCCTTTCATCCTCTGCCAAATTGGCAACCTGTGTGATCCAGGAGGTTAAAGGGGCTGTCTCTCCAAGTTGGGAGGTTGATAGTAAAGCAGATGGAAAGTCAAACCGGAGAACCAGGAGAGGGACTATTCGTTGAGTTTTAGAAACCTTTCGTATTCACAGTGTGTCCGTTCTCTAGGATTCCGGTACATGTTATAACTGTAGTAATATTCCCTTCAACCTGGAGAGTTGGGACCCATGGAATGGGTGCCATGCATTATTGCTTTAAAGGGTCTGCATTTGCTCACCCAATCTCACCAATCCTCTCAGTCCCAAGTTTCCAGCCTTTTGCCACATCCAGCTGTCGTTGTAGATAGGGTCATTCCAGGTTTCATCAGAGACCCTGAAGGAATTGTAAAGAATTTCACAGTTTTTTTGTTTTGTTTTTGAAATTCCTTTTTATAGTGGGTTTGAGCTGATTCTCGCTGCCATGTTTATGCCAGTCTAGACCCACTTGATTCCCTTATGGAGACATATCAATACATAGGTTTTAAGATTCTTACTAGTCAGATATATTCCTCTGCGGGAAATATGGGGTTTTGAGTCCCTTTCACTGAGGAAGGTGTAGGTCTTGTCTATTCCATAGTTGGTTTTTGGAACGGTACCTGTGCTTATATCAAACTCTGGTTTTATGCATCACCCCACCTCTCCTTCCCCCTAAAGCAGGCATAAGAGTGTTTTCTAAATGTGAGGCATTCTTCTCTTTCCTAACTCAGTTCAAGTGTAGCCATGTTTACAGGATCTTCATAAGTGATATCTTATGATAAGTTTCTTTTTCTGTGTGACTTATTTCACTTAGAATCATCGTACCTGAATCCACCCATTTTGCTGCTACTGGTCTTATGACATTGATTTCATGGCTGAGGGATATTCCATCGTATGTAAGTACCACAATTTTTTGAACCATTTTTATATTTCCTGGGATATTTAAGGTGTACCCAAGTTGAGGTCCTTGTAAGCAGTGCAGCCCTAAATTTTGGGGTGGCTCTGTCTTATTGATTTTCAGTTTTCCCAAGGTATATTCCCTAGACTGGAAGTGCCCTTGGCTCTGTAGCTCTGTTGTTTACTTGTTTTAGGGAACACAATGCACTCCTCCAGAGAGGCAGTTGGCAATTTACATCCCACACATCAGCATAACAAGGTTCCATGTTCTCCAGGGCCTGTCTTGCCTTTCTGGTTTTTACACATTTTGTGGATGTCCCTTTTGACCGGTGGGAAGTGATACTTCTTTGTAGTGCAGATTTGCATTGCCCGCTTTCTTGCTTGGCCAAAAAGGGCGTATGCGTTTTCTCCTGAATATATTCAGGAGAAAACGCATACGCCCTTTTTGGCCAAGTGCCTCATTGTCGAAGTTGTGCCCCTCTTCTTGTGCTTTAAAGGCGATTCCAACGTACCTCTTGAAATCTGTTTCCTGCTATTCTGCCTCGCTTTCAAGTCCGCCTCGTTGCCTTCCCTCAACAGATTTTTGGACGATAGTTGTCCTTTATTACTCGGCCAGTTTGTGAATTGCTGTGCCCCTGAGCTCCATTTTTCAACTCGTTTTTGGTGAGCTGACCGCAAGTCCAACATTTTGGTTCAGGACCTATGCTGGTTCCAGGTGGGGGGCTGAGACTTTGGTTAATTCATCTTCCTGCCAGGAAATTACAGTGATATGTGCCCGTCCAAATGCCTAACAGCTACTCTCTCATTGGTTCTCCCTCTTCCCTTTCATCCTCTGCCAAATTGGCAACAAGTGAGAACCAGGAGGTTAAAGGGGCTGTCTCTCCAAGTTCGGAGGTTGATAGTAAAGCAGATGAAAGTCAAACCTTAGCACGAGGAGAGGGACTATTCGTTGAGTTTTAGAAACCTTTCATATTCACAGTGTGTCCGTTCTCTAGGTTTCCCGTACATGTTATAGCTGTAGTAATATTGCCTTCAACCTGGAGAGTTGGGACCCATGGAATGGGTGCCAGGCATTTGTGCTTCAATGGGTCTGCATTTGCTCACCCAATCTCACCAATCCTCTCAGTCCCAAGTGTCTCTCCTTATGCCACATCCAGCTGTCATTGTAGATAGGGTCATTCCAGGTTTCATCAGAGACCCTGAAGGAATTGTAAAGAATTTCCCAGTTTTTTTGTTTTGTTTTGAAATTCCTTTTTATAGTGCGTTTGAGCTGATTCTCACTGCCATGTTTATGCCAGTGTAGACACACTTGATTCCCTTACAGAGACATATCAATACATAGGTTTTAAGATTCTTACTAGTCAGATATATTCCTCTGCGCGAAATATTGGGTTTTGAGTCCCTTTCACTGAGGAAGGTGTAGTTCTTGTCTATTCCATAGTTGGTTTTTGGAACAGTACCTGTGCTTATATCAAACTCTGGTTTTATGCATCACCTCACCTCTCCTTCCCCCTTCAGCAGGCATAAGAGTGTTTTCTAAATGTGAGACACTGTTCTCTTTCCTAACTCAGTTCAAGTGTAGCCATGTTTACAGGATCTTCATAAGTGATATCTTATGATAAGTTTCTTTTTCTGTGTGACTTATTTCACTTAGAATCATCGTACCTGAATCCACCCATTTTGCTGCTACTGGTCTTATGACATTGATTTCATGGCTGAGGGATATTCCATCGTACGTAAGTACCACAATTTTTTGAACCATTTTTATATTTCCTGGGATATTTAAGGTGTACCCAAGTTGAGGTCCTTGTAAGCAGTGCAGCCCTAAATTTTGGGGTGGCTCTGTCTTATTGATTTTCAGTTTTCCCAAGGAATATTCCCTAGACTGGAAGTGCCCTTGGCTCTGTAGCTCTGTTGTTTACTTGTTTTAGGGAACAAAATGCACTCCTCCAGAGAGGCAGTTGGCAATTTACATCCCGCCCATCAGCATAACAAGGCTCCCTGTTCTCCAGGGCCTGTCTTGCCTTTCTGGTTTTTACACATTTTGTGGATGTCCCTTTTGACCCCTGGGAAGTGATACTTCTTTGTAGTGCAGATTTGCATTGCCCGCTTGCTTGCTTGGCCAAAAAGGGCGTATGCGTTTTCTCCTGAATATATTCAGGAGAAAACGCATACGCCCTTTTTGGCCAAGTGCATCATTGTCGAAGTCGTGCCCCTCTTCCTGTGCTTTAAAGGCGATTCCAACGTACCTCTTGAAATCTGTTTCCTGCTATTCTGCCTCGCTTTCAAGTCCGCCTCGTTGCCTTCCCTCAACAGATTTTTGGACGATAGTTGTCCTTTATTACTCGGCCAGTTTGTGAATTGCTGTGCCCCTGAGCTCCATTTTTCAACTCGTTTTTGGTTAGCTGACCGCAAGTCCAGAATTTTGGTTCAGGACCTATGCTGGTTCCTGGTGGGTGGCTGAGACTTTGGTTAATTCTTCTTCCTGCCGGGAAATTACAGTGATATGTGCCCGTCCAAATGCCTAACAGCTACTCTCTCATTGGTTCTCCCTCATCCCTTTCATCCTCTGCCAAATTGGAAACCTGTGTGAACGAGGAGTTTGAAGGGGCTGTCTCTCCAAGTTGGGAGATTGATAGTAAAGCAGATGGAAAGTCAAACCGGAGCACCAGGAGAGGGACTATTCGTTGAGTTTTAGAAACCTTTCATATTCACAGTGTGTCCGTTCTCTAGGTTTCCCGTACATGTTATAGCTGTAGTAATATTCCCTTCAAACTGGAGAGTTGGGACCCATGGAATGGGTGCTAGGCATTTGTGCTTTAAGGGGTCTGCATTTGCTCACCCAATATCACCAATCGTCTCAGTCCCAAGTGTCCCTCCTTATGCCACATCCAGCTGTCATTGTAGATAAGGTCATTACAGGTTTCATCAGAGACCCTGAAGGAATTGTAAAGAATTTCCCAGTTTTTTTGTTTTGTTTTTGAAATTCCTTTTTATAGTGGGTTTGAGCTGATTCTCGCTGCCATGTTTATGCCCGTCTAGACACACTTGATTCCCTTATGGAGACATATCAATACATAGGTTTTAAGATCCTTACTCGTCAGATATATTCCTCTGCGGGAAATATGTGGTTTTCAGTCCCTTTCACTGAGGAAGGTGTAGGTCTTGTCTATTCCATAGTTGGTTTTTGGAATGGTACCTGTGCTTATATCAAACTCTGGTTTTATGCATCACCCCCCTCTCCTTCACCGTTAAGCAGGCATAAGAGTGTTTTCTAAATGTGAGACACTGTTCTCTTTCCTAACTCAGTTCAAGTGTAGCCATGTTTACAAGATCTTCATAAGTGATATCTTATGATAAGTCTCTTTTTCTGTGTGACTTATTTCACTTAGAATCATCGTACCTGAATCCACCCATTTTGCTGCTACTGGTCTTATGACATTGATTTCATGGCTGAGGGATATTCCATCGTACGTAAGTACCACAATTTTTTGAACCATTTTTATATTTCCTGGGATATTTAAGGTGTACCCAAGTTGAGGTCCTTGTAAGCAGTGCAGCCCTAAATTTTGGGGTGGCTCTGTCTTATTGATTTTCAGTTTTCCCAAGGTATATTCCCTAGACTGGAAGTGCCCTTGGCTCTGTAGCTCTGTTCATTACTTGTTTTAGGGAACACAATGCACCCCTCCAGAGAGGCAGTTGGCAATTTACATCCCGCCCATCAGCATAACATGGCTCCCTGTTCTCCAGGGCCTGTCTTGCCTTTCTGGTTTTTACACATTTTGTTGATGTCCCTTTTGCCCAGTGGGAAGTGATACTTCTTTGTAGTGCAGATTTGCATTGCCCGCTTGCTTGCTTAGCCAAAAAGGGCGTATGCGTTTTCTCCTGAATATATTCAGGAGAAAACGCATACGCCCTTTTTGGCCAAGTGCATCATTGTCGAAGTTGTGCCCTTCTTCCTGTGTTTTAAAGGCGATTCCAACGTACCTCTTGAAATCTGTTTCCTGCAATTCTGCCTCGCTTTCAAGCCCGCCTCGTTGCCTTCCCTCAACAGATTTTTGGACGATAGTTGTCCTTTATTACTCGGCCAGTTTGTGAATTGCTGTGCCCCTGAGCTCCATTTTTCAACTCGTTTTTGGTGAGCTGACCGCAAGTCCAACATTTTGGTTCAGGACCTATGCTGGTTCCAGGTGGGGGGCTGAGACTTTGGTTAATTCATCTTCCTGCCAGGAAATTACAGTGATACGTGCCCGTCCAAATGCCTAACAGCTACTCTCTCATTGGTTCTCCCTCTTCCCTTTCATCCTCTGCCAAATTGGCAACAAGTGAGAACCAGGAGGTTAAAGGGGCTGTCTCTCCAAGTTCGGAGGTTGATAGCAAAGCAGATGGAAAGTCAAAACTGAGCACGAGGAGAGGGACTATTCGTTGAGTTTTAGAAACCTTTCATAATCACAGTGTGTCCGTTCTCTAGGTTTCCCGTACATGTTATAGCTGTAGTAATATTGCCTTCAACCTGGAGAGTTGGGACCCATGGAATGGGTGCCAGGCATTTGTGCTTCAATGGGTCTGCATTTGCTCACCCAATCTCACCAATCCTCTCAGTCCCAAGTGTCTCTCCTTATGCCACATCCAGCTGTCATTGTAGATAGGGTCATTCCAGGTTTCATCAGAGACCCTGAAGGAATTGTAAAGAATTTCCCAGTTTTTTTGTTTTGTTTTTGAAATTCCTTTTTATAGTGCGTTTGAGCTGATTCTCACTGCCATGTTTATGCCAGTGTAGACACACTTGATTCCCTTACAGAGACATATCAATACATAGGTTTTAAGATTCTTACTAGTCAGATATATTCCTCTGCGCGAAATATTGGGTTTTGAGTCCCTTTCACTGAGGAAGGTGTAGTTCTTGTCTACTCCATAGTTTGTTTTTGGAACTGTACCTGTGCTTATATCAAACTCTGGTTTTATGCATCACCCCACCTCTCCTTCCCCCTTCAGCAGGCATAAGAGTGTTTTCTAAATGTGAGACACTGTTCTCTTTCCTAACTCAGTTCAAGTGTAGCCATGTTTACAGGATCTTCATAAGTGATATATTATGATAAGTTTCTTTTTCTGTGTGACTTATTTCACTTAGAGTCATCGTACCTGAATCCACCCATTTTGCTGCTACTGGTCTTATGACATTGATTTCATGGCTGAGGGATATTCCATCGTACGTAAGTACCACAATTTTTTGAACCATTTTTATATTTCCTGGGATATTTAAGGTGTACCCAAGTTGAGGTCCTTGTAAGCAGTGCAGCCCTAAATTTTGGGGTGGCTCTGTCTTATTGATTTTCAGTTTTCCCAAGGAATATTCCCTAGACTGGAAGTGCCCTTGGCTCTGTAGCTCTGTTGTTTACTTGTTTTAGGGAACAAAATGCACTCCTCCAGAGAGGCAGTTGGCAATTTACATCCCGCCCATCAGCATAACAAGGCTCCCTGTTCTCCAGGGCCTGTCTTGCCTTTCTGGTTTTTACACATTTTGTGGATGTCCCTTTTGACCGGTGGGAAGTGATACTTCTTTGTAGTGCAGATTTGCATTGCCCGCTTGCTTGCTTGGCCTAAAAGGGCGTATGCGTTTTCTCCTGAAGGAGAAAATCATACGCCCTTTTTCGCCAAGTGCATCATTGTCGAAGTTGTGCCCCTCTTCCTGTGCTTTAAAGGCGATTCCAACGTACCTCTTGAAATCTGTTTCCTGCTATTCTGCCTCGCTTTCAAGTCTGCCTCGTTGCCTTCCCTCAACAGATTTTTGGACGATAGTTGTCCTTTATTACTCGGCCAGTTTGTGAATTGCTGTGCCCCTGAGCTCCATTTTTCAACTCGTTTTTGGTGAGCTGACCGCAAGTCCAAAATTTTGGTTCAGGACCTAAGCTGGTTCCCGGTGGGGGTCTGAGACTTTGCTTAATTCTTCTCCCTGCCGGGAAGTTAGAGTGATATGTGCCCGTCCAAATGCCTAACAGCTACTCTCTCATTGGTTCTCCCTCTTCCCTTTCATCCTCTGCCAAATTGGCAACGTGTGCGAACCAGGAGGTTAAAGGGGCTGTCTCTGCAAGTTGGGAGGTTGATAGTAAAGCAGATGGAAAGTCAAACCGGAGCACCAGGAGAGGGACTATTCGTTGAGTTTTAGAAACCTTTCGTATTCACAGTGTGTCCGTTCTCTAGGTTTCCCGTACATGTTATAGCTGTAGTAATATTCCCTTCAACCTGGAGAGTTTGGACCCATGGAATGGGTGCCAGGTATTTGTGCTTTAAAGTGTCTGCATTTGCTCACCCAATCTCACCAATCCTCTCAGTCCCAAGTGTCCCTCCTTATGCCACATCCAGCTGTCATTGTAGATAGGGTCATTCCAGGTTTCATCAGAGACCCTGAAGGAAATGTAAAGAATTTCCCAGTTTTTTTGTTTTGTTTTTGAAATTCCTTTTTATAGTGGGTTTGAGCGGATTCTCGCTGCCATATTTATGCCAGTCTAGACACACTTGATTCCCTCACGGAGACATATCAATACATAGGTTTTAAGATTCTTACTAGCCAGATATATTCCTCTGCGGGAAACATGGGGTTTTGAGTCCCTTTCACTGAGGAAGGTGTAGGTCTTGTCTATTCCATAGTTGGTTTTTGGAACGGTACCTGTGCTTATAGCAAACTCTGGTTTTATGCATCACCCCACCTCTCCTTCCCCCTTAAGCAGGCATAAGAGTGTTTTCTAAATGTGAGACACTGTTCTCTTTCCTAACTCAGTTCAAGTGTAGCCATGTTTACAGGATCTTCATAAGTGATATCTTATGATAAGTTTCTTTTTCTGTGTGACTTATTTCACTTAGAATCATCGTACCTGAATCCACCCATTTTGCTGCTACTGGTCTTATGACATTGATTTCATGGCTGAGGGATATTCCATCGTACGTAAGTACCACAATTTTTGGAACCATTTTTATATTTCCTGGGATATTTTAGGTGTACCCAAGTTGAGGTCCTTGTAAGCAGTGCAGCCCTAAATTTTGGGGTGGCTCTGTCTTATTGATTTTCAGTTTTCCCAAGGTATATTCCCTAGACTGGAAGTGACCTTGGCTCTGTAGCTCTGTTCTTTACTTGTTTTAGGGAACACAATACACCCCTCCAGAGAGGCAGTTGGCAATTTACATCCCGCCCATCAGCATAACAAGGCTCCCTGTTCTCCAGGGCCTCTCTTGCCTTTCTGGTTTTTACACATTTTGTGGATGTCCCTTTTGACCGGTGGGAAGTGATACTTCTTTGTAGTGCAGATTTGCATTGCCCGCTTGCTTGCTTGGCCAAAAAGGGCGTATGCGTTTTCTCCTGAATATATTCAGGAGAAAACGCATACGCCCTTTTTGGCCAAGTGCATCATTGTCGAAGTTGTGCCCCTCTTCCTGTGCTTTAAAGGCGATTCCAACGTACCTCTTGAAATCTGTTTCCTGCTATTCTGCCTCGCTTTCAAGTCCGCCTCGTTGCCTTCCCTCAACAGATTTTTGGACGATAGTTGTCCTTTATTACTCGGCCAGTTTGTGAATTGCTGTGCCCCTGAGCTCCATTTTTCAACTCGTTTTTGGTGAGCTGACCGCAAGTCCAACATTTTGGTTCAGGACCTATGCTGGTTCCCGGTAGCGGGCTGAGACTTTGGATAATTCTTCTTCCTGCCGGGAAATTACAGTGATATGTGCCCGTCCTAGTGCCTAACAGCTACTCTCTCATTGGTTCTCCCTCATCCCTTTCATCCTCTGCCAAATTGGCAACCTGTGCGAACCAGGAGGTTAAAGGGGCTGTCTCTCCAAGTTGGGAGGTTGATAGTAAAGCAGATGGAAAGTCAAACCGGAGCACCAGGAGAGGGACTATTCGTTGAGTTTTAGAAACCTTTCGTATTCACAGTGTGTCCGTTCTCTAGGTTTCCCGTACATGTTATAGCTGTAGTAATATTCCCTTCAACCTGGAGAGTTGGGACCCATGGAATGGGTGCCAGATATTTGTGCTTTAAAGTGTCTGCATTTGCTCACCCAATCTTACAAATCCTCTCAGTCCCAAGTGTCCCTCCTTATGCCACATCCAGCTGTCATTGTAGATAGGGTCATTCCAGGTTTCATCAGAGACCCTGAAGGAATTGTAAAGAATTTCCGGTTTTTTTGTTTTGTTATTGAAATTCCTTTTTATAGTGGGTTTGAGCTGATTCTCGCTGCCATGTTTATGCCAGTCTAGACACACTTGATTCCCTCACGGAGACATATCAATCCATAGGTTTTAAGATTCTTACTAGTCAGATATATTCCTCTGCGGGAAATATGGGGTTTTGAGTCCCTTTCACTGAGGAAGGTGTACGTCTTGTCTATTCCATAGTTGGTTTTTGGAACGGTTCCTGTGCTTATATCAAATTCTGGTTTTATGCATCACCCCACCTCTCCTTCCCCCCTAAGCAGGCATAAGGGTGTTTTCTAAATGTGAGACACTGTTCTCTTTCCTAACTCAGTTCAAATGTAGCCATGTTTACAGGATCTTCATAAGTGATATCTTATGATAAGTTTCTTTTACTGTGTGACTTATTTCACTTAGAATCATCGTACCTGAATCCACCCATTTTGCTGCTACTGGTCTTATGACATTGATTTCATGGCTCAGGGATATTCCATCGTACGTAAGTACCACAATTTTTTGAACCATTTTTATATTTCCTGGGATATTTAAGGTGGACCCAAGTTGAGGTCTTTGTAAGCAGTGCAGCCCTAAATTTTGGGGTGGCTCTGTCTTATTGATTTTAAATTTTCCCAAGGTATATTCCCTAGACTGGAAGTGCTCTTGGCTCTATAGCTCTGCTCTTTACTTGTTTTAGGGAACACAATGTACTCCTCCAGAGAGGCAGTTGACAATTTACATCCCGCCCATCAGCATAACAAGGCTCCCTGTTCTCCAGGGCCTCTCTTGCCTTTCTGGTTTTTATACATTTTGTGGATGAGCCTTTTGACCAGTGGGAAGTGATACATCTTTGTAGTGCGGATTTGCATTGTCCGTTTGCTTGCTTGGCCAAAAAGGGCGTATGCGTTTTCTCCTGAATATATTCAGGAGAAAACACATACGCCCTTTTTGGCCAAGTGCATCATTGTCGAAGTTGTGCCCCTCTTCCTGTGCTTTAAAGGCGATTCCAACGTACCTCTTGAAATCTGTTTCCTGCTATTCTTCCTCGCTTTCAAGTCCGCCTCGTTGCCTTCCCTCAACAGATTTTTGGACGATAGTTGTCCTTTATTACTCGGCCAGTTGTGAATTGCTGTGCCCCTGAGCTCCATTTTTCAACTCGTTTTTGGTGAGCTGACCGCAAGTCCAAAATTTTAGTTCAGGACCTCTGCTGGTTCCCGGTGGGGGTTGAGACTTTCGTTAATTCTTCTTCCTGCCGGGAAATTACAGTGATATGTGCCCGTCCAAATGCCTAACAGCTACTCTCTCATTGGTTCTCCCTCTTCCCTTTCATCCTCTGCCAAATTGGTAACCTGTGCGAACCAGGAGGTTAAAGGGGCTGTCTCTCCAAGTTGGGAGGTTGATAGTAAAGCAGATGGAAAGTCAACCTGGAGCACCAGGAGAGGGACTATTCGTTGAGTTTTAGAAACCTTTCGTATTCACAGTGTATCTGTTCTCTAGGTTTCCCATACATGTTATTGCTGTAGTAATATTCCGTTCAACCTGGAGAGTTGGGACCCATGGAATGGTTGCCAGGCATTTGTGCTTTAATGGGTCTGCATTTGCTCACCCAATCTCACCAATCCTCTCAGTCCCAAGTGTCCCTCCTTATGCCACATCCAGCTGTCATTGTAGATAGGGTCATTCCAAGTTTCATCAGAGACCCTGAAGGAATTGTAAAGAATTTCCCAGTGTTTTTGTTTTGTTTTTGAAATTCCTTTTTATAGTGGGTTTGAGCTGATTCTGGCTGCCATGTTTATGCCAGTGTAGACACACTTGATTCCCTTACGGAGACATATCAATACATAGGTTTTACGATTCTTACTAGTCAGATATATTCCTCTGCGGGAAATATGGGGTTTTGAGTCCCTTTCACTGAGGAAGGTGTACGTCTTATCTATTCAATAGTAGTTTTTGGAACGGTACCTGTGCTTATATCAAACTCTGGTTTTATGCATCACCCCACCTCTCCTTCCCCCTTAAGCAGGCATAAGAGTGTTTTCTAAATGTGAGACACTGTTCTCTTTCCTAACTCAGTTCAAGTGTAGCCATGTTTACAGGATCTTCATAAGTGATATCTTATGATAAGTTTCTTTTTCTGTGTGACTTATTTCACTTAGAATCATCGTACCTGAATCCACCCATTTTGCTGCTACTGGTCTTATGACATTGATTTCATGGCTGAGGGATATTCCATCGTACGTAAGTACCACAATTTTTTGAACCATTTTTATATTTCCTGGGATATTTAAGGTGTACCCAAGTTGAGGTCCTTGTAAGCAGTGCAGCCCTAAATTTTGGGGTGGCTCTGTCTTATTGATTTTCAGTTTTCCCAAGGTATATTCCCTAGACTGGAAGTGCCCTTGGCTCTGTAGCTCTGGTGTTTACTTGTTTTAGGGAACACAATGCACTCCTCCAGAGAGGCAGTTGGCAATTTACATCCCGCCCATCAGCATAACAAGGCTCCCTGTTCTCCAGGGCCTGTCTTGCCTTTCTGGTTTTTACACATTTTGTGGATGTCCCTTTTGACCGGTGGGAAGTGATACTTCTTTGTAGTGCAGATTTGCATTGCCCGCTTCCTTGCTTGGCCAGAAAGGGAGTATGCGTTTTCTCCTGAATATATTCAGGAGAAAACGCATACGCCCTTTTTGGCCAAGTGCATCATTGTCGAAGTTTTGCCCCTCTTCCTGTGCTTTAAAGGCGATTCCAACGTACCTCTTGAAATCTGTTTCCTGCTATTCTGCCTCGCACTCAAGTCCGCGTCGTTGCCTTCCCTCAACAGATTTTTGGACAATAGTTGTCCTTTATTACTCGGCCAGTTTGTGAATTGCTGTGCCCCTGAGCTCCATTTTTCAACTCGTTTTTGGTGAGCTGACCAAAAGCCCAACATTTTGGTTCAGGGCCTATGCTGGTTCCCGGTGGGGGGCTGAGACTTTGGTTAATTCTTCTTCCTGCTGGGAAATTACAGTGATATGTGCCCGTCCAAATGCCTAACAGCTACTCTCTCATTGGTACTCCCTCTTCCCTTTCATCCTCTGCCAAATTGGAAACCTGTGCGAACCAGGAGGTTAAAGGTGCTGTCTCTCCAAGTTGGGAGGTTGATAGTAAAGCAGATGGAAAGTCAAACCGGAGCACCAGGAGAGGGACTATTCGTTGAGTTTTAGAAACCTTTCGTATTCACAGTGTGTCCGTTCTCTAGGATTCCCGTACATGTTATAGCTGTAGTAATATTCCCTTCAACCTGGAGAGTTGGGACCCATGGAATGGTTGCCAGGCATTTGTGCTTTAAAGTGTCTGCATTTGCTCACCCAATCTCACCAATCCTCTCAGTCCAAAGTGTCCCTCCTTATGCCACATCCAGCTGTCATTGTAGATAGGGTCATTCCAGGTTTCATCAGAGACACTGAAGGAATTGTAAAGAATTTCCCAGTTTTTTTGTTTTGTTTTTGAAATTCCTTTTTATAGTGGGTTTGAGCTGATTCTCGCTGCCATATTTATGCCAGTCTAGACACACTTGATTCCCTCACGGAGACATATCAATACATAGGTTTTAAGATTCTTACTAGCCAGATATATTCCTCTGCGGGAAATATGGGGTTTTGAGTCCCTTTCACTGAAGAAGGTGTAGGTCTTGTCTATTCCATAGTTGGTTTTTGGAACGGTACCTGTGCTTATAGCAAACTCTGGTTTTATGCATCACCCCACCTGTCCTTCCCCCTTAAGCAGGCATAAGAGTGTTTTCTAAATGTGAGACACTGTTCTCTTTCCTAACTCAGTTCAAGTGTAGCCATGTTTACAGGATCTTCATAAGTGATATCTTATGATAAGTTTCTTTTTCTGTGTGACTTATTTCACTTAGAATCATCGTACCTGAATCCACCCATTTTGCTGCTACTGGTCTTATGACATTGATTTCATGGCTGAGGGATATTCCATCGTACGTAAGTACCACAATTTTTTGAACCATTTTTATATTTCCTGGGATATTTAAGGTGTACCCAAGTTGAGGTCCTTGTAAGCAGTGCAGCCCTAAATTTTGGGGTGGCTCTGTCATATTGATTTTCAGTTTTCCCAAGGTATATTCCCTAGACTGGAAGTGCCCTTGCCTCTGTAGCTCTGGTGTTTACTTGTTTTAGGGAACACAATGCACTCCTCCAGAGAGGCAGTTGGCAATTTACATCCCGCCCATCAGCATAACAAGGCTCCCTGTTCTCCAGGGCCTGTCTTGCCTTTCTGGTTTTTACACATTTTGTGGATGTCCCTTTTGACCGGTGGGAAGTGATACTTCTTTGTAGTGCAGATTTGCATTGCCCGCTTGCTTGCTTGGCCAAAAAGGGCGTATGCGTTTTCTCCTGAATATATTCAGGAGAAAACGCATACGCCCTTTTTGGCCAAGTGCATCATTGTCGAAGTTGTGCCCCTCTTCCTGTGCTTTAAAGCCGATTCCAACGTACCTCTTGAAATCTGTTTCCTGCTATTCTGCCTCGCTCTCAAGTCCGCCTCGTTTCCTTCCCTCAACAGATTTTTGGACGATAGTTGTCCTTAATTACTCGGCCAGTTTGTGAATTTCTGTGCCCCCGAGCTCAATTTTTCAACTCGTTTTTGGTGAGCTCACCAAAAGTCCAACATTTTGGTTCAGGACCTATGCTGGTTCCCGGTGGGTGGCTGAGACTTTGGTTAATTCTTCTTCCTGCCGGGAAATTACAGTGATATGTGCCCGTCCAAGTGCCTAACAGCTACTCTCTCATTGGTTCTCCCTCTTCCCTTTCATCCTCTTCCAAATTGGAAACCTGTGCGAACCAGGAGGTTAAAGGGGCTGTCTCTCCAAGTTGGGAGGTTGATAGTAAAGCAGATGGAAAGTCAAACCGGAGCACCAGGAGAGGGACTATTCGTTGAGTTTTAGAAACCTTTCGTATTCACAGTGTGTCCGTTCTCTAGGTTTCCCGTACATGTTATAGCTGTAGTAATATTCCCTTCAACCTGGAGAGTTGGGACCCATGGAATGGGTGCCAGGTATTTGTGCTTTAAAGTGTCTGCATTTGCTCCACCAATCTCACAAATCCTCTCAGTCCCAAGTGTCCCTCCTTATGCCACATCCAGCTGTCATTGTAGAAGGGGTCATTCCAGGTTTCATCAGAGACCCTGAAGGAATTGTAAAGAATTTCCCAGTTTTTTTGTTTTGTTTTTGAAATTCCTTTTTATAGTGGGTTTGAGCTGATTCTCGCTGCCATGTTTATGCCAGTCTACACACACTTGTTTCCCTCACGGAGACATATCAATCCATAGGTTTTAAGATTCTTACTAGTCAGATATATTCCTCTGCGGGAAATATGGGGTTTTGAGTCCCTTTCACTGAGGAAGGTGTAGGTCTTGTCTATTCCATAGTTGGTTATTGGAACGGTACATGTGCTTATATCAAACTCTGGTTTTATGCATCACCCCACCTCTCCTTCCCCTTTAAGCAGGCATAAGAGTGTTTTCTAAATGTGAGACACTGTTCTCTTTCCTAACTCAGTTCAAATGTAACCATGTTTACAGGATCTTCATAAGTGATATCTTATGATATGTTTCTTTTTCTGTGTGACTTATTTCACTTAGAATCATTGTACCTGAATCCACCCATTTTGCTGCTACTGGTCTTATGACATTGATTTCATGGCTGATGAATATTCCATCGTACGTAAGTACCACAATTTTTTGAACCATTTTTATATTTCCTGGGATATTTAAGGTGTACCCAAGTTGAGGTCCTTGTAAGCAGTGCAGCCCTAAATTTTGGGGTGGCTCTGTCTTATTGATTTTCAATTTTCCCAAGGTATATTCCCTACACTGGAAGTGCCCTTGGCTCCATAGCTCTGCTCTTTACTTGTTTTAGGGAACACAATGTACTCCTCCAGAGAGGCAGTTGTCAATTTACATCCCGCTCATCAGCATAACAAGGCTCCCTGTTCTCCAGGGCCTGTCTTGCCTTTCTGGTTTTTACACATTTTGTGGATGTCCCTTTTGACCGGTGGGAAGTGATACTTCTTTGTAGTGCGGATTGGCATTGCCCGCTTGCTTGCTTGGCCAAAAAGGGCGTATATATTCAGGAGAAAACACACACGCCCTTTTTGGCCAAGTGCATCATTGTCGAAGTTGTGCCCCTCTTCCTGTGCTTTAAAGGCGATTCCAACGTACCTCTTGAAATCTGTTTCCTGCTATTCTGCCTCGCTTTCAAGTCCGCCTCGTTGCCTTCCCTCAACAGATTTTTGGACGATAGTTGTCCTTTATTACTCGGCCAGTTGTGAATTGCTGTGCCCCTGAGCTCCATTTTTCAACTCGTTTTTGGTGAGCTGACCGCAAGTCCAAAATTTTGGTTCAGGACCTCTGCTGGTTCCCGGTGGGGGTTGAGACTTTGGTTAATTCTTCTTCCTGCCGGGAAATTACAGTGATATGTGCCCGTCCAAATGCCTAACAGCTACTCTCTCATTGGTTCTACATCTTCCCTTTCATCCTCTGCCAATTTGGAAACCTGTGCGAACCAGGAGGTTAAAGGGGCTGTCTCTCCAAGTTGGGAGGTTGATAGTAAAGCAGATGGAAAGTCAACATGGAGCACCAGGAGAGGGACTATTCGTTGAGTTTTAGAAACCTTTCGTATTCACAGTGTGTCCGTTCTCTAGATTTCCCGTACATGTTATAGCTGTAGTAATATTCCCTTCAACCTGGAGAGTTGGGACCCGTGGAATGGTTGCCAGGCATTTGTGCTTTAATGGGTCTGCATTTGCTCACCCAATCTCACCAATCCTCTCAGTCCCAAGTGTCCCTCCTTATGCCACATCCAGCTGTCATTGTAGATAGGGTCATTCCAGGTTTCATCAGAGACCCTGAAGGAATTGTAAAGAATTTCCCAGTTTTTTTGTTTTGTTTTTGAAATTCCTTTTTATAGTGGGTTTGAGCTGATTCTCGCTGCCATGTTTATGCCAGTGTAGACACACTTGATTCCCTTACGGAGACATATCAATACATAGGTTTTACGATTCTTACTAGTCAGATATATTCCTCTGCGGGAAATATGGGGTTTTGAGTCCCTTTCACTGAGGAAGGTGTAGGTCTTGTCTATTCCATAGTTGGTTTTTGGAACGGTACCTGTGCTTATATCAAAGTCTGGTTTTATGCATCACACCACCTCTCCTTCCCCCTTAAGCAGGCATAAGAGTGTTTTCTAAATGTGAGACACTGTTCTCTTTCCTAACTCAGTTCAAGTGTAGCCATGTTTACAGGATCTTCATAAGTGATATCTTATGATAAGTTTCTTTTTCTGTGTGACTTATTTCACTTAGAATCATCGTACCTGAATCCACCCATTTTGCTACTACTGGTCTTATGACATTGATTTCATGGCTGAGGGATATTCCATCGTACGTAAGTACCACAATTTTTTGAACCATTTTTATATTTCCTGGGATATTTAAGGTGTACCCAAGTTGAGGTCCTTGTAAGCAGTGCAGCTCTAAATTTTGGGGTGCCTCTGTCTTATAGATTTTCAGTTTTCCCAAGGTATATTCCCTAGACTGGAAGTGACCTTGGCTCTGTATCTCTGTTCTTTACTTGTTTTAGGGAACACAATGTACTCCTCCAGAGCGGCAGTTGGCAATTTACATCCCGCCCATCAGCATAACAAGGCTCCCTGTTCTCCAGTGTCTGTCTTGCCTTTCTGGTTTTTACACATTTTGTGGATGTCCCTTTTGACCGGTGGGAAGTGATACTTCTTTGTAGTGCAGATTTGCATTGCCCGCTTGCTTGCTTGGCCAAAAAGGGCGTATGCGTTTTCTCCTGAATATATTCAGGAGAAAACGCATACGCCCTTTTTGGCCAAGTGCATCATTGTCGAAGTTGTGCCCCTCTTCCTGTGCTTTAAAGGCGATTCCTACGTACCTCTTGAAATCTGTTTCCTGCTATTCTGCCTCGCTTTCAAGTCCGCCTCGTTGCCTTCCCTCAACAGATTTTTGGACGATTGTTGTCCTTTATTACTCGGCCAGTTTGTGAATTGCTGTGCCCCTGAGCTCCATTTTTCAACTCATTTTTGGTGAGCTGACCGAAAGTCCAAAATTTTGGTTCAGGACCTATGCTGGTTCCCGGTGGGGGGCTGAGACTTTGGATAATTCTTCTTCCTGCCGGGAAATTACAGTGATATGTGCCCGTCCAAGTGCCTAACAGCTACTCTCTCATTGGTTCTCCCTCTTCCCTTTCATCCTCTGCCAAATTGGCAACCTGTGTGAACCAGGAGGTTAAAGGGGTTGTCTCTCCAAGTTGGTTGGTTGATAGTAAAGCAGATGGAAAGTCAAACCGGAGCGCCAGGAGAGGGACTATTCGTTGAATTTTAGAAACCTTTCATATTCATAGTGTGTCCATTCTCTAGGTTTCCCGTACATGTTATAGCTGTAGTAATATTCCCTTCAACCTGGAGAGTTGGGACCCATGGAATGGGTGCCATGCATTATTGCTTTAAAGGGTCTGCAATTGCTCACCCAATCTCACCAATCCTCTCAGTCCCAAGAGTCCAGCCTTATGCCACATCCAGCTGCCGTTGTAGATAGGGTCATTCTAAGTTTTATCAGAGACCCTGTAGGAATTGTGAAGAATTTCCCAGTTTTTGTGTTTTGTTTTTAAATTCCTTTTTATAGTGGGTTTGAGCTGATTCTCGCTGCCATGTTTATGCCAGTCTAGACACACTTGATTCCCTTACGGAGACATATCAATACATAGGTTTTAAGATTCTTACTAGTCAGATATATTCCTCTGCGGGAAATATGGGGTTTTGAGTCCCTTTCACTGAGGAAGGTGTAGATCTTGTCTATTCCATAGTTGGTTTTTGGAACGGTACCTGTGCTTATATCAAACTCTTGTTTTATGCATCATCCCACCTCACCTTCCCCATTCAGCAGGCATAAGAGTGTTTTCTAAATGTTAGACACTGTTCTCTTTCCTAACTCAGTTCAAGTGTAGCCATGTTTACAGGATCTTCATAAGTGATATCTTATGATAAGTTTCTTTTTCTGTGTGACTTATTTCACTTAGAATCATCGTACCTGAATCCACCCATTTTGCTGCTACTGGTCTTATGACATTGATTTCATGGCTGAGGGATATTCCATCGTACGTAATTACCACAATTTTTTGAACCATTTTTATATTTCCTGGGATATTTAAGGTGTACCCAAGTTGAGGTCCTTGTAAGCAGTGCAGCCCTAAATTTTGGGGTGGCTCTGTCTTATTGATTTTCAGTTTTCCCAAGGTATATTCCCTAGACTGGAAGTGCCCTTGGCTCTGTAGCTCTGTTGTTTACTTGTTTTAGGGAACACAATGCACTCCTCCAGAGAGGCAGTTGGCAATTTACATCCCGCCCATCAGCATAACAAGGCTCCCTGTTCTCCAGGGCCTGTCTTGCCTTTCTGGTTTTTACACATTTTGTGGATGTCCCTTTTGACCGGTGGGAAGTGATACTTCTTTGTAGTGCAGATTTACATTCCCCGCTTCCTTGCTTGGCCTAAAAGGGCGTATGCGTTTTCTCCTGAATATATTCAGGAGAAAACGCATATGCCCTTTTTGACCAAGTGCATCATTGTCGAAGTTGTGCCCCTCTTCCTGTGCTTTAAAGGCGATTCCAACGTACCTCTTGAAATCTGTTTCCTGCTATTCTGCCTCGCTTTCAAGTCCGCCTCGTTGCCTTCCCTCAACAGATTTTTGGACGATAGTTGTCCTTTATTACTCGGCCAGTTTGTGAATTGCTGTGCCCCTGAGCTCCATTTCTCAACTCGTTTTTGGTGAGCTGACCGCAAGTCCAAAATTTTGGTTCAGGACCTATGCTGGTTCCCTTGGGGGGCTGAGACTTTGGATAATTCTTCTTCCTGCCGGGAAATTACAGTGATATGGGCCCGTCCAAGTGCTTAACAGCTACTCTCTCATAGGTTCTCCCTCTTCCCTTTCATCCTCTGCCAAATTGGCAACCTGTGCGAACCAGGAGGTTAAAGAGGCTGTCTCTCCAAGTTGGGAGATTGATAGTAAAGCAGATGGAAAGTCAAACCGGAGCACCAGGAGAGGGACTATTCGTTGAGTTTTAGAAACCTTTCGTATTCACAGTGGGTCCGTTCTCTAGGTTTCCAGTACATGTTATAACTGTAGTAATATTCCCTTCAACCTGGAGTGTTGGGACCCATGGAATGTGTGCCATGCATTATTGCTTTAAAGGGTCTGCATTTGCTCACCCAAGCTCACCAATCCTCTCAGTCCCAAGTGTCCAGCCTTATGCCACATACAGCTGGCGTTGTACATAGGGTCATTACCAATTTCATCAGAGACCCTGAAGGAATTGTAAAGAATTTCCCAGTTTTTTTGTTTTGTTTTTAAGTTCCTTTTTATAGTGGTTTGAGCTGATTCTCGCTGCCATGTTTATGCCAGTCTAGACACACTTGATTCCCTTACAGGGACATATCAATACATAGGTTTTAAGATTCTTACTCGTCAGATATATTCCTCTGCGGGAAATATGGGGTTTTGAGTCCCTTTCACTGAGGAAGGTGTAGGTCTTGTCTATTCCATAGTTGGTTTTTGGAACTGTACCTGTGCTTATATCAAACTCTGGTTTTATGCATCACCCCACCTCTCCTTCCCCCTTACGCAGGCATAAGAGTGTTTTCTAAATGTGTGACACTGTTCTCTTTCCTAACTCAGTTCAAGTGTAGCCATGTTTACAGGATCTTCATAAGTGATATCTTATGATAAGTTTCTTTTTCTGTGTGACATATTTCACTTAGAATCATCGTACCTGAATCCACCCATTTTGCTGCTACTGGTCTTATGACATTGATTTCATGGCTGAGGGATATTCCATCGTACGTAAGTACCACAATTTTTTGAACCATTTTTATATTTCCTGGGATATTTAAGCTGTACCCAAGTTGATTTCCTTGTAAGCAGTGCAGCCCTAAATATTGGTGTGGCTCTGTCTTATTGATTTTCAGTTTTCCCAAGGTATATTCCCTAGATTGGAAGTGCCCTTGGCTCTGTAGCTCTGTTCTTTACTAGTTTCAGGGAACACAATGTACTCCTCCAGAGCGGCAGTTGGCAATTTACATCCCACCCATCAGCATAACAAGGCTCCATGTTCTCCGGGGCCTGTCTTGCCTTTCTGGTTTTTACACATATTGTGGATGTCCCTTTTGACCGGTGGGAAGTGATACTTCTTTGTAGTGCAGATTTGAATTGCCCGCTTGCTTGCTTTGCCAAAAAGGGCGTATGCGTTTTCTCCTGAATATATTCAGGAGAAAACGCATACGCCCTTTTTGGCCAAGTGCATCATTGTTGAAGTTGTGCCCCTCTTCCTGTGCTTAAAGGAGATTCCAACGTACCTCTTGAAATCTGTTTCCTGCTATTCTGCCTCGCTTTCAAGTCCACCTCCTTGCCTTCCCACAACAGATTTTTGGACGATAGTTGTCCTTTATTACTCGGCCAGTTTGTGAATTGCTGTGCCCCTGAGCTCCATTTTTCAACTCGTTTTTGGTGAGCTGACCGCAAGTCCAAAATTTTGGTTCAGGACCTATGCTGGTTCCCGGTGGGGGGCTGAGATTTTGGATAATTCTTCTTCCTGCCGGGAAATTACAGTGATATGTGCCCGTCCAAGTGCCTAACAGCTACTCTCTCATAGGTTCTCCCTCTTCCCTTTCATCCTCTGCCAAATTGGCAACCTGTGCGAACCAGGAGGTTAAAGGGGCTGTCTCTCCAAGTTGGGAGGTTGATAGTAAAGCAGATGGAAAGTCAAACCGGAGCACCAGGAGAGGGACTATTCGTTGAGTTTTAGAAACCTTTCGTATTCACAGTGTGTCCGTTCTCTAGGTTTACCGTACATGTTATAGCTGTAGTAATATTCCCTTCAACGTGGAGAGTTTGGACCCATGGAATGGGTGCCAGGTATTTGTGCTTTAAAGTGTCTGCATTTGCTCACCCAATCTCACCAATCCTCTCAGTCCCAAGTGTCCCTCCTTATGCCACATCCAGCTCTCATTGTAGATAGGTTCATTCCAGGTTTCATCAGAGACCCTGAAGGAATTGTAAAGAATTTCCCAGTTTTTTTGTTTTGTTTTTGAAATTCCTTTTTATAGTGGGTTTGAGCTGATTCTCGCTGCCATATTTATGCCAGTCTAGACACACTTGATTCCCTCACGGAGACATATCAATACATAGGTTTTAAGATTCTTACTAGCCAGATATATTCCTCTGCGGGAAATATGGGGTTTTGAGTCCCTTTCACTGAAGAAGGTGTAGGTCTTGTCTATTCCATAGTTGGTTTTTGGAACGGTACCTGTGCTTATAGCAAACTCTGGTTTTATGCATCACCCCACCTCTCCTTCCCCCTTAAGCAGGCATAAGAGTGTTTTCTAAATGTGAGACACTGTTCTCTTTCCTAACTCAGTTCAAGTGTAGCCATGTTTAAAGGATCTTCATAAGTGATATCTTATGATAAGTTTCTTTTTCTCTGTGACTTATTTCACTTAGAATCATCGTACCTGAATCCACCCATTTTGCTGCTACTGGTCTTATGACATTGATTTCATGGCTGAGGGATATTCCATCGTACGTAAGTACCACAATTTTTTGAACCATTTTTATATTTCCTGGGATATTTAAGGTGTACCCAAGTTGAGGTCCTTTTAAGCAGTGCAGCCCTAAATTTTGGGGTGGCTCTGTCTTATTGATTTTCAGTTTTCCCAAGGTATATTCCCTAGACTGGAAGTGCCCTTGGCTCTGTAGCTCTGTTCTTTACTTGTTTTAGGGAACACAATACACTCCTCCAGAGAGGCAGTTGGCAATTTACATCCCGCCCATCAGCATAACAAGGCTCCCTGTTCTCCAGGGCCTGTCTTGCCTTTCTGGTTTTTACACATTTTGTGGATGTCCCTTTTGACCGGTGGGAAGTGATACTTCTTTGTAGTGCAGATTTGCATTGCCCGCTTGCTTGCTTGGCCAAAAAGGGCGTATGCGTTTTCTCCTGAATATATTCAGGAGAAAACGCATACGCCCTTTTTGGCCAAGTGCATCATTGTCGAAGTTGTGCCCCTCTTCCTGTGCTTTAAAGCCGATTCCAACGTACCTCTTGAAATCTGTTTCCTGCTATTCTGCCTCGATCTCAAGTCCGCCTCGTTGCCTTCCCTCAACAGATTTTTGGACGATAGTTGTCCTTAATTACTCGGCCAGTTTGTGAATTGCTGTGCCCCCGAGCTCAATTTTTCAACTCGTTTTTGGTGAGCTCACCAAAAGTCCAACATTTTGGTTCAGGACCTATGCTGGTTCCCGGTGGGGGGCTGAGACTTTGGTTAATTCTTCTTCCTGCCGGGAAATTACAGTGATATGTGCCCGTCCAAGTGCCTAACAGCTACTCTCTCATTGGTTCTCCCTCTTCCCTTTCATCCTCTTCCAAATTGGCAACCTGTGCGAACCAGGAGGTAAAAGGGGCTGTCTCTCCAAGTTGGGAGGTTGATAGTAAAGCAGATGGAAAGTCAAACCGGAGCACCAGGAGAGGGACTATTCGTTGAGTTTTAGAAACCTTTCGTATTCACAGTGTGTCCGTTCTCTAGGTTTCCCGTACATGTTATAGCTGTAGTAATATTCCCTTCAACCGGGAGAGTTGGGACCCATGGAATGGGTGCCAGGTATTTGTGCTTTAAAGTGTCTGCATTTGCTCACCTAATCTCACAAATCCTCTCAGTCCCAAGTGTCCCTCCTTATGCCACATCCAGCTGTCAATGTAGAAGGGGTCATTCCAGGTTTCATCAAAGACCCTGAAGGAATTGTAAAGAATTTCCCAGTTTTTTTGTTTTGTTTTTGAAATTCCTTTTTATAGTGGGTTTGAGCTGATTCTCGCTGCCATGTTTATGCCAGTCTACACACACTTGTTTCCCTCACGGAGACATATCAATCCATAGGTTTTAAGATTCTTACTAGTCAGATATATTCCTCTGCGGGAAATATGGCGTTTTGAGTCCCTTTCACTGAGGAAGGTGTAGGTCTTGTCTATTCCATAGTTGGTTATTGGAACGGTACCTGTGCTTATATCAAACTCTGGATTTATGCATCACCCCACCTCTCCTTCCCCCTTAAGCAGGCATAAGAGTGTTTTCTAAATGTGAGACACTGTTCTCTTTCCTAACTCAGTTCAAATGTAACCATGTTTACAGGATCTTCATAAGTGATATCTTATGATATGTTTCTTTTTCTGTGTGACTTATTTCACTTAGAATCATTGTACCTGAATCCACCCATTTTGCTGCTACTGGTCTTATAACATTGATTTCATGGCTGAGGGATATTCCATCGTACGTAAGTACCACAATTTTTTGAACCATTTTTATATTTCCTGGGATATTTAAGGTGTACCCAAGTTGAGGTCCTTGTAAGCAGTGCAGCCCTAAATTTTGGGGTGGCTCTGTCTTATTGATTTTCAATTTTCCCAAGGTATATTTCCTAGACTGGAAGTGCCCTTGGCTCTATAGCTCTGCTCTTTACTTGTTTTAGGGAACACAATGTACTCCTCCAGAGAGGCAGTTGTCAATTTACATCCCGCCCATCAGCATAACAAGGCTCCCTGTTCTCCAGGGCCTGTCTTGCCTTTCTGGTTTTTACACATTTTGTGGATGTCCCTTTTGACCGGTGGGAAGTGATACTTCTTTGTAGTGCGGATTTGCATTGCCCGCTTGCTTCCTTGGCCAAAAAGGGCGTATGCGTTTTCTCCTGAATATATTCAGGAGAAAACACATACGCCCTTTTTGGCCAAGTGCATCATTGTCGAAGTTGTGCCCCTCTTCGTGTGCTTTAAAGGCGATTCCAACGTACCTCTTGAAATCTGTTTCCTGCTATTCTGCCTCGCTTTCAAGTCCGCCTCGTTGCCTTCCCTCAACGGATTTTTGGACGATAGTTGTCCTTTATTACTCGGCCAGTTGTGAATTGCTGTGCCCCTGAGCTCCATTTTTCAACTCGTTTTTGGTGAGCTGACCGCAAGTCCAACATTTTGGTTCAGGACCTCTGCTGGTTCCCGGTGGGGGTTGATACTTTGGTTAATTCTTCTTCCTGCCGGGAAATTACAGTGATATTTGCCCGTCCAAATGCCTAACAGCTACTCTCTCATTGGTTCTCCCTCTTCCCTTTCATCCTCTGCCAAATTGGAAACCTGTGCGAACCAGGAGGTTAAAGGGGCTGTCTCTCCAAGTTGGGAGGTTGATAGTAAAGCAGATGGAAAGTCAACCTGGAGCACCAGGAGAGGGACTATTCGTTGAGTTTTAGAAACCTTTCGTATTCACAGTGTGTCCGTTCTCTAGATTTCCTGTACATGTTATAGCTGTAGTAATATTCCCTTCAACCTGGAGAGTTGGGACCCATGGAATGGTTGCCATGCATTATTGCTTTAATGGGTCTGCATTTGCTCACCCAATCTCACCAAACCTCTCAGTCCCAAGTGTCCCTCCTTATGACACATCCAGCTGTGATTGTAGATAGGGTCATTCCAGGGTTCATCAGAGACCCTGAAGGAATTGTAAAGAATTTCCCAGTTTTTTTGTTTTGTTTTTGAAATTCCTTTTTATAGTGGGTTTGAGCTGATTCTCGCTGCCATGTTTATGCCAGTCTAGACACACTTGATTCCCTTACGGAGACATATCAATACATAGGTTTTACGATTCTTACTAGTCAGATATATTCCTCTGCGGGAAATATGGGGTTTTGAGTCCCTTTCACTGAGGAAGGTGTAGGTCTTGTCTATTCCATAGTTGGTTTTTGGAACGGTACCTGTGCTTATATCAAACTCTTGTTTTATGCATCATCCCACCTCTCCTTCCCCATTCAGCAGGCATAAGAGTGTTTTCTAAATGTTAGACACTCTTCTCTTTCCTAACTCAGTTCAAGTGTAGCCATGTTTACAGGATCTTCATAAGTGATATCTTATGATAAGTTTCTTTTTCTCTGTGACTTATTTCACTTAGAATCATCGTACCTGAATCCATCCATTTTGCTGCTACTGGTCTTATGACATTGATTTCATGGCTGAGGGATATTCCATCGTACGTAAGTACCACAATTTTTTGAACCATTTTTATATTTCCTGGGATATTTAAGGTGTACCCAAGTTGAGGTCCTTGTAAGCAGTGCAGCCCTAAATTTTGGGGTGGCTCTGTCTTATTGATTTTCAGTTTTCCCAAGGTATATTCCCTAGACTGGAAGTGCCCTTGGCTCTGTAGCTCTGTTGTTTACTTGTTTTAGGGAACACAATGCACTCCTCCAGAGAGGCAGTTGGCAATTTACATCCCGCCCATCAGCATAACAAGGCTCCCTGTTCTCCAGGGCCTGTCTTGCCTTTCTGGTTTTTACACATTTTGTGGATGTCCCTTTTGACCGGTGGGAAGTGATACTTCTTTGTAGTGCAGATTTGCATTGCCCGCTTGCTTGCTTGGCCAAAAAGGGCGTATGCGTTTTCTCCTGAAGGAGAAAAAGCATACGCCCTTTTTGGCCAAGTGCATCATTGTCGAACTTTTTCCCTCTTCCTGTGCTTTAAAGGCGATTCCAACGTACCTCTTGAAATCTGTTTCCTGCTATTCTGCCTCGCATTCAAGTCTGCCTCGTTGCCATCCCTCAACAGATTTTTGGACGATAGTTGTCCTTTATTACTCGGCCAGTTTGTGAATTGCTGTGCCCCTGTACTCCATTTTTCTACTCGTTTTTGGTGAGCTGACCGCAAGTCCAAAATTTTGGTTCAGGATCTCTACTGGTTCCCGGTGGGGGGCTCAGACTTTGGTTAATTCTTCTTCCTGCCGGGAAATTACAGTGATATGTTCCCGTCCAAATGCCTAACAGCTACTCTCTCATTGGTTCTCCCTCTTCCCTTTCATCCTCTGCCAAATTGGAAACCTGTGCGAACCAGGAGGTTAAAGTGGCTGTCTCTCCAAGTTGGGAAGTTGATAGTAAATCAGATGGAAAGTCAAACCGGAGCACCAGGAGAGGGACTATTCGTTGACTTTTAGAAACCTTTCGTATTCACAGCGTGTCCGTTCTCTAGGTTTCCCGTACATGTTATAGCTATAGTAATATTCCCTTCAACCAGGAGAGTTGTGACGCATGGAATGGGTGCCAGGCATTTGTGCTTTAAAGGGTCTGCATTTGCTCACCCAACTCACCAATCGTCTCAGTCCCAAGTGTCCCTCCTTATGCCACATCCAGCTGTGATTGTAGATAGGGTCATTCCAGGGTTCATCAGAGACCCTGAAGGAATTGTAAAGAATTTCCCAGTTTTTTTGTTTTGTTTTTGAAATTACTTTTTATAGTGGGTTTGAGCTGATTCTCGCTGCCATGTTTATGCCAGTCTAGACACACTTGATTCCCTTACGGAGACATATCAATCCATAGGTTTTAAGATTCTTACTAGTCAGATATATTCCTCTGCAGGAAATATGGGGTTTTGAGTCCCTTTCACTGAGGAAGGTGTAGGTCTTGTCTATTCCATAGTTGGTTTTTGGAATGGTACCTGTGCTTATATCAAACTCTGGTTTTATGCATCACCCCACCTCTCCTTCCCCGTTAAGCAGGCATAAGAGTGTTTTCTAAATGTGAGACACTGTTCTCTTTCCTAACTCAGTTCAAGTGTAGCCATGTTTACAGGATCTTCATAAGTGATATCTTATGATAAGCTTCTTTTTCTGTGTGACTTATTTCACTTAGAATCATCGTACCTGAATCCACCCATTTTGCTGCTACTGGTCTTATGACATTGATTTCATGGCTGAGGGATATTCCATCGTACGTAAGTACCACAATTTTTTGAACTATTTTTATATTTCCTGGGATATTTAAGGTGTACCCAAGTTGAGGTCCTTGTAAGCAGTGCAGCCCTAAATTTTGGGGTGGCTCTGTCTTATTGATTTTCAGTTTTCCCAAGGTATATTCCCTAGACTGGAAGTGACCTTGGCTCTGTAGCTCTGTTGTTTACTTGTTTTAGGGAACACAATACACTCCTCCAGAGAGGCAGTTGGCAATTTACATCCCGCCCATCAGCATAACAAGGCTCCCTGTTCTCCAGGGCCTCTCTTGCCTTTCTGGTTTTTACACATTTTGTGGATGTCCCTTTTGACCGGTGGGAAGTGATACTTCTTTGTAGTGCAGATTTGCATTGCCCGCTTGCTTGCTTTGCCAAAAAGGGCGTATGCGTTTTCTCCTGTATATATTCAGGAGAAAACGCATACGCCCTTTTTGGCCAAGTGCATCATTGTCGAAGTTGTGCCCCTCTTCCTGTGCTTTAAAGGCGATTCCAACGTACCTCTTGAAATCTGTTTCCTGCTATTCTGCCTCGCTTTCAAGTCCGCCTCGTTGCCTTCCCTCAACAGATTTTTGGACGATAGTTGTCCTTTATTACTCGGCCAGTTTGTGAATTGCTGTGCCCCTGAGCTCCATTTTTCAACTCGTTTTTGGTGAGCTGACCGCAACTCCAAAATTTTGGTTCAGGACCTATGCTGGTTCCCAGTGTGGGGCTGAGACTTTGGTTAATTCTTCTTCCTGCCGGGAAATTACAGTGATATGTGCCCATCCAAATGCCTAACAGCTACTCTCTCATTGGTTCTCCCTCTTCCCTTTCATCCTCTGCCAAATTGGAAACCTGTGCGAACCAGGAGGTTAAAGGGGCTGTCTCTCCAAGTTGGGAGGTTGATAGTAAAGCAGATGGAAAGTCAAACCGGAGCACCAGCAGAGGGACTATTCGTTGAGTTTTAGAAACCTTTCGTATTCACAGTGTGTCCGTTCTCTAGGTTTCCCGTACATGTTATAGCTGTAGTAATATTCCCTTCAACCTGGAGAGTTGGGACACATGGAATGTGTGCTAGGCATTTGTGCTTTAAGGGGTCTGCATTTGCTCACCCAATATCACCAATCGTCTCAGTCCTAAGTGTCCCTCCTTATGCCACATCCAGCTGTCATTGTAGATAGGGTCATTCCAGGTTTCATCAGAGACCCTGAAGGAATTGTAAAGAATTTCCCAGTTTTTTTGTTTTGTTTTTGAAATTCCTTTTTATAGTGGGTTTGAGCTGATTCTCGCTGCCATGTTTATGCCAGTCTAGACACCCTTGATTCCGTTACGGAGACATATCAATACATAGGTTTTAAGATCCTTACTAGTCAGATATATTCCTCTGCGGGAAATATGGGGTTTTGAGTCCCTTTCACTGAGGAAGGTGTAGGTCTTGTCTATTCCATAGTTGGTTTTTGGAATGGTACCTGTGCTTATATCAAACTCTGGATTTATGCATCACCCCACCTCTCCTTCCCCCTTAAGCAGGCATAAGAGTGTTTTCTAAATGTGAGACACTGTTCTCTTTCCTAACTCAGTTCAAGTGTAGCCATGTTTACAAGATCTTCATAAGTGATATCTTATGATAAGTTTCTTTTTCTGTGTGACTTATATCACTTAGAATCATCGTACCTGAATCCACCCATTTTGCTGCTACTGGTCTTATGACATTGATTTTATGGCTGAGGGATATTCCATCGTACGTAAGTACCACAATTTTTTGAACCATTTTTATATTTCCTGGGATATTTAAGGTGTACCCAAGTTGAGGTCCTTGTAAGCAGTGCAGCCCTAAATTTTGGGGTGGCTCTGTCTTATTGATTTTCAATTTTCCCAAGGTATATTCCCTAGACTGGAAGTGCCCTTGGCTCTATAGCTCTGCTCTTTACTTGTTTTAGGGAACACAATGTAGTCCTCCAGAGAGGCAGTTGGCAATTTACATCCCGCCCATCAGCATAACAAGGCTCCCTGTTCTCCAGGGACTGTCTTGCCTTTCTGGTTTTTACACATTTTTTGGATGTCCCTTTTGACCGGTGGGAAGTGATACTTCTTTGTAGTGCGGATTGGCATTGCCCGCTTGCTTGCTTGGCCAAAAAGGGCGTATATATTCAGGAGAAAACACACACGCCCTTTTTGGCCAAGTGCATCATTGTCGAAGTTGTGCCCCTCTTCCTGTGCTTTAAAGGCGATTCCAACGTACCTCTTGAAATCTGTTTCCTGCTATTCTGCCTCGCTTTCAAGTCCGCCTCGTTGCCTTCCCTCAACAGATTTTTGGACGATAGTTGTCCTTTATTACTCGGCCAGTTGTGAATTGCTGTGCCCCTGAGCTCCATTTTTCAACTCGTTTTTGGTGAGCTGACCGCAAGTCCAAAATTTTGGTTCAGGACCTCTGCTGGTTCCCGGTGGGGGTTGAGACTTTGGTTAATTCTTCTTCCTGCCGGGAAATTACAGTGATATGTGCCCGTCCAAATGCCTAACAGCTACTCTCTCATTGGTTCTCCCTCTTCCCTTTCATCCTCTGCCAAATTGGAAACCTGTGCGAACCAGGAGGTTAAAGGGGCTGTCTCTCCAAGTTGGGAGGTTGATAGTAAAGCAGATGGAAAGTCAACATGGAGCACCAGGAGAGGGACTATTCGTTGAGTTTTAGAAACCTTTCGTATTCACAGTGTGTCCGTTCTCTAGATTTCCCGTACATGTTATAGCTGTAGTAATATTCCCTTCAACCTGGAGAGTTGGGACCCATGGAATGGTTGCCAGGCATTTGTGCTTTAATGGGTCTGCATTTGCTCACCCAATCTCACCAATCCTCTCAGTCCCAAGTGTCCCTCCTTATGCCACATCCAGCTGTCATTGTAGATAGGGTCATTCCAGGTTTCATCAGAGACCCTGAAGGAATTGTAAAGAATTTCCCAGTTTTTTTGTTTTGTTTTTGAAATTCCTTTTTATAGTGGGTTTGAGCTGATTCTCGCTGCCATGTTTATGCCAGTGTAGACACACTTGATTCCCTTACGGAGACATATCAATACATAGGTTTTACGATTCTTACTAGTCAGATATATTCCTCTGCGGGAAATATGGGGTTTTGAGTCCCTTTCACTGAGGAAGGTGTAGGTCTTGTCTATTCCATAGTTGGTTTTTGGAACGGTACCTGTGCTTATATCAAAGTCTGGTTTTATGCATCACACCACCTCTCCTTCCCCCTTAAGCAGGCATAAGAGTGTTTTCTAAATGTGAGACACTGTTCTCTTTCCTAACTCAGTTCAAGTGTAGCCATGTTTACAGGATCTTCATAAGTGATATCTTATGATAAGTTTCTTTTTCTGTGTGACTTATTTCACTTAGAATCATCGTACCTGAATCCACCCATTTTGCTACTACTGGTCTTATGACATTGATTTCATGGCTGAGGGATATTCCATCGTACGTAAGTACCACAATTTTTTGAACCATTTTTATATTTCCTGGGATATTTAAGGTGTACCCAAGTTGAGGTCCTTGTAAGCAGTGCAGCTCTAAATTTTGGGGTGCCTCTGTCTTATAGATTTTCAGTTTTCCCAAGGTATATTCCCTAGACTGGAAGTGCCCTTGGCTCTGTATCTCTGTTCTTTACTTGTTTTAGGGAACACAATGTACTCCTCCAGAGCGGCAGTTGGCAATTTACATCCCGCCCATCAGCATAACAAGGCTCCCTGTTCTCCAGGGTCTGTCTTGCCTTTCTGGTTTTTACACATTTTGTGGATGTCCCTTTTGACTGGTGGGAAGTGATACTTCTTTGTAGTGCAGATTTGCATTGCCCGCTTGCTTGCTTGGCCAAAAAGGGCGTATGCGTTTTCTCCTGAATATATTCAGGAGAAAACGCATACGCCCTTTTTGGCCAAGTGCATCATTGTCGAAGTTGTGCCCCTCTTCCTGTGCTTTAAAGGCGATTCCAACGTACCTCTTGAAATCTGTTTCCTGCTATTCTGCCTCGCTTTCAAGTCCGCCTCGTTGCCTTCCCTCAACAGATTTTTGGACGATTGTTGTCCTTTATTACACGGCCAGTTTGTGAATTGCTGTGCCCCTGAGCTCCATTTTTCAACTCATTTTTGGTGAGCTGACCGCAAGTCCAAAATTTTGGTTCAGGACCTATGCTGGTTCCCGGTGGGGGGCTGAGACTTTGGATAATTCTTCTTCCTGCCGGGAAATTACAGTGATATGTGCCCGTCCAAGTGCCTAACAGCTACTCTCTCATTGGTTCTCCCTCTTCCCTTTCATCCTCTGCCAAATTGGCAACCTGTGTGAACCAGGAGGTTAAAGGGGTTGTCTCTCCAAGTTGGGAGGTTGATAGTAAAGCAGATGGAAAGTCAAACCGGAGCGCCAGGAGAGGGACTATTCGTTGAGTTTTAGAAACCTTTCATATTCATAGTGTGTCCATTCTCTAGGTTTCCCGTACATGTTATAGCTGTAGTAATATTCCCTTCAACCTGGAGAGTTGGGACCCATGGAATGGGTGCCATGCATTATTGCTTTAAAGGGTCTGCATTTGCTCACCCAATCTCACCAATCCTCTCAGTCCCAAGTGTCCAGCCTTATGCCACATCCAGCTGCCGTTGTAGATAGGGTCATTCTAAGTTTTATCAGAGACCCTGAAGGAATTGTGAAGAATTTCCCAGTTTTTTTGTTTTGTTTTTAAATTCCTTTTTATAGTGGGTTTGAGCTGATTCTCGCTGCCATGTTTATGCCAGTCTAGACACACTTGATTCCCTTACGGAGACATATCAATACATAGGTTTTAAGATTCTTACTAGTCAGATATATTCCTCTGCGGGAAATATGGGGTTTTGAGTCCCTTTCACTGAGGAAGGTGTAGATCTTGTCTATTCCATAGTTGGTTTTTGGAACGGTACCTGTGCTTATATCAAACTCTTGTTTTATGCATCATCCCACCTCACCTTCCCCATTCAGCAGGCATAAGAGTGTTTTCTAAATGTTAGACACTGTTCTCTTTCCTAACTCAGTTCAAGTGTAGCCATGTTTACAGGATCTTCATAAGTGATATCTTATGATAAGTTTCTTTTTCTGTGTGACTTATTTCACTTAGAATCATCGTACCTGAATCCACCCATTTTGCTGCTACTGGTCTTATGACATTGATTTCATGGCTGAGGGATATTCCATCGTACGTAATTACCACAATTTTTTGAACCATTTTTATATTTCCTGGGATATTTAAGGTGTACCCAAGTTGAGGTCCTTGTAAGCAGTGCAGCCCTAAATTTTGGGGTGGCTCTGTCTTATTGATTTTCAGTTTTCCCAAGGTATATTCCCTAGACAGGAAGTGCCCTTGGCTCTGTAGCTCTGTTGTTTACTTGTTTTAGGGAACACAATGCACTCCTCCAGAGAGGCAGTTGGCAATTTACATCCCGCCCATCAGCATAACAAGGCTCCCTGTTCTCCAGGGCCTGTCTTGTCTTTCTGATTTTTACACATTTTGTGGATGTCCCTTTTGACCGGTGGGAAGTGATACTTCTCTGTAGTGCAGATTTGCATTGCCCGCTTCCTTGCTTGGCCAAAAAGGGCCTATGCGTTTTCTCCTGAATATATTCAGGAGAAAACGCATACGCCCTTTTTGGCCAAGTGCATCATTGTCGAAGTTGTGCCCCTCTTCCTGTGCTTTAAAGGCGATTCCAACGTACCTCTTGAAATCTGTTTCCTGCTATTCTGCCTCGCACTCAAGTCCGCCTCGTTGCCTTCCCTCAAAAGATTTTTGGACAATAGTTGTCCTTTATTACTCGGCCAGTTTGTGAATTGCTGTGCCCCTGAGCTCCATTTTTCACCTCGTTTTGGGTGAGCTGACCGAAAGCCCAACATTTTGGTTCAGGACCTATGATGGTTCCCGGTGGGGGGCTGAGACTTTGGTTAATTCTTCTTCCTGCCGGGAAATTACAGTGATATGTGCCCGTCCAAATGCCTAACAGCTACTCTCTCATTGGTTCTCCCTCTTCCCTTTCATCCTCTGCCAAATTGGAAACCTGTGCGAACCAGGAGGTTAAAGGTGCTGTCTCTCCAAGTTGGGAGGTTGATAGTAAAGCAGATGGAAAGTCAAACCGGAGCACCAGGAGAGGGACTATTCGTTGAGTTTTAGAAACCTTTCGTATTCACAGTGTGTCCGTTCTCTAGGATTCCCGTACATGTTATAGCTGTAGTAATATTCCCTTCAACCTGGAGAGTTGGGACCCATGGTGTGGGTGCCAGGCATTTGTGCTTTAAAGGGTCTGCATTTGCTCACCCAATCTCACCAATCGTCTCAGTCCCAAGTGTCCCTCCTTATGCCACATCCAGCTGTCATTGTAGATAGGGTCATTCCAGGTTTCATCAAAGACCCTGAAGGAATTGTAAAGAATTTCCCAGTTTTTTTGTTTTGTTTTTGAAATTCCTTTTTATAGTGGGTTTGAGCTGATTCTCGCTGCCATGTTTATGCCAGTCTAGACACACTTGATTCCCTTACGGAGACATATCAATACATAGGTTTTAAGATTCTTACTAGTCAGATATATTCCTCTGCGGGAAATATGGGGTTTTGAGTCCCTTTCACTGAGGAAGGTGTAGGTCTTGTCTATTCCATAGTTGGTTTTTGGAACGGTACCTGTGCTTATAGCAAACTCTGGTTTTATGCATCACCCCACCTCTCCTTCCCCCTTAAGCAGGCATAAGAGTGTTTTCTAAATGTGAGACACTGTTCTCTTTCCTAACTCAGTTCAAGTGTAGCCATGGTTACAGGATCTTCATAAGTGATATCTTATGATAAGTTTCTTTTTCTGTGTGACTTATTTCACTTAGAATCATCGTACATGAATCCACCCATTTTGCTGCTACTGGTCTTATGACATTGATTTCATGGCTGAGGGATATTCCATCGTACGTAAGTACCACAATTTTTTGAACCATTTTTATATTTCCTGGGATATTTAAGGTGTACCCAAGTTGAGGTCCTTGTAAGCATTGCAGCCCTAAATTTTGGGGTGGCTCTGTCTTATTGATTTTCAGTTTTCCCAAGCTATATTCCCTAGACTGGGAGAGCCCTTGGCTCTGTAGCTCTGTTCTTTACTTGTTTTAGGGAACACAATGTACTCCTCCAGAGAGGCAGTTGGCAATTTACATCCCGCCCATCAGCATAACAAGGCTCCCTGTTCTCCAGGGCCTGTCTTGCCTTTCTGGTTTTTACACATTTTGTGGATGTCCCTTTTGACCGGTGGGAAGTGATACTTCCTTGTAGTGCAGATTTGCATTTCCCGCTTGCTTGCTAAGCCAAAAAGGGCATATGAGTTTTCTCCTGAATATATTCAGGAGAAAACGCATACGCCCTTTTTGGCCAAGTGCATCATTGTCGAAGTTGTGCCCCTCTTCCTGTGCTTTAAAGGCGATTCCAACGTACCTCTTGAAATCTGTTTCCTGCTATTCTGCCTCGCTTTCAAGTCCGCCTCGTTGCCTTCCCTCAACAGATTTTTGGACGATAGTTGTCCTTTATTACTCTGCCAGTTTGTGAATTGCTGTGCCCCTCATCTCCATTTTTCAACTCGTTTTTGGTGAGCTGACCGCAAGTCCAACATTTTGGTTCAGGACCTATGCTGGTTCCCGGTGGGGGGCTGAGACTTTGGATAATTCTTCTACCTGCCGGGAAATTACAGTGATATGTGCCCGTCCAAGTGCCTAACAGCTACTCTATCATAGGTTCTCCCTCTTCCCTTTCATCCTCTGCCAAATTGGCAACCTGTGCGAACCAGGAGGTTAAAGGGGCTGTCTCTCCAAGTTGGGAGGTTGATAGTAAAGCAGATGGAAAGTCAAACCGGAGCACCAGGAGAGGGACTATTCGTTGAGTTTTAGAAACCTTCCGTATTCACAGTGTGTCCGTTCTCTAGGTTTCCCGTACATGTTATAGCTGTAGTAATATTCCCTTCAACCTGGAGAGTTTGGACCCATTGAATGGGTGCCAGGTATTTGTGCTTTAAAGTGTATGCATTTGCTCACCCAATCTCACCAAACCTCTCAGTCCCAAGTGTCCCTCCTTATGCCACATCCAGCTGTCATTGTAGATAGGGTCATTCCAGGTTTCATCAGAGACCCTGAAGGAATTGTAAAGAATTTCCCAGTTTTTTTGTTTTGTTTTTGAAATTCCTTTTTATAGTGGGTTTGAGCTGATTCTCGCTGCCATATTTATGCCAGTCTAGACACACTTGATTCCCTCACGGAGACATATCAATACATAGGTTTTAAGATTCTTACTAGCCAGATATATTCCTCTGCGGGAAATATGGGGTTTTGAGTCCCTTTCACTGAAGAAGGTGTAGGTCTTGTCTATTCCATAGTTGGTTTTTGGAACGGTACCTATGCTTTTATCAAACTCTGGTTTTATGCATCACCCCACCTCTCCTTCCCCCTTAAGCAGGCATAAGAGTGTTTTCTAAATGTGAGACACTGTTCTCTTTCCTAACTCAGTTCAAGTGTAGCCATGTTTACAGGATCTTCATAAGTGATATCTTATGATAAGTTTCTTTTTCTCTGTGACTTATTTCACTTAGACTCATCGTACCTGAATCCACCCATTTTGCTGCTACTGGTCTTATGACATTGATTTCATGGCTGAGGGATATTCCATCGTACGGAAGTACCACAATTTTTTGAACCATTTTTATATTTCCTGGGATATTTAAGGTGTACCCAAGTTGAGGTCCCTGTAAGCAGTGCAGCCCTAAATTTTGGGGTGGCTCTGTCTTATTGATTTTCAGTTTTCCCAAGGTATATTCCCTAGACTGGAAGTGCCCTTGGCTCTGTAGCTCTGTTGTTTACTTGTTTTAGGGAACACAATACACTCCTCCAGAGAGGCAGTTGGCAATTTACATCCCGCCCATCAGCATAACAAGGCTCCCTGTTCTCCGGGGCCTGTCTTGCCTTTCTGGTTTTTACACATTTTGTGGATGTCCCTTTTGACCGGTGGGAAGTGATACTTCTTTGTAGTGCAGATTTGCATTGCCCGCTTGCTTGCTTGGCCAAAAAGGGCGTATGCGTTTTCTCCTGAATATATTCAGGAGAAAACTCATACGCCCTTTTTGGCCAAGTGCATCATTGTCGAAGTTGTGCCCCTCTTCCTGTGCTTTAAAGCCGATTCCAACGTACCTCTTGAAATCTGTTTCCTGCTATTCTGCCTCGCTCTCAAGTCCGCCTCGTTGCCTTCCCTCAATAGATTTTTGGACGATAGTTGCCCTTAATTACTCGGCCAGTTTGTGAATTGCTGTGCCCCCGAGCTCAATTTTTCAATTCGTTTTTGGTGAGCTCACCAAAAGTCCAACATTTTGGTTCAGGACCTATGCTGGTTCCCGGTGGGGGTCTGAGACTTTGGTTAATTCTTCTTCCTGCCGGGAAATTACAGTGATATGTGCCCGTCCAAATGCCTAACAGCTACTCTCTCATTGGTTCTCCCTCTTCCCTTTCATCCTCTTCCAAATTGGAAACCTGTGCGAACCAGGAGGTTAAAGGGGCTGTCTCTCCAATTTGGGAGGTTGATAGTAAAGCAGATGGAAAGTCAAACCGGAGCACCAGGAGAGGGACTATTCGTTGAGTTTTAGAAACCTTTTGTATTCACAGTGTGTCCGTTCTCTAGGTTTCCCGTACATGTTATAGCTGTAGTAATATTCCCTTCAACCTGGAGAGTTGGGACCCATGGAATGGGTGCCAGGTATTTGTGCTTTAAAGTGTCTGCATTTGCTCACCCAATTTCACAAATCCTCTCAGTCCCAAGTGTCCCTCCTTATGCCACATCCAGCTGTCATTGTAGAAGGGGTCATTCCAGGTTTCATCAGAGACCCTGAAGGAATTGGAAAGAATTTCCCAGTTTTTTTGTTTTGTTTTTGAAATTCCTTTTTATAGTGGGTTTGAGCTGATTCTCGCTGCCATGTTTATGCCAGTCTACACACACTTGTTTCCCTCACGGAGACATATCAATCCATAGGTTTTAACATTTTTACTAGTCAGATATATTCCTCTGCGGGAAATATGGGGTTTTGAGTCCCTTTCACTGAGGAAGGTGTAGGTCTTGTCTATTCCATAGTTGGTTTTTGGAACGGTACCTGTGCTTATATCAAACACTGGTTTTATGCATCTCCCCACCTCTCCTTCCCCCTTAAGCAGGCATAAGAGTGTTTTCTAAATGTGAGACACTGTTCTCTTTCCTAACTCAGTTCAAATGTAACCATGTTTACAGGATCTTCATAAGTGATATCTTATGATATGTTTCTTTTTCTGTGTGACTTATTTCACTTAGAATCATCGTACCTGAATCCACCCATTTTGATGCTACTGGTCTTATGACATTGATTTCATGGCTGAGGGATATTCCATCGTATGTAAGTACCACAATTTTTTGAACCATTTTTATATTTCCTGGGATATTTAAGGTGTACCCAATTTGAGGTCCTTGTAATCAGTGCAGCCCTAAATTTTGGTGTGGCTCCGTCTTATTGATTTTCAGTTTTCCCAAGGTATATTCCCTAGACTGGAAGTGCCCTTGGCTCTGTAGCTCTGTTCTTTACTTGTTTTAGGGAACACAATGTACTCCTCCAGAGCGGCAGTTGGCAATTTACATCCCGCCCATCAGCATAACAAGGCTCCCTGTTCTCCAGGGCCTGTCTTGCCTTTCTGGTTTTTACACATTTTGTGGATGTCCCTTTTGACCGATGGGAAGTGATACTTCTTTGTAGTGCAGATTTGCATTGCCCGCTTGCTTGCTTGGCCAAAAAGGGCGTATGCGTTTTCTCCTGAATATATTCAGGAGAAAACGCATACGCCCTTTTTGGCCAAGTGCATCATTGTCGAAGTTGTGCCCCTCTTCCTGTGCTTTAAAGGCGATTCCAACGTACCTCTTGAAATCTGTTTCCTGCTATTCTGCCTCGCTTTCAAGTCCGCCTCGTTGCCTTCCCTCAACAGATTTTTGGACGATAGTTGTCCTTTATTACTCGGCCAGTTTGTGAATTGCTGTGCCCCTGAGCTCCATTTTTCAACTCATTTTTGGTGAGCTGACCGCAAGTCCAAAATTTTGGTTCAGGACCTATGCTGGTTCCCGGTGGGGGGCTGAGACTTTGGATAATTCTTCTTCCTGCAGTGAAATTACAGTGATATGTGCCCGTCCAAGTGCCTAACAGCTACTCTCTCATTGGTTCTCCCTCTTCCCTTTCATCCTCTGCCAAATTGGCAAACTGTGTGAACCAGGAGGTTAAAGGGGTTGTCTCTCCAAGTTGGGAGGTTGATAGTAAAGCAGATGGAAAGTCAAACCGGAGCGCCAGGAGAGGGACTATTCGTTGAGTTTTAGAAACCTTTCATATTCATAGTGTGTCCGTTCTCTAGGTTTCCCGTACATGTTATAGCTGTAGTAATATTCCCTTCAACCTGGAGAGTTGGGACCCATGGAATGGGTGCCATGCATTATTGTTTTAAAGGGTCTGCAATTGCTCACCCAATATCACCAATCCTCTCAGTCGCAAGTGTCCAGCCTTATGCCACATCCAGCTGCCGTTGTAGATAGGGTCATTCGAAGTTTCATCAGAGACCCTGAAGGAATTGCGAAGAATTTCCCAGTTTTTTTGTTTTGTTTTTAAATTCCTTTTTATAGTGGGTTTGAGCTGATTCTCGCTGCCATGTTTATGCCAGTCTAGACACACTTGATTCCCTTATGGAGACATATCAATACATAGGTTTTAAGATTCTTACTAGTCAGATATATTCCTCTGTGGGAAATATGGGGTTTTGAGTCCCTTTCACTGAGGAAGGTGTAGGTCTTGTCTATTCCATAGTTGGTTTTTGGAACGGTACCTGTGCTTATATCAAACTCTTGTTTTATGCATCATCCCACCTCACCTTCCCAATTAAGCAGGCATAACAGTGTTTTCTAAATGTTAGACACTGTTCTCTTTCCTAACTCAGTTCAAGTGTAGCCATGTTTACAGGATCTTCATAAGTGATATCTTATGATAAGTTTCTTTTTCTGTGTGACTTATTTCACTTAGAATCATCGTACCTGAATCCACCCATTTTGCTGCTACTGGTCTTATGACATTGATTTCATGGCTGAGGGATATTCCATCGTACGTAAGTACCACAATTTTTTGAACCATTTTTATATTTCCTGGGATATTTAGGTGTACCCAAGTTGAGGTCCTTGTAAGCAGTGCAGCCCTAAATTTTGGGGTGGCTCTGTCTTATTGATTTTCAGTTTTCCCAAGGTATATTCCCTAGACTGGAAGTGCCCTTGGCTCTGTAGTTCTGTTGTTTACTTGTTTTAGGGAACACAATGCACTCCTCCAGAGAGGCAGTTGGCAATTTACATCCCGCCCATCAGCATAACAAGGCGCCCTGTTCTCCAGGGCCTGTCTTGCCTTTCTGGTTTTTACACATTTTGTGGATGTCCCTTTTGACCGGTGGGAAGTGATACTTCTTTGTAGTGCAGATTTGCATTGTGCGGTTGCTTGGTTGGCCAAAATGGGCGCATGCGTTTTCTCCTGAATATATTCAGGAGAAAACACATGCACCCTTTATGGACAATTCCATAGTTGTCGAAGTTTTGATGCTTTTCCTCTGTTTAAAGGCGATTCCAATCTACTTCTGGAAATCTGTTTCGTGCACTTCTGCCTCATTTTCAAGTCTGCCTCATGGCTTTCTCTCACCAGATTTTTGGAAGAGAGTAGTCCTTTATAACTCTGCATGTTAGTGAATTGCTTTCCCCCTGAGCTCCATTTTTCAACTCGCGTTTTTGTAGGCTGACTGCCAATCCACAATTTTGCTTCAGGACCTATACTGGTTCCATTGGGGAGACTGGCTCAGAGTTTGTTAATTCTTCTTCATTACGGGTATTTAGAGTGACATGTGGCCATCCAAATGCCTACAGCTACTCTCTAATTGTTTCTCCCTCTTCCCTTCTATCCTCTGCAAAACGTGCCAACTGTGCGAACCAGGAGGTTAAGGTGCTGACTCTACAATTTGGGAGATTGATACTAAAGCAGTTGGAATGTCAAACTGGTGCACAAGGAGAGAAAAAAAATTAGTAGAGTTTTAGAAACCTTTCACCATCAGATGGTGTCCATTCTCTAGGTTTCCCATACATGTTATAACTGTAGTGATATTCCCTTCTAACTGGAGAGTTGGGAACCATGGAATGGGTGCAAGGTATTATTGCTTTAAACGGTCTGCATTTTCTCACCAAATCTCACCAATCCTCACAGTCCCAAGTGACCAGCCTTATGCCACATCCAGCTGTCGTTGTAGATAGGGTCATTCTAAGTTTCATCAGAACCCCTGAAGGTATTGTGTAAGAATTTCACTGTTTATTTGTTTTGTTTTGAAATTCATTTTTATAGTGGGTTTGAGCTGATTCTCACTGCCGTGTTTATGTCGTTCTAGACACACTTGGTTACCTTATGGAGACATATCAATACATAGGTTTTAAAATTCTTACTAGTCAGATATACTACCATGCGGGGAATAGGGGTGTTGAGCCCCATTCAGTGAGGAAAGAGTTGGTCTTGTCTATTCTGTATTTGGATTATGCAACCGTACCTGTGCTAATATCAAACTCTGGTTTTATGCATCACCCCACATCTCCTTTCCTCCTGAGCAGGCATAAGAGTGTTTTCTAAATGTGAGACTCTTCTCTTTCCTAATTCAGTTCATGTGTAGCCATGTTTACAAGACCTTCATAAGTGATATCTTATGATAAGTTTCTTTTTCTGTGTGACTTATTTCAGTTAGAATCATCGTACATGAATCCACTCATTATGCTGCTACTGGCCTTATGACATTGATTTCATGGCTGAGGGATATTCCATCGTACGTATGTACCACAATTTCTTTACAATTTTTGTCTTTCCTGGGATATTTAAGGTGTCCCGAAGTCGAGGTTCTTGTAAGCAGTGCTGCCCTATATTTTGGGTTGGCTGTGTCTTATTGATTTTCAATTTTCCCAAGGTATATTCCCATGACTGGAAGTGCCTTAGGTTGTGAAGTTCTGTTGTTTAATTCTTTTAGGGAACACAATGCACTCCTCCAGAGTGGCTGTTGGCAATCTACATCTCACTCATCAGCATAACAAGGCTCTCTGTTCTCCAGAGCCCCTCTTGCCTTTCTGGTTTTTACACATTTTACGGATATCCCTTTTGACTGGTGGGAAGTGATACTTCTTTGTAGTGCAGATTTGCATTGTGCGGTTGCTTGGTTGGCCAAAATGGGTATATGCGTTTTCTCCTGAATATATTCAGGGGAAAACACATGCGCCCTTTATGGACAATTCCATAATTGTCGAAGTTGTGATGCTTTTCCTGTGTTTAAAGGCGATTCCAATGTACTTCTGGAAATCTGTTTCGTGCAAATCTCCCTCATTTTCAAGTCCGCCTCATGGCTTTTCATCAACAGATTTTTGGAAGAGAGTAGTCCTGTATAACTCTGCAAGTTAGTGAATTGCTGTGCCCCTGAGCTCCATTTTTCAACTTGTGTTTTTGTGAGCTGACCGCAAACCCACAATTTTGCTTCAGGACCTATACTAGTTATTGGGGTGGGGCAGGCTGAGAGTTTGGTTAATTCTTCTTCGTGACGGGAAATTAGAGTGACATGTGGTCTTCCAAATGCCTACAGCTACTCTCTCATTGGTTCTCCCTCTTCCCTTATATCCTCTGCACAACGTGCCAACTGTGCGAACCAGGAGGTTATAGGGGCTGACTCTCCAATTTGGGAGATTGATATTAAGGCATTTGGAATGTCAAGCTGCAGCACATGGAGAGAAAAAAATTAGTAGAGTTTTAGAAACCTTTCACCATCAGATGGTGTCCATTCTCTAGGTTTCCCATACATGTTATATCTGTAGTGATATTCCCTTCTACCTGGAGAGTTGGGAACCATGGAATCAGTGGCAGGCATTATTGCTTTAAAGCGTCTGCATTTTCACACCCAATCTCACCAATCCTCTCAGTCCCAAGTGAACAGCCTTATGCCACATCCAGCTGTTGTTGTAGATAGGGTCATTCCAAGTTTCATCAGAACCCCTGAAGGTATTGTGTAAGAATTAAACTGTTTTTTGTTTTGTTTTGAAATTCATTTTTATAGTGGGTTTGAGCTGATTCTCACTGCCGTGTTTATGTCATTCTAGACACACTTGGTTCCCTTATGGAGACATATCAATACATAGGTTTTAAGATCCTTACTAGTCAGATATATTTCTCTGTGGGGAATAGGGATGTTGAGTCCCATTCACTGAGGAAGGAGTCGGGCTTGTCTCTTCTGTATTTGGATTATGGAACGGTACCTGTGTTAATATCAAACTCTGGTTTTGTGAGTCTCCCCACCTCTCCTTCCCCCTTAAGCAAGCATAAGAGTGTTTTCTAAATCTTAGACTCTGTTCTCTTTCCTAATTCAGTTCATATGTAGCCAGGTTTACATTCCCTTAATAAGTGATATCTTATATCAGAATGCACCATGGCCCTTGTCATAATAATGCTCCATGACCCCTGTCATCACAATGCTCCATTCCCTGGTTATCACAATGCTCCATGTCCCTTGTCATAACAATTCTCCACGTACTTGTCATCACAATGCTACATGACACTTCTCATCACAAAGTTACATGCTCGTTTCATCACAATTCTCCATGCACTTGTCATTGCAATGTTCCATGACCCCTGTCATAGCAAGCTCCAAGTGTTTGTCATCACAATGTTTCACGACTTTATCATCAAAATTCTCAATGGCACTTTTCATCACAATGTTCCGTACCCTTGTCATCACAATGCTCCATGCCCTTGTCATCACAATGCTCCATGACCCCTGTCATCACAATGCTCCCTGACACCTGTCATCACAATGCTTCATGCCCCTTGTCATTACAGTGCTCCATGATGCTCGTCATCACAATTACCCAAGGTCTTCTCATCACAATGCTCCACGGTTTTGCCATCACAATGCTCCATGCCCTGGTCATCTCAAAGCTCAATGTCCCTTGTCCTCACAATTCTCCACGTCCTTGTCATCACAATGCTCCATGGCACTTCTCATCACAATGTTATATGCTCTTGTCATAACAATACTCCATGCACTTGTCATCGCAATGCTCCATGACCCCTGTCATAGGAAGCTCCATGCGCTTGTCATCACAATGTTTCATGACATCGACATTAAAATTATCAATGGCCCTTGTCATCTCAATGCTCCATGCGCTTATCATCACAATGCTCCTTTACCTTTGTCACAAAAATCCTCCATGACACTTGGCATCACAATGCTCCATGCTATTGTCATCACAATGGAACATGACATATGTCATCACAATGCTCCCTGACACCTGTCTTCACAATACTCCATGACCTTGTCATCACAATGCTCCATGCCCTTGTCATCACAATGTGCCATGCCCACTGTCATCAAAATAATCCATGAAACTTGTCAGACCAAAGCTCCATGCCACCTTTCATCACAATGCTCCATGAAACCTGTCATCACAATGCACCATGCCCAACATCATAATGCTTCATGCTCTTGTCATCACAATGAAATCAAAATGCTCCATGACCTCTGTCATCACAATGCTCCAAACCCTTGTGATCACAATGTTCCATAACACTTGTCATTACAATACCCCATGACGCTACTCATCACAATTATCCATGGACTTCTCATCACAATGCACCATGACATTTGTCATCACAATGCACAATACACATGTCATCACAATGCTCCCTGACTCTTGCCATCAGTATGCTCCCTGAACCTTTTCATGACAAGGCTCCATGCCTTTTTCATCACAATGATCCATGCCATTTTCATCACAATGCTCCAAGACCCCTGTAATCACAATGCTCCATGCCCTTGTCATCACAAAGCTCCATGATGCATGTCATCAGAATGCTCCATGGCCTCCTCATCACAATGCTCCATGCCCTTGTCATCACAATGCTCCAAGACCCCTGTAATCACAATGGTCCATGCCCCTTTTCATCAGAATGCTCCATGAGACTTGTCATCACAAGGCTCCATGGTCTTCTCATCACAATGCTCCAGGACATTGTCATCAAAATGCCCCATTCCCTTATCATCACAATGCTCCATGACCCCTGTCATCACAATACTCCATGAACATTTTCAGCCCAATGCTCCATGACCTTCTCATCACAATGCTCCATGACCAATATCATCACAATTCTCCATGACCACAGTCATCACAACGCTCAATATCACCTGACAACACAATGATCCGGGACTCTTGTCATCACAATGCTCCATTCCCTAGTCATCACAATGCTCCATGACGCCTGTCATCACAATACTCCATGAACATTTTCAGCCCAATGCTCCATGACACTTGTCATCACAATGATGCATGCCCTTGTCATCCCAATGCTCCATGACCCCTGTAATCACAATGCTCCATGACGCTTGTCATCACAGTGCTCCATGACACCTGTCATCACAATGCTCCATGCCTTTGTCAGCAAAATGCTACATGACCTTGTCATTACAATGTTCTATGCACTTGTCATCACAATACTCCATTACCATTGCCATCACAATCCTCCATGAACATTGGGATCACATTGCTCCATGCCCTTGTCATCACAATGCTCCATGCTCCTTGAAATCAAAATGCTCCATGACCTCTGTCATCACAATGCTCCAAACCCTTGTGATCACAATGTTCCAAAACACTTGTCATCACAATACCCCATGACGCTACTCATCACAATTATCCATGGACTTCTCATCACAATGCACCATGACATTTGTCATCACAATGCGCAATGCACATGTCATCACAATGCTCCCTGACTCTTGCCATCAGTATGCTCCCTGAACCCTTTCATGACAAGGCTCCATGCCTTTTTCATCACAATGATCCATGCCATTTTCATCACAATGCTCCAAGACCCCTGTAATCACAATGCTCCAGGCCCTTGTCATCACAAAGCTCCATGATGCATGTCATCAGAATGCTCCATGGCCTTCTCATCACAATGCTCCATGCCCTTGTCATCACAATGCTCCAAGACCCCTGTAATCACAATGGTCCATGCCCCTTTTCATCAGAATGCTCCATGAGACTTGTCATCACAAGGCTCCATGGTCTTCTCATCACAATGCTCCAGGACATTGTCATCAAAATGCCCCATTCCCTTATCATCACAATGCTCCATGACCCCTGTCATCACAATACTCCATGAACATTTTCAGCCCAATGCTCCATGACCTTCTCATCACAATGCTCCATGACCAATATCATCACAATTCTCCATGACCACAGTCATCACAACGCTCAATATCACCTGACAACACAATGATCCGGGACTCTTGTCATCACAATGCTCCATTCCCTAGTCATCACAATGCTCCATGATGCCTGTCATCACAATACTCCATGAACATTTTCAGCCCAATGCTCCATGACACTTGTCATCACAATGATGCATGCCCTTGTCATCCCAATGCTCCATGACCCCTGTAATCACAATGCTCCGTGATGCTTGTCATCACAGTGCTCCATGACACCTGTCATCACAATGCTCCATGCCTTTGTCAGCAAAATGCTACATGACCTTGTCATTACAATGTTCTATGCACTTGTCATCACAATACTCCATTACCATTGCCATCACAATCCTCCATGAACCTTGGGATCACATTGCTCCATGCCCTTGTCATCACAATGCTCCATGCTCCTTGAAATCAAAATGATCCATGACCTCTGTCATCACAATGCTCCAAACCCTTGTGATCACAATGTTCCATAACACTTGTCATCACAACACTCCATGATGACTGTCATGACAATACTCCATGCACTTGTCGTCACAATGCTCCATGACCTTTGTCATCACAATTCTCAATACACTTGTCATCACAATGCTCCCTGACACTTGTCGTCAGAATACTCCTTGAACACTGTCATGAAAATGCTCCATGCCTTTTTCATAAGAATGCTCCATGCCCTTTTCATCACAACGCTCCATGTCATTGTCATCACAATACTCCACAAGCTTGTCATCAGAATGCTCCCTGATCATTGTCTTCAGAATGCTCCATGACCGCTGTCATCAAAATACTCCATACCCCTTGTCATTACAGTGTTCCAGGACGCTCGTCATCACAATTATCCATGGTCTTCTCATCACAATGCTCCACGGTCTTGCCATCACAATGCTCCATGCCTTGGTCATCACGATGCTCCATGTCCTCAGTCATCACAATGCTCCATGACCCCTGTCATCACAATGCTCCATACCCCTTGTCATTACAGTGCTCCATGACGCTCGTCATCACAATTATCCATGGTCTTCTCATCACAATGCTCCACGGTCTTGCCATCACAATGCTCTATGCCCTGGTCATCACAATGCTCCATGTCGCCTGTCAGCACAATTCTCCACGTTCTTGGCATCACTATGCTCCATGATACTTCTCATCACAGTGTTACATGTTTTGTCATCACAATTCTCTATGCACTTGTCATCGTAATGCTCCATGACCCCTGTCATAGCAAGCTCCATGTGATTGTCATCACCATGCTTCATGAACATGTCATCAAAATTCTCAATGGCCCTTGTTATCACAATGCGCCATGACCCTTGTCATCACAATGCTCCAAGCCCTTGTCATCAAAATGCTCCATTACCTTTGTCATCACAATCCTCCATGACACTTGGCATCACAATGCTACATTCCATTGTCATTGCAATAGACCATGACATATGTCATCACAGTGCTCCCTGACACCCTTCTTCACAATACTCCATGACCTTCTCATCACAATGTTCCATGCCCTTGTCATCACAATGCGCCATGCCCACTGTCATCACAATAATCCATGGAACTTGTCAGAAAAATGTTCCATGACGCTGTCATCACAATGCTCCATGCCCTTTCATCACAATGCTCTATGACCCCTGTCATCAAAATGCTCCGTGACTACAGTCATCACAATGCTTCATGACCTTTGTCATCACAATGGTCCATGCCCTCGTCATCACAAGGCTCTGTGACCTTTGTGACCACAACACTCCATGAACATTTCATCACAATGCTCGGTGACCCTTGTCATCACAATGCTCCATGCCTTTGTCAGCACATTACTCCATGACACATGGCATCAAATGTGCCATGCGCTTGTCATCACAATGCTCCACATCGTTGTCATCACAATGCTCCATAAACCTTGTCATCACAATGCTCCATGCGTTTGTCAGCACAATGTTCCATGACCCATGTCATCACAATGTGCCCTGCGTTTCTCATCACAATGCTCCACAGCCTTGTCATCACAATGCTCCATGCACCTCTCACCAAAATGCTCTCTTACCACTGATATCACAATGTTCCATCACTAGTCAACACAATACTCCCTCCACCCTGTCATCCCAATGTTCCATGACCCTTGTCACAACAATGCTACATGCTCTTATCATCACAATGCTCCATGACCCCTGACATCACAATGTTCCATAACCCCAGTCACCACAATGCTCCATGACCCTTTTCATCACAATGCTCCATGACCCCTAACATCACAATGTTCCATAAACACTGTCATCAAAATGTTCCATGACCCTTTTCATCCAATTGCTCCATGACACTGTCATCACAATGCTCCCTGCCCTTCTCATCACAATGCACCACGCCCTTGTCATCAAAATGCTCCATGGCCTATGTCATCACAAAGCTGCATGACCCTTGGAATCACAATGCTCCATGCCATTGTCATCACAAAGCTCCATGAAACCTCTCATCACATTGCTCCATGCCGTTGTCATCACAAAGCTCCATGACGCTTGTCATCACAATGCTCCATGCCCTTGTCATTGCAATCCTCCATGACACATGTATCACTGTGTTCCGTGCCCTTGCCATCACAATGCTCCATGCTCACTCTCATCACAATAATCCATGAAACTTTTCAGACCAATGCTCCATGCCCTTGTCATCACAATGCTCCATTACACCTGTCATAACAATGCTCCATGACCCCTGCCATCACAATGTTCTACAGCCTTGTCATCACAAGACTCCATGGCCCTTGTCATCACAATGCTCCAAGACCCCTGTAATCACAATGCTCCATGCCCATGTCATCACAAAGCTCCCTGACGCATGTCATCAGAATGCTCCATGGCCTTCTCATCACAATACTCCATGCCCTTGTCATCACAATGCTCCAAGACCCTTGTTATTACAATGATCCATGCCTCTTTTCATCTCAATGCTCCATGAACCCTGTCATCACAATGCACCATGTCCATCATCATAATGCTTCATGCTATTGTCATCACAATGAAATCAAAATTCTCCATGACCTCTCTCATCACAATGCTCCAAACCCTTGTGATCACAATGTTCCATAACACTTGTCATCACAACGCCCCATGACGCTGGTCATCACAGTTATCCATGGACTTCTCATCACAATGCTCCATGACCTTTGTCATCACAATTCTCAATACACTTGTCATCACAATGCTCCCTGACACTTGTCATCAGTATGCTCATTGAACCCTGTCATGACAAGTCTCCATGCCTTTTTCATCACAATGATCCATGCCCTTTTCATCACAATGCTTCATGCCATTGTCATCACAATACTCCACAAGCTTGTCATCAGAATGCTCCGTGACCCTTGTCATCTCAATGATCCATGACCCCTGTCATCACAATGCTCCATGACACCTGTCAACACAATGCTCCATGCCCCTTGTCATTACAGTGCTCCATGATGTTCGTCATCACAATTATCCATGGTCTTCTCATCACAATGCTCCACGGTCTTGCCATAACAGTGCTCCATGCCTTGGGCATCACAATGCTCCATGTCCCCGGTCATCACAATGCTCCATGACCACTGTCATCACAGTGCTCTATACCCCCTCTCATTACAGTGCTCCATGACACTCGTCATCACAATTATCCATGATCTTCTCATCACAGTGCTCCACGATCTTGCCATCACAAGGCTCCATGCCCTGGTCATCACGATGCTCCATGTCCCCAGTCATCACAATGCTCCATGACCCCTGTCATCACAAGGCTCCATACCACTTGTCATTACAGTGCTCCATGACGCTCGTCATCACAATTATCCGTGGTCTTCTCATCACAGTGCTCCACGGTCTTGCCATCACAATGCTCCATGCCCTGGTCATCACAATGCTCCATGTCGCCTGTCAGCACAATTCTCCACGTTCTTGGCATCACTATGCTCCATGATACTTCTCATCACAGTGTTACATATTTTGTCATCACAATTCTCTATGCACTTGTGATCGCAATGCTCCATGACCCCTGTCATAGCAAGCTCCATGTAATTGTCATCACTATGCTTCATGAACATGTCATCAAAATTCTCAATGGCCCTTGTTATCACAATGCTCCATGACACTTGTCATCACAATGCTCCAAGCCCTTGTCATCAAAATGCTCCATTACGTTTGTCATCACAATCCTCCATGACACTTGGCATCACAATGCTACATTCCATTGTCATTGCAATAGACCATGGCATATGTCATCACAATGCTCCCTGACACCCTTCTTCACAATACTCCATGACCTTCTCATCACAATGCTCCATGCCCTTGTCATCACAATGCGCCATGCCCACTGTCATCACAATAATCCCTGAAACTTGTCAAACCAATGCAACATGCCCCTGTCATCACAATGCTCCATGCCCTTTCATCACAATGCTCTATGACCCCTGTCATCACAATGCTCCGTGACTACAGTCATCACAATGCTTCATGACCTTTGCCATCACAATGGTCCATGCCCTCGTCATCACAAGGCTCTGTGACCTTTGTGACCACAACACTCCATGAACATTTCATCACAATGCTCGGTGACCCTTGTCATCACAATGCTCCATGCCTTTGTCAGCACATTACTCCATGACACATGGCATCAAATGTGCCATGCGCTTGTCATCACAATGCTCCACATCGTTGTCATCACAATGCTCCATAAACCTTGTCATCACAATGCTCCATGCGTTTGTCAGCACAATGTTCCATGACCCATGTCATCACAATGTGCCCTGCGTTTCTCATCACAATGCTCCACAGCCTTGTCATCACAATGCTCCATGCACCTCTCACCAAAATGCTCTCTTACCACTGATATCACAATGTTCCATCACTAGTCAACACAATACTCCCTCCACCCTGTCATCCCAATGTTCCATGACCCTTGTCACAACAATGCTACATGCTCTTATCATCACAATGCTCCATGACCCCTGACATCACAATGTTCCATAACCCCAGTCACCACAATGCTCCATGACCCTTTTCATCACAATGCTCCATGACCCCTAACATCACAATGTTCCATAAACACTGTCATCAAAATGTTCCATGACCCTTTTCATCCAATTGCTCCATGACACTGTCATCACAATGCTCCCTGCCCTTCTCATCACAATGCACCACGCCCTTGTCATCAAAATGCTCCATGGCCTATGTCATCACAAAGCTGCATGACCCTTGGAATCACAATGCTCCATGCCATTGTCATCACAAAGCTCCATGAAACCTCTCATCACATTGCTCCATGCCATTGTCATCACAAAGCTCCATGACGCTTGTCATCACAATGCTCCATGCCCTTGTCATTGCAATCCTCCATGACACATGTATCACTGTGTTCCGTGCCCTTGCCATCACAATGCTCCATGCTCACTCTCATCACAATAATCCATGAAACTTTTCAGACCAATGCTCCATGCCCTTGTCATCACAATGCTCCATTACACCTGTCATAACAATGCTCCATGACCCCTGCCATCACAATGTTCTACAGCCTTGTCATCACAAGACTCCATGGCCCTTGTCATCACAATGCTCCAAGACCCCTGTAATCACAATGCTCCATGCCCATGTCATCACAAAGCTCCCTGACGCATGTCATCAGAATGCTCCATGGCCTTCTCATCACAATACTCCATGCCCTTGTCATCACAATGCTCCAAGACCCTTGTTATTACAATGATCCATGCCTCTTTTCATCTCAATGCTCCATGAACCCTGTCATCACAATGCACCATGTCCATCATCATAATGCTTCATGCTATTGTCATCACAATGAAATCAAAATTCTCCATGACCTCTCTCATCACAATGCTCCAAACCCTTGTGATCACAATGTTCCATAACACTTGTCATCACAACGCCCCATGACGCTGGTCATCACAATTATCCATGGACTTCTCATCACAATGCTCCATGACCTTTGTCATCACAATTCTCAATACACTTGTCATCACAATGCTCCCTGACACTTGTCATCAGTATGCTCATTGAACCCTGTCATGACAAGTCTCCATGCCTTTTTCATCACAATGATCCATGCCCTTTTCATCACAATGCTTCATGCCATTGTCATCACAATACTCCACAAGCTTGTCATCAGAATGCTCCGTGACCCTTGTCATCTCAATGATCCATGACCCCTGTCATCACAATGCTCCATGACACCTGTCAACACAATGCTCCATGCCCCTTGTCATTACAGTGCTCCATGATGTTCGTCATCACAATTATCCATGGTCTTCTCATCACAATGCTCCACGGTCTTGCCATAACAGTGCTCCATGCCTTGGGCATCACAATGCTCCATGTCCCCGGTCATCACAATGCTCCATGACCACTGTCATCACAGTGCTCTATACCCCCTCTCATTACAGTGCTCCATGACACTCGTCATCACAATTATCCATGATCTTCTCATCACAGTGCTCCACGATCTTGCCATCACAAGGCTCCATGCCCTGGTCATCACGATGCTCCATGTCCCCAGTCATCACAATGCTCCATGACCCCTGTCATCACAAGGCTCCATACCACTTGTCATTACAGTGCTCCATGACGCTCGTCATCACAATTATCCGTGGTCTTCTCATCACAGTGCTCCACGGTCTTGCCATCACAATGCTCCATGCCCTGGTCATCACAATGCTCCATGTCGCCTGTCAGCACAATTCTCCACGTTCTTGGCATCACTATGCTCCATGATACTTCTCATCACAGTGTTACATATTTTGTCATCACAATTCTCTATGCACTTGTGATCGCAATGCTCCATGACCCCTGTCATAGCAAGCTCCATGTAATTGTCATCACTATGCTTCATGAACATGTCATCAAAATTCTCAATGGCCCTTGTTATCACAATGCTCCATGACACTTGTCATCACAATGCTCCAAGCCCTTGTCATCAAAATGCTCCATTACGTTTGTCATCACAATCCTCCATGACACTTGGCATCACAATGCTACATTCCATTGTCATTGCAATAGACCATGGCATATGTCATCACAATGCTCCCTGACACCCTTCTTCACAATACTCCATGACCTTCTCATCACAATGCTCCATGCCCTTGTCATCACAATGCGCCATGCCCACTGTCATCACAATAATCCCTGAAACTTGTCAAACCAATGCAACATGCCCCTGTCATCACAATGCTCCATGCCCTTTCATCACAATGCTCTATGACCCCTGTCATCACAATGCTCCGTGACTACAGTCATCACAATGCTTCATGACCTTTGCCATCACAATGGTCCATGCCCTCGTCATCACAAGGCTCTGTGACCTTTGTGACCACAACACTCCATGAACATTTCATCACAATGCTCGGTGAACCTTGTCATCACAATGCTCCATGCCTTTGTCATCACATTACTCCATGACACATGGCATCAAATGTGCCATGCGCTTGTCATCACAATGCTCCACATCGTTGTCATCACAATGCTCCATAAACCTTGTCATCACAATGCCCCATGCGTTTGTCAGCACAATGTTCCATGACCCATGTCAGCACAATGTGCCCTGCGTTTCTCATCACAATGCTCCACAGCCTTGTCATCACAATGCTCCATGCACCTCTCATCAAAATGCTCTCTCACCACTGATATCACAATGTTCCATCACTAGTCAACACAATACTCCCTCCACCCTGTCATCCCAATGTTCCATGACCCTTGTCACAACAATGCTACATGCTCTTATCATCACAATGCTCCATGACCCCTGACATCACAATGTTCCATAACCCCTGTCATCACAATGCTCCATGACCCTTTTCATCACAATGCTCCATGACCCCTAACATCACAATGTTCCATAAACACTGTCATCAAAATGTTCCATGACCCTTTTCATCCAATTGCTCCATGACCCTGTCATCACAATGCTCCCTGCCCTTCTCATCACAATGCACCACGCCCTTGTCATCAAAATGCTCCATGGCCTATGTCTTCACAAAGCTCCATGACCCTTGGAATCACAATGCTCCATGCAATTGTCATCACAAAGCTCCATGAAACCTCTCATCACATTGCTCCATGCCGTTGTCATCACAAAGCTCCATGACGCTTGTCATCACAATGCTCCATGCCCTTGTCATTGCAATCCTCCATGACACATGTATCACTGTGTTCCGTGCCCTTGCCATCACAATGCTCCATGCTCACTCTCATCACAATAATCCATGAAACTTTTCAGACCAATGCTCCATGCCCTTGTCATCATAATGCTCCATTACACCTGTCATAACAATGCTCCATGACCCCTGCCATCACAATGTTCTACAGCCTTGTCATCACAAGACTCCATGGCCCTTGTCATCACAATGCTCCAAGACCCCTGTAATCACAATGCTCCATGCCCATGTCATCACAAAGCTCCCTGACGCATGTCATCAGAATGCTCCATGGCCTTCTCATCACAATACTCCATGCCCTTGTCATCACAATGCTCCAAGACCCTTGTTATTACAATGATCCATGCCTCTTTTCATCTCAATGCTCCATGAACCCTGTCATCACAATGCACCATGCCCATCATCATAATGCTTCATGCTATTGTCATCACAATGAAATCAAAATTCTCCATGACCTCTCTCATCACAATGCTCCAAACCCTTGTGATCACAATGTTCCATAACACTTGTCATCACAACGCCCCATGACGCTGGTCATCACAATTATCCATGGACTTCTCATCACAATGCTCCATGACCTTTGTCATCACAATTCTCAATACACTTGTCATCACAATGCTCCCTGACACTTGTCATCAGTATGCTCATTGAACCCTGTCATGACAAGTCTCCATGCCTTTTTCATCACAATGATCCATGCCCTTTTCATCACAATGCTTCATGCCATTGTCATCACAATACTCCACAAGCTTGTCATCAGAATGCTCCGTGACCCTTGTCATCTCGATGATCCATGACCCCTGTCATCACAATGCTCCATGACACCTGTCATCACAATGCTCCATGCCCCTTGTCATTACAGTGCTCCATGATGTTCGTCATCACAATTATCCATGGTCTTCTCATCACAGTGCTCCACGGTCTTGCCATCACAATGCTCCATGCTCTGGTCATCACAATGATCCATTGCCCCAGTCATCACAATGCTCCATGACCCCTGTCATCACAATGCTCCATACTGCTTGTCATTACAGTGCTCCATGACACTCGTAATCACAATTGTCCATGGTCTTCTCATCACAATGCTCCACGCCCTTGTCATCAAAATGCTCCATGACACTGGTCATCACAATGCTCCATGACCACTGTCATAACAATGCTCCATGACCCCTGTCATCACAAGGCTCCATACCACTTGTCATTACAGTGCTCCATGACGCTCCTCATCACAATTATCCATGGTCTTCTCATCACAATGCTCCACGGTCTTGCCATCACATTGCTCCATGCCTTGGGCATCACAATGCTCCATGTCCCCGGTCATCACAATGCTCCATGACCACTGTCATCACAATGCTCTATACCCCTTGTCATTACAGTGCTCCATGACCCTCGTCATCACAATTATCCATGGTCTTCTCATCACAATGCTCCACGATCTTGCCATCGCAATGCTCCATGACCTGGTCATCACAATGCTCCATGTCCTCTGTCATCACAATTCTCCACGATCTTGGCATCACTATGCTCCATGACACTTCTCATCACAGTGTTACATGCTTTGTCATCACAATTCTCTATGCACTTGTCATCGCAATGCTCCATGACCCCGTCATAGCAAGCTCCATGTGCTTGTCATCACAATACTCCATGCCCTTGTCGTCCAAATTCTCCATGACCTTTGTCATCACAATGCTCCCTGACACTTGTCGTCAGAATGCTCCCTGAAAATTGTCATGAAAAGGCTCCATGTCTTTTTCATCACAATGCCCCATGCCATTTTCATCAAAATGCTCCATGTCATTGTCATCAAAATACTCCACAAGCTTGTCATCAGAATGCTCCATGAACCTTGTCATCACAATGCTCCATGACCCCTGTTATCACAATGCTCCATACACCTTGTCATTACAGTGCTCCATGACGCTCATCATCACAATTATCCATGGTCTTCTCATCACAATGCTCCACGGTCTTGCCATCACAATACTCCATGCCCTGGTCATCACAATGCTCCATGTCCCCTGTCATCACAATTCTCCACGTTCTTGGCATCACTGTGCTCCATGATGCTTTTCATCACAATGTTACATGCTTTGTCATCACAATTCTCTATGCACTTGTCATCGCAATGCTCCATGATCCCTGTCACAGAAAGCTCCATGTGATTGTCATCACAATGCTTCATGAACATGTCATCAAAATTCTCAATGGCCCTTGTTATCACAATGCTCCATGACCCTTGTCATCACAATGCCCCAAGCGCTTGTCATCAAAATGCTCCATTACCTTTGTCATCACAATCCTCCATGACACTTAGCATCACAATGCTCCATTCCATTGTCATCGCAATGGACCATGACATATGTCATCACAATGCTCCCTGACACCCTTCTTCACAATACTCCATGACCTTCTCATCACAATGCTCCATGCCCTTGTCATCACAATGCGCCATGCCCACTGTCATCACAATAATCCCTGAAACTTGTCAAACCAATGCAACATGCCCCTGTCATCACAATGCTCCATGCCCTTTCATCACAATGCTCTATGACCCCTGTCATCACAATGCTCCGTGACTCCAGTCATCACAATGCTTCATGACCTTTGTCATCACAATGGTCCATGCCTTCCTCATCACAAGGCTCTGTGACCTTTGTCACCACTGCGCTCCATGAACATTTCATCACAATGCTCTGTGACCCTTGTCCTCCCAATGCTCAATGCCTTTGTTAGCACAATACTCCATGACCCATGGCATCACAATGTGCCATGCGCTTGTCATCACAATGCTCCACATCTTTGTCATCACAATGCTCCATAAACCTTGTCATCACACTGCTCCATGCACTTCTCATCAAAATGCTCTCTCACCACTGATATCACAATGTTCCATCACTAGTCAACACAATACTCCCTCACCCCTGTCATCACAATATTCCATGACCCTTGTCACAACAATGCTACATGCCTTTATCATCACAATGCTCCATTCCCCTGAAATCACAATGTTCCATAACCCCTGTCATCACAATGCTCCCTGCCCTTCACAACAGAATGCACCACACCCTTGTCATCAAAATGCTCCATGACTTTGTCATCACAAAGCTCAATGACCCTTGTCATCACAGTGCTGCATGCCATTGTCATCACAATGCTCCATGAACCCTCTCATCACATTGTTCCATGCCCTTGTCATCACAGGCTCCATGATGCTTTTCATCACAATGCTCGATGCCATTCTTATCACAATGCTCCATGCGCTTGTCATTACAATCCTCCATGACCGATGTATCACAGTGTTCCATGCCCTTGTCATCACAATGCTCCTTGCCCCCTCTCATCACAATAATCCATGAAACTTTTCAGACCAATGCTCCATGCCGTTGTCATCACAATGCTCCATTACCCCTGTCATAACAATGCTCCATGACCCCTGCCATCACAATGTTCCACAGCCTTGTCATCACAAGGCTCCATGACCCTTGTCATCACAATGCTCCAAGACCCCTGTAATCACAATGCTCCATGCCCTTGTCATCACAAAGCTCCATGACGCATGTCAACAGAATGCTCCATGGCCTTCTCATTCACGATGTTCCATGCCTTTGTCATCACAATGCTCCAAGACTCCTGTAATCGCAATGCTCCATGCCCCTTTTCATCTCAATGCTCCATGAACCCTGTCATCACAATGCACCATGTCCATCATCATAATGCTTCAGGCTATTGTCATCACAATGAAACCAAAATGCTCCATGACCTCTGTCATCACAATGCTCCAAATCCTTGTGATCAATATGTTCCATAACACTTATCATCACAATGCCCCATGACGCTCGTCATCACAATTATCCATGGTCTTCTCATCACAATGCTCCATGACCTTTGTCATCACAATACTCAATACCCTTGTCATCACAATGCTCCCTGACACTTGTTGTCAGTTTGTTCCTTGAACCCTGTCATGACAAGGCTCCATGCCGTTTTCATCACAATGATCCATGCCGTTTTCATCACAGTGCTCCAAGACCGCTGTAATCACAATGCTCCATGCCCTTGTCATCACAAAGCTCCATGATGCATGTCATCAGAACGCTCTATGGCCTTCTCATCCCAATGCTCCATGCCCTTGTCATCACAATGCTCCAAGACCCCTGTAATCACAATGCTCCATGGCACTTTTCATCAGAATGCTCCATGAGACTTGTCATCACAAGGCTCCATGGTCTTCTCATCACAGTGCTCCAGTACCTTGTCATCACAATGCTCCATGACCCCTGTCATCACAGTACTCCATGGACATTTTCAGCCCAATGCTCCATGACCTTCTCTTCACAATGCGCCATGACCCCTGTCATCACAATGCTCCATGACCACTGTCATCACAACGCTCCATGAACCCTGACAACACAATGATCCGGGACTCTTGTCATTAAAATGCTCCATGACCATTGTCATCACAATGATCCATGCGCTTGTCATCCCAATGCTCCATGACCCGTGTAATAACTATGCTCCGTGATGCTTGTCATCACAGTGCTCCATGAACCTTGTCATCATAATGCTCCTTGCCTTTGTCAACAAAATGGTACATAATCTTGTCATCACAATTCTCCATGCGCTTGTCATCACAATCCTCCATGACCATTGGGATCACATTGCTTCATGCCCTTGCCATCTCTCTCTTGCCTTTCTGGTTTTTACAGATATTCGGATGTCCCTTTTGACCGGTGGTAAGTGACAATTCTTTGTAGTGTGGATTTGTATTGCGCGCTTGCTTGATTGGCCAAAAAGGGTGTATGCGTTTTCTTCTGAATATATTCAGGAGAAAAGGCATACGCCCTTTTTGGCCAAGTGCATCTCTGTCCAAGTTGGGATGCTTTTCCTGTGCTTTAAAGGCGATTCCAATTTACCTCTTGAAATATGTTTTGTGCAATTCTGCATCATTTTCAAGGCCGCTTCATTTCCTTCCCTCAACAGATTTTTGGAAGTGAGTAGTCCTTTATAAGTCTGCAGGTTTGTGAATTGCTGTGCCCCTGAGCTCCAATTTTCAAATCCCATCTTTGTGAGCTGGCCGCAAATCCACAATTTTGCTTCAGGACCTACACTGGTTCCAGGGGTGGCTATATTGGTTCCCTGTGGGTGGCTGAGGCTTTGGTTAATTCTTCTTCCTGCCAGGAAGTTAGAGTGACATGTGCCCGTCCAAATGCCTACATCTACTCTCTGATTGGTTCTCCCTCTTCCCTTTCATCCTCTGCACAATAAGCAAACTGTGCGAACCAGGAGGTTATAGGGGCTGACTCTCCTAAGTTGGGAGATTGATAGTAAAGCAGTTGGAATGCCAAAGTGGAGCACAAGGAGAGGAAAAATTAGGAGAGTTTTAGAAACCTTTCGCCATCACAGGGTGTCCATTTTCTAGGTTTCCCATACATGTTATAATTGTAGTGATATTCCCTTCTACCTGGAGATTTGGGACACATGGAATGGTGGCATGCATTACTACTTTAAAAGGTCTGCATTTTCTCTCCCAATCTCACCAGTCCTCTCAGTCCCAAGTGTCCAGCCTTATGTCTCATCCAGCTGTCTTTGCAGATAGGTTCATTCCAGGTTTCATCAGAACCCCTGTAGGAATTGTGTAAGAATTTCGCTGTTTTGGGGGGTTTTTTTGAAATTCATTTTTATAATGGGGTTGAGCTGATTTTCACTGACGTGTTTATGCCAGTCTAGACACAATTGATTCCCTTACGGAGACATATCAATACAAAGGTTTTAAGATTCTTAGTACTCAGATATATTCCTCTGTGGGGCATAGGGGTGTTGAGTCCTGTTCACTGAGGAAGGTGTAGGTCTTGTCTATTCTGTATTTGGTTTATGGAATGGTACCTGTGCTAATATCAAACTCTGGTTTTATGCATCACCCCACCTCTCCTTTCCCCTGAAGCAGGCATAAGAGATTTTTGCTAAATGTGAGACTCTGTTCTCTTTCCTAATTCAGTTCATGTGTTGTGATATTGACATTCCCTCTCTAAGTCATATCTTATGATAAGATTCTTTTTCTGCGTGACTAATTTCCCTTAAAATCATCATACGTAAATCCACTCATTATGCTGCTACTGGCCTTATACACATTGATTTCATGTCTGAGGGATATTCCGTTGTACAAAATTACCACAAGTTCTTTATGCATTTCTCTTTTTCCTGGGATATTTTAGGTGTACCAAAGTTGAGGTTCTTGTATGCAGAGCAGCCCTAAACTTTGGGGTGCCTGTGTCTTATTGACATTTAGTCTTCCCAAGTTATATGTCCATGAGTTGAAGTCCCCTTGCTCCGGGGCTTTGTATTTTAGATGTTTTAAAAGCAGCATACACTTCTTCAGAGTGCCTCTTGGATATTTATACCCCACCCATCAGCGTGACTAGGCTCCCTGTTTTCCATGGCCTCTCCTGCATTTCTGGTTTGTACACATTTTTTGGATGGCCTTTCTGAGCAGTGGAAATTGAGACTTCTTTGTTGTGCGGATTTGCATTTCCCTCTTGCTTGGTTGGCCAAGAACTCTGCATGTGTTTTTTTCCTGAAGATATTCACGAAAAAAACGCATACACCCTTTTGCCCAACCGCATCATTTTAGAAATTCTGCTGCTTTTCATATGCTTTAAATGTGAGTACAATCTACCTTTTGAAATCTGTTTCCTGCAATTCTGCCTCTCATTCAGATCCTCTTCGTTGCCTTACCTGAATATATTTTTGGACGTTGGTTATCATTTATATCTTTGCAGGTCTTTGAATTGTCTGCTCCTGAGCTCCATTTTGCAACTCGCTTTTTTTGTGAGCTGGCCGCCAAACCATTGAATTACTTCTGGCCCTATTCTGGTTCTGGGGAGGCAGGCTGAGCCTTTGGTTAATTCTTCTTCCTAATGGGAAATTAGAGTGACATGTGCCTGTCAAAAGTCCTACAGCTAATCTCTCATTGGTTCCCCCTCTTCCCATTTATCCTCTGCACAAATTGAAAACTGTGGGAAACAGGAGGTTAAAGGTGCTGATTCTCCAAATGGGGAGGTTGTTAGTAATGTGGCTGGAATGGCGAACCCCAGCACCAGGAGATCAAAAATGAGGTGCATTTTAGACACCTTTCCTGAGCACACGGTGTACATTCATCTCGGTTTCCCAGGCATGTTTTCGCTGTCAGAAGATTCCCTTGAACCTGCAGATTTGGGACCCATGGAATGTGTACCAGGCAGTATTACTTTAAAAGGTCTGCATTTCCTCACCCAGCCTCTCTAACATCTCTTAGCGTGCATAGCTTCCAGCCTTATATAATCATCCTGCTGTGGGTCTACATGTGTTCAACCCATGTTACATCGTAGCCCTTCAACAAAAGTTGTAAGAATTTTTGTCTGTCTCACTGTTTTTATAAATAGTTTTAAATTTATTTTTATATTGGTTACAGCTGATTTTCAAAGCTCTGTTTTTTGCTGCTGTACATCCACTTGATTCATGTACTGTGAGACAACAATAAATTCTTTTTCAGATGCTTACCAGTCATATGTATTATTTTCCAGTGACTTGAGTGGGCTGAGTGCAGTTCTTTGAGGTACCGTGTAGGCCTTGTCAGTTATTCAATTTGGTACTTGGAATGGTATCTTTGCTAATTTCAACCTCCTGGATAATACCTCACCATTCCCCACCTTTCCCATTTAGCAGCCTTATGTCTATTTTCTACATATTTGACTATGTTTCTGTTTTGTAATTTATTTCATGTGTAGCCATTTTTGATTCCACCTTTAAGTGACATCTTATGATATGTGTCTTTTTCTTTCTGACATATGTCACTTAGAATGATCATATGTAACTCCTCCAGAGTTGTTACAACTGGCCTTATTTCATTGATTTCTGGATGAGTAATATTCCACTCTACATAAGTACCCCATCTCTTTTATCCATTTTATCCTTCCAGGGACATTTAGGTTATATCCAAGTTGAGGCCCTTTTTAACAGAGAGGTGGTAAACCTTCGGGTGCCTGTTTTCTGTCGATTTTTGTTTTTCCCAAGGTACACGCCCATGAGTGCAAGTGCCCTATGCTCTGTAGCTCATTTTTTAGATGTTTTAGCAAACACAATACACTTCTCCAGAGTGGCCGTTGGCAAATTACATTTCCACTATCAGCCTCACAGGGCTCCCTTTTCTCCTCGCCCTGTCCTGCATTTCTGGTGTTTACACTTTATGTGGATGGCCCTTCTGACTGATGTGAAGTGATACATTTTGTGATATTGATTTCCAGTGCCCACCTGTTTGGTTGGATAAAAAGTGTGTATGGCCTTTACTTGAATATATTCAGAAAAAATGCATACACCCTTTTTGGCCAACTGCATCATTGGCGATGTTCAGCCCCTTTTCTTGTGCTTTAATGGGGAGTCCTTTCTACCTCTTCAATTCTGTTTCCTGCCACTCTCCCTTGCTTACAAGTCCTTTTCTGTGACTTACCTCAAGACATTTTTCGACGATAGATATTTTCAACTCTGCAGTTTCATGAATTTTAGTGCCCCTGAGTTCCATTTTTCAACTTGTGTTTTTGGAAACTGGACACAAAACAGCGGGATTTCCTCTAGCCCTATTCTGTTTCCGTGGGCAATTCTAGCCTTTGATGAATTTGTCTTCTGGATTGGAAATTAGAGTGGCATGTGCCTGTCCGAACACCTAAGACTTGTCTCTAAATTTTTCTCATCCTTCCGCTTCATCCTCTGGACAAATTCCAAACTGTGTGCAACAGGATGTTGACGGTGCTGATATCCCCAAGTGAGGAGATTGTTAGGAAAGATGCTGGAGGGTTGAACCCGAGCACCAGGCGATGAGGAGATGAGGTGCCTTTTCCAAACTCTTTCCGATCAAACGGTGTACCATCCTCTAGGTGTGACAGGCATGTTTTAGCTGTAGGAAGGGTCCCGTGCATGTAAGGAGAACACTGGGGATTTTTCCAAATCAGTGCCTCCCCGAACCCCAAACTGGGGAATTTTTAAGCTACGGCTACACATATGTCCTTTAAGGGCCTTGGGAAATAGGCAGAGCCCAAACTTTAGATGACTGAAATCTTCAGGGTCAGAAGCGCTCACCATCGGCCTTGCTTAGGTTACATTTTATCTGTCATTGATAGATGATGTCAATAAAAAATATCTATTCTTTTTCAGATTATTTCCCCTTATAGGTTATTGCAAAATATCAGTGTAGTTCCCTTTGCTATACAGTAGTTCCTTGTTGATGATCTATTTTTTTTTTTTTTTTTTTTTGTGGTATGCGGGCCTCTCATTGTTGTGGCCTCTCCCGTTGCGGAGCACAGGCTCCAGATGCGGAGGCTCAGTGGCCCTGGCTCACAGGTCCAGCCGCTCCGCGGCATGTGGGATCTTCCTGGACCGGGGCCCGAACCCATGTCCCCAGCATCGGCAGGCGGACTCTCAACCACTGCACCACCAGGGAAGCCCGATGATCTATTTTATACATAGCAGTGTGTATGTGTTAATCGCAAACTGTTAATTTATCCCTTCTCCTACCTTTCCCCTTTGGTAATAATAAATTATAAGATTTTATACTTCTCAGAAATGGGGGAGCTGAAAGAGAGGTATCATTTTCAATGGAAAAGCATTCAAAACAAGATTGAAGCTTCAGCCAAGAGTATTCGATGTACATCCATGGAAATAAATCACTTCATTTCTCTAATGTTGACCTGACAAATAAGACAGACGTCTTCACTGAACTTGCTTATAGGAAAGTGATGGAAATATCAAATGTAAGTCTTAGAAACATCTTATTTTACCCGAGCATTATACACTGCTCTATGTTAACTACAGTTTGGCTCACACATCTGTTCATTGAAGTTACAATGTTCTCAATTTCTGTTACTGATCCTCCAGAGTGGACCCCAACAGGAGTCCCCGTGCCCAGTGTCATTGGAGCCAACAGATCAAGACTGAGTTTGGTTCAGAAGCAAAGGAAACATTATTTTGAAAACAGAATGGAGAGGTGAGAGCGTGCACTCCCCCATGGGCTGTGGGCTGGGCTGCTGTGTAGGGTCCCCTGCAGCGTCAGTGGGAGGGAGGGGATGGAGCTCTCGAGGACTGCGTTGGCTGCAGCTCAGGCTCTATGCCGCGGAGTCTGCATGGGACCCCGCTAGCTGAGGTGTCGACCCAGCCATTCTGCACTAGGAAATCGGGTCTGAAGTGCCGGGTGTGGGACCTCTGCATGCGGAACCCTAGGAGCACATGAAATTAGACAAAGCACAAAGGAAAAACAGGTTAGACTTTATTTTATTGCCCAGATTCTCTTTTTATCTCCCAGGAATTTTTAATGAACGTTGCCGGAGACGAACACCTCCTCTGCTTTTTGTTCCGTTCCTTATTCTTGGGGTGTTGAGGGTGCAGACCCCTCTTTTGTAACTGCTTCATGCTGTGGTGGGAGCCCTGATACATGTGGGGAGGGGCAAAACGTCTCCACACCAGCCTCCTGGTGAGGTTGATTGTCCCAGGCCTCCTGCCTCACTTCTCGTCCGCCTGAGCACCAGCATTGGAAGTGTTACAGATTCTAATGACCTTTAAGGTTCCAGGAAAGAGAGGCGCAGAGATGCTGCGGTGGCAGGTTTCACCCCACCCCACATATGTTCGGCTACCTTAGGCTGACAGTTTTTGTCAGACTAGATGCTCTGACCAGTAGTCTGTGCTTTCTTTAATTAGGTCCCTGAATTAATGTACAAACAGCACCATGTGTCAGAGCCCTGCCCGCGCAACTCCCAGACAGTCCAGGGTCATTGGTGATCCAGGACCATGACGTCCACTGAGTCAACGGCCTTTAGAAGTAGCCAGCAGTCCAGCCGGTCATATTGGCCACCATCACCGCGGTGTCTGTAGGGTTTTCTATGGTGAAAGCGTGATATACCTTTCCCCCACCAAGCTTTTTAGCTCCCCTCTGGGTGCAGTAAGTCCTGCAAGCAGTAGTCTGCTCTTTCGGGGCACAGTCTTGTCGTTTTCTGAGAGAAACTCCAGGTCAAGTGATGGTCACACGAGTCATCTTGGGGGACCGTTGCCCCCGTTTATCTCTCTGGAGGTTGGAGTTGGAGGGCCTCCTCACTCGAGGTCAGTGTGTCCACAGAGCGACCCCTGCAACTTCAGGGCATGATGGGTGGTTAGGATCACCACGTGGGGTCCTTTTCCCTTAGGATGGAGCTGGCCTAGCGGGCTGGGATTTCCAGCTTTTTAGATACCCCAGTATCCTGGCCTGATGAGTCGGTGGGCAAAGCCCTTGGTGACCATAGTTTATCATACCTGAAGAGCATTCTTGTGTTGCTCCATTTCAAGTGGTCCCAGTTTTTGCACTAAGGCTCGGAGGGCGATTAACCTTTGACCGGGTATGTAAAGGTCAAAGGGTTTAGCTAAATTAGGGAGTTCCTGGGCAAGGGTCTGTATTGACTGCTCTTTCCATTCTTGAAAGGCTGCTTCTGGATTCTATTCAAAAGGATCATCATCTTTTCGTGTCAGTGTTTCATGTAGAGGCCCAGCTATTAGACTGTAGTTAGGGATCCAGATGCAGAAAACCTTGGCCTCCCCAGGAACCCCTAAGCTGTCTTCTAGTTGTAGAAGAGGTAAGGCTGCAAATGGCTTCTTCCCTATCCTGGGATGTGTTTCTCTGAATATCTGTGAGAATGAAGCCCAGGCATGTCAACTTAGCCTGGGATATTTGAGCGTTTTTCTTGGACACCTTCTATCCTTTCTTGGCTAGGTAGTTCAGAGGCGTCTTTAGTAGGCCTGGCGATCAGAATGTCATCTGCATATTGAAGGAGGTTTCCCTTTTACAGAGGTTGAACTTTAAGGTCTTTAGAGGACATTTCCCCAATGATGGTGTGGGGATTTTTGAACCATTGGGGCAGGACGGCCCAGCATTATTGCTTTTGTTGCATGTTGTGTCCTGCCACTCACAAGCCAAAAATTCTTGTGACTCTGAGATGAATGGAATACAGAAGAAGGCATCATTGAAGTCTGATACAGAATGCCATGGCCTGGTGGAAGGTAGAATGACCAGCAGGGAGTAGGAAATAGGAGCTACTGGATGTATATCCTCGGTGGCTTCACTGACTGTCCTGATATCCTTTACCAGGTCTCCAGCAGCCCATGGGGCTCTCGTGGTCAGGCCAATCCCAGGATATGGAGCTCACCTGGGCTGCACCCCTACCCCACAGCCCACGGGGCTCTCGTGGTCAAGTCCCTCCCAGGGTATGGAGCTCACCTCTTCAGCTACCCAGCAGCCCATGGGGCTCTCCTACTCAGGTCCTTCCCAGGATATGGAGCTCCCCTGGGCAGGTACCCCAGCAGGGCTGGACACACAGGAACTGTGCACATAGCCCACCTTGCAGAGAACCCCCAGATCACCTGTCGCTCACAGCTGACACAGAATACCTCAGAGCAGGACTTGAACTAACAAACAGCAGCTCTGACAGGTCTGTGACCATGGCTATCACTCTCTGCAGGCTCTTTCTGCCTGGTCTTCCAGACACTTCCACTGCAGCCAGGGCACCAGGCCTCTGTCTCCACCCACCATCATTCCTCTCCCTGACTCCTGGGTTCCTCTCATTAGGATAGGGTCTTCTTGAAGTTGTTTTCCACTCATGGACCAGGTAAAATGATAAGAAAACAAGCCGCAGCTGCAGCCCCTTGTCTATCCTGACTCTCAAGAGCCCACACCTGTTCCTAGGGCCTGGCCCATTTAGCAAGTTTCATTTTCTGCAACTGTGAGCCCCTGAGGGGTGAGAATTGGCTGATTTTGGCAGCCTGAAACTGCCTGCCAGCCCTCCACAGGTGTGCCTGGGTTGAGGGCAATATAAACAGCTCTCCAGTGAGCGACAGCCCTTGTAGCTGTGACTGACACCATATTCTCTGGCCCGTAGGCAGTGCCGGGGCTGTGCTGGTGGGAGGGATTGAGGGGCCGTGGCTTAGTGGGTGGCCCAGTGTGAGTGGGGCTCTGCTGGACTTTCTGCAGGAGTTGCCAGACTGCCACCTGCTAAAGAGGAGGATGTGTCACCCATACCTGCCACTGGAATTTCTCCCCAGGCAGAGGTGAGGAAGTAAAAAATCACTGGGGGCCGTGGCAGGAGGGGTATCTCAGGCAGGGAAATGGAAAGCTTCCAGAAGAGCATCTGTGGCCAGGACCATCCTGACTGGCCTGCAGGCACCAAGTCGGCCTGTGTGCTGTCGCTGGTGTGGCTCCACAGCCCTTCCTCTAGGCTTGCAAGTTCTTGTCCATATTCAGGTGTTTTAACTGGAAAGGGTGGGAAGAGTTCAGCTGCAGCAGGACTGGGGCTGAGCTCACATTTACTCACAGATGCCTTGGCTCTGTCCCCCAGCTTTGCAGTGAGGACCCTCCTTGCTTGGGGGGTGGGCTGCTGGCTGTATGGGAGATGATTCCCCACCTCTGACCAATTTCAGAATTGTTTACCGCTGGAACAAGTGCCCTGATAGGGTTTTCCTCTATCTGGTGGGTTCAGTTTTTTTTTTTTTTCTTTTTTGGTTCATGTTAGATTTTATTCCTCTTTTATGTATTTATAGATATAAGCATGGAAATAATTCATTCATATAAATACATCTGTGTGAAGGGAAGAACTTTTTCCTCTATTATTTTTAAATTTTATTTTTTTAAATTTTGAAATTTAATTTTATTTATTTTTTATACAGCAGGTTATTATTAGTTATGTATTTTATGCATATACATGTATACAGGTCAATCCCAATCTCCCAACTCATCCCAACACCACCACCCCATGGCTTCCCACACTTGGTGTCCATACGTGTGTTCTCTACCTCTGTCTCTATTTCTTCCCTGCAAACCAGTTCATCTGTACCATTTTTCTAGGTTCCACATATATGCATTAATATACAATATTTGTTTGTCTCTTTCTGACTTACTTCATTCTGTATAACAGTCTCTAGATCCATCGACGTCTCTACAAATGACCCAGTTTCATTCCTTCTTATGGCTGAGTAATATTCCATTTTATATATGTACCACATCTTTATCCATTCGTCTGTCTGTGGGTATTTAGGTTGTTTCCATTACCTTGCTATCGTAAATAGTGCTGAAATGAGCATTGTGGTGAATGTGCCTTTTTGATTTATGGTTTTCTCTGGGTATATGCCCAGAAGTGGGATTGCTGGATCATATGGTAATTCTATTTTTGTTTTTTTAAGGAAACTCCATAATGTTCTCCATCGTGACTGTATCAATTTACATTTCCACCACTAGTGGAAGAGGGATCCTTTTGTCCACACCCTACCCAGAATTCGTTTTTTGTAGATTTTCTGATGATGCCGATTCTAACAGGTGTGAGGTGATACCTCATTGTAGATTTGATTTGCATTTCTCTAATAATTAGTGATGTTGAGAAGCTTTTCATGTGCGTCTTGGCCATCTCTGTGTCTTCTTTGAAGAAACGTCTCTTTAGATCTTCTGCCCATTTTTGTATTGGGTTGTTTGTTTTTTAAATATTAAGCTGCATGAGCTCTTTATATATATTGGAGATTAAACCTTTGTCCATTGATTCGTTTGCAAATATGTTCGCCCATTCTGAGGGAAGCTTTTTGCCATTCCCGTTTTTTTAACAAAAAAAGAAAGAAAGAAAAAGAAGCAGAACACTAATGTGTGTAAAATATGCCTTTTGAAACTGTCGTTTTGAAATATGGACGTCCATTGAATTTTTTGGTCCATATATGAACCGAGGATTTGTTTTCAGGGCAGGTGCCATTTACAGGCCTGCAATGATTTTGAATATCAACTGACCATTAGCGCTGGGATTAAGCTGCTGTTGTGTGAAACGGCCACAAGGTGGCAGCAGTTCTCCCTTACCAAATCTGGTTACTGGGGCAACAGAGCGTCAATGGAAGTCGTGTTCTAGATTGGAATTTAGAATGGAATGTGCCAGGAGAAAGCCCCTCAAGTTTGTCTCACTACTTCTTGTTCGTGTTTTTAATTTAATTTTTTAATTTTTATTACAGCAAATTTGATTACAATGTTTGGCTTGTTGTAGGTGTGGAAGATGTGGTTCTTTTACACATACACATATGTCTGTTCTTCTTGGGATCCTTTTCCCATGTACCTTATGACAGAATGTTGAGTAGTCTTCTCTTGGTATTCTGTAGGTCTTTGGTGATTATATATGTCACCTGTGTTTGTATATGTCTGTTAACCCCAATATCATAATGAAACCAATCCTCACACCTTTCCATTGGTGAACCATAAGTTTGTTGAATGAATCTGTGATTGCCCTTCTGCGTGGAAATATCTGCCCTGGTATCCATTTTTCGGTCACACCTATAAGAGATATGATATGATATGTGTCTTTCACTTTCTGACTTACTACAAGTCACGTGATTACCTCTAGACACACCTACGGTGCTGCAAATGGCATTGTGTCCTTTTATTCCTTGGCTTCTATTCTGCCTTAGCGAGGTCCATTTTCAACAATGTGATTCCCTGAGGGCTGAGGATTAGCTGACCTGTGTAGCCTGACCCTGCCGGCCGGCCCTCCCCAGGTGTGCCTGGGTTGAGGTCAATATAAACAGCGCTGCAGGCAGCAATAGCCCCTGAAGCTGTGCCTGACTCCATATTCTCTGCCCCGTCAGCAGTCTCGGGGCTGTGCTGGTGGGAGGGAGTGAGGGGCCACGTCTTTGTGGGTGGCCCAGTGTGAGTGGGTCTCTGCTGGACTTTCTGCAAGAGTTGCCAGGCTGCCACCTGTAAAGAAGAGGATGTGTCACCCATACCTTCCGCTGGAATTTCTCTCCGGACAGAGGTGAGGAAGGAAAAACGCAGTGGGGGCCGGGACAGGAGGGGTATCTCAGGCAGGGCTATGGAAAGCTTCCTGAAGAGTGCCCACGGCCAGGACCATCCTGGCTGGCCTGCAGGCACCAAGTTGGCCTGCGTGCTGTCGCTGGTGTGGCTCCACGCCCCTTCCTCTAGGCTTTCAACACCTTGTACATATTCACCTGTTTTACCTGGGAAGGGTGGGAAAAGTTCAGCAGCAGCTGGCCTGGGGCTCAGCTCACGGTTACTCACAGATGTCTCGGCATTGACCCCAGCTTTGCAATGAGGACGCTCCTTGCATAGGAGTGGGCTGCTGGCTGTATGGGAGATGATTCCCCACCTCTGACCAATTTCAGTATTGTTTACCGCTGGAGCAAGTGCCCTGATAGGGTTTTCCTCTGTCTAACTGGTGGGTTCAAGTTTTTTTTTTTTTCTTTTCTGGTTCAAGTTAGATTTTATTCCTCTTTTATGTATTTATAGATATAAGCATGGAAATAATTCATTCATATAAATACATCTGTGTGAAGGGAAGAACTTTTTTCTGTTTTATTTTTAAATTTTATTTCTTAAAATTTTGAAATTTAATTTTATTTATTTTTTTATACAGCAGGTTATTATTAGTTATGTATTTTATGCATATATATGTATACAGGTCAATCCCAATCTCCCAACTCATCCCACCACCACCTCCCCATGGCTTCCCACACTTGGTGTCCATACGTGTGTTCTCTACCTCTGTGTCTCTATTTCTTCCCTGCAAACCAGTTCATCTGTACCATTTTTCTAGATTCCACATATATGCATTAATATACAATATTTGTTTTTCTCTTTCTGACTTACTTCATTCTGTATGACAGTCTCTAGATCCATCGACGTCTCTACAAATGACCCAGTTTCATTCCTTCTTATGGCTGAGTAATATTCCATTTTATATATGTACCACATCTTTATCCATTCGTCTGTCTGTGGGTATTTAGGTTGCTTCCATTACCTGGCTATCGTAAATAGAGCTGAAATGAGCATTGTGGTGAATGTGCCTTTTTGATTTATGGTTTTCTCTGGGTATATGCCCAGAAGTGGGATTGCTGGATCATATGGTAATTCTATTTCTAGTTTTTTAAGGAAACTCCATACAGTTCTCCATTGTGACTGTATCAATTTACATTTCCACCACTAGTGGAAGAGGGATCCTTTTGTCCACACCCTCCCCAGAATTCGTTGTTTGTAGATTTTCTGATGATGCCGATTCTAACAGGTGTGAGGTGATACCTCATTGTAGTTTTGATTTTCATTTCTCTAATAATTAGTGATGTTGAGCAGCTTTTCATGTGTGTCTTGGCCATCTCTGTGTCTTCCTTGAAGAAACGTCTGTTTAGATCTTCTGCCCATTCATGTATTGGGTTCTTTGTTTTTTTAATATTAAGCTGCATGGGCTCTTTATATATATTGGAGATTAAACCTTTGTCCATTGATTCGTTTGCAAATATTTTCGCCCATTCTGAGGGAAGCTTTTTGCCATTCCCGTTTTTTTAACAAAAAAGGAAAGAAAGAAAAAGAAGCAGAACCCTAATTTGTGTAAAATATGCCTTTTGAAACTGTCGTTTTGAAATATGGACGTCCTTTGAATTTTTTGGTCGATACATGACCCCAGGATTTGTTTTCAGGGCAGGTGTCATTTACAGGCCTGCAATGATTTTGAATATCAACTGACCATTAGCGCTGGGATTAAAGCTGCTGTTGTGTGAAACGGCTACTAGGTGGCAGCAGTTCTCCCTTACCAAATCTGGTTACTGGGGCAACAGAGCCTCAATGGAAGTCGTGTTCTAGATTGGAATTTAGAATGGAATGTGCCAGGAGAAAGCCCCTCAAGTTTGTCTCACTACTTCTTGTTCGTGTTTTTAATTTAATTTTTTATTTTTTATTACAGCAAATTTGATTACAAAGTTTGGCTTGTTGTAGGTGTGGAAGATGTGGTTCTTTTACACATATACATATGTCTGTTCTTCATGGGATCCTTTTCCCATGTACCTTATGATAGAATGTTGAGTAGTCTTCTCTTGGTATTCTGTAGGTCTTTGGTGATTATATATGTCACCTGTGTTTGTATATGTCTGTTAACCCCAATATCATAATGAAACCAATCCTCACACCTTTCCATTGGTGAACCATAAGTTTGTTGAATGAATCTGTGATTGCCCTTCTCCGTGGAAATATCTGCCCTGGTATCCATTTTGCGGTCACACCTATAAGAGATATGATATGATATGTGTCTTTCACTTTCGGACTTACTACAAGTCACGTGATTACCTCTAGACACACCTACGGTGCTGCAAATGGCATTGTGTCCTTTTATTCCTTGGCTTCTATTCTGCCTTAGCGAGGTACATTTTCAACAATGTGATTCCCTGAGGGCTGAGGATTAGCTGACCTGTGTAGCCTGACCCTGCCGGCCGGCCCTCCCCAGGTGTGCCTGGGTTGAGGTCAATATAAACAGCGCTGCAGGCAGCAATAGCCCCTGAAGCTGTGCCTGACTCCATATTCTCTGCCCCGTCAGCAGTGTCGGGGCTGTGCTGGTGGGAGGGAGTGAGGGGCCACGGCTTTGTGGGTGTCTCAGTGTGAATGGGTCTCTGCTGGACTTTCTGCAGGAGTTGCCAGGCTGCCACCTGTAAAGAAGAGGATGTGTCACCCATACCTTCCGCTGGAATTTCTCTCCGGACAGAGGTGAGGAAGGAAAAAAGCAGTGGTTGCCGGGACAGCAGGTGTATCTCAGGCAGGGCAATGGAAAGCTTCCAGAAGAGCGCCCAGGGCCAGGACCATCCTGGCTGGCCTGCAGGCACCAAGGTGGCCTGCGTGCTGTCACTGGAGTGGCTCCATGGCCCTTCTTCTAGGCTTTCAAGCCCTTGTACATATTCAGGTGTTCTACCTAGGAAGGGTGGGAAAAGTTCAACAGCAGCTGTCCTGGGGCTCAGCTCACGGTTACTCACAGATGCCTTGGCGTGGCCCCCAGCTTTGCAATGAGGATGCTCCTTGCGTAGGATTGGGCTGCTGGCTCTATGGGAGATGATTCCCCACCTCTGACCAATTTCAGAATTGTTTACCGCTGGAGCAATTGCCCTGATAGGGTTTTCCTCTGTCTAACTGGTGGGTTCAGGTTTTTTTTTTTTCTTTTTTGGTTCAAGTGAGATTTTTTTCCTCTTTTATGTATTTATAGATATAAGCATGGAAATAATTCATTCATATAAATACATCTGTGTGAAGGGAAGAACTTTTTTTGTTTTATTTTAAAATTTTATTTTTTAAAATTTTGAAATTTAATTTTATTTATTTTTTTATACAGCAGGTTATTATTAGTTATGTATTTTACGCATATACATGTATACAGGTCAATCCCAATCCCACAACTCATCCCACCTCCTCCACCCCATGGCTTCCCACACTTGGTGTCCATACGTGTGTTCTCTACCTCTGTGTCTCTATTTCTTCCCTGCAAACCAGTTCATCTGTACCATTTTTCTAGGTTCGAGATATATGCATTAATATACAATATTTGTTTTTCTCTTTCTGACTTACTTCATTCTGTATGACAGTCTCTAGATCCATCGACGTCTCTACAAATGACCCAGTTTCATTCCTTCTTATGGCTGAGTAATATTCCATTTTATATATGTACCACATCTTTATCCATTCGTCTGTCTGTGGGTATTTAGGTTGCTTCCATTACCTGGCTATCGTAAATAGTGCTGAAATGAGCATTGTGGTGAATGTGCCTTTTTGATTTATGGTTTTCTCTGGGTATATGCCCAGAAGTGGGATTGCTGGATCATATGGTAATTCTATTTCTAGGTTTTTTAAGGAAACTCCATACTGTTCTCCATCGTGACTGTATCCATTTACATTTCCACCACTAGTGGAAGAGGGATCCTTTTGTCCACACCCTCCCCAGAATTTGTTGTTTGTAGATTTTCTGATGATGCCGATTCTAACAGGTGTGAGGTGATACCTCATTGTAGTTTTGATTTGCATTTCTCTAATAATTAGTGATGTTGAGCAGCTTTTCATGTGCGTCTTGGCCATCTCTGTGTCTTCTTTGAAGAAACGTCTCTTTAGATCTTCTGCCCATTTTTGTATTGGGTTGTTTGTTTTTTTAATATTAAGCTGCATGAGCTCTTTATATATATTGGAGATTAAACCTTTGTCCATTGATTCGTTTGCAAATATTTTCGCCCATTCTGAGGGAAGCTTTTTGCCATTCCCGTTTTTTTAACAAAAAAAGAAAGAAAGAAAAAGAAGCAGAACACTAATGTGTGTAAAATATGCCTTTTGAAACTGTCGTTTTGAAATATGGACGTCCTTTGAATTTTTTGGTCGATACATGACCCCAGGATTTGTGTTCAGGGCAGGTGTCATTTACAGGCCTGCAATGATTTTGGATATCAACTGACCATTAGCGCTGGGATTAAAGCAGCTGTTGTGTGAAATGGCCGCAAGGTGGCAGCAGTTCTCCCTTACCAAATCTGGTTACTGGGGCAACAGAGCCTCAATGGAAGTCGTGTTCTAGATTGGAATTTAGAATGGAATGTGCCAGGAGAAAGCCCCTCAAGTTTTGTCTCACTACTTCTTGTTCGTGTTTTTAATTTAATTTTTTATTTTTTATTACAGCAAATTTGATTACAATGTTTGGCTTGTTGTAGGTGTGGAAGATGTGGTTATTTTACACATATACATATGTCTGTTCTTCCTGGGATCCTTTTCCCATGTACCTTATGACAGAATGTTGAGTAGTCTTCTCTTGGTATTCTGTAGGTCTTTGGTGATTATATATGTCACCTTTGTTTGTATATGTCTGTTAACCCCAATATCATAATGAAACCAATCCTCACACCTTTCCATTGGTGAACCATAAGTTTGTTGAATGAATCTGTGATTGCCCTTCTCCGTGGAAATATCTGCCCTGGTATCCATTTTTCGGTCATAGCTATAAGAGATATGATATGATATGTGTCTTTCACTTTCGGACTTACTACAAGTCACGTGATTACCTCTAGACACACCTACGGTGCTGCAAATGGCATTGTGTCCTTTTATTCCTTGGCTTCTATTCTGCCTTAGCGAGGTCCATTTTCAACAATGTGATTCCCTGAGGGCTGAGGATTAGCTGACCTGTGTAGCCTGACCCTGCCGGCCGGCCCTCCCCAGGTGTGCCTGGGTTGAGGTCAATATAAACAGCGCTGCAGGCAGCAATAGCCCCTGAAGTGTGCCTGACTCCATATTCTCTGCCCCGTCAGCAGTCTCGGGGCTGTGCTGGTGGGAGGGAGTGAGGGGCCACGGCTTTGTGGGTGTCTCAGTGTGAATGGGTCTCTGCTGGACTTTCTGCAGGAGTTGCCAGGCTGCCACCTGTAAAGAAGAGGATGTGTCACCCATACCTTCTGCTGGAATTTCTCTCCGGACAGAGTTGAGGAAGGAAAAAAGCAGTGGTTGCCGGGACAGCAGGTGTATCTCAGGCAGGGCAATGGAAAGCTTCCAGAAGAGCGCCCAGGGCCAGGACCATCCTGGCTGGCCTGCAGGCACCAAGGTGGCCTGCGTGCTGTCACTGCAGTGGCTCCAAGGCCCTTCTTCTAGGCTTTCAAGCCCTTGTACATATTCAGGTGTTCTACCTAGGAAGGGTGGGAAAAGTTCAACAGCAGCTGTCCTGGGGCTCAGCTCACGGTTACTCACAGATGCCTTGGCGTGGCCCCCAGCTTTGCAATGAGGATGCTCCTTGCGTAGGATTGGTCTGCTGGCTCTATGGGAGATGATTCCCCACCTCTGACCAATTTCAGAATTGTTTACTGCTGGAGCAATTGCCCTGATAGGGTTTTCCTCTGTCTAACTGGTGGGTTCAGGTTTTTTTTTTTTCTTTTTTGGTTCAAGTGAGATTTTATTCCTCTTTTATGTATTTATAGATATAAGCATGGAAATAATTCATTCATATAAATACATCTGTGTGAAGGGAAGAACTTTTTTTTGTTTTATTTTAAAATTTTATTTTTTAAAATTTTGAAATTTAATTTTATTTATTTTTTTATACAGCAGGTTATTATTAGTTATGTATTTTACGCATATACATGTATACAGGTCAATCCCAATCCCACAACTCATCCCACCACCACCACCCCATGTCTTCCCACACTTGGTGTCCATACGTGTGTTCTCTACCTCTGTGTCTCTATTTCTTGCCTGCAAACCAGTTCTTCTGTACCATTTTTCTAGGTTCGAGATATATGCATTAATATACAATATTTGTTTTTCTCTTTCTGACTTACTTCATTCTGTATGACAGTCTCTAGATCCATCGACGTCTCTACAAATGACCCAGTTTCATTCCTTCTTATGGCTGAGTAATATTCCATTTAATATATGTACCACATCTTTATCCATTCGTCTGTCTGTGGGTATTTAGGTTGCTTCCATTACCTGGCTATTGTAAATAGTGCTGAAATGAGCATTGTGGTGAATGTGCCTTTTTGATTTATGGTTTTCTCTGGGTATATGCCCAGAAGTGGGATTGCTGGATCATATGGTAATTCTATTTCTAGGTTTTTTAAGGAAACTCCATACTGTTCTCCATCGTGAGTGTATCAATTTACATTTCCACCACTAGTGGAAGAGGGATCCTTTTGTCCACACCCTCCCCAGAATTTGTTGTTTGTAGATTTTCCGATGATGCCGATTCTAACAGGTGTGAGGTGATACCTCATTGTAGTTTTGATTTGCATTTCTCTAATAATTAGTGATGTTGAGCAGCTTTTCATGTGCGTCTTGGCCATCTCTGTGTCTTCTTTGAAGAAACGTCTCTTTAGATCTTCTGCCCATTTTTGTATTGGGTTGTTTGTTTTTTTTAATATTAAGATGCATGAGCTCTTTATATGTATTGGAGATTAAACCTTTGTCCATTGATTCATTTGCAAATATTTTCGCCCATTCTGAGGGAAGCTTTTTGCCATTCCCGTTTTTTTAACAAAAAAAGAAAGAAAGAAAAAGAAGCAGAACACTAATGTGTGTAAAATATGCCTTTTGAAACTGTCGTTTTGAAATATGGACGTCCTTTGAATTTTCTGGTCGATACATGACCCCAGGATTTGTGTTCAGGGCAGGTGTCATTTACAGGCCTGCAATGATTTTGGATATCAACTGACCATTAGCGCTGGGATTAAAGCTGCTGTTGTGTGAAACGGCCGCAAGGTGGCAGGTGATCTCCCTTACCAAATCTGGTTACTGGGGCAACAGAGCCTCAATGGAAGTCGTGTTCTAGATTGGAATTTAGAATGGAATGTGCCAGGAGAAAGCCCCTCAAGTTTGTCTCACTACTTCTTGTTCGTGTTTTTAATTTAATTTTTTATTTTTTATTACAGCAAATTTGATTACAATGTTTGGCTTGTTGTAGGTGTGGAAGATGTGGTTCTTTTACACATATACATATGTCTGTTCTTCCTGGGATCCTTTCCCATGTACCTTATGACAGAATGTTGAGTAGTCTTCTCTTGGTATTCTGTAGGTCTTTGGTGATTATATATGTCACCTTTGTTTGTATATGTCTGTTAACCCCAATATCATAATGAAACCAATCCTCACACCTTTCCATTGGTGAACCATAAGTTTGTTGAATGAATCTGTGATTGCCCTTCTCCGTGGAAATATCTGCCCTGGTATCCATTTTTCGGTCATAGCTATAAGAGATATGATATGATATGTGTCTTTCACTTTCGGACTTACTACAAGTCACGTGATTACCTCTAGACACACCTACGGTGCTGCAAATGGCATTGTGTCCTTTTATTCCTTGGCTTCTATTCTGCCTTAGCGAGGTCCATTTTCAACAATGTGATTCCCTGAGGGCTGAGGATTAGCTGACCTGTGTAGCCTGACCCTGCCGGCCGGCCCTCCCCAGGTGTGCCTGGGTTGAGGTCAATATAAACAGCGCTGCAGGCAGCAATAGCCCCTGAAGCTGTGCCTGACTCCATATTCTCTGCCCCGTCAGCAGTCTCGGGGCTGTGCTGGTGGGAGGGAGTGAGGGGCCACGGCTTTGTGGGTGGCCCAGTGTGAGTGGGTCACTGCTGGACTTTCTGCAGGAATTGCCAGGCTGCCACTTGTAAAGAAGAGGATGTGTCACCCATACCTTCTGCTGGAATTTCTCTCCGGACAGAGGTGAGGAAGGAAACAAGCAGTGGGGGCCGGGACAGGAGGGGTATCTCAGGCAGGGCAATGGAAAGCTTCCAGAAGAGCGCCCAGGGCCAGGACCTTCCTGGCTGGCCTGCAGGCACCAAGGTGGCCTGCGTGCTTTCACTGGTGTGGTTCCAGGGCCCTTCTTCTAAGCTTTCAAGCCCTTGTATATATTCAGGTGTTTTACCTGGGAAGGGTGGGAAAAGTTCAACAGCAGCTGGCCTGGGGCTCAGCTCACAGTTACTCACAGATGCCTCGGCATGGCCCCCAGCTTTGCAATGAGGACGCTCCTTGCATAGGAGTTGGCTGCTCGCTCTATGGGATATGATTCCCCACCTCTGACCAAATTCAGAATTGTTTACCGCTGGAACAAGTGCCCTGATATGGTTTTCCGCTGTCTATCTGGTGGGTTCAGTTTTTTTTTCTTTTTTGGTTCAAGTTAGATTTTATTCCTCTTTTATGTATTTATAGATATAAGCATGGAAATAATTCATTCATATAAATACATCTGTGTGATGAGAATAACTTTTTCCTCTTTTATTTTTAAATTTTATTTTTTAAAATTTTGAAATTTAATTTTATTTATTTTTTTATACAGCAGGTTATTATTAGTTATGTATTTTATGCATATACATGTATAAAGATCAATCCCAATATCCGAAATCATCCCACCACAACCACCCCATGGCTTCCCACACTTGGTGTCCATACGTGTGTTCTCTACCTCTGTGTCTCTATTTCTTCCGTGCAAACCAGTTCATCTGTACCATTTTTTCTAGGTTCCACATATATGCATTAATATACAATATTAGTTTTTCTTTTTCTGACTTACTTCATTCTGTATGACAGTCTCTAGATCCATCGACGTCTCTACAAATGACCCAGTTTCATTCCTTCTTATGGCTGAGTAATATTCCATTTTATATATGTACCACATCTTTATCCATTCGTCTGTCTGAGGGTATTTAGGTTGCTTCCATTACCTGGTTATTGTAAATAGTGCTGAAATGAGCATTGTGGTGAATGTGCCTTTTTGATTTATGGTTTTCTCTGGGTATATGCCCAGAAGTGGGATTGCTGGATCATATGTTAATTCTATTTCTAGCTTTTTTTAAGGAAACTCCATACTGTTCTCCATCGTGAGTGTATCAATTTACATTTCCACCACTAGTGGAAGAGGGATCCTTTTGTCCACACCCTCCCCAGAATTCCTTGTTTGTAGATTTTCTGATGATGCCAATTTTAGCAGGTGTGAGGTGACACCTCATTGTAGTTTTGATTTGCATTTCTCTAATAATTAGTGATGTTGAGCGGCTTTTCATGTGCGTCTTGGCCATCTCTGTGTCTTCTTTGAAGAAACGTCTCTTTAGATCTTCTGCCCATTTTTGTACTGGGTTGTTTGTTTTATTAATATTAAGCTGCATGAGCTCTTTATATATATTGGAGATTAAACCTTTGTCCATTGATTCGTTTGCAAATATTTTCGCCCATTCTAAGGGATGCTTTTTGCCATTCCCGTTTTTTTAACAAAAAAAGAAAGAAAGAAAAAGAAGCAGAACACTAATGTGTGTAAAATATGCCTTTTGAAATGGTCGTTTTGAAATATGGACGTCCTTTGAATTTTTTGGTCGATATATGAACCCAGGATTTGTTTTCAGGGAAGGTGTCATTTACAGGCCTGCAATGATTTTGAATATCAACTGACCATTAGCGCTGGGATTAAAGCTGCTGTTGTGTGAAACGGCTACAAGGTGGCAGCAGTTCTCCCTTACCAAATCTGGTTACTGGGGCAACAGAGCCTCAATGGAAGTCGTGTTCTAGATTGGAATTTAGAATGGAATGTGCCAGGAGAAAGCCCCTCAAGTTTGTCTCACTACTTCTTGTTCGTGTTTTTAATTTAATTTTTTTATTTTTTATTACAGCAAATTTGATTACAATGTTTGGCTTGTTGTAGGTGTGGAAGATGTGGTTCTTTTACACATACACATATGTCTGTTCTTCTTGGGATCCTTTTCCTATGTACCTTATGACAGAATGTTGAGTAGTCTTCTCTTGGTATTCTGTAGGTCTTTGGTGATTATATATGTCACCTGTGTTTGTATATGTCTGTTAACCCCAATATCATAATGAAACCAATCCTCACACCTTTCCATTGGTGAACCATAAGTTTGTTGAATGAATCTGTGATTGCCCTTCTCCGTGGAAATATCTGCCCTGGTATCCATTTTTCGGTCACACCTATAAGAGATATGATATGATATGTGTCTTTCACTTTCTGACTTACTACAAGTCACGTGATTACCTCTAGACACACCTACGGTGCTGCAAATGGCATTGTGTCCTTTTATTCCTTGGCTTCTATTCTGCCTTAGCGAGGTCCATTTTCAACAATGTGATTCCCTGAGGGCTGAGGATTAGCTGACCTGGGTAGCCTGACCCTGCCGGCCGGCCCTCCCCAGGTGTGCCTGGGTTGAGGTCAATATAAACAGCGCTGCAGGCAGCATTAGCCCCTGAAGCTGTGCCTGACTCCATATTCTCTGACCCGTCAGCAGTGTCGGGGCTGTGCTGGTGGGAGGGAGTGAGGGGCCACGGCATTGTTGGTGGCCCGGTGTGAGTGGGTCTCTGCTGGACTTTCTGCAGGAATTGCCAGGCTGCCACCTGTAAAGAAGAGGATGTGTGACCCATACCTTCCGCTGGAATTTCTCTCCGGAAATAGGTGAGGAAAGAAAAAAGCAGTGGGGACCGGGAAAGGAGTGGTATCTCAGGCAGGGCAATGGAAAGCTTCCAGAAGAGCGCCCAGGGCCAGGACCATCCTGGCTGGCCTGCAGGAACCAAGTTGGCCTGCGTGCTGTCGCTTGTGTGGCTTCACGGCCCTTCCTCTAGGCTTTCAAGCCCTTGTACTTATTCAGGTGTTTTACCTGGGAAGGGTGGGAAAATTTCAACAGCAGCTGGCCTGGGGCTCAGCTCACGGTTACTCACAGATGCCTCGGCATGGCCCCCAGCTTTGCAATGAGGACGCTTCTTGCGTAGGAGTGGGCTGCTGGCTCTATGGGAGATGATTCCCCACCTCTGACCAATTTCAGAATTGTTTACCACTGGAACAAGTGCCCTGATAGGGTTTTCCTCTGTCTATCTGGTGGGTTCAGTTTTTTTTTTCTTTTTTGGTTCAAGTTAGATTTTATCCCTCTTTTATGTATTTATAGCTATAAGCATGGAAATAATTCATTCATATAAATACATCTGTTTGAAGGGAATAACTTTTTCCTATTTTATTTTTAAATTTTATTTTTTAAAATTTTGAAATTTAATTTAATTTATTTTTTTATACAGCAGGTTATTATTAGTTATGTATTTTATGCATATACATGTATACAGGTCAATCCCAATCTCCCAACTCATCCCACCACCACCACCCCATGGCTTCCCACACTTGGTGTCCATACGTGTGTTCTCTATCTCTGTCTCTATTTCTTCCCTGCAAAACAGTTCATCTGTACCATTTTTCTAGGTTCCACATATATGCATTAATATACAATATTTGTTTTTCTCTTTCTGACTTACTTCATTCTGTATGACAGTCTCTAGATCCATCGACGTCTCTACAAATGACCCAGTTTCATTCCTTCTTATGGCTGAGTAATATTCCATTTTATATATGTACCACATCTTTATCCATTCGTCTGTCTGAGGGTATTTAGGTTGCTTCCATTACCTGGCTATTGTAAATAGTGCTGAAATGAGCATTGTGGTGAATGTGCCTTTTTGATTTATGGTTTTCTCTGGGTATATGCCCAGAAGTGGGATTGCTGGATCATATGTTAATTCTATTTCTAGCTTTTTTTAAGGAAACTCCATACTGTTCTCCATCGTGAGTGTATCAATTTACATTTCCACCACTAGTGGAAGAGGGATCCTTTTGTCCACACCCTCCCCAGAATTCGTTGTTTGTAGATTTTCTGATGATGCCAATTTTAGCAGGTGTGAGGTGACACCTCATTGTAGTTTTGATTTGCATTTCTCTAATAATTAGTGATGTTGAGCGGCTTTTCATGTGCATCTTGGCCATCTCTGTGTCTTCTTTGAAGAAACGTCTCTTTAGATCTTCTGCCCATTTTTGTACTGGGTTGTTTGTTTTATTAATATTAAGCTGCATGAGCTCTTTATATATATTGGAGATTAAACCTTTGTCCATTGATTCGTTTGCAAATATTTTCGCCCATTCTAAGGGATGCTTTTTGCCATTCCCGTTTTTTTAACAAAAAAAGAAAGAAAGAAAAAGAAGCAGAACACTAATGTGTGTCAAATATGCCTTTTGAAACGGTCGTTTTGAAATATGGACGTCCTTTGAATTTTTTGGTCGATATATGAACCCAGGATTTGGTTTCAGGGAAGGTGTCATTTACAGGCCTGCAATGATTTTGAATATCAACTGACCATTAGCGCTGGGATTAAAGCTGCTGTTTTGTGAAACGGATACAAGGTGGCAGCAGTTCTCCCTTACCAAATCTGGTTACTGGGGCAACAGAGCCTCAATGGAAGTCGTGTTCTAGATTGGAATTTAGAATGGAATGTGCCAGGAGAAAGCCCCTCAAGTTTGTCTCACTACTTCTTGTTCGTGTTTTTAATTTAATTTTTTTATTTTTTATTACAGCAAATTTGATTACAAAGTTTGGCTTGTTGTAGGTGTGGAAGATGTGGTTCTTTTACACATACACATATGTCTGTTCTTCTTGGGATCCTTTTCCTATGTACCTTATGACAGAATGTTGAGTAGTCTTCTCTTGGTATTCTGTAGGTCTTTGGTGATTATATATGTCACCTGTGTTTGTATATGTCTGTTAACCCCAATATCATAATGAAACCAATCCTCACACCTTTCCATTGGTGAACCATAAGTTTGTTGAATGAATCTGTGATTGCCCTTCTCCGTGGAAATATCTGCCCTGGTATCCATTTTGCGGTCACACCTATAAGAGATATGATATGATATGTGTCTTTCACTTTCTGACTTACTACAAGTCATGTGATTACCTCTAGATACACCTACGGTGCTGCAAATGGCATTGTGTCCTTTTATTCCTTGGCTTCTATTCTGCCTTAGCGAGGTCCATTTTCAACAATGTGATTCCCTGAGGGCTGAGGATTAGCTGACCTGGGTAGCCTGACCCTGCCGGCCGGCCCTCCCCAGGTGTGCCTGGGTTGAGGTCAATATAAACAGCGCTGCAGGCAGCATTAGCCCCTGAAGCTGTGCCTGACTCCATATTCTCTGACCCGTCAGCAGTGTCGGGGCTGTACTGGTGGGAGGGAGTGAGGGGCCACGGCATTGTGGGTGGCCCGGTGTGAGTGGGTCTCTGCTGGACTTTCTGCAGGAATTGCCAGGCTGCCACCTGTAAAGAAGAGGATGTGTGACCCATACCTTCCGCTGGAATTTCTCTCCGGAAATAGGTGAGGAAGGAAAAAAGCAGTGGGGACCGGGAAAGGAGTGGTATCTCAGGCAGGGCAATGGAAAGCTTCCAGAAGAGTGCCCAGGGCCAGGACCATCATGGCTGGCCTGCAGGAACCAAGTTGGCCTGCGTGCTGTCGCTTGTGTGGCTTCACGGCCCTTCCTCTAGGCTTTCAAGCCCTTGTACATATTCAGGTGTTTTACCTGGGAAGGGTGGGAAAAGTTCAACAGCAGCTGGCCTGGGGCTCAGCTCACGATTACTCACAGATGCCTCGGGTCCCTTTCACTGAGGAAGGTGTAGGTCTTGTCTATTCCATAGTTGGTTTTTGGAACGGTACCTGTGCTTATATCAAACTGTGGTTTCACGCATCACCCTACCTCTCCTTCCCCCTTAAGCAGCCATATGAGTGTTTCCTAAATGTGAGACTCAGTTCTCTTTCCTAACTCAGTTCAAGTGTAGCCATGTTTACAGGATCTTCATAAGTGATATCTTATGATAAGTTTATTTTTCTGTGTGATATATTTCACTTACAATCATTGTACCTGAATCCACTCATTTTGCTGCTACTGCTCTTAAGACATTAATTGCATGGCTGAGGGATATTCCATCGTACATAAGTACCACAATTTTTTGTACCACTTTTATATTTCCTGGGATATATAAGGTGTACCCAAGTTGAGATTATTGTAAGCAGTGCAGCCCTAAATTTTGGGGTGGCTCTGTCTTATTGATTTTCAGTTTTCCCAAGGTATATTCCTTAGAACGGAAGTGCCCTTGGCTCTGTAGCTCTGTTGTTTACTTGTTTTAGGGATCACAATGCAGTCCTCCAGAGAGGCAGTTGGCAATTTACATCCCGCCCATCAGCATAACAAGGCTCCCTGTTCTCCAGGGCCTGTCTTGCCTTTCTGGTTTTTACACATTTTGAGAATGTCCCTTTTGACCGGTGGGAATTGATACTTCTTTGTAGTGCAGATTACCATTGCCCGCTTGCTTGCTTGGCCAAAAAGGGCGTATGCGTTTTCTCCTGAGAAAACGCATATGCCCTTTTTGGCCAAGTGCATCACTGTCGATGTTGTGCCCCTCTTCTTGTGCTTTAAAGGTGATTCCAACGTACCTCTTGAAATCTGTTTCCTGCTATTCTGCCTCGCTTTCAAGTCCGCCTCGTTGCCTTCCCTCAACAGATTTTTGGACGATAGTTGTCCTTTATTACTCGGCCAGTTTGTGAATTGCTGTGCACCTGAGCTCCATTTTTCAACTCGTTTTTGGTGAGCTGACCGCAAGTCCAAAATTTTGGTTCAGGACCTATACTGGTTCCCGGTGGGTGGCTGAGACTTTGGTTAATTCTTCTTCCTGCCGGGAAATTACAGTGATATGTGCCCGTCCAAATGCCTAACAGCTACTCTCTCATTGGTTCTCCCTCTTCCCTTTCATCCTCTGCCAAATTGGAAACCTGTGCGAACCAGGAGGTTAAAGGGGCTGTCCCTCCAAGTTGGGAGATTGATAGTTAAGCAGATGGAAAGTCAAACCGGAGCACCAGGAGAGGGACTATTCGTTGAGTTTTAGAAACCTTTCGTATTCACAGTGTGTCCGTTCTCTAGGTTTCCCGTACATGTTATAGCTGTAGTAATATTCCCTTCAACCTGGAGAGTTGGGAACCATGGAATGGGTGCCATGCCTTATTGCTTTAAAGGGTCTGCATTTGCTCACCCAATCTCACCAATCCTCTCAGTCCCAAGTGTCCAGCCTTATGCCACATCCAGCTGTCGTTGTAGATATGGTCATTCCAGGTTTCATCAGAGACATTGAAGGAATTGTAAAGAATATCCCAGTTTTTTTGTTTTGTTTTTGAAATTCCTTTTTATAGTGGGTTTGAGCTGATTCTCGCTGCCATGTTTATGCCAGTCTAGACACACTTGATTCCCTTACGGGGACATATCAATCCATAGGTTTTAAGATTCTTACTAGTCAGATATATTCCTCTGCGGGAAATATGGGGTTTTGAGTCCCTTTCACTGAGGAAGGTGTAGATCTTGTCTATTCCATAGTTGGTTTTTGGAACGGTACCTGTGCTTATATCAAACTCTGGTTTTATGCATCACCCCACCTCTCCTTCCCCCTTAAGCAGGCATAAGAGTGTTTTCTAAATGTGAGACACTGTTCTCTTTCCTAACTCAGTTCAAGTGTAGCCATGTTTACAGGATCTTCATAAGTGATATCTTATGATAAGTTTCTTTTTCTCTGTGACTTATTTCACTTAGAATCATCGTACCTGAATCCACCCATTTTGCTGCTACTGGTCTTATGACATTGATTTCATGGCTGAGGGATATTCCATCGTACGTAAGTACCACAATTTTTTGAACCATTTTTATATTTCCTGGGATATTTAAGGTGTACCCAAGTTGAGGTCCTTGTAAGCAGTGCAGCCCTAAATTTTGGGGTGGCTCTGTCTTATTGATTTTCAGTTTTCCCAAGGTATATTCCCTAGACTGGAAGTGCCCTTGGCTTTGTAGCTCTGTTGTTTACTTGTTTTAGGGAACACAATGCACTCTTCCAGAGAGGCAGTTGGCAATTTACATCCCGCCCATCAGCATAACAAGGCTCCCTGTTCTCCAGGCCCTGTCTTGCCTTTCTGTTTTTTACACATTTTGTGGATGTCCCTTTTGACTGGTGGGATGTGATACTTCTTTGAAGTGCAGATTTGCATTGCCTGCTTGCTTGTTGGCCTAAAAGGCCTTATGTGTTTTCTCCTGAATATATTCAGGAGAAAAAGCATACGCCCTTTTTGGCCAACTGCATCATTGTCGAAGTTCTGCCCCTCTTCCTGTGCTTTAAAGGCGATTCCAACGTACCTCTTGAAATCTGTTTCCTGCTATTCTGTCTCGCTTTCAAGTCTGCCTCGTTGCCTTCCCTTAACAGATTTTCGGACGATAGTTGTCCTTTATTACTCTGGCAGTTTTTGAATTGCTGTGCCCTTGATCTCCATTTTTCAACTCGTTTTTGGTGAGCTGACCGCAAGTCCAAAATTTTGGTTCAGGACCTATGCTGCTTCCCGATGGGCGGCTGAGACTTTGATTAATTCTTCTTCCTGCTGGGAAGTTAGAGTGATATGTGCCGTCCAAATGCCTAACAGCTACTCTCTCATTGGTTCTCCCTCTTCCCTTTCATCCTCTGCAAAATTGGAAACCTGTGCGAACCAGGAGGTTAAAGGGGCTGTCTCTCCAAGTTGGGAGATTGATAGTAAAGCAGATGGAAAGTCAAACCGGAGCACCAGGAGAGGGACTATTCGTTGAGTTTTAGAAACCTTTCGTATTCACAGTGTGTCCGTTCTCTAGGTTTCCCGTACATGTAATAATTGTAGTAATATTCCCTTCAACCTGGAGAGTTGGGACCCATGGAATGGGTGCCATGCATTATTGCTTTAAAGGGTCTGCATTTGCTCACCCAATCTCACCAATCTTCTCAGTCCCAAGTGTCCAGCCTTATGCCACATCCAGCTGTCGTTGTAGATTGGGTCATTCCAGGTTTCATCAGAGACCCTGAAGGAATTGTAAAGAATTTCCCAGTTTTTTTGTTTTGTTTTTGAAATTCCTTTTTATAGTGGGTTTGAGCTGATTCTCGCTGCCATGTTTATGCCAGTCTAGACACACTTGATTTCCTTACGGAAACATATCAATCCACAGGTTTTATTATTCTTACCAGTCAGATATATTCCTCTGCGTGAAATATGGGGTTTTGAGTCCCTTTCACTGAGGAAGGTGTAGGTCTTGTCTATTCCATAGTTGGTTTTTGGAACGGTACCTGTGCTTATATCAAACTCTGGTTTTATGCATCACCCCACCTCTCCTTCCCCCTAAAGCAGGCATAAGAGTGTTTTCTAAATGTGAGACACTGTTCTCTTTCCTAACTCAGTTCAAGTGTAGCCATGTTTACAGGATCTTCATAAGTGATATCTTATGATAAGTTTCTTTTTCTCTGTGACTTATTTCACTTAGAATCATCGTACCTGAATCCACAAATTTTGCTGCTACTGGTCTTATGACATTGATTTCATGGGTGAGGGACATTCCATCGTACGTAAGTACCACAATTTTTTGAACCAGTTTTATATTTCGTGGGATATTTAAGGTGTACCCAAGTTGAGGTCCTTGTAAGCAGTGCAGCCCTAAATTTTGGGGTAGCTCTGTCTTATTGATTTTCCATTTTCCCAAGGTATATTCCCTATACTGGAAGTGCCCTTGGCTCTGTAGCTCTGTTCTTTACTTGTTTTAGGGAACACAATGTACTCCTCCAGAGGGGCAGTTGGCAATTTACATCCCGCACATCAGCATAACAAGGCTCCCTGTTCTCCAGGGCCTGTCCTGCCTTTCTGGTTTTTACACATTTTGTGGATGTCCCTTTTGACCGGTGGGAAGTAATACTTCTTTGTAGTGCAGATTTGCATTGCCCGCTTGCTTGCTTGGCCAAAAAGGGCGTATGCGTTTTCTCCTGAATATATTCAGGAGAAAACGCATACGCCCTTTTTGTCCAAGTGCATCATTGTCGAAGTTGTGCCCCTCTTCCTGTCCTTTAAAGGTGATTCCAACGTACCTCTTGAAATCTGTTTCCTGCTATTCTGCCTCGCTTTCAAGTCCACCTCGTTGCCTTCCCTCAACAGATTTTTGGAAGATAGTTGTCCTTTATTACTTGGCCAGTTTGTGAATTGCTGTGCCCCTGAGCTCCATTTTTCAACTCGTTTTTGGTGAGCTGACCGCAAGTCCAAAATTTTGGTTCAGGACCTATGCTGGTTCCCGGTAGGTGGCTGAGACTTTGGTTAATTCTTCTTCCTGCCAGGAAATTACAGTGATATGTGCCCGTCCAAATGCCTAACAGCTACTCTCTCATTGGTTCTCCCTCTTCCCTTTCATCCTCTGCCAAATTGGCAACCTGTGCGAACCAGGAGGTTAAAGGGGCTGTCTCTCCAAGTTGGGAGGTTGATAGTAAAGCAGATGGAAAGTCAAACAGGAGCTCCAGGAGAGGGACTATTCGTTGAGTTTTAGAAACCTTTCGTATTCACAGTGTGTCCGTTCTCTAGGTTTCCCGTACATGTTATAGCTGTAGTAATATTCCCTTCAACCTGGAGAGTTGGGACCCATGGAATGGGAGCCAGGCATTTGTGCTGTAAAGGTTCTGCATTTGCTCACCAAATCTCAACAATCGTCTCAGTACCAAGTGTCCCTCCTTATGCCACATCCAGCTGTCATTGTAGATAGGGTCATTCCAGGTTTCATCAGAGACCCTGAAGGAATTGTTAAGAATTTCCCAGTTTTTTTGTTTTGTTTTTGAAATTCCTTTTTATAGTGGGTTTGAGCTGATTCTCGCTACCAAGTTTATGCCAGTCTAGACACACTTGATTCCCTTACGGAAACATATCAATACATAGGTTTTAAGATTCTTACTAGTCAGATATATTCCTCTGCGGGAAGTATGGCGTTTTGAGTCCCTTTCACTGAGGAAGGTGTAGGTCTTGTCTATCCCATAGTTGGTTTTTGGAACGGTACCTGTGCTTATATCAAACTCTGGTTTTATGCATCACCCCACCTCTCCTTCCCCCTTAAGCAGGCATAAGAGTGTTTTCTAAATGTGAGACACTGTTCTCTTTCCTAACTCAGTTCAAGTGTATCCATGTTTACAGGATCTTCATAAGTGATATCTTATGATAAGTTTCTTTTTCTCTGGGGCTTATTTCACTTAGAATAATCGTACCTGAATCCACCCATTTTGCTGCTACTGGTCTTATGACATTGATTTCATGGCTGAGGGATATTCCATCGTACGTAAGTACCACAATTTTCTGAACCATTTTTATATTTCCTGGGATATTTAAGGTGTACCCAAGTTGAGGTCCTTGTAAGCAGTGCAGCCCTGAATTTTGGGGTGGCTCTGTCTTATTGATTTTCAGTTTTCCCAAGGTATATTCCCTAGACTGGAAGTGACCTTGGCTCTGTAGCTCTGTTCTTTACTTATTTTAGGGAATACAATGTACTCCTCCAGAGAGGCAGTTGGCAATTTACATCCCGTCCATCAGCATAACAAGGCTCCCTGTTCTCCAGGGCCTGTCTTGCCTTTCTGGTTTTTACACATTTTGTGGATGTCCCTTTTGACCGGTGGGAAGTGATACTTCTTTGTAGTGCACATTTTCATTGCCCACTTGCTTGCTTGGCCAAAAAGGGCGTATGCGTTTTCTCCTGAATATATTCAGGAGAAAACGCATACGCCCTTTTTGGCCAAGTGCATCATTGTCGAAGTTGGGCCCCTCTTCCTGTGCTTTAAAGGTGATTCCAACGTACCTCTTGAAATCTGTTTCCTGCTATTGTGCCTCGCTTTCAAGTCTGCCTCGTTGGCTTCCCTCAACCGATTTTTGGACGATAGTTGTCCTTTATTACTCGGCCAGTTTGTGAATTGCTGTGCCCCTGAGCTCCATTTCTCAACTCGTTTTTGGTGAGCTGACCGCAAGTCCAAAATTTTGGTTCAGGACCTATACTGGTTCCCGGTGGGTGGCTGAGACTTTGGGTAATTCTTCTTCCTGCCGGGAAATTACAGTGATATGTGCCCGTCCAAATGCCTAACAGCTACTCTCTCATTGGTTCTCCCTCTTCCCTTTCATCCTCTGCCAAATTGGCAACCTGTGCGAACCAGGAGGTTAAAGGGGCTGTCTCTCCAAGTTGGGAGGTTGATAGTAAAGCAGATGGAAAGTCAAACCGGAGCACCAGGAGAGGGACTATTCGTTGAGTTTTAGAAACCTTTCGTATTCACAGTGTGTCCGTTCTCTAGGTTTCACGTACATGTTATAACTGTAGTAATATTCCCTTCAACCTGGAGAGTTGGGACCCATGGAATGGGTGCCATGCATTATTGCTTTAAAGGGCCTGCATTTTCTCACCCAATCTCACCAATCCTCTCAGTCCCAAGTGTCCAGCCTTATGCCACATCCAGCTGTCGTTGTAGATAGGGTCATTACAGGTTTCATCAGAGACCCTGAAGGAATTGTAAAGAATTTCCCAGTTTTTTTGTTTTGTTTTTGAAATTCCATTTTATAGTGGGTTTGAGCTGATTCTCGCTGCCATGTTTATGCCAGTCTAGACACAGTTGATTCCCTTACGGAGACATATCAATACATAGGTTTTAAGATTCTTAGTAGTCAGATATATTCCTCTGTGGGAAATATGGGGTTTTGAGTCCCTTTCACTGAGGAAGGTGTAGGTCTTGTCTATTCCATAGTTGGTTTTTTGGAACGGTACCTGTGCTTATATCAAACTCTGGTTTTATGCATCACCCCACCTCTCCTTCCCCCTTAAGCAGCTATAAGAGTGTTTTCTAAATGTGAGACACTGTTCTCTTTCCTAACTCAGTTCAAGTGTAGCCATGTTTACAGGATCTTCATAAGTGATATCTTATGATAAGTTTCTTTTTCTCTGTGACTTATTTCACTTAGAATCATCGTACCTGAATCCACCCATTTTGCTGCTACTGGTCTTATGACATTGATTTCATGGCTGAGGGATATTCCATCGTACGTAAGTACCACAATTTTTTGAACCATTTTTATATTTCCTGGGATATTTAAGGTGTACCCAAGTTGAGGTCCTTGTAAGCAGTGCAGCCCTAAATTTTGGCGTGGCTCTGTCTTATTGATTTTCAGTTTTTGCAAGGTATATTCCCTAGACTGGAAGTGACCTTGGCTCTGTAGCTCTGTTCTTTACTTGTTTTAGGGAATACAATGTACTCCTCCAGAGAGGCAGTTGGCAATTTACATCCCGTCCATCAGCATAACAAGGCTCCCTGTTCTCCAGGGCCTGTCTTGCCTTTCTGGTTTTTACACATTTTGTGGATGTCCCTTTTGACCGGTGGGAAGTGATACTTCTTTGTAGTGCAGATTTGCATTGCCCGCTTGCTTGCTTGGCCAAAAAGGGCGTATGCGTTTTCTCCTGAATATATTCAGGAGAAAACGCATACGCCCTTTTTGGCCAAGTGCATCATTGTCGAAGTTGTGCCCCTCTTCCTGTGCTTTAAAGGCGATTCCAACGTACCTCTTGAAATCTGTTTCCTGCTATTCTGCCTCGCTTTCAAGTCCACCTCGTTGCCTTCCCTCAACAGATTTTTGGACGATAGTTGTCCTTTATTACTCGACCAGTTTGTGAATTGCTGTGCCCCTGAGCTCCATTTTCCAACTCGTTTTTGGTGAGCTGACCGCAAGTCTAAAATTTTGGTTCAGGACCTATGCTGGTTCCCGGTGGGTGGCTGAGACTTTGGTTAATTCTTCTTCCTGCTGGGAAGTTAGAGTGATATATGCCCGTTCAAACGCCTAACAGCTACTCTCTCATTGTTTCTCCCTCTTCCCTTTCATCCTCTGCCAAATTGGAAACCTATGTGAACCAGGAGGTTGAAGGGGCTGTCTCTCCAAGTTGGGAGATTGATAGTAAAGCAGATGAAAGTCAAACCGGAGCACCAGGGTTGGGACTATTCGTTGAGTTTTAGAAACCTTTCGTATTCACAGTGTGTCCGTTCTCTAGGTTTCCCGTACATGTTATAACTGTACTAATATTCCCTACAACCTGGAGAGGTGGGACCCATGGAATGGGTGCCATGCATTATTGCTTTAAAGGGTCTGCATTTGTTCACCCAATCTCACCGATCCTCTCAGTTCCAAGTGTCCAGCCTTATGCCACCTCCAGCTGTCGTTGTAGATAGGGTCATTCCAGGTTTCATCAGAGACCCTGAAGGAATTGTAAAGAATTTCCCAGTTTTTTTGTTTTGTTTTTGAAATTCCTTTTTATAGTGGGTTTGAGCTGATTCTCGCTGCCATGTTTATGCCAGTCTAGACACACTTGATTTCCTTACGGAAACATATCAATCCACAGGTTTTATGATTCTTACCAGTCAGATATATTCCTCTGCGGGAAATATGGGGTTTTGAGTCCCTTTCACTGAGGAAGGTGTAGGTCTTGTCTATTCCATAGTTGGTTTTTGGAACGGTACCTGTGCTTATATCAAACTCTGGTTTAATGCATCACCCCACCTCTCCTTCCCCCTTAAGCAGGCATAAGAGTGTTTTCTAAATGTGAGACACTGTTCTCTTTCCTAACTCAGTTCAAGTGTAGCCATGTTTACAGGATCTTCATAAGTGATATCTTATGATAAGTTTCTTTTTCTCTGTGACTTATTTCACTTAGAATCATCGTACCTGAATCCACCCATTTTGCTGCTACTGGTCTTATGACATTGATTTCATGGCTGAGGGACATTCCATCGTACGAAAGTACCACAATTTTTTGAACCAGTTTTATATTTCGTGGGATATTTAAGGTGTACCCAAGTTGAGGTCCTTGTAAGCAGTGCAGCCCTAAATTTTGGGGTGGCTCTGTCTTATTGATTTTCAGTTTTCCCAAGGTATATTCCCTAGACTGGAAGTGCCCTTGGCTTTGTAGCTCTGTTGTTTACTTGTTTTAGGGAACACAATGCACTCTTCCAGAGAGGCAGTTGGCAATTTACATCCCGCCCATCAGCATAACAAGGCTCCCTGTTCTCCAGGCCCTGTCTTGCCTTTCTGGTTTTTACACATTTTGTGGATGTCCCTTTTGACCGGTGGGATGTGATACTTCTTTGAAGTGCAGATTTGCATTGCCTGCTTGCTTGTTGGCCTAAAAGGCCTTATGTGTTTTCTCCTGAATATATTCAGGAGAAAAAGCATACGCCCTTTTTGGCCAACTGCATCATTGTCGAAGTTCTGCCCCTCTTCCTGTGCTTTAAAGGCGATTCCAACGTACCTCTTGAAATCTGTTTCCTGCTATTCTGTCTCGCTTTCAAGTCTGCCTCGTTGCCTTCCCTTAACAGATTTTCGGACGATAGTTGTCCTTTATTACTCTGGCAGTTTTTGAATTGCTGTGCCCTTGATCTCCATTTTACAACTCGTTTTTGGTGAGCTGACCGCAAGTCCAAAATTTTGGTTCAGGACCTATGCTGCTTCCCGATGGGCGGCTGAGACTTTGATTAATTCTTCTTCCTGCTGGGAAGTTAGAGTGATATGTGCCGTCCAAATGCCTAACAGCTACTCTCTCATTGGTTCTCCCTCTTCCCTTTCATCCTCTGCAAAATTGGAAACCTGTGCGAACCAGGAGGTTAAAGGGGCTGTCTCTCCAAGTTGGGAGATTGATAGTAAAGCAGATGGAAAGTCAAACCGGAGCACCAGGAGAGGGACTATTCGTTGAGTTTTAGAAACCTTTCGTATTCACAGTGTGTCCGTTCTCTAGGTTTCCCGTACATGTAATAATTGTAGTAATATTCCCTTCAACCTGGAGAGTTGGGACCCATGGAATGGGTGCCATGCATTATTGCTTTAAAGGGTCTGCATTTGCTCACCCAATCTCACCAATCTTCTCAGTCCCAAGTGTCCAGCCTTATGCCACATCCAGCTGTCGTTGTAGATTGGGTCATTCCAGGTTTCGTCAGAGACCCTGAAGGAATTGTAAAGAATTTCCCAGTTTTTTTGTTTTGTTTTTGAAATTCCTTTTTATAGTGGGTTTGAGCTGATTCTCGCTGCCATGTTTATGCCAGTCTAGACACACTTGATTTCCTTACGGAAACATATCAATCCACAGGTTTTATTATTCTTACCAGTCAGATATATTCCTCTGCGTGAAATATGGGGTTTTGAGTCCCTTTCACTGAGGAAGGTGTAGATCTTGTCTATTCCATAGTTGGTTTTTGGAACGGTACCTGTGCTTATATCAAACTCTGGTTTTATGCATCACCCCACCTCTCCTTCCCCCTAAAGCAGGCATAAGAGTGTTTTCTAAATGTGAGACACTGTTCTCTTTCCTAACTCAGTTCAAGTGTAGCCATGTTTACAGGATCTTCATAAGTGATATCTTATGATAAGTTTCTTTTTCTCTGTGACTTATTTCACTTAGAATCATCGTACCTGAATCCACAAATTTTGCTGCTACTGGTCTTATGACATTGATTTCATGGCTGAGGGACATTCCATCGTACGTAAGTACCACAATTTTTTGAACCAGTTTTATATTTCGTGGGATATTTAAGGTGTACCCAAGTTGAGGTCCTTGTAAGCAGTGCAGCCCTAAATTTTGGGGTAGCTCTGTCTTATTGATTTTCAATTTTCCCAAGGTATATTCCCTATACTGGAAGTGCCCTTGGCTCTGTAGCTCTGTTCTTTACTTGTTTTAGGGAACACAATGTACTCCTCCAGAGGGGCAGTTGGCAATTTACATCCCGCACATCAGCATAACAAGGCTCCCTGTTCTCCAGGGCCTGTCCTGCCTTTCTGGTTTTTACACATTTTGTGGATGTCCCTTTTGACCGGTGGGAAGTAATACTTCTTTGTAGTGCAGATTTGCATTGCCCGCTTGCTTGCTTGGCCAAAAAGGGCGTATGCGTTTTCTCCTGAATATATTCAGGAGAAAACGCATACGCCCTTTTTGTCCAAGTGCATCATTGTCGAAGTTGTGCCCCTCTTCCTGTCCTTTAAAGGTGATTCCAACGTACCTCTTGAAATCTGTTTCCTGCTATTCTGCCTCGCTTTCAAGTCCACCTCGTTGCCTTCCCTCAACAGATTTTTGGAAGATAGTTGTCCTTTATTACTTGGCCAGTTTGTGAATTGCTGTGCCCCTGAGCTCCATTTTTCAACTCGTTTTTGGTGAGCTGACCGCAAGTCCAAAATTTTGGTTCAGGACCTATGCTGGTTCCCGGTAGGTGGCTGAGACTTTGGTTAATTCTTCTTCCTGCCAGGAAATTACAGTGATATGTGCCCGTCCAAATGCCTAACAGCTACTCTCTCATTGGTTCTCCCTCTTCCCTTTCATCCTCTGCCAAATTGGCAACCTGTGCGAACCAGGAGGTTAAAGGGGCTGTCTCTCCAAGTTGGGAGGTTGATAGTAAAGCAGATGGAAAGTCAAACAGGAGCTCCAGGAGAGGGACTATTCGTTGAGTTTTAGAAACCTTTCGTATTCACAGTGTGTCCGTTCTCTAGGTTTCCCGTACATGTTATAGCTGTAGTAATATTCCCTTCAACCTGGAGAGTTGGGACCCATGGAATGGGAGCCAGGCATTTGTGCTGTAAAGGTTCTGCATTTGCTCACCAAATCTCAACAATCGTCTCAGTACCAAGTGTCCCTCCTTATGCCACATCCAGCTGTCATTGTAGATAGGGTCATTCCAGGTTTCATCAGAGACCCTGAAGGAATTGTTAAGAATTTCCCAGTTTTTTTGTTTTGTTTTTGAAATTCCTTTTTATAGTGGGTTTGAGCTGATTCTCGCTACCAAGTTTATGCCAGTCTAGACACACTTGATTCCCTTACGGAAACATATCAATACATAGGTTTTAAGATTCTTACTAGTCAGATATATTCCTCTGCGGGAAGTATGGCGTTTTGAGTCCCTTTCACTGAGGAAGGTGTAGGTCTTCTCTATTCCATAGTTGGTTTTTGGAACGGTACCTGTGCTTATATCAAACTCTGGTTTTATGCATCACCCCACCTCTCCTTCCCCCTTAAGCAGGCATAAGAGTGTTTTCTAAATGTGAGACACTGTTCTCTTTCCTAACTCAGTTCAAGTGTAGCCATGTTTACAGGATCTTCATAAGTGATATCTTATGATAAGTTTCTTTTTCTCTGGGGCTTATTTCACTTAGAATCATCGTACCTGAATCCACCCATTTTGCTGCTACTGGTCTTATGACATTGATTTCATGGCTGAGGGATATTCCATCGTACGTAAGTACCACAATTTTCTGAACCATTTTTATATTTCCTGGGATATTTAAGGTGTACCCAAGTTGAGGTCCTTGTAAGCAGTGCAGCCCTGAATTTTGGGGTGGCTCTGTCTTATTGATTTTCAGTTTTCCCAAGGTATATTCCCTAGACTGGAAGTGACCTTGGCTCTGTAGCTCTGTTCTTTACTTATTTTAGGGAATACAATGTACTACTCCAGAGAGGCAGTTGGCAATTTACATCCCGTCCATCAGCATAACAAGGCTCCCTGTTCTCCAGGGCCTGTCTTGCCTTTCTGGTTTTTACACATTTTGTGGATGTCCCTTTTGACCGGTGGGAAGTGATACTTCTTTGTAGTGCACATTTTCATTGCCCACTTGCTTGCTTGGCCAAAAAGGGCGTATGCGTTTTCTCCTGAATATATTCAGGAGAAAACGCATACGCCCTTTTTGGCCAAGTGCATCATTGTCGAAGTTGGGCCCCTCTTCCTGTGCTTTAAAGGTGATTCCAACGTACCTCTTGAAATCTGTTTCCTGCTATTCTGCCTCGCTTTCAAGTCTGCCTCGTTGGCTTCCCTCAACCGATTTTTGGACGATAGTTGTCCTTTGTTACTCGGCCAGTTTGTGAATTGCTGTGCCCCTGAGCTCCATTTCTCAACTCGTTTTTGGTGAGCTGACCGCAAGTCCAAAATTTTGGTTCAGGACCTATACTGGTTCCCGGTGGGTGGCTGAGACTTTGGGTAATTCTTCTTCCTGCCGGGAAATTACAGTGATATGTGCCCGTCCAAATGCCTAACAGCTACTCTCTCATTGGTTCTCCCTCTTCCCTTTCATCCTCTGCCAAATTGGCAACCTGTGCGAACCAGGAGGTTAAAGGGGCTGTCTCTCCAAGTTGGGAGGTTGATAGTAAAGCAGATGGAAAGTCAAACCGGAGCACCAGGAGAGGGACTATTCGTTGAGTTTTAGAAACCTTTCGTATTCACAGTGTGTCCGTTCTCTAGGTTTCCCGTACATGTTATAACTGTAGTAATATTCCCTTCAACCTGGAGAGTTGGGACCCATGGAATGGGTGCCATGCATTATTGCTTTAAAGGGCCTGCATTTTCTCACCCAATCTCACCAATCCTCTCAGTCCCAAGTGTCCAGCCTTATGCCACATCCAGCTGTCGTTGTAGATAGGGTCATTACAGGTTTCATCAGAGACCCTGAAGGAATTGTAAAGAATTTCCCAGTTTTTTTGTTTTGTTTTTGAAATTCCATTTTATAGTGGGTTTGAGCTGATTCTCGCTGCCATGTTTATGCCAGTCTAGACACAGTTGATTCCCTTACGGAGACATATCAATACATAGGTTTTAAGATTCTTAGTAGTCAGATATATTCCTCTGTGGGAAATATGGGGTTTTGAGTCCCTTTCACTGAGGAAGGTGTAGGTCTTGTCTATTCCATAGTTGGTTTTTTGGAACGGTACCTGTGCTTATATCAAACTCTGGTTTTATGCATCACCCCACCTCTCCTTCCCCCTTAAGCAGCTATAAGAGTGTTTTCTAAATGTGAGACACTGTTCTCTTTCCTAACTCAGTTCAAGTGTAGCCATGTTTACAGGATCTTCATAAGTGATAACTTATGATAAGTTTCTTTTTCTCTGTGACTTATTTCACTTAGAATCATCGTACCTGAATCCACCCATTTTGCTGCTACTGGTCTTATGACATTGATTTCATGGCTGAGGGATATTCCATCGTACGTAAGTACCACAATTTTTTGAACCATTTTTATATTTCCTGGGATATTTAAGGTGTACCCAAGTTGAGGTCCTTGTAAGCAGTGCAGCCCTAAATTTTGGCGTGGCTCTGTCTTATTGATTTTCAGTTTTTGCAAGGTATATTCCCTAGACTGGAAGTGACCTTGGCTCTGTAGCTCTGTTCTTTACTTGTTTTAGGGAATACAATGTACTCCTCCAGAGAGGCAGTTGGCAATTTACATCCCGTCCATCAGCATAACAAGGCTCCCTGTTCTCCAGGGCCTGTCTTGCCTTTCTGGTTTTTACACATTTTGTGGATGTCCCTTTTGACCGGTGGGAAGTGATACTTCTTTGTAGTGCAGATTTGCATTGCCCGCTTGCTTGCTTGGCCAAAAAGGGCGTATGCGTTTTCTCCTGAATATATTCAGGAGAAAACGCATACGCCCTTTTTGGCCAAGTGCATCATTGTCGAAGTTGTGCCCCTCTTCCTGTGCTTTAAAGGCGATTCCAACGTACCTCTTGAAATCTGTTTCCTGCTATTCTGCCTCGCTTTCAAGTCCACCTCGTTGCCTTCCCTCAACAGATTTTTGGACGATAGTTGTCCTTTATTACTCGACCAGTTTGTGAATTGCTGTGCCCCTGAGCTCCATTTTCCAACTCGTTTTTGGTGAGCTGACCGCAAGTCTAAAATTTTGGTTCAGGACCTATGCTGGTTCCCGGTGGGTGGCTGAGACTTTGTTTAATTCTTCTTCCTGCTGGGAAGTTAGAGTGATATATGCCCGTTCAAACGCCTAACAGCTACTCTCTCATTGTTTCTCCCTCTTCCCTTTCATCCTCTGCCAAATTGGAAACCTATGTGAACCAGGAGGTTGAAGGGGCTGTCTCTCCAAGTTGGGAGATTGATAGTAAAGCAGATGAAAGTCAAACCGGAGCACCAGGGTTGGGACTATTCGTTGAGTTTTAGAAACCTTTCGTATTCACAGTGTGTCCGTTCTCTAGGTTTCCCGTACATGTTATAACTGTACTAATATTCCCTACAACCTGGAGAGGTGGGACCCATGGAATGGGTGCCATGCATTATTGCTTTAAAGGGTCTGCATTTGTTCACCCAATCTCACCGATCCTCTCAGTTCCAAGTGTCCAGCCTTATGCCACCTCCAGCTGTCGTTGTAGATAGGGTCATTCCAGGTTTCATCAGAGACCCTGAAGGAATTGTAAAGAATTTCCCAGTTTTTTTGTTTTGTTTTTGAAATTCCTTTTTATAGTGGGTTTGAGCTGATTCTCGCTGCCATGTTTATGCCAGTCTAGACACACTTGATTTCCTTACGGAAACATATCAATCCACAGGTTTTATGATTCTTACCAGTCAGATATATTCCTCTGCGGGAAATATGGGGTTTTGAGTCCCTTTCACTGAGGAAGGTGTAGGTCTTGTCTATTCCATAGTTGGTTTTTGGAACGGTACCTGTGCTTATATCAAACTCTGGTTTTATGCATCACCCCACCTCTCCTTCCCCCTTAAGCAGGCATAAGAGTGTTTTCTAAATGTGAGACACTGTTCTCTTTCCTAACTCAGTTCAAGTGTAGCCATGTTTACAGGATCTTCATAAGTGATATCTTATGATAAGTTTCTTTTTCTCTGTGACTTATTTCACTTAGAATCATCGTACCTGAATCCACCCATTTTGCTGCTACTGGTCTTATGACATTGATTTCATGGCTGAGGGACATTCCATCGTACGAAAGTACCACAATTTTTTGAACCAGTTTTATATTTCGTGGGATATTTAAGGTGTACCCAAGTTGAGGTCCTTGTAAGCAGTGCAGCCCTAAATTTTGGGGTGGCTCTGTCTTATTGATTTTCAATTTTCCCAAGGTATATTCCCTATACTGGAAGTGCCCTTGGCTCTGTAGCTCTGTTCTTTACTTGTTTTAGGGAACACAATGTACTCCTCCAGAGGGGCAGTTGGCAATTTACATCCCACACATCAGCATAACAAGGCTCCCTGTTCTCCAGGGCCTGTCCTGCCTTTCTGGTTTTTACACATTTTGTGGATGTCCCTTTTGACCTGTGGGAAGTAATACTTCTTTGTAGTGCAGATTTGCATTGCCCGCTTGCTTGCTTGGCCAAAAAGGGCGTATGCGTTTTCTCCTGAATATATTCAGGAGAAAACGCATACGCCCTTTTTGTCCAAGTGCATCATTGTCGAAGTTGTGCCCCTCTTCCTGTCCTTTAAAGGTGATTCCAACGTACCTCTTGAAATCTGTTTCCTGCTATTCTGCCTCGCTTTCAAGTCCACCTCGTTGATTGCCCTCAACAGATTTTTGGAAGATAGTTGTCCTTTATTACTTGGCCAGTTTGTGAATTGCTGTGCCCCTGAGCTCCATTTTTCAACTCGTTTTTGCTGAGCTGACCGCAAGTCCAAAATTTTGGTTCAGGACCTATGCTGGTTCCCGGTAGGTGGCTGAGACTTTGGTTAATTCTTCTTCCTGCCAGGAAATTACAGTGATATGTGCCCGTCCAAATGCCTAACAGCTACTCTCTCATTGGTTCTCCCTCTTCCCTTTCATCCTCTGCCAAATTGGCAACCTGTGCGAACCAGGAGGTTAAAGGGGCTGTCTCTCCAAGTTGGGAGGTTGATAGTAAAGCAGATGGAAAGTCAAACCGGAGCACCAGGAGAGGGACTATTCGTTGAGTTTTAGAAACCTTTCGTATTCACAGTGTGTCCGTTCTCTAGGTTTCCCGTACATGTTATAGCTGTAGTAATATTCCCTTCAACCTGGAGAGTTGGGACCCATGGAATGGGTGCCATGAATTATTGCTTTAAAGGGTCTGCATTTGCTCACCCAATCCCAACAATCCTCTCAGTCGCAAGTGTCCAGCCTTATGCCACATCCAGCTGTCGTTGTAGATAGGGTCATTCCAGGTTTCATCAGAGACCCTGAAGGAATTGTAAAGAATTTCCCAGTTTTTTTGTTTTGTTTTTGAAATTCCTTTTTCTAGTGGGTTTGAGCTGATTCTCGCTGCCATGTTTATGCCAGTCTAGACACACTTGATTCCCTTACGGAGACATATCAATACATAGGTTTTAAAATTCTTAGTAGTCTGATATATTCCTCTGCGGGAAATATGGGGCTTTGAATCCCTTTCACTGAGGAAGGTGTAGGTCTTGTCTATTCCATAGTTGGTTTTTGGAACGGTACCTGTGCTTATATCAAACTCTGGTTTTATGCATCACCCCACCTCTCCTTCCCCCTTAAGCAGGCATAAGAGTGTTTTCTAAATGTGAGACACTGTTCTCTTTCCTAACTCAGTTCAAGTGTAGCCATGTTTACAGGATCTTCATAAGTGATATCTTATGATAAGTTTCTTTTTCTGTGTGACTTATTTCACTTAGAATCATTGTACCTGAATCCACCCATTTTGCTGCTACTGGTCTTATTACATGGCTGAGGGATATTCCATCGTATGTAAGTACCACAATTTTTTGAACCATTTTTATATTTCCTGGGATATTTAAGGTGTACCCAAGTTGAGGTCCTTGTAAGCAGTGCAGCCCTAAATTTTGGCGTTGCTCTGTCTTATTGATTTTCAGTTTTCCCAAGGTATATTCCCTAGACTGGAAGTGCCCTTGGCTCTGTAGCTCTGTTGTTTACTTGTTTTAGGGAACACAATGCACTCCTCCAGAGAGGCAGTTGGCTATTTACATCCCCCCCATCAGCATAACAAGGCTCCCTGTTCTCCAGGGCCTGTCTTGCCTTTCTTGTTCTTACACATTTTGTGGATGTCCCTTTTGACCGGTGGGAAGTGATACTTCTTTGTAGTGCAGATTTGCATTGCCCGCTTGCTTGCTTGGCCAAAAAGGGCGTATGCGTTTTCTCCTGAATATATTCAGGAGAAAACGCATACGCCCTTTTTGGCCAAGTGCATCATTGTCGAAGTTGTGTCCCTCTTCCTGTGCTTTAAAGGAGATTCCAACGTACCTCTTGAAATCTGTTTCCTGCTATTCTGCCTCGCTTTCAAGTCCGCCTCGTTGCCTTCCCTCAACAGATTTTTGGACGATAGTTTTCTTTATTACTCGGCCAGCTTGTGAATTGCTGTGCCCCTGAGCTCCATTTTTCAACTCGTTTTTGGTGAGCTGACCGCAAGGTCAAAATTTTGGTTCAGGACCTATACTGGTTCCCAGTGGGTGGCTGAGACTTTGGTTAATTCTTCTTCCTGCTGGGAAATTACAGTGATATGTGCCCGTCCCAATGCCTAACAGCTACTCTCTCATTGGTTCTCCCTCTTCCCTTTCATCCTCTGCCAAATTGGAAACCTGTGCAAAACAGGAGGTTAAAGGGGCTGTCTCTCCAAGTTGGGAGATTGATAGTAAAGCAGATGGAAAGTCAAACCGGAGCACCAGGAGAGGGACTATTCATTGAGTTTTAGAAACCTTTCATATTCACTGTGGGTCCGTTCTCTAGGTTTCCTGTACATGTTATAGCTGTAGTAATATTCCCTTCAACCTGGAGAGTTGGGACCCATGGAATGGGTGCCAGGCATTTGTGATTTAACGGGTCTGCATTTGCTCACCCAATCTCACCAATCCTCTCAGTCCCAAGTGTCCAGCCTTATGCCACATCCAGCTGTCGCTGTAGATAGGGTCATTCCAGGTTTCATCAGAGACCCTGAAGGAATTGTAAAGAATTTCACAGATTTTTTGTTTTGTTTTTGAAATTCCTTTTTATAGTGGGTTTGAGCTGATTCTCGCTGCCATGTTTATGCCAGTCTAGACACACTTGATTCCCTTACGGAGACATATCAATACATAGGTTTTAAGATTCTTACTAGTCAGATATATTCCTCTGCGGGAACTATGGGGTTTTGAGTCCCTTTCACTGAGGAAGGTGTAGGTCTTGTCTATTCCATAGTTGGTTTTTGGAACGGTACCTGTGCCTATATCAAACTCTGGTTTTATGCATCACCCCACCTCTCTATCCCCCTTAAGCGGGCATAAGAGAGTTTTCTAAATGTGAGACTCTGTTCTCTTTCCTAACTCAGTTCAAGTGTAGCCATGTTTACAGGATCTTCATATGTGATATCTTATGATAAGTTTCTTTTTCTGTGTGACTTATTTCACTTAGAATCATCGTACCTGAATCCACCCATTTTGCTGCTACTGGTCTTATGACATTGATTTCATGGCTGAGGGATATTCCATCGTACGTAAGTACCACAATTTTTTGAACCATTTTTATATTTCCTGGGATATTTAAGGTGTACCCAAGTTGAGGTCCTTGTAAGCAGTGCAGCCCTAAATTTTGGGGTGGCTCTGTCTTATTGATTTTCAGTTTTCCCAAGGTATATTCCCTAGACTGGAAGTGCCCTTGGCTTTGTAGCTCTGTTGTTTACTTGTTTTAGGGAACACAATGCACTCCTCCAGAGAGGCAGTTGGCAATCTACATCCTGCCCATCATCATAACAAGGCGCCTTGTTCTCCAGGCCTGTCTTGCCTTTGTGGTTTTTACACATTTTGTGGATGTCCCTTTTGACCGGTGGGAAGTGATACTTCTTTGTAGTGCAGATTTGCATTGCCCGCTTGCTTCCTTGGCCAAAAAGGGCGTATGCGTTTTCTCCTGAATATATTCAGGAGAAAACGCATACGCCCTTTTTGGCCAAGTGCATCATTGTCGAAGTTGTGCCCCTCTTCCTGTGCTTTAAAGGTGATTCCAACGTACCTCTTGAAATCTGTTTCCTGCTATTCTCCCTCGCTTTCAAGTCCGCCTCGTTGCCTTCCCTCAACAGATTTTCGGACGATAGTTGTCCTTTATTACTCTGCCAGTTTTTGAATTGTTGTGCCCTTGAGCTCCATTTTTTAACTCGTTTTTTGTGAGCTGACCGCAAGTCCAAAATTTTAGTTCAGGACCTATGCTGATTCCCGGTGGGCGGCTGAGACTTTGGGTAATTCTTCTTCCTACCGGGAAGTTAGAGTGATATGTGCCCATCCTAATGCCTAACAGCTACTATCTCATTGGTTCTCCCTCTTTCCTTTCATCCTCTGCCAAATTGGAAACCTGTGCGAACCAGGAGGTTAAAGGTGCTGTCTCTCCAAGTTGGGAGGTTGATAGTAAAGCAGATGGAAAGTCAAACCGGAGCACCAGGAGAGGGACTATTCGTTGAGTTTTAGAAACCTTTCATATTCACCGTGTGTCCGTTCTCTAGGTTTCCCGTACATGTTATAGCTGTAGTAATATTCCCTTTAACCTGGAGAGTTGGGACCCATGGAATGAGTGCAATGCATTTGTGCTTTAAAGGGTCTGCATTTGCTCACCCAATCTCACCAATCCTCTCAGTCTTAAGTGTCCAGCCTTATGCCTCATCCAGCTGTCGTTGTACATAGGTTCATTCCAGGATTCATCAGAGACCCTGAAGGAATTGTAAATAATTTCCCAGTTTTTTGTTTTCTTTTTGAAAATCCTTTTTATAGTGGGTTTGAGCTGTTTCTCGCTGCCATGTTTATGCCAGTCTAGACACACTTGATTCCCTTACGGAGACATATCAATACATAGGTTTTAAGATTCTTACTAGTCAGATATATCCCTCTGCGGGAAATATGGGGTTTTGAGTCCCTTTCACCGAGGAAGGTGTAGGTCTTGTCTATTCCATAGTTGGTTTTTGGAACGGTACCTGTGCTTATATCAAACTCTGGTTTTATGCATCACACCACCTCTCCTTCCCCCTTAAGCAGGCATAAGAGTGTTTTCTAAATGTGAGACACTGTTCTCTTTCCTAACTCAGTTCAAGTGTAGCCATGTTTACATGATCTTCATAAGTGATATCTTATGATAAGTTTCTTTTTCTCTGTGACTTATTTCCCTTAGAATCATCGTACCTGAATCCACCCATTTTGCTGCTACTGGTCTTATGACATTGATTTCATGGCTGAGGGATATTCCATCATACGTATGTACCACAATTTTTTGAACCATTTTTATATTTCCTGGGATATTTAAGGTGTACCCAAGTTGAGGTCCTTGTACTCAGTGCAGCCCTATATTTTGGGGTGGCTCTGTCTTATTGATTTTCAGTTTTCCCAAGGTATATTCCCTAGACTGGAAGTACCCTTGGCTCTGTAGCTCTGTTGTTTACTTGTTTTAGGGAACACAATGCACTCCTCCATAGAGGCTGTTGGCAATTTACATCCCGCCCATCAGCATAACAAGGCTCCCTGTTCTGCAGGGCCTGTCTTGCATTTCTGGTTTTTACACATTTTGTGGATGTCCCTTTTGACCGGTGGGAAGTGATACTTCTTTGTAGTGCAGATTTGCTTTGCCCGCTTGCTTGCTTGGCCAAAAAGGGCGTATGCGTTTTCTCCTGAATATATTCAGGAGAAAACGCATACGCCCTTTTTGGCCAAGTGCAACATTGTCGAAGTTGTGCCCCTCTTCCTGTGCTATAAAGGCGATTCCAACGTACCTCTTGAAATCTGTTTCCTGCTATTCTGCCTCGCTTTCAAGTCTGCCTCGTTGCCTTCCCTCAACAGATTTTTGGACGATACTTGTCCTTTATTACTTGGCCAGTTAGTGAATTGCTGTGCACCTGAGCTCCATTTTTCAACTCTTTTTTTGTGAGCTGACCGCATGTCCAAAATTTTGGTTCAGGACCTATGCTGGTTCCCGGTGGGGGGCTGAGACTTTGGTTAATTATTCTTCCTGCCGGGAAAGTAGAGTGATATGTGCCCGTACAAATGACTAACAGCTACTCTCTCATTGGTTCTCCCTCTTCCCTTTCATCCTCTGCCAAATTGGTAACCTGTGCGAACCAGGAGGTTAAATGGGCTGTCTCTCCAAGTTGGGAGACTGATAGTAAAGCAGATGGAAAGTCAAACCGGAGCACCAGGAGAGGGACTATTCGTTGAGTTTTAGAAACCTTTCGTATTCACAGTGTGTCCGTTCTCTAGGTTTCTCGTACATGTTATAGCTGTAGTAATATTCCCTTCAACCTGGAGAGTTGGGACCCATGGAATGGGTGCCAGGCATTTGTGATTTAAAGGGTCTGCATTTGCTCACCCAATCTCACCAATCCTCTCAGTCCCAAGTGCCCAGCCTTATGCCACATCCAGCTGTCTCTGTAGATAGGGTCATTCCAGGTTTCATCAGAGACCCTGAAGGAATTGTAAAGAATTTCACAGTTTTTTTGTTTTGTTTTTGAAATTCCTTTTTATAGTGGGTTTGAGCTGATTCTCGCTGCCATGTTTATGCCAGTCTAGACACACTTGATTCCCTTACGGAGACATATCAATATATAGGTTTTAAGATTCTTACTAGTCAGATATATTCCTCTGCGGGAACTATGGGGTTTTGAGTCCCTTTCACTGAGGAAGGTGTAGGTCTTGTCTATTCCATAGTTGGTTTTTGGAACGGTACCTGTGCTTATATCAAACTCTGGTTTTATGCATCACACCACCTCTCCTTCCCCCTTAAGCAGGCATAAGAGTGTTTTCTAAATGTGAGACACTGTTCTCTTTCCTAA